>NW_026089538.1:1431717-2031717 GCF_000143185.2 Schizophyllum commune H4-8 | reverse complement strand
ACACGCACATTCATCTTAACCCGGGGCATAATCACAATCTCGTCGCCGTCCTCTGCCTCGCTTGCAGCCTGGCGCGAAGACGCCTCCGCGTTGCCCATGGCTTCTTCCCCCAGCACCACGTGACCGTCCAGTTCATCGCGAATGTGCACCTCCATCTCGTAACCGTGGTCTTCTTCGTCCCCACGGTCGCCCTCGCGGCCGTTCGACGTCAAGTCTTCGTCCTCCAGGCCGCCCTCCTCCTCAATCTCCTTGATGACCGCTTGGAGTGCGATAGATGCGCGCTTGCCAAGCCGTAGGGTAGCCTTCGTAGGTTGATCATACTGCGTAGAGGTATAGGGAGGCGCCGACCGTGGGCCTGCCAGAAATGGGTCTTCATCTCGAGTGACAGTAAGGGTTTGACCGGTACGGTTGGGTCGACGGGCACTCGTCGAGCTATCCTGCGAATTAAGGCGTGCTCGCTGCGTCTCCCGGATGTAGGAATAGTCCTTGAACTTGTTCGAGCCGAAGAAATTGTTGCTGTAGCGCTTGACCGATCGAGGCGTGCTGGGTGAGGAGTGTGTGCCGTTGCTGAGGGCCGAGCCTTGTTCCGCATTATTTGAGAATTCTGATCCTAGTGTCGAGCTGGAAGGGACCTTCTGGGGCGTGGACGTAATGGAGGGGGTGAAGCCCGAGAACTGGGAGAAGCGGCCGTCGTCACTCATGGACATAGACGTGGACATGTCGTGGTCGTTAGAGCCCTGATTCGTCTTCCGCTTGGGCGAGCGTATCCGACCCAGCGTCTCCAAGATCATGTCCTCCTCTTCCGGGGAGACCTGGAATTCCGCGTTGCGCGCGCGCTGCTCCGCGAACCGTGACCGCAGCTCCTCGGCGTCGATGGACTCGCGCAGGAGGGTGAAGCGCCGTGAGAGACTATTATACATGGTGTGCGAAGGGCGGAATGGAAGGTACTGTTAGCCCCGGTATACACAAAACGGCGCAGCAGACGCACTCTGGAAGTATCAACGACGTGCGGAAGTCACTCTCCGGGGGCAATTGCGGCAGCTGGGGGAGCGCGCCCGGGCTGAGGCGCCCGTCGTGCTGCTCGCGAATCTGGGCGAGATGGACCTCCAGACTGACTTGCTGACGCTTCGCGTCGGACCGTTTCCTGTGGGGAATCGTGTTAGGGACGCGGTGCGACTTAATCTAATCAGAGGGGCAGGGGCGGGCGCGCAGGAGTGTGGCGAGCGCTAGCGCGCGATGCGAGTCCGGGAGGAGTTCGGTGCGCGGCATGAGGACTTGCCTGAAGCGATGCATGGGTGATACGCGGGGCCAGACACGTTATTGTTGGGCACTGGCGGCGATGGTCAGGGCGTATTCAGGGTGGGGCACGAAGCAGGACGGACAAGGAAGGTGAGGGCAACGTGTGTAACACGAGTTGGATTAGATACTGATGGTGCGCTGGTCGCGGACCGGACGGGCAGTGTAGAATTATAAACAAGAAGACAGCGAGCAGAAACTCCGGATAGTGGGGAGGAGGAGGAGAACGAAAAACGAAAGACGCGGCGCGACACTGACCGCCGACGGTCGAACGGAGAAACAGGCGATCGCCCGGATTTCGTATGTGCTTGACGGATCCGGAAACAGCGCCAAACACGGACACCCAGCCTCACATCATCTACTCTAGCACATCTCCCACAGCTCCCCAAGACTGACCATGCGCCCAAACCCCTCACTGGCACGCATGTTGACAAAGCCCTCCATAAGGTTCGTGCTATGCTGCGCTTTCGGCCCTCGAATCGGCGCATGAGCGGGGGGCGGCTTCACGTACACCTGATCCTGAGGTACTTCGCTCGAAAGCTGACAGGAATCATGAGCAAGTGCAATACAGATCATCCATCGAAGAATTACCATATGGCTTCGGTCAGAAGCGAAGTGGTCGGAGAGGTCGCGCACAGGCACAATGCGAAAGAGGCTGAGAAAGTTAGGGAATCTCGCGATCCGGCTCGCCACAGTGCATACCTCTGGAACTGCTCAGGAACGCCCTCATTAAAGGTCCCCGAAAGATATTCTATGCCAGCCGTGACTATAGACCCGGATACGATCCTCGAATGCCTACCTTCCAGCAGCACAGGCGTCGGGATGCGACTGTCGAAGTCATATATCCAGGCTTGCACAGTGACTTCGCTGTGCTGTTCCTGCACTTCTCCGGTTGACGTTCTTGCTGGGTCCTTCCGCGGCAAAAGGAGAGCGACAACATGGTAATCCCATACCACGGGCATGATGTCGTCTTCAGGTGCCAGCTTCTGATTCCAGAGGGCCACCTACGTGGACGAAAGCCCAGTGTCAGTCCCCAATACATATCTCCGGCGTAGAATATGTACGAGCACTTTTGCCATGATTTGAGATGAAGACGGCATTTAGATCCCAGATCTCTATGACGGAAGAGTTTTTGGCGAGAGCCTGAAGTAGCAGATAGATGTTCTCCTCGCAGTAGTGGCCTTGGGTAAAAATTCAGTCAGAGGATGAATAAAGCACGAAATACAGCAATCCTCCGCCTGCATACTGGTATAAACCACTTCTGGCGTCGTAGGGGGAGGACGTAGATATTGAACAGACATGCAGGGCCCGATGTCAGGCTTTGATGGGAAGCAAAATGTTGGATTGCCCTAGAGTATCCTTCGGTGATCCAAGATAGAGTGAAGTAGACGTCGAGTACCGAAGTGCGAATAGGATGGCTGGGGCAGATGAGAGCTCGCGGTTGTCAGACCTTCTATCGGCAAACTCCGGTGCGCTGGTCACGCGTCACAGCAAGAAATTCCGGCTGAATGGTCATCGCACGCATTTGTGAGGCTTCTGACTCCATAATTTATCGGATTGAGGTACATATTAGAGGGAGAGGGAGAGGACAGTAGGAAGAGGCACACCATTCATAAGCGTCTTGGCCATAAAACGGACCCACCGGGACCCATGTTCGCACGGGACCAGATGCACTTCCCACGCCCCTGACGATCTCGAATCGCGACGGCCGCGACGCGCATCGCCGACGACAACCCATCCCTCCCTCCCAAACCATGTCCGGAGGACTCAACTCGCTCGCCACTATCATCAAGCGGTACGACCGTTGTCTATGCTCACTTGCTCCTTCCCCTCACGACAATATAAAGGCTCGAAGCCGCGACCTCGCGCTTGGAGGACATCGCGGCGGCACAGGGCGCGCCGGTAGCGCCCCTCAGCGCCGCGGACCTCGATGGATCTGCACTTCCGACGGCGGGGCCTACGCACACTGCGGCGAAGGGAGCTGCCGCGCCTGCTGCACCGGCTGAGGACCCCAAGAGCGTCACTGCATACGACGAGCTGATCCTCCAGGGCAAGATCAAGCCTTTCGTCGAGCTCACGAAATCCTTCGCCGCGCCGGCGGTCGTCGAGGCGGTGCGTGTACCTCTGTCGCTTCCAGCAAACGCCCAAGCTGATCAGTGATCCATCGCGCGCTCCTTTCCATCCATCCATCCTGCCATCTGTCCATCCACCATCCGTCTCCCAACCCAACTCGTCCATCGCCATCCCCACCCCAGGTCACCCTCGTCGAGAAGCAATTCACCGACCTCCGCGGGCTGCTCCTCAAAGCCGGCGCGTGCCAGAAGCCCGACGCGAAGGCGATCGAGCAGCTCCTCATCCCGCTCCAGAAGGACATCGAGGCCGTGCAGCGCTGCAAGGAGGCGAACCGCAAGGAGCGCGACTGGCTCAACCACCTCACCGTGCTCGCCGAGGGCGCGCCGTGTATCGGGTGGGTCGTGCAGGTGAGTCGGGCATTCAATCGCGTGATGGGAGGGAGATGAGGGCAGGTAACTGATGCGCGAGACAGGTCAAGCCCGGGCCGTACGTTGGGGAGATCAAGGACAGCGTGGCGTACTATGGGAACAGGATTATGAAGGAGTTCAAGGATAAGTGAGTGTTTGGAGCGCGCAAATGGGATAAGCTTGCTGACAAGGTCGAAAGGGACCCCAAGCACGTCGACTGGGTCCGCGGATTTACAGGAATACTGGATGAATTGCGCAAATATGTGATGGAATACCACACTACGGGCCTTGCCTGGAATCCCAAGGTGCGCTCTCCCTCTCAACCTACACCATGAGACGTTAAATTCGCCTTCAGGGCATTACGATTGACAAATACGCCGCCTCCTCCCCCGCAGCTCCCGCCCCAGCAGCCGGTGGCGCCCCACCTCCGCCACCTCCCCCTCCCCCTCCTCCCGCCGCTCCTCCCGCGCCCGCCGCCACCAGCGCAGCCCCCGCCGCCGGAGCTGCTGCCGTCTTCGCCGAACTCAACCGCGGCGAGGAGGTCACTAAGGGCCTGCGCAAGGTCGACAAGAGCGAGATGACGCACAAGAACCCCGCGTTGCGCGCTGGCAGCACGGTGCCGAGCTCCGTGGGTACGACGTCGCCGCCGAGTGAGTGTTTGGATGCGAGGTGTAGGGCTTCGAAGGCTGACGCGTTTTGTTTTCACGAGAAGCTGCGAAGAAGCCATTGAGACCGACGAAGCCTCAAGCGCTGATGGGGAAGAAGCCGGCTAAGCTGGCGCTGGAGGGCAAGGCTTGGAATGTGGTATGTGGAATGATTGCGAGAGTATGAGTGCTTCCTCATAGGGTCATAGGAATACCAAGAAAACGAGCCGGCCCTCACTTTGGAGGACGTGCAGATGAACCAGACGGTCAACCTCTTCAACTGCAAAAAGTCCACTATCGTCATTAAGGGCAAGGTCAACGCCGTATCACTAGGTACGCTTCCCCTTGACTCATCGTCACCTCGCTCACCTCACCTTTCAGTCAACTGCGAAAAGACCTCGATCCTCGTTGACTCTGTCGTATCCTCCATCTCGGTCACCAAATCCCCCAACTTCGCCATCCAGATCACCGGCGTCTGCCCGACGATCCAGCTCGACTCGACGGACGTGGGGCAGATCTACCTCTCGAAGGACTCGCTCGCAGTCGAGATCACGACGGCGAAGTGCAGCAGCATCAACGTCAGCCTGCCCGTCGAGGGCGAGGAGGAGGGCGTGTTCGAGGAGCAGCCCGTGCCGGAGATGCTCAAGACGGTCGTGCAGGGCGGCAAACTGGTGAGCTCGATTGTGGAGCACGCGGGCTAGATTTCGAAGCGTGGTCGGGTATATTTGAGAGGATTGGGTCCGTTTACGTTGGATAGTGGAAAACATATTGTTCATAAAGCCGAGTTTTGGTTGGGCGCGGGCGCGCAAGGCAGCTCATGGGGCGGGTCGCCTCGTCAGAAGTGGGTGGTAAGCTGTAAGTTTGGGGTGTCGCACGAGGATGCCAAGGGGGTAGATAGAGCTGACGATTGACGCTATCGATGTAGCGAAGTGCCGCTCGGGCCTCTGGGCAGCGTCCGGGGCTTTCAGAATGCCTGTTGCGCTCAATAGATGTCCGACGGACAATGGACGCGCGCGGATGACGGCGACAAGTTCGACTTCGGGCCGGAACGCGGACCGAGCGACGAGAGCGACGAATTATGAAATCGGGGTTCCACCGCGGCGAGCGTCGAGTTTCGACGAGCGACCTATTTTCTTGCTTCTCCCATCACGCTTTGGGCAGCGCCAGGCAGCGACAGCCGTGCTCAACCTGCTTTCCGCTCTTTAACTTGACCTTTCACCACCGCAAGCCCCCGTTGACGCGAGACACCCCCAGAGATGGATGACCCAGGGTTCCATGCGCGGCGGCGCGCCGCTAAGGTGCGAAGCATTGTCCCCCTCCTCCCCAGTACACGCTCTGACGCGCATTGCAGCAAGACGAGTACTTGCGCCAGACGCAGCGCGGGTTGGACGGCCGCTTCACGCCCGTCGAGCAGATCACGCCCATGGACGAGAGCTTCATCGGCGGATTCCACCCCCACGTACCTGCCGGTCCCCCTGTCCCCGCTAAGGACGCGTACAGGCAGCGCGCCGCGAGCGACAGCAGGACGCAGACATCGATTGCGTCTAGCCAGCTCACGCACATGTCGGCAGTTGAACGGTCCAAGGTCCTCCGTGTCGCGCGCATGGAACCGCACCTGCAGGTACGTGCGCATGTCTCAACGAGCCCCCCTCTGTCTGACGCGCACCACAGTTCATGGTGGGACCCTTGCTGAGGTAGGCAGATCGCAGACGCGCCTGTCGTCATGTTCATTTCGCGACAGATACGACACCGTCGACGCGGATGGGGTATGGCATGGTGCCGCGATGATAGTCAGTGCGTAACAGCCGTGCTATTCGCAGAATCTATCTTTTGACCTTTCGCACCTATAGCCGCTGACTCTGGCTCAATATATGAGCCGTACCCAATCCTGACATACGAATGGGATCCCGAAGTGATTGCACCTGCCTCACCACGTAGGAAGCACCACAGGGGAGGTGCCAACCTGTCACTCGACCTGGGACCCCATCCTGCCGATCCTCATTCTGCCTCCATACCGACCCGGACAGCCAGCGGTCTGCCTGAGAACGGTCACGGCTATTCCTCGAAAATAGTCCAGGAATCAGCAGGTCAGGAAATCCACGTACATGGTAGCGACGGCGGGTACGTGGAGTCATCCAGGATATTCGTAAACCTCGCTTACGCTCCTGCAGGACATTCACGTTCTGGCGGTTTATGCTTCATGTTCCTCTCAGCGACCACCAGATGGTGATCACATACACCATCAACCGTGGGCAGCCGTTACATTTCTATGTACCAGGCCGGAATCAAAACATGCGCATGGCCGCCTACTCTGTACGTACCTTGACCGCTTCCTGTAGCCCGAATTCTGACCGTACGCCACAGTGTAACGGCTTCTCTGCCGGTGTCAACCCAGACGATTTCCGCGGACCCGGCTTCAAGTCAGGCTACGACCCAGTCTGGGTAGACTTACTGAACAAACACCATGAAGAGCCCTTCCACGTCCTCATGGGTGGTGGTGATCAGATATACTGCGATTCGTCGGTGTACCTTCACACGATTTGCTGTCAGTATGCTCACCGTCTATGTCAGTCTCACGCGCGAGCCCGAATTGCAGGACTGGGTCACCAAGACAAAGCCCGAAGAGCGCAAGGCGTACCCTCTGACGGACGAGATCCGCGAAGCTATTGATCGCTTCTTCTTCAACCACTACTGCCAGCAGTTCCGTAGTGGCGCCTTTGCGCGTGCAAATTGCTCGATGTGCGTCTCAGATTCATTTTTTCCTGATAGCGATGCCAACTGATAATTGTCTGCTAGCCCTATGTTGAACATGTGCGACGATCACGGTACGAAGAAAGTTGACGAGTTTGTGTAGTGTCTGAAGCGACACTCCCCCTCCTCTAGATCTCGTACGTCCTTTCTCACCGTTGTAATTGGCGAAGGCTGACAGTCTTTCATAGATCGACGGCTTTGGTAGCTACCCCGACGACCTGCAAAGGGCACCCGTCTTCCAGACGTACGCTTCATTGCTTGACTGCCAATGATAGCACGACAATGCTGACCCGCTCGTATAGAATCGGCGCCCGCGGCTTCTTCTACTACCTCCTCTTCCAGCAGTTCATCAATCGTACGTTGACTCGAGTACACATCCACCTAACCTCCCTCTGACCAGCCTATTCTCCCCTGCAGCCGAAGTCGACGGCCTTGATGACAGGCCCGGCGCCCACGTTACCCGCTCCATCATCTTTGGCGAGCAGGGGCCTTACATCCCGTACCCCTCCCACAGCTTCCTCAGCTGGCTTGGACCGCAGATCCAGGTTCTTATGTTGGATTGCCGGTAAGTGCATTGCTATGGCCTGGTGAAAGCAGGGCTGACTGGGCAATTTACGCAGCGCGGAGCGGAAGAAGGACCGGGTATGCAGCCAGACAGAGTACGCGAAAGTGTTCGAGAGACTGCAGAACATCCCACCTACGACGGAGCATGTTATCGTGCAATTGGGTGTGTATCCTGAGATTTTTCTATGAAAACGAGGAGATGGTACTGACATCAAACGAAGGCATCCCAATTGCGTACCCGCGTATGGTCTTCCTGGAGAGCGCCCTCGAGTCGAAGTACAACCCGCTCACCATCCTGGGACGGAACGGTTCCATGGGCCTTACTGGCTTCGTGAACAAGTTCAACGCGGACGCAGAGCTCCTCGATGACCTGGTATGCATTCTTTGACGCCATCCCCCCCTTCGGTCCGCTGATGTTAGCCAGAATGACCACTGGACCGCGACTTCCCACAAGGTAAGCACAGCTAAGTGGCCTCGGTGCCTCCGAGTGAACAATTTACCCACCTTCCCAATAGAAAGAGCGCAACTGGCTCATTGAGCAGCTGCAAAAGATCGCCATCGAGAAGCGTGTCCGGATTTCGTTCGTCTCCGGGGACGTGCACTGCGCGGCCGTTGGCGCGTTCAAGACGCTGAAGGGCAAGAACTCGAAGGCGCTGCCGCCGCTTGCGGACCCGAAGTTCATGCTCAATGTGACGTCGAGTGAGTGTGCTTGGCTCTCTGACCTTGATATGGGGTTTGCTGATGCGGTGATTCAGGTGCCATCGTAAATACGCCTCCGTGAGTATTCTATAGCACAGTGGATGGGTAAGTTGACATCGGAGCGCAGACCTGCTGCTGTCATCCGCCTGGTCTCTTCCTTGGCTTCGAAGACGCACAAGACGCTGCACTATGCCGAGACAGACGAGACTATGGTTTGCTTTCTCTCTCTTGGTATTCCCTCACGAATGCTCAACGTTCTCAGGTACCCCTCTTTGAACGCGAGCCCGACGGCAGCAGCCGCGGCCAGCGCTACATCATGGGCCGGCGGAACTACTGCGAGATCGACTGGGACAGGTCCTCTGGAGACGTCATTTTCGACGTCCGCATCGAGAAGGAGAAGGGTGTAGGGCAGACCGTTGGGTGCGTCTTCTTCCTAACTATCACTTCTCTCATCTGCCATCCCGGCCATCGTCTCAGCTGATGCCGCTTGCTAACCTCGGCTCTTCAGCTATACCGTCCGCGCGCCGCCGCCACGGTGGTAAGCCGCGCACCATTTCGTGACCTGGTCAAGCAACTCTCGGCATCTCGCGTCAACGTCCTTGCGCACCCCTTTCACCGTAGTGTAGTTATTTATCTCGCGTGCAGAATCCCGCAATCCGTCCCACTCGTTCTCTGTCCCTTTTAGCAGGTTGCCCAGCCTGTCTTAGCCGTGACGGCTGCCTTGCTACTCGTTCACTGTCCACCTCCCTCACGGCTCCTTCGTCCACCGTCATCATGGGTGCCCCATTAGTACCCATGCATCTTCGCAATACCCTTGTGCGTCCGCGCATACCCCGCGTGCCCGTTCGGGCGCGCATTTATCTTACCTTAGTACACCGCTTAGTTCTGTAGCGCTATCTCTTCTACACCTCGGATTTATGACATCTGTTCATGTTACAATGCGCGGGGGAGGAACGCATGAGCGCGTAGTTGGCGTTGGATGCGCCTGCGATTAGCCGAGAGTTCTCACAATGTCACTGTCGCTTTGAATCCACCTCACGAGAACAAACCTCTACACATTTTTGTAAGGGTGTCGGCGAGGCTGAGGGGAAGGAGGCATCACGAGGAGCGTGGGAAGTACGTCTTGTCCCGTGCGGCCATGATCCCGTTTATGACCAGCAATCTCTGTTTGTCGAGCAACTGGCACTGTTTGTCATTCGTCACCATGCAAGAAGCTGGCCTCTCTGGGTAACTGATCATAACTCAACAATTGAGAAGACACAGCTTCTGCGCGGTGCCTCATGCAAAGTCCAACGATGCTTTGACCTTGCTCAATCTTTGTTGCTATTGTTTTTGTCGATGCATGTAACCGCCTCCAAGGGTATATAAGGTGCTCAATTCGGTGCTCCACTTCATCCACTCCCGCAACACTACTCGACTAATTGCACATTTCCTCTCGTCCCGCCAGCCCACCCAGCTTTGCCCGCTATGACCTACGACAGCTCTTCTCGCGTGAACGTGGTGAGCTCACTTCTCACTTCTCTATAAACAGTTATCTAACGACATATCTCCCAGGGCAACACCCTTGCCCCCACCTACGAAGACGCGCGCCTCTTGCTCGACTTCGCAGCGCAACACGGCGTTTCCGTCCAGTACGGGTCTATCCCTGCGCCCGAAGTCGCCCAGACGATGCAGCGGGTACAGACCTCACTCGAAAGCATGGAGATCGATGAGAATCCAGCCGCTCGCCTCGTCCCCGTCTTCCAGTCGATGGACATCACCTCAAACTTCTCGGCCGGGTCGTCGCCTTCGTCCAGCGTATACACCCGCACACCTTCACCTGCGGTGTCAGCCTTGCCTGTACAACTTCACCCGCATCTGCTCACCTCGCCCTCGAAGACTCGCCCCGACTTGACATCCGCCCGGCGCGGATGAGGGCGCGGAGTCGTTTGTCTGCACTCCTTCAAATCATTAGCGCCGAACGCGAATCAGATGGCGAAGGAGCGGATGTGGCTTGCTCACAACGTAGTGAATCTGTCGCAGAATGAACTGTAGGCCGGCGGTGCCCAGCCATCGCGAAGTGGCATACTCTATACATTGTCCTAATTCTGTCTGTGCTTGTACATGCCATTGTATTGTTATGTGTCCCCTCTACCGAACCGACCACAGATCACATATAGAGTGTACATCTGAATCTGTCTATTTCGAGCTACGTTCATATGGACTCGGAACAGCGCGATCAGTGCATCATAGCTTGCCCATTCATGAACCTCAATCGCGACCATCATCTTGGTCTTGCAAACATAGGTCCGGACCACACAAGATAGCATACGCCAAAGCAAGACCGGTGTCTACATGGATACGGTGCAGCAAACGGGTGGCATATTTACAAGCATACAATATGTGGCAACGGTCCGTTCATCAACTTCGTGAATCTTGTACAGCGGCAGGGACCCCATAGAACATTACAACTTGTTTGGAGGGGTCCAAAATGGGCAGCATGGATGATATTCCGACCCTCAGAGGCATAGTAGAAGGCTCCTTCTAGCACTCAGAACTGCTGTTTCTACAGACCCAACCCTTCCGAGGACCTCACGAGGCTTCCGTGCTCCCACAAGACTCGTCACGAGCGACGCAACTTGGACAACGCAATGAGCGCATTTACGGACGCGAGCTCTTCAGCACTCAGTGCTCGAGCGTCCTTTGGGAGCAGTCGGGGGCACACTTGATATTGCTGGCGGGTGTGCATTTGTGGCGTGCGTGGGGCTGCGCCATGGCCATGGCTAGAGTCTCGTTGAGGCGCCGATGCAGACTTCGAGTGCGGAGGCGCAGGCGCAGACTTCCCCCCTGCTGCTCGCGGATTGCAGCACGGCTGATTGTAGCAGTTCGTGCGCGTCATGTAGCCCGTGGTGTGGTGGTGACAAGTCATGGTATGGTATGTGGCAAAGGCGGAGACGCGGTGCTGATGTCGGATGTGAGTGACTGGCGATTTATCGAAGGGGCCTCGTGGACGACGACACGGCGCTGGACGGTATGGCCAGTGAGCTTTGCAAGGCCAAGTTGGACTGAGAACCATGGGCTACGATTCATTGTTTATATCTGGCGCCATGGCCATTGATTAGTCATCAGCTGGCCAAAGAAGCATACGATAGCAGGTGTGAAAGAAGACGCCGGCGGTGGCCTTGCTATGTCGCCGCAGCATCGCTATCCGCGAAAGGCAAGTATCGGCTCTTTCACGCGCCTCGTGGTCAACGGATGAAGCATAGATGAAGCCTCGAGGTCAACATGAGAGCCTCGAGGCGGATGTTACGGACGCCTGAAAGAGGTGAATGGGCCGTCGAGGGTTTGCGCGAAATTAGCGTGGCAGTGCGAACAACACAAGGCTGATTCGCGATTCACATATCGCCCTGATTCGCTCTGAATTCTCATGAATCAAGAACTGAAAGGAATATCAGTCATGAAATCACTATACCGCGGCCAGAGCACTGACCAAGATTACAGAGGCATGAGAATCACGGAGTAAGCAGAGCTCTCAGTTACCGTTTGGCAACTTCTCACAGAGGAGGCAATACCTGCCCTAACCGAAGCCAGCCCACTCGATAGACAAATACGAGACTGTCCGCTTGTCGTCGTCCCAGCTGCATAGAAGATGCGCCTTCTTCGTCGCCGTACCCAGTCGTCCATGTGCCACAATCTCCATCGGACGCATTGGCGCGTCCGGCGACTCAATGACGGTCGCAGCGAAATGCGAGTGATATCGGAGAGGGTCGCCTGTGCGAACCTCAGTAAGACGTGTCAAGGTCATGCTTTGAGAAAACTCACCTGGATAGACGAGGTAATCCGCACCGAAGCGGATACCAATGCCCATGAAATAGCTCTGTTCCCATAAATCGCGGAAGACGCCGTACTGCGCACGGTCTTGCAATGTCTCTGGGTACGTCCACAAATCCGCTTCTCGTGCGGCCTCAAGCGTCGTGTATGTCTTGTTCTCCGGCTCATACCAGAGCAGCCCCGACGACGAGGCCGGCAGAGAAATTGTGAATATAGACGCCTGTGAGGGTTGTGCCGATGGCGCCGGCGCCTCTTCTGGTGGAGGGACGAAGACCGCGGCATCCTCGGACTGCTGTGCCTTCGCTGCGCGCTTCGCCTCGCGTTCCTTGCGTTTGCGAATGGCCTCTTCGGACATGGATTTGTCTGCGACGTTAGTCTGACGGTTGCGCGAGAGCTCTTCGGCGGCTGCGAGCTGAGATTCGATGTCTGCAGTTTGCGCGTCTGCCCAGCGTGCTGCCTCTTCGGGGGAGGGGGATCGGTGTGCGAGGGCGTCGTCGACGAGTACGGCGAAGCCTGCGCGACTTAGCCATGCATGGGTGATGTAGGATAGCTGCTCACCCTTCTCAACGAGTAAAGTCACTTCTTGGGACATGAGGACGAGGGGGACACCGAGGAATGCATTTTGTTGGGCAAGACGGGGAAGGGTGCCGGTGAGTAGACCGCATATACGGTGGCGTGAGCGTACGGTCGCTATATCTGTCCTTGGGAGCGTTGAGAGATAGTTATTTGCGGAGGACTGAGCTCACCGTCGACATCCCAAATAAACGCCCGCCGGTTCGAGATACTGATTCGGACAGGCGCCATCAGTGCTCAAGACAAGCGATCGGAGCTGATTCCGGCCACGATCATGGCGTCCTCGCCGTCGCCCCCGTCGGCCGCGCACCCACTCATCGTCTACCAGCGCGCGCTCGACTCCCACGTCCGCCGCACCGAGCACTGGGGCCTCGCCGTGCTCTTCTCCCGCACCGACGCGCGCATCTTCGAGATCGTCGGCAACATGGACTCCTTCGGCTACGTCCCCCGCGCCGCGCGCAAGTACGCGTCCGACCCCGCCTGGCGCGGCGGCCTCTACATCGCCCACGTCGCCCCCGCCGACATCGATGCGCTCGATGCCCGCCTGCGCGCGCTGCCCATCGTGAAGAACGACCCGGACTTCGACTGCCAGACCTGGGTCCTCGGCGCGCTGCGCATCCTCAAGCAGGACGGCGTCATCTCGACCGAGATCGACGTGCGCGAGCCCATCGTCCGCGCGGAGCTCGAGCTGGAGAAGGAGCGCTGGGAGGCTGCCGACGACACCGTCGACGAGCGCCTCTTCCCCCATGCCGCCCGGTGATCGCTAGGCGCTGCTGCACATCGTATTCACACAGGGCTTTGGGACAGAGAGCTATCGCTATGGATCCTTGCTTGACGGACACTGGTACTTATATGTTGCATTATATTCGCTAATTGTATTACCTATAGCATCGATGGTATACCTGCAATATGGACATCCCCCCGGATCCCCCTGCTAACACGGCTAGCACACATCATCGCACACACTCGGCTGCAGATACACGCCTGATCGATATTCCAATCCGAAGTAACGAAGAGTCAGAAGGAAATCCAGCAACCTCCCTAATCAGCCTTCCTCCTCCCCAACTGCACCCTACTAGTCGCCGCCCGCGCACCGAATCCCCTCCCCACACCTGGTATCGCACTCGGCGCGCCCACCTCTCCCTGCTCCAGCGTCTCCGTTTCCCCCTCACTCATGCCCCGCTTGTGCCCCTTCACCTTCCCTCCCCCGCCCACACTCACCACCCGCACCACCCAGTCGTTCAGCCACATCACCGGCGCAAACACCCTCAAACGAATCGGCACGAAAGGCGACGGGTGTCGTGCCTCTGCGGCGGGATTGTACGGGTCTGTCGGCGTCGGCCGCGCGTGCATCGCCATGATGATATACTGGGGCAACATAAGGAAGTTGAAGTCAAGAATTACGATTTGCTCACCATGGGGAACACCAGCGCAAAGATTGCACCATTCGCGAGGCCTGTACCGCATGTGCAGAGCAGGGAAGCGGGGAGACCTTCATTCGGCCAGCGTCAGCTGAAGCACGGTTCGAATAGCCCGGGACGCACCAAATGCGAAGAAGTACGCCCATCGCTCCTCGAGATACCGGACCCGCCTCGCCAGCCCCATGTTCCGTGCTATCCACACAAACCTACGCGCCCGTCAGCGCGCTTTCTACCCCACCTGGCGATGCACGCACTCGAAGCAGTAGTACCTGTGCGAGCAAGCATATATCAGCTATTCAACCCTCGCACTCAAACATGAGCTCACTCACGCGTCCACCCAGCACAAAAACGCCAACTCGAGCGGGCGGCCTACCCTCGGGACCATTCCTAGTGCCAGAGAGAGCGCGACGGAGGTCAGGACCATAACTCCACGGTACGCGCTGGTCGCAATGGCACGGAGCATGCCCGCGTACGTCTGCTGTTGCGCGGATGCGGCGGCGCGCGAGCCGTGTTGCAACGCGAAGGTGCGCTTCGCGATGAGGGTGCACCAGGTGCTCTGTATGAATGCGTCAGCCTCATGCACATACACCAGCAAGCTGGGGATAACATAGCTTGAGCAACTTACATTCAAATAAAACGACACCCCAACCACCGGCAACAACCACAAAGCCTGATAAAACCACCCCACATTCCGATGTACCCAGCGCGTCTGTCCGTGCAGGAGGGGTGCTAGTAGAAGGTCGAAGCCGTAGATCGAGGCAAGGGACAGAGAGTTGAGGAGGAGGGACTTGACGATGTTCGCGCGGACTTCTTGGTCGCTGGAGGGGGGGAGGAGGTATGATGAACAAGGGACAAGGGAGCATGAAGCAGCGAGGCATGGGTGGAGAAAGCAGAATGGGCGCAAGGAAGAACGAAACAGATGGATAGGCATTTAGTCACTGTATTCCCTATGTATCGCTACTCACCTCATGACCGTCCCATACACCAGATCCCACCTGAACGCATCCCTCAACCCATGCCACGCCCATCGCAGCTGCAATAGCACCGTATCCTGTAACGAGAGAAACTTGGGGTATGACGCGCGCGCAGAGGTGTAGCTTGGGGACGCGTGGAAGCCAGGTTGGGAGTAACTAGGTGAAGCGGGGAATCCGGCCGAGGAGGAAGCAGAAAACCCAGGCTGGGACGGCGAAGCAGGGAAACCAGATCCAGGAAGCGGTGATGAGGGGAAGCCTGGCGATGGTGGGTATGCGCTCGTTTGCGAGCTAGGGTACCCAGCTTGAGAGGTCGCATGTCCACCTTGCGAGCCAGCGTATCCTGGCGGTGCGGACGGACCCACACCAGGGGAAGACGCACCACCAACAGACGGCGACGAAGGCGCATACGATGGGTACGCCCTTGGGGATCGCGGGGGGCGACGTTGCGACATGGGTGAGCCTTCGGAATCACTACGGTGAGCCTTTGGAATCACTACGGAGATCCCTTGGTGGCACTGGGTATTCCTCGACACCGGAAGGCTGGCACGAGACGACAAGAGAGGTAGTGGCAAGCGCGTCACCAACGCGAGGCGCGACGGGCGATCGCGCCACCACGCCACAAACAGCGCGTGGGGCACGTGTGATCACGCAGGCTCATGTTCGACTTTCGCTAGGCTTTCGCAGATCCGTCTTTCCGCCTTCTTCGACCTCTTCTAGCGCCCTCCCCATCTTTCGTTGTCTCTCCATAGACCATTTCAACTGTCCTTCTCTACCTACTTCTCCAGAAGGCTGACAGACCAGACCCTCTCCCCCTCGTCCCAACCCCTCTTCCACCTGGATCACACCTCACACTTGACTATCCACTTTATCGCATCATATAAACATAAATTACACTACGGTGCATCACTACTACTACGCATCCTACATACTCATACTCTATATAGTCTGCGATGCGCTACGATCGGGGTGATACATACAAGAACGAGAAACAGAGGCACATATCGAAGATAGGACGCGAAGAGACGAGGGAGGAAGCACGTATGGTATGGAGTACTCAACGCGAGCACAGGAAGGTGCGTAGTAGGAGGCACAGGGGAGAGGATAGACACAAGAGGGAAGAGAAGACGGGAAAGTGTACACCGCCATAAAGGCGTAGGGCAAGAAACATGAAAGACTGGACGCAATCGCCGCCTACTTCTTGGGCGCCTGGAGGACTAGTAAGCATTCACACCTACACGCCACAATGCCGAATGTACTCACCGTCGTCTTGCGCCCGGACGATGTGCGAGCCGCCTTAGCGGGCTTCTCCTTGTCCGCGGCCTTCTTCGCCGGTGCAGCCTTCTTCGTCACGGTCGCCTTCTTCGCTGCCGTCTTCGCCTTCGTCGCCGGCGTCGTGCCAGTGGCAGCCTAAACATCAGTCAGTCGCTTTTGCCTCATCCCAGTCGCTTTCGAGTACGGACCTTCTTCGCAGGCGCCCGCTTCGACGCCGCCGTAGGCTTCTTGGTCGTTGCCGCTGCGTTCTTCTTCGCCGGTGCAGCTGCCTTCTTCTTGCCCGGCTCTGCCGCCTTCGCCTTGCTTGTCGACGCCTTGGCCTTAGCGGGCGCCTTCGCGTTGGCCGCCGTTGGCTTCTTGACGGTCCCAGCAGCCTTGGTGGTCCGCGCCGTGCTTTTCGCAGTGGTCGCCTTAGCGGTGGTGGCCTTCTTGGTGGCCGTCTTCGTGGGGGCAGCCTTGGCCTTCGAGGGAGCAGCCTTAGCCTTGGACGCCGGCACCTTCGCAGCAGCGGACTTCGGCTTCGCGGCGGGCTTATTCTGAATCAGGGTCAGAGCCGCACGATGGCATGCATTGTGATGACATACCTCCTTGGAGGCAGCGTCGGCGGGACGGCTCTTGGGCGGAAGCTTGACGCGGCCAGAAGGACCTGCAAAAGGGCGAGGTCAGTCAGCAGATGCGAGGCTGTCGCGCGTCCGCTACGCACCCTTGGGAAGGACGAAGTGGCCTTTCTCAGCGCCATACGCTATCGCCCGGGCGAGTTGCGTGTTCTGCGCAGGGCCGATGGTGAGCTTGTACTTCTCCTCGACATATCTGAGTAGCAGAACGACTCGTTAGCGAAAAAGGCGGGAGCACAGGGCAAAGGGTACGCACTTCTTGATCTGCGGACGCGAGACACCGTGGCGGGCGTCCTCAGTGTTGTCAACGATGCACTCCTGCAAGGAGCATCAGTATACGCTCGAGAAGAGGAACGCGTGAGGCGGAGGAGGCGAGAGGGGAAGGGGGGGATGACTGAGAGTGGCCAAGGCAGATGCACCTCATCGACGGCGATGACGAAAGAGGCGCGGAGTCGCCAGCGCAACGGCGAAGGGGACGCCTAGCGAGCTTGCAAGGGAGTAGAGAGACGCGTACCTTGATCATCTCAGCCCAAGGGGGGTGGGTGGATTTGGCGGCAGTCTTGCTGGCAGCGGGGGCCGCCTTGCTCGACGCCTTCGCGGTGGTGGACTTCTTGGCGGCGGGGGCCATCGTGTTGTTGGTATGCTAGCTTGGTGACGGGAGGTGTCTTGGGGAAGAGGAGAAGGCGGTATGAAGCGCGAGAGGGATCGCTTGTATGGGGATGTGGTGGGAGGAGACAAGAGCGAATTGAAACTCCGAGAGGGGAGTAAACGAACTCGAGCCCGTGCACGTGATGGCTTCAGTGAGGCGGTGGGCTGAATTGCGTCTATTTCCCGCGCATATACGCTCTTATGAATAGACATTGAAGCAGTGAAGGTTATTTAGTTGATGCTGAGTAACTTTTTGGCGAGAGGGGAATTGAGAGACGCCCACAAGTCGCCCATCTTGAGCTCCGATAAGCCTCGATGTGGTGACACAATAGAGATCGCCGTACGGATGAAAGGCGCGCTCGCCACAAGATTCGCCTTGGAATGGAAGTTCCTGGTGCAGTCCCCCACCCCGCCAACCGTGTACTGAACCTCCCCTCCTCGTCCGCCGTCTGCGCGCCACAATGATCAACTAGCACGCCCCTAAACGCGTCCCTTGTTTACGCGCTGTTGACGCGAATGATCGGATCGCCCGGCGACCAAGCAGCGCACGTGTTTCGATCTCTCCTTCTCGAAGGTCGCCCCGCTCCGGCCCGCCTGTACCTCTCCTTCATGACGATTTCTGCGGAATTGCGGACGGCGGCGCGCGCGGCGTACCGCGACCTCTGGCGCGCGTCATCGAGGACGTTTGCTGGTGCGTGTCGTTACTTTTTCTTCGGTTGTCTAGGTCTAATCCAAGGTTCCAGGGGATGCGCCCGTCCTGCAAGGCAAGCTCGCTACACATATTCCCTCACACGTTCCTTACATTATGCAGCCTTCCGTGCCAAGATGCGCGACGACGCAACGAAGGCCCTCGCTGTCCCCGTACCCGGCGCCTTCGAGGAGCACGTCAAGCTAACTCGCGACCTCGCCGTCTTCCTGCGTCGCAACATCATCCAGGGCCAGCAGACCGGCGAGAACTCCTGGCGTGCGTTCCCTCTCCCCATCTTACTCCACTGTACATCCTTACCCCAAACCTCGTAGGCCTCCGCGTCACCGAGGACACCGAACTCGGCGACAACGACTCCGTCAAGCAGCCCAAGGACGCCATCCCGATGAACAATCGCCGAGCCCGCAAGCAGGAGAAGCAGCAAGCCGCTGGGTATATCCCTCCGTGCCCCACCTTACACCTCAAACTGACCGCCTAGCACCTCAGCTCCTGCGGCTGCAGCCAGTGACCCCCACCCCGCCTCCAAACCCCCCATATACTTCTCCCAGCTCAAGCGCGCCGTCAACGGCCGGAAGGTGCCCGAGCTGCGCGAGGAGGATCTGGAGGAGTCCTTCGTGCGCGGTAGTGGTCCCGTGAGTGCTTAATGTGGTTGAAAGAGGAGATGGGAGATGCTAAAGGACGCAAAGGGCGGCCAAGCTATCAACAAAACCGCAAACAACGTCCAACTCGTCCACAAGCCAACCGGCATCCGTGTCGTCTGCCAGGAGACCCGCTCACTCGAACAGAATCGCAAGCGTGCCAGAAAGATCATGATTGCGAAGGTGCGTCCCGGCTGTCCACCTCCCCCTTCATCGCTCCTCGCCGCTGTCCAACCAATTCGCTCTCGGCTATTCCTTCTTGATACTGCTCTCATTCGCGAGCTCTTCACTGACATATCCTCGTAGCTAGACCAACTATACAACCCTGGTATCTCGAAGGAGGATCTGCAACGAGCCAAGATGCGCGAGCGCGAGCGTCGCCGGCGCAAGAAGGCCAAGAAGAGGGCAAAGGACCGGGCAGTCGATGCAGATGACGACTAGACAACCTGTACTTCATTCCCATTTTCTAATGCAACCACGTCTCGCTCCACTGGCCTGTTTTTTGAGCGCCACTTCACTTGACTAGCTGGTGAGCCTGCCTAAGCCTGCCCTGTCCAACTCACTCCCCCTGCTCGGACTCACTCATGATCACTCCCAATATGCGTGGCAACTCCTCAGTATTTATACAGCGACAGTAACCTAAGTATCTTGAGTGGTGGGGGCAGCGTCCTCGTCGGCACAAGTCAGGAAATAACAATACACAAAGTATAGACGGAATCGCCCCGGACAGAACGTCGCCTAGGGCACCAATACGGCAAAAGAAGAATATGCATAAGTATGCGTCGGCGTCGCCTAGCATGGGAAGAAGATCGAAGGCAAGCTAAGCATACGCGCGCCATAATGTACTGGATTGGGTACCTATATTGTATAACTAGAGGATCAGGGGAAACACTTGGGTATGTGGGGTTTATAAGTATATCGTAACAGAAGGGTGGAACCATGGGTCGAGGAATCCATGACCGGCCGACAAGTAGGACAGCGCGCCCGCAGCAAGAAAGCCCGCGCGCAAGAACTATGGGGAGGAGGTTATGAGGTGGGGGCCACAACAGGAAGAAAGGCATCAGGCATGAGAAGAAAAGAGAAGGAGAAAGACATGATACAGCTTCTATAATTTCGATCGAGAACGAGGGGTGGGCGTCGTGCGTCTCAGTATGCAAAAAGTGGGGCGAAAGACGACTAGAATTTGGTGGTCATAAAGTACGGAGAGGGGATATTAAGGAGCGTGCAGTGGGCAGCAATACAGTCCATTACGAGGCGGACGCCTTAGAGCCACGTCGAGTAGCGGCCCGCGTGCGCGGTCGCGTCTCACCCGCGGCAGCAACACGCTTCGAGCGGCGCAGTGACCCGCAGTCGCGCTTCGCAGGCGGTGGGTGGTTCGTATGCGTGGGCTGCAGAGGCTTGCTGGGCGAGCGCGGCGTATCCGGTTCTGGAGACTTGCGCTTCATGCCAGCACGTATGGGTGCCTCGGCTGCCTGCGGCGCAGGAGAGTCGCGCTCAGGCGTCAGCTCGGGTTCGGTTGGCGATAGCGGCGGCGACGGTAACGACGACGCATCCATGTCAACATCCGGCGAGGATGACGGCCCTGCTTCTGATGTCGGGGCAGGCGCGGGTGCGGGCGAAGGAGCAGCAGGCTTCTCCTCTTCCCATTCAGCGCTCGCGCACCATCCATGGAAAACCTCTTCCTCCTCCGGGCTCAGCGGGTCCTCCGTGACTGGCTTCGGCGCCTCGTCCTCGGTCTTCCTTGGCCCTGCAAGGGAGAGCAAAGCGAAGGCGCCGTTGCTCTGAAGTACGTCCGACTGTTGGCAGAGCGCCATAGCCTGCGGCGTCGAACCAAACTTTGCACCGAACTCGTTGCGCTCGCGTGTCGCGGCGCACGAGGTGTGGAACTCCTGAAGCGCGGGAGGGAAGCGTTCATGCAGCGATTCCGACAGGAAGACACCGAGCTCGTCCTGGTAGCACGGGTACTGGCGCACGTATTCCTGCGCTGTGGAGAGCGGTACCCATGTTCCAATGACGCTGACCGGACCCTGGTCGACGGTGACTGTGAACGACATCTTCGGATACGGCGTGTTGCCATGGGCGACGATGGCGGACATGTTGACCCAGTCCGTGTCTATGCGGCGCAAGACCCCCATGTCGCCCAGCTTGGTCTGGTACACGCATATACCTACATGCGGAAGTCAGTAATCAAATCTTAGATACACGAATAGAATAGCGTACCTTCGATCTGTGTCGCGGTAATAGCGGGGTTGCACGGCTCCGTCGTATGGAGGATCACCTGCTGCTGCTCGAACCGCGATGCTGGTGGTAGCGAGTGACTGAATGGGAGGGCCAACGCAGAAGGCGGTACTGCCGCGCCCTGCACTGTTGGCGAAGCCATCGACATCGACGCGAAGACGGACGCCAAGGATGGCGTAGCGGGGGAGACCGGCGTGAAAGGCGCCCAGCCATCTTGACGAGTATTGGGCAGTGATGGTGGGGTCATAAAGGCCATAGCAGCGGCAGCGGACGAAGGCGGCGCGGGGCTGGTCGTGGTTCTCAAGTGCGGGCGTATCGTCGGGTACTCGATTGCTGGTGACGAGGGACCTTCCGACTGCCAAGAGTCTTCGCGCTCGCGGTAGCTGTATTCGAGAGGCGGCACGTCGGCGAGTGATGCGGCGAATTGCGAATACAGGGCCAGGTCCTCCTCAGATGGAGGAGGGAAGCCGCCTTCTGTGGACGACGCGGCCAGTAGGTTCTGCTCTGTCTCCTCCTGTTTGATGAACTGGTCGTCGTCCGAAAGCGTCGAAGGGGTTGACCACTCGCGCTTTACGGGAACGCTGTAGCGACCGTACACCTCCGGCTCCGCCTTGACGCCCGTCTCGTACACACTCTCGAAGGTGTGACCTCCATACTCGGCATCCCAATGATCCAGGAGACCTTCCACAACGGTAGGCTCTTGCTTGACAGCAACCTTTGGATCGGACATCGGTAGAGGGATGCTGTACAGCGGCGGAGACTGCGGGCCCGGGCTGTCAAACCTCTCGCTGTCGAGGTCCCCGTCGATGTCGAAGTCCTCCACCGTCGTCGTAAGCAGGCCGTCGTCTGGCAAAGACGGGCCGAGCTCGGCAGCAGCGGAAGTCGGAGGGGGAAAGTATTCCTCGTAATCATCCTCGTCATCGGACTCGTCAGACTCGGGCGGTGGCGAGGCAAGGCTATGCATAGAGGGAGACCTGCGGAATCGGGTGTTGAATGACGGCTGGAGCTCCGGATACGGCCCGTCGAATGACGGCGTATAGCTCGGGATAGCAATGGAGCGCCGTGGATAGGGAGGGAGCGTCCAAGAGCTCTCGGACTCTGGCGAGAGACCTGTCAACGTGTCGCGCTCTGAGTGATCACGACCGTCGTCATCGGTGGAAAAACCTGTGATCGGCTCGGCAGATGCTGCGTCAGGTGTCGCATTGGGCGGGGAGGAGGCGGGGGTGTTCAGTGGCTTCAAGCGCAGCGTTAGCTTCACCCTCTGCTCCGGCTGAGGCTCGTCGTCCGCCTCGTGTGTGACGCATGAACGCGTGGCCCGCTTGCGCTTGGACCCGCACGTCTCCATACGCCTTTGTCGTTCCTTTTGACGCTGCTTGTCCTTTGTGTCGGCTAGAAGACCAAGTTTTCCATTCTCGCCGTAATCGCATACTCGTATTCCAGCCCTAGCGAATGGACAGGGAGCGCCGGCGGCCTTGCTAAGATACCAGACTTGCGTCCCGCGTCTAAAGTTTGTGGCGCGCTGGTCTGGCGCAGCCGCGGACTGTGCGCCACCCGACTTCGAATACAAAGCGGGAAGTAAGTCGTCGTCGTATGGGGTGCCGGATAGAGTGTGCCGCAAAAGAAGGGGACAGTCCTGCTGTGCGTCGCAACGCTGGAGGTGCGTGCGAATGTAGGTAGTGATCGCCTGGCTTGCTGCAGACACACTGTCGATCACAGAATCAGCATATATGCGGGGGAACACGAGCATATCACGCACTTCTGGCATACTAGCCCGTTATGAACCACCATGTCCGCGAGATCCTTGACGGTCATGGCACGGTTGTCCTGTGGCGCGCGGGTCAGACGCGTTGCGATAAGCGTGGAATGTGGCGTGGCGCACCACTGAAAGCAAGGAACGACCAATAGCTGCCAGCACTCTGCTGCTCGCGTCCTCGGGATGGAGTACTACGTGCGGTGGCGGAAACTCGAGGGCTGTCGGGAAGGCGCCCGGCGTGTTTAGGGTAGGATTAGGTGCATTACTATTGTTCTTGGTACTGCCTGGCTGGAGGGACCCTGGGTCCGCCGTCTGGCCTGGGCGGGCGGCCGGCTTGCTTGTGGCGTGAGGCTTGATCCTGGTCGCATGTTGCTGATTATGTGTGGCGACAGAGGAGTCCATAAGGGCTGGTCATGAACGTGAGGGACGACCAGCGACTTTAAGCGTGAAAGAAACGGTGAGTAAAGGGAGAGAAACGGTGGGTGGCGGGATGGGCTGATGGTGGCGAAGAACAAGCAGGGGAGTCGAGAGAAGAAAGGAGACTTGAAACCATCTTCAGGTAATCACGAGACCCCCACAACCGCGTCTTTTGCAAATTTACAGTCATCCCCATCCGGCAGGTGGGTGCACGGGGTCCGGCAGGGTCGCGGCACCGTGCGCCTCCGTGCCTCGCCTCCTCCTCCTCCCTGCACTCACCCACAGCCCTTCGGTGCAGCCAACCGCCTGTCCCACCGAATGCTCACCCACTCACTGCTTTACCCACAACCTCACAGGCGCTATCTCTCCCCAGAATGCGACGGAGCACCCCTGGGTCCGTACTTCCTTCTGCTGATGATCAGACGGCCAACATATGCGGACGACGCCACAAACGGGCAGCAATACAGAATTCCCAGGGAACTGCGCAGCTCTCGACCTCGCATCCACGTCACCTCCTGCCTACCGAGCGCCTCTGGAGCCTATTGTCCGCACTCCCCGTCTGTCCCCTTTCCCCCGCTTCCCGGTATGGGGGGACAAAAGGACGAGCCAGGCATGGTCCCATCCGCAGAGCCTACCATATCGGTAGCACAACGGTGTCTACCATTCATCGTATGTAGACACGTCCATCATAGACGCTATTGTCAAGTGCCCGTCTCCACCGTATCCATGGACTCCTCTCGTCATGATACCGCTCCCCCAATCAAGACTCCCTTCAGACTACCACAGATGACCTTCTCCGTACAGTCCGTCCGTTCACACCCTCATTGAGCATAGAACGGTGTGCCGTAAGATATATGGATTCCCAAGGACGAGTAGTGCACCGATAGGGTCGTCTATGCTCTACCCGGCGATCTCCTGTGGCTGAACCTCTCCCGCGAGGTATCTCGCCATTGTACTCAGGGTTCGACCCTGTTGTCATCACTATCGTCATCCCCAGCCCTTTATGGTATGTCATTTTGTGCGAGACCGGTGGCTGGCCCATTCGAGCTTCAAATGACAGCACCCTGCATTCATCGCCCTTGGCCGGAGAGGCCTGCCCGGAAGACCGACGAAATTCAACCGTAACGCGTGACTGTCACGGGGCCCCCTTCGGCGCGCTTATCTTTCCGCGTCTGCCCGCGACTCCGATCGCGTTGCCATTTGAAAACACGCGTCGCGTCGCGCCAATATACGCCCCTCAATCACACGCGCCACGTCCAAGTCGTGAAAAAAAGTCGACCTCTATCTGAAGCAACGGGTAATCGTACAGTATAAACTAGTGCAGAATAATAGATTCGCAGAGCCAGAGCCGATAGCATGCAAGACGAGACGATCCGGAGACTATGGTACAGACAAGTAGACGGGCGACCAGCGCAGTACGTAAAGCGCAGGCGATCCCACTCAAGCAGCGACCTAGGGGCCGTGGATCAGTACCGCGGGTTGGCAACCGTCAGACACGGGATCTCACCTTCTTCTTAGACGCTGGCTTCGTAGCAGACTTGGGCGCTGCCTTCGACTTAGACGCAGCCTGCGGATCATGTCAGACATCGAGCGCACAGATACCAAGCCGCGTCACGCACCTTGGTCGCTGCCGTCTTGGACGGGGCAGCCTTCTTGTCCGCCGTCTTCTTCTCTGCCACCTTCTTGGCCGTCTTCGCCTTCGAAGCAGCGGTCGTGCCAGTCAATGCCTGCAAAGTATGTTAGACATACGATGGAACAGTGGTCAGTGTATGACGTGCCTTCTTGGCCGAGTCGCGCTTGGTGGAGGCCTTTTTCTCCGGTGCAGCAGCCTTCGCCGCCTTGCTCGTCAGGATCTTCTTGGCGGGAGCCTTCTTCGCAGGCGCCTTGGTGTCAGCAGCCTTGGTAGTCTTCTTCGTGGTGGTGGCCTTGGTGGTAGTGGTGACCTTGGTGGTAGCGGCGGGCTTCTTGGTGGCGGCAGCCTTGGAGGTCCCTGCCTTAGCAGCAGTCTTGGAGGTAGGCTTAGCAGCGGGCTTCGCGTTCTACAGTAGAGGATGAGGATAGGTCAGATCACTGAAATATGCGTACACACCTCGTCGGTGGGCTTGGTCTTGGGAGCGAGCTTGACCTTGCCAGACGCGCCCTTGGGCAGGGCGAACATGCCCTTCTCCGCGCCGTGCGTGATGGCAGAGTTCAGGTGGTGGGCGTTGGTCGCGTCGGGCTCAAGACCATATTTCTCGGCAGCGAACTGGAGGGAACGATGAGGAATGCGCCGCAAGGGACAAGCACAGTACACACCTTCTTGATCGCCTGGCGCGACACACCGGTGCGGCCACCCTCAGCAGTAATGCACTCCTACAGCGGAGGTTAGCGAATGCGGGGGGAACGCGCCGGCAGGCCACTCACGGCAACAATCTCCTTCCACGGCGGGTGGCTCCCAGCAGCAGCGCCAGCCTTCGCCTTCGTCGCGGTAGCCTTCTTGGTGGTCGACTTGGGCTTCGCATCAGCCTTCTTCGCAGACTTCTTGGTCGTCTTCGCGTCCGCCTTCTTGGTGTCGGCCTTCGCCTTGGTGGCCTTCGCCCGCGCCGACGGCTTCCTCTTCGCGGCACCCTCCTCTTCTTCGGCCTCCTCAGCCTCCTCTTCGGCATCGCTCGCGTTCTTGGACGCCGACTCCTCCACATCCTCCATCATCTGGTCGACCTCATTCAACTCGTCAACCGGCTCCGAGAGCGCAGACATGGCAGGCGACGCAGGGGCAGACATAGCAGGCGTTTGGGTTATGAGGGTTATGCGTGTGGGTTGGGTGTTGAGTGATTGGGCACTCGAGTTGCCTGGGTGGCAGGTAAAAGCGCGATGGGGGGAATCAACAAGCGTTAGAGGGCGCCGCAACGCCGGGGTCCGACATATTTATACCCACGGTTAGGGGTAAACGCGTCGCGTATACGAGCGCATCACGTGAGCGCATTCAACAAAAGAAAGTCAGCACAGCCACCGTGTACACGAGGCGCGGTGCCGGGCATTGTCCTCAAGGCGCGAGGTGAGTGACTCCATTGTGCGTGTGCTTTGCTCGAGTATGTATGTAATTACGGGCTTCCGTATGTCTCTTTTTCATCGGGAGCACAAGCTATCCTTCCAAAGCAGCAGACCCGTAAATGTAGATCCAAGCGAATGTCCATTAGTGAGATTTCTATACACTTTTCTCCGTACACCACAACCTCATCTGAGTCCGTCTTCACAGGTACTCTACCTACCCACCATCAGTACTGCGACACAATTTGGAACGCCCCATTCGTCTGCACCCTCGCCGTCACGCCCACCGCCAACCACCCTTCATCCTCCTCATCCCCATCGCTCCCCTTGCCCTTTCCAGAGCTCACGTTCACGAACTCCTCCGCACCAACGGGCTTGCCCACTGACGGGCCGCGGATGAGGAGCGTCCCCACGGGGTCTTCGCCCCGCGCGACGGCGTCCTCGTCGACGTTGATGAGGCGCGCTTCGACGTTTACGGAGGGCGGTCCGACGTGGGCGGGCTCTTCGGGCGCGGCGGGGAAGTCCTGCATGTCGAGCGCAAAGGAGGCGAGGACGGGGCCGGCGACGAGCGGGGAGGTAAAGGCGTTGACGAGCGGGACGGAGAAGGCGATACGCGCGGGCGTGAGGAGCGCAGCGGGGACGGGGCCTGTGAGAGAAAATGCGTGAGATGGAATGCAGGATAAGCAAACAGGATCACAAGCCTACCTCCGCTAACGACCAACAAACGCAGAGAGCCCGCGACCTCACCGACAACACCACCACGCGCAGCATCGTAGACTAGACGGTCCCACAAGCTCTCCTTGGTCAAGTAGCCCTCAGCGAGACCCGCAACCTTGTGGCGCCACGCAAAGGGGTGCAACAGAATGTTCTTGCGCGCATCCTTGAGCACGAAAGTTACCAAAGCCTGCAGGTGCGGGGGCTTAAGGAACATGATCGTCGGTGAGGGAATCGAGTAAGACTTGAACGACAAAGCGTCCTTGACATCCAGCGGGACTTCATCTGCGGTCGCAATCAGCTTTTGTTTGCATATGAATGCAACGATAAGACGTACTCTCTTCGTTGCGGAACTGTTTGGTGCTGTCCAACGTTGCAAACGAGACGCCCTCATAGACAGCCGCGTATGCAATAGCCCGACCGTACGCCGTGCTCAGCGAATGCGCCGACACGAAGGTGTCCAACGTCGAGACCGCCTGCTGCTGAGGGATCATGGCCTTGACCGCACATACACCCGCTGTCAGGTTTGCATGCGTGAGCTGCACGCCCTGCAGGCCCTCTCCGTTCGGGTAGTACGCCAGCGAGAACACGTCATTCGGCTCTAAGGCGCCCGTTCAGTATGTGCACATCACGCTACGTTGGGAAAGTCAACGCACTGGGAATCGGGCTCAAGGTCTTCTCAACGCGGAAGCCCTCGCGCTCAACGTCGGCGAATTGGAGGACGGTGATGCGGCTAGCGACGCTGGCCATGACGCGCGGGCTGGGTTCGCCCACGACGACGATGGTGTGGTGTGCCTCGTCGCCAGACTCGTAGATGAGTTCGAGGATGGAGGTCAGGAAGTCGACATGGGTGATGATGGGTGTGGTTGGGTGCTGCTCGAGGACAGGATCGAGGAGAGTAGCCGAGGAGAGGGTGATGGATGGGATGGAATGTGATGACAGCGCGAGGTCACTGATGAGGAACTCTGCGAAGAGTGTCAGTAAAGGGAGAAGGAACATCTTAATGGGCACATACCAATACTGTCATTCAGCAAGAGTAGGACGCTAGACTCGCCGGGCACAAGGTTCGCAAGACGCAAAAGACCGGTGCCAAATGACGCGACGCGATCCTCGAGCTGCATGTTGGTGATCTACGTGTCCGTGTCAGCATCTCAGTTATTCAGATTTCTATCTGACAAGCATACCTTGGTGTTGAACAACGTCCGCGGGGTGTCCTGGTCCGACCTCACAAGGTCGGACAACACGGTAACATCCTTGTTAGGACGGACGGGGAACTGCACACGTACGCGCTAATTAGTTCCGCGGAGGGAACTCTAAACACACGAACACATACCCTCCCCATAAGCCCCGTCCCATAGTTCCTATACACCGGGCTCTCCTTCGCATTGCGCACCTTTGAGGTGTCGCTCTGGCGGCCGAGCAGGATCGGGTGCACAAGCGGCTGGGGCTTGTACAGGTTTTGAAGCAGAAAGAGCGTGGCTGCGATGAGTCCGAGCAGAATTGTCAGGTCATCTGTCGCCAGATAGTCGGAGAGCGCCATTTTGGGAGCCTTTCCTGCTTGGGTGGGGTGCGCTGGCAGGAAGTGGGAGGCTGCGAGTGTGAACACTGCGCTCGGAGTCCGGCGCGGTCGGCCCTGAGGGGACTTTGCCCGTGTTTGACACGGACCTGGCCAGTGATCGGGCCGACAGCGCGTCCTCTTTCCCTCCTACCGTCGCGTACCCCACTCCCCCGACGCGTCCTTCGACCTCAAATGACAAGTACCGACTAAAATGACCTTCTTGAACCTTCAAAACGACAAGTCCCACCCAAAAGTACGCGTCAAACCGACGATTCAGCCATCGCCAGGCCCAGATTTCGCCCTGCAAAAGTCGCGTTCGCCCCCCTCGTCATGTCGTCCCCCACCATCCCGAAATGCATACCATCTCAAAGCTGAAGGTCTCCCCTCTTGATTGATACCCCTTTCCAACCACCAACCCTCCCCGTTGTCTCGCAATGGACGCCAAAGGCGAGCGGGTCTGTGCGTCGCCACGTGATGCTCACTATATGAAGCTGGCGGCAGAGGGTTTGACGTCTGCCCTTCTTCCCCTCGCATTCCCCCCTTTCCCTCGTGTACCCTGAATCTCCCGATTGCTACCCTCCGGAGCTCCCGCAATTATGCCCACCTCACCGAATAAGCCTACCAGCAAGACCGCGGCGAACAAGCCCGCAAGCAAGGCCGGCGCCGTGGCGCACCCGACGTGGGTGGCGATGATAACGGTGCGCAGGCGGGGTGCGGGGCTGGTTTGTAGGACTTGGGCTGACGCAACGTCTCTTTGGCGATGTAGGAGTGCATCACTAGTCATCCTGAGGAGGCGAGGACTGGCGTGAGTCGTCCAACGATCAAGAAGGTGCGACTTCGCCCGATGATTCAGGTGGATGGGCGCCTTACCTTGTTCCCCCTCCCCCAGTTCGTCGAATCCAAGTACCATATCGAGGTCAATGCGACCACTGCGAGTCAGCTGAACCGTGCTATCACCTCTGGAGCTGAGAAGGGGACGTTTGTGCTCCCGAAGGGTGCGTACGCATGTGTCAGGTGGTAACGTAAATGTTGACCTTCCCCCCCTCGCAGGCCCATCCGGCAAGGTCAAACTCGCACCCAAGAACCATGTTGCGGAAGCCTCTAAGGAGGTGAGAGTGTACCTCACTTGTGCGGTACCTCGTTTCTCATGCATCATCCCAGAACGCTACCCCTGTGGTCAAGAAGCCCGCATCTACCTCCAAGAAGCCTGCCGGGGTCAAGAAACCCAACGCGCCCTCCGCGACGAAGAAGACGAGCCCGCCAGCCAAGAAAGCCTCCACTGCGAAGGCGAACGCCGCCGCGAAGAAGTCCACGACCGCGAAGAAAGCTGCTGCCGCCAAGAAACCCACCCCCCTCGCCACCAAGCCCAAGGCCACGAACACCACAACGACCAAGTCCGGTCGTGTCGCGGGCACTGTGACCAGTCCGCCGCTCGTCAAGGGCAAGGTGACGAAGACATACGGGAGCGGAGGGCGCAACAAGGCGGCGCTGGCGAAGAAACCCGCCGCTGAGAAATCCACGGCTGAGAAGAAAGAGTCTGCCCCTAAGAAAGCCGCCACAACGGCCAAGAAACCGGCTACGACGACGAAGAAAGCAGCGGTGACGAAGAAGCCGTCGGAGAACGGGAAGAAGACGAGTGTGGCGAAGAAAGAGGCAGGTGCGGCCAAGAAGGCGCCGGCTGCGAAGAAGGTGTGTTTATATTCCCGTAGTTCCTGGGTTGCGCCGCTCGGGAACGTTCCACGCCACCGACTGTGCTCTGACATCGCTCCGCAGGCGCCCGCTGAGAAGAAAGCTGCTGCGAAGCCCAAGGCGAAGGAGAACACGAAGTCGGCGGCGAAGCCTGCTGCCGCGAAGGAGACGAGGATGAGCAAGCGTGCGGTCAAGGTCAGTGCCTTCCGTTCGCCCGTTGCGTTGCAGCGATTGACTTCGTTTGTAGGCTACGTGATCTGTGCGGTTGGACTGCTCGCTAAGCGCACGCCCGCTGTTCGCCCCGCTCGCGCGTTTCGCCGAGTCGCAATCGTTCCTGTTGTTCTTGGTTGTCTTTCGCTCTAGTCAACGGCAGCTGTACGACTATGTATCTGTATCTGACCTTTCTTCTTGCTTCGACTGCACTATTTCGCTTGCTCGATTCTCTCCTACATCTGTTGCTGAATTTCCTCGTATTTCATCTGGCTACTCTTGTACACTATGTATCTGTATGGTAGTGAAACGAATATGAACCCGTAAACACCCCTCCTCGCAAGACCGTCCGTGCCGTGCAAGACACATCGCTGGCGTCAGAAGGCGAAGCTAACGTGGGCCCGCAGGTTGAAGATGCAAGTTTGCGGCGACGCACGCGCGAGTAACGTGATAACCTCGTGGGAGCGACGGTAGGGGGGGTCGGAGACGGAGAGTAGTGAGCAGTTGCATGGGTTGCTTGTTAGAGCGCGTCAAAGAATGCAGAAGCGGCGGAAACGGATGAGGACGGTCATTCGTGATTTTCTAGATGCACGAGAGTTACGCGCGATAGGCCTGGCGAGCCATAGAGGTCGAGGAAGCCATACTGCCGACACAAAGTCAACCCAGGACATCAAGGAGCACGTACAATCAGGTCGAGCCCCTGCTCATAGACGGCCATGCCTGCACTTCAGAAATCGTCTCGCGCGCGTCGCGACCGATAAAACCGTGCGAAAAAAAGCGCCGATGAGAGTACGCGCGTCGTCGCATCCGGAAAAACATGCTGGCCAAAGGCATGGATTTTTGCGCGGCTGAAACGGATGAAAGCCCCCCTAGGGCATAAGACTAGTTCTGTAGGAACAGTGAGATCGTTCAGAGACTCATAGGGCACGGCGAACGCACCGGATGACGTTGCAAAATGGGCAGAGGGCGCAGTTGCGAAAACTTGCCATCCAAAGATTGAATTCGAATTTTTGCGCTGTTATCCCTGGTTGCGGACGAAATCTGGCAGCTCGTACATGGTCTGAGAGAGGCGAAAGCATCTGAGTAGGGGGGGAGGGGGAAGGAAGGGGGTCCCAGTATAAAAAGGTGGAAAGTGTTGATCGTTTTCCCATCACAACTTGTCCTCCTTCTTGACGGTGCACGCCACTCGAAAGTCAACTTTCGTCCTTTCGCCTGTCCGTCGTCGAGAACTCCTCTCCACCACCTCCAGAAAAGTTGCCTCGAAGATGAGCGCCGTCGCACATGGGTACCACCAGGGAGTGTTGGAGGATGTCATGTTCAGGGAGACTGCGCAGGTGCGTATACTGTCTGTCGCTGTTTCGCCCTGTTCTGATGTCCATGGCATTCAGACCTTGCCCTGGGTCGGTGAAGGAGCGTTGTGGATGGCAGGAGGAGCATTGGATGCTGCAAACTCGGTGAGTCTTGCATGTCCGAACCTACTGCCTTCCGTCCTTACCGTCTGTGTTCAGCAGTCGCTGATGCACGGCCAGCGGGCTACTCCGAACCACATAGACCACAGCGGCATCCCTCTCGGCCTGCCGGTCAACATACGCAGACTGAACCTCGTCCGCGACGCCGACGGCTTCTACGAAAATGGCCCGATCTCCACCACCCTCGAGCCCGACACGGAGAGTTCCGTTGAGGAACGCCAGGCTGACAACGACGGGGGTTCCAAGAATAAGAGGGGGAGACGCGCAGGCAAGAGCGAGCACAGAAAGCGGGCGAGGGAGGCTAGAAGGGCTGCGCAGGTTGGGGACTCCATTGCCGCCGGCATCGCACCAAGGTCCGTCGATGGCGAGCAACAAGCGAACCTCGCTGACGACTGCTGCAGCAGCTTCCCCGCGACGCGCGGGGGGATGCGCCGTACCCAGAGCCTGACGAGCTTGAACCGCCTGTCCCGCATCTTCGACGACGAGGTCACGGCACTCATGAGCATCAACAAGAACGAATCCTCTGCGCGCAGCAAGCCCACGACCCGCGGTGCCGAGGATCGCTACGCCGAGAAGGAGAATATGCGCCCCAACGCAAGCATGCTCAATAACGGTGGGAAGTCATTGTCGCGAGCGCGGCTGCCGATCTCTCGCGAGAACATGGTGTGGACTGCCTGAGCCAACGCCTTGCATGTCGGCGACAGGCGCCCTCAGGATATTGCCCTCTCGATGGGGAGGCTCGCTCGCTGACAATTGGTCAGTTCACGATGACTCCGATGTTGGGAAATGGACAATCGATATTGTAGGAACGATATGTACATTAGGTATACGAGCGAAAGAAGTGTAAACGAAGTCCATGAACCCGCCTGTGTGTCTGCGTGGTGATCACGCTGCCCAAATCAGACGGGCAGACTGTATACAAAAGAAGAAGTCGAAGCACAGATATGGAGAACGGGAAAGTATACAGTACTCACCTATCGATACCGAATGGCAGGTCAGTGCAACAACGTTTTCATGGCAGGGACGAGTGGCGCACGGATTCGCGACAAGACCTGGTCAGCGAGCTGCCTCCTGATGATTCTGCCCCATTGCTCCAGTGCCTTGCAGCCTGTCAGAGGCAGTATAGGCTCCCAGTAGCGTCGTTTCCATTGTGTGTTTGTTTTTGACCAAATGGGGTTTGGCCCGTCGCGCCTTGAACAATGATCTGCACGTGAGCACTGCTCTTGCCCTTCGACCTTCACCTGGCCCGCGTTGTTGGTCATTGCGCTCTTGACCTGGCGCCGGACTCTGCCACTGCATCATCATCGGCGTCGAGCAACGAACATGAGCGCAGCATCCCAAGCGAACAGCACACTCGACGTGCCGAGTGGCGTCCACGACGAATCGGCCGGTGGACGAGCGACACAATCGCCGACAGCAGAAATCATAGTGGCATTGGCGAAGACACGCACGACGGACCTATTGCAGGTGCCGCAGTTGAACGAGTGGTCGAGATGGGCGGGCGAGCCGCCGCGGAGCGAGAGCTTGCAATCGGGCATCGAAGTGCGTGTCGCGTTCCTTTTCTGTGGTCCTTGGGCTGACCATGCGATTCAGAGTCCTGCGGAAGATGTCGCCAGCGTAGCCACAAAACTGAAGGGTGCTATGAGGGTAAACCGGGGGGAGCAGGTGCGCTCGCCACTCGTCGTCGTCGACCTGTCAAATCTGACCACAGCCAGTTTCCGGCCATGTCGCTCTCGTACACGGTGACCGTCAAGCGCAACACTGAAGGCTACTGCGTCAAGCGTTGTGTCGACGGCTTCATCGAACTCTTCGCCTCGAAGGAGAACGTTGCCCCAATGCACCTCGTCGCCCTCGACGCCGATCGGACCGAGTGGCGACCTATACCCAATATCCTCGTCACCGATCCCGAGGGCTTCGTAAAGGCTGCGAAGATTCCTGACGCCATGCCCGTCGTGCGATGCAACGTCCCGCTCATCCTCGTCGAAGACCCCGATGGCTTCGTGACCAAAGTAGACATCCCCGATGGCGAGCCCACACACAAGACATGCACGAAGGTCGCACCCGAGGACCCAGCGGAGGAGACGAAGGTGCACGACACCGACCGAGTTGCGGCAGCCGTGCCAATGCAGGAACGCGGCCGAGAGCGAGAGCGCAACGTCGTTTCCCAACGACGTCCGCGCGGAGCCCGCTCAGGCAAAAAGGTGCGGGCCAGGAGGGGTGAGAGGCAAGCCGTTGCGGATGCTGCAGTTCAAGTGGAGGACGAGGAGAACCTCCCAGTGCGGATGCGGCAGACTCGGATGTCTCGTCCTGCGCGCGCGCGCAGGTCTTTGTAGGCACGGGTCTGCTCCAATGGCCTCTGCGACAACAATGCTGTGTTCTGCGTCTGAGAGGGAGGTCAGCTTCAGTTCGGAGGGCGGGGGAAGTGGGCTAGAATGGTTTATATACATTGTACGAGTAGCGCATCCGAAGGACGAAATGTCCTGACTGTAGTATATGCACATACTGGCGACGCAGAATTTCTTAACGGTGGGTTCAAAGCGGAACTCACCTGAGATCAGGTATACCTGCAGAGATGCTTGGGCTAGTCGTATGGCCACCTCTGCATTCGTGCAGTATGGACCCCCAAGCAGCGCTACTCAATGAAGGCCCTGGCGAGCTTGGTCCGGCGCTCAAAAATGCATCTTGAGCGAGATAGCTCGCAAGATAAGGTCTGCACGCCCCGGGTCGAAAATCTGTGTATTCCCCTGCCCCAGCCAATTCCCCGTAGCCTTTCAGAGGCCTCTTAAAGGACGCATTGACCCTGTTTGCACCAGGGTACGCGCGTTTGGGCTGGGAGGGGGGCGGTCCGCAGTATTTTAGGGTGCACGTGAGCGCAACCTGCCCTTTTCGTCAACCATCCTGCTTGACGGCCGCGTCGCGTCGAGTATTCCCCTGCCTTGCACACCCTAGCCATCGCACATCCTAGCCATAGCACAGTAGAACAACCATGGAGACGACCCTTGCACCGTGGCCCCGGGGGGATCTGGCTGCGCGCATCGCCAACGTTATGGCGGCGGACGACGCGTATCGTGCAAGGAATCGCGATTCCGCGACGCCCGAGGAGCATATGGCGGACCTAGAGGCGAGGATCCATTTATCGGCGGAGTACGACGCGGTATTGCGGGCTGTCGTCGAGGGTTGGGACGCGGAGAATGCGCAGGACGAGGAGGGCGATGCGTCGGAGAACGAGGAGAATGTGAACATTGAGGATGCATTGTCCGCGGTCGAGGTGCGTGTTCTCGTGCCTACAACGCCGGAAACCTGCTTATGCTTTCATCACCAGGGGGACGATAGCGCAAACGCAGTCGTCGACGCGGAGGATGCGAAGGAGGACGCGGAGGATGAGGCCACAGAGGGTAGTTCGTCGGAGACAGAGGTGCGTGTCAACGATCCAGCGTCGGTGCCGTCGTACTCATGCTGCCATCCACAGGACCTCGAAGAGGACGAAGCTTTCAAGCGTATGCTGGAGGAGGTCGAGCAATGCCGTATGATCAAGGAGATGGTGCGCGCACCGTCCTGCTCGTCGCATGCAACCGGCCTGACCGTCCCCAGATACCTCCCACGGCACAGGCCTGGATCGTCCCCTACTGCAATACCACCGAGGGCCAGCTCCTCTCGTACAGCAACGGCTGGTACGACTTCGCCGAGCCCGACCAGAGGGCCGTGCCTCTGTACCGTCACGTGAGCGAGTGGGGCTTCTCCCACTGGCGTACCATCCCAACCCGTATCCACGACCGCTGGGAATTCGGCTCGTGGGAGGCCTTCATGGCGCGTATCGGATGGGACTTCGTCAACGAGGTGGCCGACCCGCAGCTGCTCCTGCGGGAGGAGATGCGCGAGGATCGCGCCGACTGGCTCGAGTACTGGGAAGAGATGTGCCACAGCACGGACTTGAGCGTCCCGTCGCCCCTGCCGCCAGCGCCGCAGGGCCCGCCGCCACCCCCTCCGCCCGACACCTCGAACAAGGAGAACGAGCGGCCCCCGCGGGCTGTGCCCATCGTTGGCACCCGCCCGAATGGCGCGCGCCGCCCCTTGTCCGGCCGTAGGATCCTTGGGGCCCGCGAGGACCAGATCATAGTCGCGGCGCCCGAGTCACTCGTCCCGAAGTCCCCTCCACTCAGGTTCCGCGTGCCCTATGAAGACTGGTCGACCACCGACGACGACTCCGTCCGCGACATGTCTATCACCGACGTTCATCGGTCCGACGAGGACAGCTACGTGTCTGACGACGACGAGTGAGTGCCTTCGCGTGCAGGTCCGAGAATAGAGAGCTGACTACCGTCCGCAGGAGCTCCGTCGAGTTCTTCCTCGGTTGAGGCGAGCGCTCGAGCGGGTCGCCAGCGTCCCCGCTTCACGGCCCAGTGGCAGGACCAAAGAGTTGTACCTGCGGAGCTGTGAGCCTGGAGTTTTAGAGGGATGCTGAGAATGAAGGAAGGAAGGAATGTATAAGGACTTTGTTCGTGAGCTTTGTTTGTCTGTCTTGTTTTTGTTTGTTCGGCGCCTTAGCGCGAAATGTACCACCACCACCGCACATACCGCGAGTAATAATCGACAGCATTGAACCCAGAGTGATATGGACCTTGAGTCCGCGGCTGAGAGAGATATAGCGGGAGTGGGTGGGGTTGTGGGGGGGAACAGGCGGTAGGATGGGCTTTGACATGGCGCGAAGAGGTACGTCCTTCCTGAAAGCAAGAGCGATGGAGACGGCAGGGAGTCCACTCACATCTCATCCCCTCCACCTGGAATATATGTGTCGGTCAGACGTGATGAAAGCCGACGAGGCGCCTGGCGTTGCTCCGATCGCCGTCTCATCCAATAATTCGGGTGGTGGCCGCGACGGGCACGAATCCCTCTCAGGGCTCGGACTGCCGTTGACCAGACCTCGCGCCAAGGTTTGAGCGTGTCGCCGAGGGTGCAGGGTGGGATGGAGGTGCTCGGCGTCGCTGTTGTCGACGCCTATCTTGTCGTGGATAGTGCCAGCGCATCGCGTCCTTCTCGGGAAGTACGGGTCTGAGAGTCTCGAGCAACAATCAGGGAGCCGTCGGAGGGTCTTCTCTGTCGAGGAGGACGATGGGGAGGGCTACAGCAACTGGTGGGGGCCGATATCAAGCGCCGGCTGCCTGCCTCGCACCACAGGATTTTTTGACACACGCGCTCGCTTCCCCATCGGTTCAGTATTCCCATTAGGGGAATTTCCCATCCACCATCACTCTGCGCAGATTTAGTCCCGCTCACAACGCGTGATGATCATGATGGTTTCTGGGGTCTTCAGGGTCAGTTCAGGGTCCTGCAAGGTCCACAAGGCAGTCAATGGCAAGAGACCATCTACCTCGACGCACAGTGCTCGCGCTCATCCCTTCTGGTTTTAGATCAAGTCAGCACACTCACAAATCGGGTATTGAGAGAGCAATATCGGAAGTAGCAGGTAGTACAGGTCGTAACAACATAAGGAGTACAGTTGCGTTCGAAAGCAGTCCAAAACCAAGTGAGTACAGGCAAGTGAAAAGGTAACAGAACTTTGAAGGTCACGAAAGGGATTAGATGCGATTGCCTGCGCCATTTCCGTAGCCAGCCTCGGCCCTGCCCAGCGCGCCTCCGCCAGTGTGATGGGCACCCGAAGGGGGAACACCACCCATCGTCCCACCGCCGAACCCTCCCAAGCCCGACGCGTCGTTCGGCGCGCCAGCGAACGCCTCCTGACCCCATCCCCAGCCACCGTCGCGCGTGAACGGCAGCGACGATGTCGTGTAGTCGTAGCCCGGGTGGTAGTTGAAGTACGGCAGTTGCTGCATAATCCCGCCAGCACGTCCGTCCGTCATTGCACGCTCGGGGAAGTAGGGCATGCGGTGGAACATGGACGTGGTGCGCGGGAGGAGGATGTGGTTGAAGCGGAAGTCCAGGATGGCGGCGAAGGTCTGACGGTAGGCGACGATGGCGGTCGAAGTACCAATGATCGCACCAGCGAGCACGTCGTACCAGTGGTGGTCTGAGAATCGAATCAGCATATGATCGCCGCTCATCTTCGAGGTAGACTCACATTCGTCAATAGTCAGAGCGCCAGAGATGAGCGTCGCACCGAGCAGGGGAGAGAAGAACAGGATCATTTTCCAGTACGCGGGGTTGTGCGCGCTCATGACCTTCAGCTGCGCGTTGAAGTACAGTGCGAGATAGAAGAGGCCAGCCCATCCTGCAGTCGAATGGCCAGATGGGAAGGATTCGAGGGAGTCGTTAATTTGGTCACGGTCGCCGGTGCAGACGGTGCGGTCGAAGTAGATCGAACCGAAGCCCACACCATTGAGGTTTGCGGGGTCGACATTAGGTTGGCAGGCGGTCAGGAAATGCGGACGCAGGCCGCCAATAAGCCATTTGAGCCAGACCTGGAAGCACGTTAATCGCTTCACACGCGAAGGAAATGAAGCCCAAGAACCTGGAACACCGCCGCCGTAATCAAGCTCTTCAGTAGTCCCATAGTCGTCGTGAGCAAGTCATCCAAGCTCCTCCTCCGCCACTGGAAGAGGCAGAAGAAGAAGAACGGGGCGAAGAACGCAATGAGAGCCGCCGCATAAATGGGCACAATCTCCTTGCGAAGGGGATACGCGTACTGCGGGTACACGATCTCCCCGTCTCTGAAGTACACGGGGAAGGACCTGCTGGGCGCGGGGTCGGCCCAGTAAATCCCAAGGCCCAGCGCGCCCATGAGCGCCATCGTGATCAGGTCCAGCCCGTGCAGGCGAATCCATGGCAGGAAGCGGAATCGTGGCGCAGGGCTAACACCCGCAGAGTAGGCGTTGAGGGGGCGCTTGTTGAGCATGGCGGTCGCGCGCAGGTTCGTCGTCGGAGAGAGTTCACGTCGAGGCAGACTTTATAGAGACGCGCGGGTGGAGCGTGTCTGGGTATGTCATTGCTAGCTTGCGGGTGGCTGAAGGCCTAATTATGGGTCTGGCAGCAGCGAAAGGTCGTCATGCGTCGACTATGACGCTGCGACGGGCGTAATGCGTTGCCCTGAATGCGACGTCGACGACCCGGGAAAGAAATTTACCAAAAGAGCAAGCGCGAACGACGGACGAGGGAAACATGACATTAAAAGCCTTCCGTGGCCATAAAGCAGACGAGAAGACCGTGACATCTTGGCGAACGAAGGCTTGGCGGACAATGTGAGAGTACGGCAGTTGCCGAAGGACGCCACAAATGACGGACTTCGCGTCAGGTGTGGTCCCCGAGACAACGCGACGCGCTCATCAGCCTTGCACATACCACGATGACCACCCTACGGTGCGCGATAGGCTTATATACACCTCTGACCCTCGCTGATGCTACGCCAGACGCGTACAGAAAGAGCTCGCCGAGATCAAGAAGAACCCCATCGTTGGCCTCACTGTAGAGCCTCGCGAAGACGACATCCTCAAGTGGGACTGTATCATAAAGGCGGACCCAACATCGCCATACAAGGGCGGGAACTTCAAGTTTCTCCTCGAGCTACCCTCCAACTTCCCTTTCAAGGCGCCTACGGTCACCTTCCAGACAAAGATCTACCACCCGGGCATCAATGAGGAAGGAGCAATATGCGTACCGATTCTGCGAGACGAGGTGCGTCTTACATTCCGCAGGTGAACATCTTGACTGAGTACACGATCGTAGTGGAAACCTTCCGTGACCTTGTCAACTGGTGCGCGTTGTATCTCTCGCACATACCCTCTCAATCTGATCCATATTGCTAGTCCTGTCCATCATTCAGGAAAAGCTCAACAATCCCAGCCCCGACGATCCATTCGAGCCGCAGATTGCCGCTGTACGCTCTTTCATGCTCTGACTGTCGTAAGGCTGACCTCTTGCTAGCAATTGAAGACCGAGAAATCGGCGTTCTTGGCCACAGCCAAGGACTGGACGAAGAAGTATGTCCCATACCGTCACTCACCCTTCCTGCTCGCCATCTTCCGCGAGCAATCATGACCATCCGCTAACTCGACATCTAGGTATGCCACGTGAACTGGCCGTCGCGCATGATCATCGACCTGGAGAGAGGGAACACCGTCGACTTTCTGTATTTTTACCTGCTTTCTTGCAAGCACGCAACATGTATTTCTGCCAAGCAACACACAATGCACCTGTTCTACTCATCGCAGCACGACGTGAAGGCGTCCCGCACGACCGTCGGGTACCCTCTCGTAGTACTGATGTGCTTATCGCAGCCATCGGCCCTTCTACCCTACAGGTTCCCCCGACGACCCCGACGAGGTTGCGACTCGCAACGTTCGCCGGGGCCCGTCCCCCTCCTTGCTCTACCCGGCTCAGCAGGACCGCAACTCCCGAGCAGCAATCAGGCAGCAATCTCTGCAATCCAGACCCCCAGCCGCTCTCGGGCGCTCGCTTATTGTCTTCGCCGCTCCGCGTTGATCAGCAATGGAAGCCCGCAGACAAGAAGAACAAAAAGGACTATTCACTGGGCCATGTGCCGCGGCATGGGAACTGTGGCGTCGACGGAATCGTGATCGCCATCCCACGAGGGCGCCCACTGCAGGGGGCGGGGGCAGCGACATCGCTGAAGCTGGAGGACACTTGGTGAGTGCAGAGGTCGCTATAGGTACTCATCGCTCCCACAGGACGGGCGATGAATGCTTCCGCGTTCCTAGAGAACAAAGGATCGCCCAAAGGGGAAGAATGACTTATCAAGACTCACCCTTCTGAATCCCACAGACCAGCCGCACACGTAAACTCGGCTAAGGGATCCCATCAAACCGCGTGCCAGGACCCCTCGGCGCAGGGACCGGGGTCTACAGCACTAGCATTATCCTCCCCTTTCTCCCCCACCCTCCTTTCTTCCTACCACCATCCAGGAAGACTTCAGCAGGTGCCTCAAGCGCCCATCTTATCCAGCCTTGCAGAGCACATCCGTGCTTGTTAGGCATACTCAGTAGCTTCATTCTCATCCCCTTTGTCCTCGAGATCGCCGTCCGTCCCGTCATCGTCGTAGCCAATACTCGATAGGCGCCGCGTCCGTCGTCCGTCCCAGCTTCACGAAAGCCCCAGCATCGCTATCCCAAGTACTTCTAGCAACACCAACAGCATCGTCGTGGACATTTAGGTGTGCTTGCGTTTGTGGCGGATCGTCCCCGGCAAGCGCTGACCTGGTCAATGACAGTGCCACAAAGAGATACTGCCCCCAAACACATCCAACACATCCCCCAACCCTTCCTGAAGAAGAATCTCAAAGACCGATGTGAGTTTCTGGCGTCGCCGTCTTTGACGAGCACGGCGCTTATCGCTCTCTTTGACGACAGATCCGCACTCACGGTCCGCTAGAACAAAGGAACTTATCACCAACCATCTCGACGCCATCCTCAATGGCAGACTGGCGTTACAATAGACGCCCCGGGTTCGCGACCGCGACCCGCGCACCCCGTCAGCAACCTTTACGCCCAACCCCGACCACCTCATCACCCATCGCCGCCGCCATGACCATCACCGCCTTCGCCGTCCTCTGGGACTATGGCCTCCTCCTCATGCTCCTGTACAACATGCGCCCCGGTACTCCCGCTTTCACCGTCCTGTCCACCGTGTTCAACCTGCTCTGCGCCGCCTTCGACATCGTGTGCTACAACTTCATGGAGATCATCGAGTTCTTCCTCAGCATCCCCATCGCCATCGTCGTTGGCTATCTGAACATCGACCCCGCCGCCATCAAATATGATGTGCTTTACGTCCGGAACGCGTGCAGCCGTGCCGTTCGCGGCTACCTCGTTGCCCTACGTGAGCGCGCTCGCAAGAGCGTCGTCGCTGCCTGGCATCGCGGATGCGGCTACCTTGACTATCAATGGAAACTCCATTGCTGGTACGCCGACAACATCAATGCAATGATTGTCGGTTCCATCGAAGGCCGCATTCGGGAGTTCACGAACGAGTGCATCACGTTCATCTACCTGACGCCGCCGCTGGCTGAGGTGTACATGGCCGGCTGGCAGGCATGGTTCTGGCTGCTTTGGATGCGAGACGGCGCGTCTCTGTTGTTGTCGTACCTGCCTGCCTTCCATGCTGCCTCGTCTCGCTCCACCTCTGCGACCGCGCAGTCCACGCCCAATGCCAGTCGATCGTCGACGCCTGTGTCCGACAACGAAGCGCCCGTGTCCAACTCTTCTCAACCTACCACCCCCGAGCCGCAGGCCTCTGAGCCGCAGCCATCCGCACAAGACGAGTCCCCGCGCACAAACCCGGCTGCGCAAAGGGAGCGTGCGGAACGCCGAGAGCGTCGGGAGCGCAAGAAGCGCGAAGAGCGCGCTGCGCGCAAGAGGGAGGCTGACCTTCGGGCTGCACGCAGCAAGGAGGAGAGAGAACGCCGCCAGCTTCAAGAGCGCCTAGCACGGGAGGCGGAGGAGAGGCGCCTGGAGCAGGAGGAGCAGGAGCGCCAGAGGCAGATGCGAGAGCAGGCCGCACGAGAGGAAGAGCGTCAGCGGAAAGTTCAGGAGCAGGCCGCCCTGGAGAAGGAGCGCCAGCGAAAAGCGCAAGAGCTGGCCGCGCTCGAGAAGGAGCGGCAGAGGAAAGCTCAAGAACAGGCAGCGCTGGAGAAGGCGCGCTCACAGAGCACTGCCGGCCAGTGGCTGAAGCAGGCCATTGCCAAAGCTGCTACAGAGCAGAAGACTCAACCGCAACCCGTCGTACCCCTTGCTTCCGCCGGCACTGCATCCCTGCAGGTACGTGTTTTGCTGTTGCCCGTCCGCGTATCTGACTGACAACGACCATGTAGTTGCCGAAGACGCTCCCGCCGGTCGTGCTGCAGAAAACCACCGGCCCTACCCTACCCTTTTCCCTCTCAGCTGCGCCAGTAATGGCTGCCAACCCACCCCGCACCCCTACTACCGCATCCACTCAACCACCTTCGGTAAGGCTATCCCCTGCTGCGGCTCTTTCAGTGGGTTCTAATGCAGTTGTAGCAATCCACACCGCAACCCCAAGCCCCCATTCTTCAGCAGCGTCCGGCGATGAACCTGCAGCCACGCCTCGGTCAGGGTCAGAACGTCCCCCAGCAACTTCGTCCTCAGCCTCAGCAATCCGCTGTCGGCACGCCCGCCGGCAGTCTTGCCAGCCCCAGTGGCCTGCAAGTGAGTGGACGCGATTTCCACCGGTTGCCTGTACTCACATGTTACTTCCAGGCCTTTCCTACTTTCTTCGCGAGTGGAACCGCCCAGCAACGTCCGGCAACGGGGCTGCCTTTCCCGATCTCGACTTCCACAAGTGCACCGGCTGCGCCTGTCACCCTTGCCCCTCCTGCCTCGGCACCTCCTTCGCAACCTGTAAGCGACGTTTCGCCAACGCCATAATATGCGCAGATCACTGAACTCGTTTATAGCAGCCGCAGCAGCAGCGGACTCCAGAGGAGATCCGGCTGACTGTGTTGGCGCGTATAGCTGCTCTGAAGCAGGAAGCACAGCAACTACAGACCCCATCCCAAACTCAGCAACAACCTCAGCAGCCCAGTACACAACTCCCCATGTTGTATGCCCAGCCTACCCCGACTCCCACAGTCGCTGCACCCTCGGCCGCCAGTGGGCAGCCTACCCTTTTCCCCGCGAACACTCTTCAAGTCACTGTGAGTCGTCTTGTACTGGTCAGATTGGCCCTTTCTTGACTATTCTCGTAGCCGTCGTCAAATCAGACGGCCACTCACAACGACGCGTTCAGCGGTGCTGCAGTTGGCTCGTCTATGCCTGCCTTCTCTTCTTCTATCACCTCTATCCATCCCATCAATATCCCCGAACCTCAGGCCGTCGCTGAGCCGATGGAGGTAAGCACGACTGTTTGTGTACTTCGTGTCGCTCATTGATTATGCTCTACTTCTGCAGATCGACATTCCGATGCCATTCATCCACAACCCTTCGCCTCCTCCGCAATCAGACCTCGTACGTGTATGCATGACCATCGGCGACGTTGGCTGACTGTCACATAGATGGACGTTGATGACATTGAGATGGAGGACGCTTGGGAAGCAGATTGCTCTGCTACTTTGTCATCCGATATCCTACCTCTCTCTGCGCCTCCTACCATGGAAGTCGACGACGAATTGCCGGAGTCGTGGCCTTCGCCAGTATGGTTCCCACTCGCAACACCTCAGCCATCGCGGCCAGTGACACCCGCACCGTTGTCGCCGCCACCGGCTGTTGTACGGTCTCCAGAGATTGTGATGGAGGTGGTGGCGGCACCACAGAACGCACCTGCTCCACCACCGGTAGCGACGCCGCCGAAACCATCACCCCCTCGTCAGGTGACAACGCCAACCACGTTCAGTGTGCCTTTGAAGCCCACTAGCACTGCGGCGTCGGCCAGCAGCAGCGTCCCATCAACCAACGGCACGACGCCTAAGCCAGCGCAGGGCCCTTCTGCCTCAACCCCACCCAAGGCGACCTCGAACGTCTCGAAGCAGCCTGCGATTCCTGCGAAACCGACAGATCCTTCCAAGGCCCCCGCGCCTGCACCTGCTGCTCCTAAAGCCGGCCCTTCGTCCATCCCGCAGAGCTCCGCGCCCGCTAAGCCCAGTAGCGTCACGCCTCCTGCCTCGCAGGCAGTAAGTGGCAAGTCCAGTCCATCTGCCTCTTCGTCGACACCATCGCGGACGCCTGCTCCATCCGGCCCATCGAAAGCGGCCTCTCCGACAGTATCTACTTCCACGCCTTCAGCGCCAACGACTGCCCAACCTGCGGTTTCCACTACGCAGAATTCGCCCTTATCGTCGCCGCCTGCCGCATCGCGTGTTGACGCCGGTAGCGCAAAGGCCCCAGCCAATACCTCCACGGCGAAGCCGCCCCTAAGGAAGTTTGGCTTTGCCTTGACAAAGAGGCCGACGGAGAAGAAAGAGGAGACCGAGGACAAACCGATTCTGTTCAAGGACAAGCGCCAGTTCCCGCCGGATGCCAAGAAGCCAGCCGGACCTTCGGTGGTGAGTGGTTAAGCCGTTATGCCACCTACCTTAAGGTTGAAAGCCCCGTGAAATGTAGGCATCCTCTCAGAATGCGGCGAAAGGGCAACCCGCCCCGACTCAGTCAAGGCCTCGTACGAGTATCCTGCGACCTGCTTCATCGACTTCAACGCCGACCTCTCCTGATGTGAAGATGTCCAACGCACCTTCTGCAGCATCTTCCCTCTCACCCGCCCGGTCCGCGCCCGTCAAGGCCGCGTGCAACACGACTACCGCTGCCACTTCCTCTCTTTCTTCGAACTCCGCCCCCATCACCAGCCCCGTCATTACCGCGCTTTCATTGCCCTCGTCGTCATCGAGCACAAAGACGGACTCTGTTATGGGCGATTCATCGAGCTCATGCGCTGTGCCCGCTCCTTTAGTGCCTACGCCCACGCCGTCGACGCAGGCTGACAACAATGGCGCTCCGGCCCAGAGGCGCATACGCAATCTGCCCAAAAAAATTGGCGATAAGGAGATCGTCGAATACACCGTCGCTACACCGATCGTCGACCCGGGGGAATCGCAACCCCAGAACGCGGAAGATGAGCTAGAGAAAGCGGCCGACGCTGCAAGCAACTCTTCTCAGGCCAACCCCAATCTCGCTCGGGCGGATGCGATGTTCGATGATGATGATGATGATGGCTTCACCGATTTCGACCGGTTGGTCGGTGCCGCCGATCCCGATGCACCCGTTTTCGCCTCGCCGGCCATGGATCTATCGACGGATCCGACATTCCTGGCTTTGACAATGCCAATGTCTTTGGAGACACTAACTCCTGCCGTGTCCCAGCAAGGGTTGGCGGCTTCCTCGACGTCCACGCCCACAAGTACTCAGCCAACGTACGCCTCGTCGTCCTCGCCATCCTCAGCTCCCTCTGATCCGTCATCCTTCCCTCCAGGTCGACCGAACGTGAGTGGTCCTTGCATTCGCTCAAGGCGACCCTGACGCCCTTTCCAGCCTAAGATCCGTCTCGTGCCACTTGTACATGAGAGGCCCGCAAAGAGCTCCAGTGCGCCTTCAGGCGAGGTATGTCTTCGTCATGTCCTGGGCTTACTTTCGTGCTGAGTCGAAGTCAAGGCCACCGACATGAATACTCTATGCCTACGCCAGCTCTGGGACTTCAAGGACCGAAGGCTGCAGAACTTTCTGATTTATGGTGATACAGAGGACCTGATATGGTAGTCCTTGGCTTACTGCGCACCCAATACTCCATAACTGGAACCGGCCTGTTGTCCCTTTACTCTTCGTCGTCCGGAGCATCTACCTCTTGTTGCTATCCTCGGTGTTTGACTGTCGTCTTGTACACTGTACTTATTATCACATCTCTAGCCCCCCTGTTCTGTCATCATCCATCTACTCTCATCTACTGTATCCCTACTCATACCCCGTCTGTTGATGTTGACTCAGTAGCTCCGTCTTGCCCCCATTGCTCTGTTTCCGTCTTCTCCCCAGATCTGTTCCGTTTCCTGCCCTGTTTCAACTGCTTCCTGCCTAGCACTGTATCGTTACTAGTTTACACGTCTAGCTGTACTCGCTGTCTCCGTCATTGTATCGCTGTGCATAGTTGGAAAAGACTTTATCGGGCTCATATATTGGAATTTGTGGCACGCCGTCGACCCTTCAAGGGGAGAATGTTCAAGCAAGTGAAGCCAATGTTGTTCGAGAAGGGCCCTCTCAACCGTCTCTCTTCAGAACATCGGGCGATGGCCACATAAATTATAGGAGCAATAGAGATACAGTCTACTCGTCGTCGCACTCATCGTCCTCCATCTGCGGCGTCGACGGACCCCATCCCTCGCCGACCCACCTCCCCGCCTCAACGCAATCACCAACACTCACTCCACCCACTCCGGCCCCTACCACCTCCATCCTCCCCTGCCACTCGCCCTCCTTCAGCACCCGCCTCAACTCCGCCACCCGCTCCAAATGCCCCGGCGCTGGCACAGGTATGCAATCCCGATTCTCGCGCACGCGCGTGTACACGGGCTCGTACACCTCTGGCCAGTCGAGGTGCCGCGCGAGCGCCTGAAGTACCGTGTCCAGCGCAGGCGGCTTATTCTGGTACGGACCGCCCGTCATAACCGTCATCTTCGTGTACTTCGTCGGCCCGGGCATCACGTCCTGCGCAGACAGCGCGCACGAGTCGAAGACGCAGCCGAGGATGCCCTCCTTGTTGGCTTGCGGCTGCTCGTACCCGCCAGGCGGGCGGGGGATGAGGTAGCCGAAGCCCGCGGGGTGGATGGGGGTGGGGGTGTCAGTGCGGAAGATGAGGTTGTAGACGGTGACGGTAGAGTAGGGGTTGGTGGTGAGGTGGGGGAGGTTGCTGGTAGGTGTAAGGACGCGGTGTAGTGCTGGGAGGGGTAGCGTGGATACGACGTGGGTAGGGCGTATTTCTGGGAGCTCGGGAGAGGTGGTGGTGATCTACAGTGAGTGTCAGTAATCTGTACGCATTTGAGGCATTCTGAGACGTACCTCGATGGATTTGTCCTTCGAATTCACACCCAAGGATTTAACGTCGGCGCCTTTCAATATAGTGACGTTCTTGAGCTTTGAGAGGTGATGCTCGGTGGCGCGCGCGACCGTGTCCATTCCGTTTCGGAAGGAAAACACCGCAGTCTCCTCCATGGCCTTTTGCACGGGGTTGCTGATGTAGTAAGACTCTTCCACATCCTCTTCACGTCGTCCGCGGATGAAGCCTCGGACAACGCTGCCCCAGCCGTACTCCTCAGCCTCCCAAAGGACGGGGAATGCGGCCCGTACGCTGAGCTTCCGGGAGTCGGCAGCGAAGATGCCGTGTACCAAGGCCGAGCCAACCTTCTCGGCGAACTCTGCGGTGAAGCGACGGCATAGGAAGGAGTCGAAAGATTCATCCTTGAGGTCGTCTCGGTTCGAAAAGGCCATAGCCTCTTTCGCAACCGCGCGAGTGAGACAAGCACCGAGGGGGGAACTAATGAGGCCCTTGAAGCTCGATGGTACTGCGAGGAGCCCGGGCTGGCCGGGCATATGAAAGTACTTGTTCTTTGCGGAAGGGGAGGTGCGGGGGACAAGAATTAGATCGTCTAGCAAGTCGAGACGGGTGACCTGGCCTGTCAGCTCTCTTAATGCGAGTGTAGAGCTTGGTACTCACTAGCTCCAACACGGACTTTGCGGTCGGCCGCAAAGTACGAGGCCCGCCCTCGATGAGTATTGACGCTTCGCTGCCATCCTTCGGGTCTTTGAGAGATACCCGCTCGCTCTCCGCCCATCCTCCAACGCGTGTAGAGCGTTCTACGAGCGTTATTAATGCATTCGGAAAGCGATGCGAGAGGTGGTATGCGGACGAGAGCCCGGTAAGGCCGCCGCCGAGAACTGCAATATGATGGGGTGCCATTGGGAGTGTGCTATAAGCTGTTCGGCATCATGGGGGTAGGAGACAAGGTGGACAGTCGCCGCCGTCGAGCGTCGTACGTCGACCGAATCGGCAAACGTCGCGGGCGCCTAGCCGCCAGCCGCTCAGCCGAGAGCACCGTCCGGACCGCGATCCGTGCATTACACGTGACGTTAGATCGGCGTTTAGCGAATATTTCCCACGAGCGCGTAGGCGCTGACCTTCGCGGCGCGAAGATGCGTGCAGGTTGTCTTCGCCCATCGCGTATTACGTGCCGAATGTCTGTCCTTCTTGACTTCAATCGATTGCCAGAGCTGAGTTGCTCCCATTCGTCGCCGGCATGAGGCAAGGATCACCTCTCAGGCCTTCCGAGGCCTCGCCTAGACTCCCGGATATGCGCCATGTCGAGCGCGTTGCTCGCAGTCGTTCGGCGTACGACAGCCCGCACCGCGATCCCATTCAAAGCCATTCTACTGAACTTCATTCCTCGCAACAATCAAAACAGCTTCCAAGATAGCAGCAATTTGTTCTAGGTACGTTAGGGTCCGGTCCGTCTGGATTGCTCGACGCCGTCGTCGAGCTGCCCATCGTCCTGTCGATAATGGCCGGTGGCTTGACGAACATGCGCGCGCCATGAGGTAGTCAGAAGACCCGTTTCGCCCTTCTTGTCCGCTCCTGGCCCGCCCGCAACCGTCCCCTCCACGACCCCGGAATCTAGCCCCCGCATCGCCGGGGATTTGGCTTGGATTTGGCTGCCTATGGCGTTCCAGAATCCGACGTTGCCTTCTCCAGGGCAATCCCAAACGTATCCCGATGCACGCTGCAAGCTTGCTGTCTGCTGTATCCACGATGCCACCCCCAAGCCTGCGGCTGTGGCGGTACCTTTGTCATGCCGGCTCTTGATGTCATGCCCCGCATATAAAGGGCAGTCACCGATAGTCGTCTAATTCCCACCTTTCAAGGACTTTACTCTGAGCGCCATGTCTCCTCCCCACGGATTCAGCTCTAAGCCATCGACCGCGGCGAGGCGGCGCTTGTCGTCCAAGGCTTCGCTCACGAACAGGCCTACCTTCTCGAAGATCACGACTCAGACATATGCCTCCCTCACCGTGAGTTCCGTCCCTCCTCGTTTTCCCTTCGTATCTGACGATCGTGGTCCATCAGCCTATGTGGGCTGGTATCGCTGGCGCGCCCATCAACAATGGCAGTCAGTTCGAGCTCGCCATCTCCGTCCACGACTCGGTGTACAGCACCGACTTCGCGTCGTTTGTCATTGACCATACGCCCTTGGACCCGGAGAAGGCCGCGAAGGAGATTGAGAAACACGTCCTCGACGCCCTGCGCAAGTTCTCCCAGGAGCATCTTTGCAAGTTCCTCGGCGCTGGTATCACGTTGGCCCTGCTCCGCGAGGTGCGCGACGCGCCTGTCTCACATTCGCTGGCACTGACGTTCGCCATAGAGCCCGAACATCTGCACGCGCCTCTGGCTCGATCTGGACATTGTCCCCATCGTATTCAACATCAAGCCGTTCCACACGGACTCGCTCACGCGTCCCAACATCAAGCACCGCATCTCGTCCACGTCCGGCTCGTACGTCCCGTCTGGCGCGGAGACGCCCACGGTCTACGTGGAGGCGTCCCACCTGGGCAACAACCTCAGCGCTGGTACCGCGAGCAAGCTCCCCATCCCTCGCACGCTCGATGAGCAGGCCGACTCCGCGGCGCGCAAGGCCATCATGTACTACGGGCCGAACAACAACCCCCGCCTCACCATCGGCCCGCGCAACCAGGTCGCGGTCGACGCCGGAGGCAAGATTCATCTGATCGACGATATAGATGAGTACCGCAAGACGGTTGGCCCCTCGTAAGCTTCATTCTCGCCGATCCCTGGAGGATCTCGCTCACCGTGCCGGCAGGACCTGGACTGCGGTGAACAAGCTCGCGGACGAGCTACGCGAACGCCAAATCAAGATCGGCTTCTTCAGCTCTACGCCTCAAGGAGGTACGTCCCCTGGATCTGTCTTTAGCCCGGGTACAGGTCCGCTGACGTGATTTGCAAGGTGGTGTCGCTTTGGTAGGCGAGACCAATGAGGATGTGCAGACCGCGGACTGACAGGCCCATAGATGCGTCACGCCCTGATCAGGTTCTTCTCGGCGTTAGACGTCGACGCAGCGTGGTAGGTCATTTGTCCTTTCGTACCCCACGTATCCCCCACGGCGCATTCCCGCCGCCCCACATTTTTGCGCTGTCTCCCGTTGCTCTTTCCGGATGAATAGGCCGTTGCTGACTAGTTTCGTTTAGGTACGTCCCGAACCCATCGGTGAGTACCCTTTCTAGTCTAATAACGTTCATACTCACGATGGTTCCCAGCCCAGCGTCTTCCGTACGACGAAGAACAACCACAACATCCTGCAAGGTGTCGCTTCGCCCGACCTTCGTCTCACGCAGGAGGCGAAGGACAACTTCGACGCATGGATCACTAAGAATGGCCTTCGCTGGACTGCGGAGGGTGGTCCCCTTGCACCAGGTGGTGTGGACGTCGCATTTATTGGTACGTGAACCCATGGGAAGAGGGATGCGGCAGCTGATTCTCTTCGCGCTCTTCAGACGACCCGCAGATGCCGGGCCTCATCCCGCTCATCAAGAAAGTCCGGCCTGAGCTCCCCATCATCTACCGCTCGCACATCGAGATCAGGTCTGATCTCGTGCACATCGCGGGCTCGCCGCAGGAGGAGGTCTGGAAGTACCTGTGGAACAACATCCAGTTGGCGGACTTGTTCATCAGTGAGCATCGAGCATCTCCCGCTCATCACCTCGTACTGACGGCTATCCAGGCCACCCCGTCAAGGCCTTCGTGCCCGAGGATGTCCCCATCGAGAGGGTCGCGCTGCTCCCCGCCGCCACCGACTGGCTCGACGGCCTCAACAAGGAGCTCAGCGACTGGGACCGCCAGTACTACATGGGCGAGTTCCGCGCGCTCTGCCAGAAGGACAAGATGAACACGCTCGACTGGCCGAACCGCGAGTACTGCATTCAGATCGCGCGCTTCGACCCGGCGAAGGGCATCCCGAACGTCATCGACTCGTACGCGCGCTTCCGCCGCCTGCTCAACGAGGCGGGCGACGTCGAGCCGGACGACCAGCCGCAGCTGCTCATCTGTGGGCACGGTGCCGTCGATGACCCGGATGCGAGCATCATCTACGACCAGGTGTTGACTCTCATCCACGAGAAGTACGCCGAGTTTGCGAAGGACATTGTGGTGATGCGTCTGCCGCCGTCTGACCAGCGTAAGTGCTACTCCCTGTGAAGCCAAGGTCACTTGCTGATGCCTTACAGTCCTCGACTGCCTCATGGCCAACGCCCGCATTGCGCTCCAGCTCTCTACCCGCGAGGGCTTCGAAGTCAAGGTCTCTGAGGCCATTCACGCCGGCAAGCCCATCATCGCCGCCACCACCGGCGGAATCCCGCTCCAGGTCGAGCACGGCAAGTCTGGCTTCCTCACCGAGCCTGGCGACAACGTGCAGGTCGCGCGCCACATGTACGACCTCTACACGGACGTCGCGCTCTACGACCGCATGTCGCAGTACGCGCGCACGCACGTCTCGGACGAGGTCGGCACGGTGGGCAACGCGGCGGCGTGGCTGTACCTCGCCGCCGTGTACACGCGCGGGCAGAAGCTGGCGCCCAAGGGCGCGTGGCTCAATGACCTGCTGCGCGAGGAGACGGGGACGCCGTACGTGGAGGGCGAGCCGCGTCTGCCGCGCGGGGGCATCAAGGTGCAGGACTAGATCGTCTGCATAGAGGCGCGCCAATGCGCGCGATGTGGTGAAATAGCTGGCTGGGAAAATGAATCGTACTCAAAGCTCCTTGGTAATGTTTCTGGATGACTCGCTCGTACACGATAGAATGTACTACTACGACCTATATTTCAAAAGCCCTCTTGTTAATTGAAGACGTCCCCTTTCACTTCCTCGTTTGTGATGCCTTCTCGAAAGACTGTAGGCACTCAACGTACTCAATAGTTTGAACATACCTCGTTGATGCGATCTGCCATGGAATGGGGGGATGCAGGTCTGGACTATGTGAGAACTCTGAAGTACTCCATCAACCAAAGCTTGCCTCCGATGCGAACCCTCACAGCATCTCACTCGTATGATTTTGGGATGCTGATCAAAGGCCTGGAGGAGGTGAGAAGGGCATCGAGACCAGGACGAAGGTTGGAAACGAGTGACGATCACCGTGACGCGCACGCGCCACTTGACGCGGATCCGGACATCACGGGACCGCGTGATGGCCGTGAATGGCCAAAAGCGCGTCGGCCGCGGCCCTTGTTCTCACCATCCTCCACCACGACTTGTCTGCAAGTCCGTCTCTTACCTGCTCCTGGCATGAACATGGTCTACAGCATGATGGACATCGACGGCCAAGCAAGTCCTCGACCTCACCTGCGCGCAATGCGCTCCTTCAGCGCGGGGGCGAAGCGAGCCCGATCCCCGGACTCGGAGGATCCTCCCACAGACCGTCCCGTGGTGCGTGTCGCTCGCACTTACCACGTCTCTGGCTAAGTCTGCACCCCCTCAGAAACGCATTGCCACCGACAATGACGCCCCCGCATCCCGCCCTATTGTCCAGCTCCACATCAGAGGGTCTGGGAGCAACCGCGGCAGTCGCCAGTCCTCTGAGGAATGGCCGAACCAGATGGGCGGCCTTCGCATAGACAGCCCGATGATATCTAGCGGCGCGCCCTCGGAGAACGGCGAGGACGACGCTATGGACGTCGCGATGGTGCGCTCCACGTATTGACGAGATGACCAAGAAGCTCAAAGAGACCCTCCCCAGGACGCGATGCCCAGCTCACCCTCACCACACATCGGGCAGAACTCGGTGTTTGCATCTTCTGCGCCCAGCTTGTCCATGTCCTCGAATGCCGCCGAGCGACCTGCCTTCCTCACAGTGCCGTCCACGCTCGGGATGCCCGGGATCGTCGACAATGTCACAGGGACACCGCACCGGCAAGGCCCGCAGATCCAGATCACACCAGCCACGCCCATGGCATCCTCCCAAGGACCTGGCATCTTACCTCAAGGCCTTGAGATATCACCCCAGCCTGCGCTCGCGCCCCGGGCAAGCAGCGTCGACATTGCCATGTCCTCATCCTCATCCCCGTCCCGCCCACCTGCCACCCCCTCATTCCAGCGTAGGTTCACCATGGGGCCTCGACTGGACTGCGAGAAGTGTCGGTTGGGGGTGAAGGGGCATTATGCGCACTATACCTAGGGCAGCGTCAAGCGCACGATACCTAACAGCTATAGGATGATTACCCTTGCACGTCATGAAAGCAAGCACACGCACATTCAGCATCTGCATGTACACTACATACTATTCCCCGCATACCAGCGATAATACCCAGGCATTCACTTTCCTTGCATATGGCTCATTCTTACCCTTGCACTCGCGCCCTTGAATTACGCTTTGCAAGTACTGAACTCCCTATTTGCGCTTACTTTGGGTCTGGCGCATTGTCTTCCGCGTGGCCTCGCCCATTGTATTCCGTGCGGGGATATTCCCCCTTCCGCACATCTTTTTCTTCGATCACCTCTGATCACAAGTGGCGTCTGCGTCCGGGTTTCCGGCTCTAGCACGCGCGACGATGAGCACGACGCTCCCCCTCTTCTGGCGACTGTCCTCGGCATCCAGGAAGGAGCGCCTGGATGCGTCTGTCAAGCTGATCGACGCGCTCGAGAAATTCCAGACGCAGTACGCCGCGAGGGATGCGCCCGAAGAGAAGGATGCTCCCTCAGACGCAGAGGATGAGGAGGACGCGCAAGACGTGGACGAGAGCGATGGGCTCGATGCGCTGAATGCTCAGGATGTGTCCTACTCGATACGCAGGCTGATTCGCGGGTTAGCGAGTCCCAGGGAAAGCAGCAGGCTTGGGTTCGCGGTGGCGCTCACGGAGGTGCGTGCCCTCCCCCCCTCCTTGACTTACCTCCTCGCTCACAGAAGTACAGCTCTTGTCGCGCATCGACACCGTCACCTGCTCCCAAATTACCGCCCTCATCAATGATTCCTCCAAGCCCCAGGGCTCCATCTCCGGGCAGGAAGAGCGCGACCTGCTCTTCGCGCGTCTCTTCGGCTTCACCGCCGTCATTCAAAGCGGGCTCCTTGTGCGCACAAAACCGCTCCCCTCCTCTGCCTCCGCCTCCGTCGTCTCCTCCCTCGCCAGCTATCAGGACGTCCTCACCGGCCTCCTCGCCCTCGGCGAGGCCAAGGCCTGGCTCCGCGAGAGCGCCTGGTGGACGATCGGCCTCGCCCTCGATGCCCTGCGCGCCTCCGCCGTTCCGTGGAAAGACGCGGCGCGCGACTGGACCGCGGAGCAGATCTACACCGAGCGCGAGGACTGGTCGCCCGAGAAGGTCGCCATCAGCCTCAAGATGCAGAAGCTGTATCCGGAGCTCGCGTGGAAGAAGCTCCTAGCGCCCGTATTCAAGAACAAGGACCTGCTGAGCAACGCGAATCTGCCGGTCATCGCGCGCATCATAAAGGACACACAGAACGAGGAGGACGAGGACGAGGTGCCGAAGGCGCAGGCGGGGAACTGGAAGCCGCAGCTGCATTTCGTGTGGGATCTCATGCTGGCGGAGTTGTTGCCCGCGGAGGGCGCGCAGAGCTCGTCGTCGGGCTCCTTCCAGGAGTTCTTCCACCATGTTGTAGACGGTGCGTGGTCCTCATCTGCATGAGAGGCTTTTGTGCTGATAGAGAGTCGTAGACTCGTTGTTCTCCGCGACAGCCTCCCCGCACCGCAAGTACTGGGGCTTCCAGGTCTTCCAGAAGGCGCTCCCTCGGGTGGACGCAAATACGATGCCGATGCTCTTCACGCGCAACCTCATGCGCTCGTGGATCAACCACCTCTCGCACAAGGATAGGTACCTGCATAAAATCGCATTGCAAGTCGTGCGTACCATGTTCTTCACGCTAACTCCATCCACACCGTTGCCACACGAGCTAACGCGCATCACAGGCCTCCGACGTGCAGTCCTTCGTCAAGTCGAACCCGCACCTCGGGTTCGCGCTCATCCTGCAATTGACCGGTGTCAACGGCAGCACGCAGTTCGACAAGCTCACGCACACGAAGACGGTAGAGACCATCCTGACGTCGATGGACGAGGCCGGCATCAAGACGTACATTGACCACCTTCTGGAGCAGGTCAACCCGTCGGATAAGTGCGTCCTGGCATTCTCCTCCGTTCATCGCATCAAGTGCTCATCTGAGTTTGCAGATCCGACGTTCAGGCCGTGAACTCGACGCGCGCATGGATCATCGAGCAGCTTGCCTCCTTGATACGCAACGGCGCGATTCCGAAGGATGAGCGGTGGATACAAACTATCCTCGACTGGTTCACCGTCCACGGCCTCTTCACCGTCAAGAAGAAGTCCGAGAAGAGCCCCTTCCTCGCTGTAAGCCGCTCCTTCGGCTTGCTCTTCCCTATACACGCTTACATACCATTGCCAGCTTCACACCGCCCCCAATCCTCCTTTTTCCGACGCCCTTCGCAAGAGCTGTCGCGAGCGCCTCATGACCTGCCTCGCCGACCTCACCAGCCAGACCATTACGGTCAAGGCCGACGACGGAAAGCCCGTCAAGCTCTCCGGCACGACCACCAGCGGCGAATCCTGGGTCGTGCGCGTCCTCTCCAATATCTCCACGCTCGAGCAAGACACCAAGCACGTCACCCCGCTCGTCGACATCGATGACGAGGAGGCGCAAATCCGCACGAAAGCCAGGGACCTCATCGCCAAGCTCCAGAAGCTCGACGATAACGACGCGGCGAAGGGCGCGCAGCTCCTGCTCGCCGTCACCCTCCTGCAGCGCTGCTGCGATGTGGACGAGGGAGAGCTGGGCGGGGAGGATGATCTGGAGACGTGCGTGGAGGCCGCGAGCCGGCTGTACAGCGAGTTCAAGTCCGCGAAGAAGGGGAAGAAGGCGCGCAAGTCCACGGCGGCGGATCCGGAGGAGCCGCCTGTGGTGGACGTGCTCGTGGACGTGATTATTGGGTTCTTGGAGAAGGGCAATGCGTACTTGCGGGCGTGTGGCAACAAGGCGTTCGCGCTGTTGACGGGGGTGGTGCAGGAGAGCACGGTCGACCTGATTTTGACGGTGCGTAGAATTCTGTCTTTTCCTCTGTGCGTTGACGAATGGTGTTGCAGCAACTCGAACGTCGCGATCCTACCGCGGAGCACGATGACGACGAAATGGAAGTCGACGAAGAGGGCGATGAAGAGGAGGACGAGGAGGAGGAAGACGAAGAGAGCGAGGCAGAAGAAGATGAAGAAGACTCCGACTCCGAAGAGGAGGATGACGCCGAAGCCGCCGAGCTGCGCAAGAAGATCGAGGACGCTCTCCGCGTGAACGGCATCGAGCCCGCGAACGAGGAAGACGATGAGGACGACGACCTCATGGACGACGACCAGATGATGGCCATCGACGAGCAGCTCACAGAAGTGTTCAAGGCTTCGGCGTCCGGAAAGAAGAAGGGTATGTTCACTCCCTATCCACGTTCATCCTCATCGCTGACCTCCTCACAGACGTTGACGCCCAACGCGAAGCCACGCACTTCAAGAACCGCGTCCTCGACCTCGTCGACGTCTTCCTGAAGCAGCAGCCCACTAGCCCGCTTATCATTCGCCTCCTCCTCCCCCTCGCCGACCTCATCGTGTCCTCCGGCCCCGACGAGCAGCAGCTCGCCGACAAGGCCAAGGGCATCATCCGCTCGCGCATCGCCAAGGCGAAGGACACGCCTACCTTACCCAACGCCGACGCTGTCAAGACCGCGCTCACCGAGTTGCACTCTCGTGCCCGGCGAGCGCGCTCCTCGGACCACCTGGGCACGCTCAGCATATTCAGCCTGTATCTCGCGAAGACAGCATTGCACTTGGGCGCAGAAGACGCTGTGGTTGCGGCGTATAAGGAGTCGCTCGCAGACTTCTTGACGCGCAAGAACTCGTCGCTCAACACGTCGTTCTTCCAGGAGATTATCAAGCGACATGTCAGTGTCGGGTGGCAATTGCGGACAGACTCATTGGAGCTGTCTGGGAAGGCAATCAATGCCTACAGGCGTTGTCAGGCGTATCAGCTTGTTCAGACTCTGTTGAACCAGCTGCCATCACTTGTGAGTTGACCTATGCTATCCTGCCTTTCCACCTTGCTAAAGCCTGTTCAGACGCTTGCGCATGACGAAGTCGCTGCGTTCATGGAGCTGCTACAGCGCTCGTTGGCCGACACGATCACCGGCGCATGCGATGGAACCGTAAACCTTAACGCGGCCCAGCTCAAGGAGCTCCTCAAGCTCGCCAACTCCGCCGCCCGCCAGTCGCAGAAGCAGCCCGAAAATGTCAAAACCGTCTGGACCGCTACCACCTGGACGCAGCTCTCCGACCGCCTCTCATCCTCCGACAAGTTCAAGTCGTCGACAGGCCTGCACAAGACCTGCCAGCAGATCGCGCAGCTTATCTCCGGTACTCCCTCCCAAACATCCGCAACCAAAACAGCGTCCGCGGCCAAGTCCGCCGACTCACCGGAAGTGAACGGCGTCGACAAGCAGGTGAACGGCACCGACAAGAAGGCAAAGGCCACAAAACGCAAGGCAGAGACCGACGCGGCAGGCAGCGAGAAGCCAAAGCGTAAAAAAGGCAAGAAAGACAAGCCGAACGTAGATTAGTGTATATATCTCCCCGATGCTATCATCTGTATCTCTGCGGCGGTGGCAACTGCCTCGATACCGGACTCTTGTATACATTGTTGTATGAGCTGTGCACATTTGCGTAGCCTGCACGAGGGTTAGGACCTGGATGTAGGAGACTCGGGAAGGTACGAACCTGTTGCGCTTCATGCGAGCCTCCACTTCAACCTGGAAGCTTTGCGACCTCTGCGATGCGGTTCGGAGGACAGTCTCGGGTAATCCTGCAAGCCTGCCACACTCCACGCCAAACGACTCTGCGAGTTGTAAGCGACTGCGACAATTTTTGCTTGGAAGCTGGGACTCACCAGATGTGATGCCACTTGTGAGGCGATACAAGAAGGTAATCTCTCGCGTTCCGTCGATGCGCAGGTCCGCCCGGTACGCCATATGCAGATTCTCTACCTCCTTCATGAACTTCTGCTCAAGATTTGTCGCGACCAGCGGGTAGTGAGTGATGAACAGTGTTTTGCAGTGCTTCTCGGAGAGCAAGTAATGCATAGTTGCATCTGCGATGGCCATCTACAGCGATGTCAGTTATAGGGCATGTAACAAAACGAAAGTAGCGTACTCCATCGAACGTGGATGTCCCTCGGCCAAGTTCGTCCAGAATGACGAGGCTGCGCTCCGTCGCAGTGTGCAGGATCTCGCTCGTCTCCGTCATCTCCACCATAAAAGTCGACCGACCGCGCGCCAAGTCGTCAGAAGCTGAACAATCTTTAGCTTGAGCACACCAGTGGGAAGCAACGGATAGACACTCACCACCCATCCTCGTCAACACCGAGTCCAACAAGCTCATACGAACCGCCTCAGCTGGCACATAGCACCCAATCTGCGCCATGATCGCAATGAGCGCAACCATCCGTACACAGCTACTCTTCCCGCCCATGTTCGGGCCAGTGATGATTTTGCTTCGTGGCGAGCCTCTGCCCATACCCACATCGTTCGGCACGAAAGGGTCGTCACGCAGTGTCTCGACCATCGGATGTCGGCCGGCCACGATGTCTAGGGCATCCTCGTCTACGAACTCCGGGCGCACATATCCGTCACGCAGAGCTACTTGGGCGAGGCTGAGCAAGCAATCTGCGGCAGCTAGCTGGTTGACGGCGTGTCTCAACGGTGCGTAGTGTGTGCGTGCAATCTCCGAGAGGAACTCTGAGTACGCTGCGCGAGCCTCCGCCTGTTTTCCCTTCAGTGAGAGGCAAACGAGGTATTGATACAACTTACAGTCGCAGTCTCCATGTACCGCTCACGCTCTGCAATGAGGTTGATAATGGTTGGTGTATGGTATCGCTCATAGAATTTAGTGCGCGACACGAGCTTCCAGTCGTCCGGTATTGGCCTGTTTTCGCTCTTCTTGACCTCGATGAGGTACTGAAATCCTCCGTCAGCGATGCCTACAGTGACATAGATTCGTCTTACTTCCGCATCTGTCTGATGAAGCCACTTGAGCGATGGGTATCGTAGGACCTTGCGGACTGTGCGTCGCAACTGAGCACACCACGATTCAATGTCAACATGCAGCTTACCTCTCTTAAGTTCCTCCTCCAGTTCGACTTCCACCATTGCTCGGCCCTGAAACGCGTCGAGCACTGCAGGGTACCGTCCAGGATCCTTCCAGAGATGCTCCCTATTGCCCGCCGCAGCCTCTTTGAGCGAGATATGCAAGACGATCTCATCTATCGCAGGCTTGATCTTAGGGAGCGCGTAGAGAATCTCATTGAGTACATTGGACTGGAAGCCGACGTCCGCAGGCGAATTCACGTCTGGAAATGCATCCCCTATCCGCTTGAAGGATGTCAAGAGGATGGCGAGCTCCTCGGGTTTGCACTATTTGGTCGTAAAGGCGTGTAACACTATAGCAGGAATGGAAGGCTCACCTGCCCATACTGAATCTTGCACAGGCCCTTGGCAAGGTCAGGCATGCGTCTCAGCAACTGCCGAAGAGTGACGAGCTTTTCGGACGCACTCGAGACGAGTTCCTCCACAGCAGCTACCCGTTCATCGAGCACTCTAATCAACACCCGTCAATCTTTGAACGGGAAACCTGCCACGGACCAACCTCTTATCGATCAACGGCCTCCCCACCCAACTCCTCAGCAGCCTCGCCCCAAACTTTGTCTGTGTCTGGTCCAGCACCCATAACAATGACCCTCGCACTTCCCCGTCCGTCTCATTCGCATAGATCTCCAGATTCCTCAGCGTATTCCCCGCCAGTAGCATGTGCGTCCTCGCAGCAAACCTCGCGAAGAACCGCGTCTCGCGCAGCGCGTCGGCGAGGCCGAAGGCGGAAAGGTGCTTGATGGTGTGTGCGAGGGCGATGACGACGAGGTTGGGGAAGTCGGCGGCGGCGGCCATGAGGGCGCCGGAGGTGAAGGCCTCGGAGGCGTTGGGGTTGAGGTGAGAGGCGCCGGAGATGGAGCCGTCGGAGGTTGCGGGGGCTTTCTGGGAGTAGAACTCGGAGACGTAGGCGAAGGCATCGGTGTAGTCCATTTGGCCTTTAAAGTGCTCGACGCGAGTTTGAGTGCCGCTAGCCGTAGCGCTAGAGCAGATGTGTGAGAATGATGCAAGAGACGAACATGAGCAAAGTACACCTACACGGTGAAATGGCCTAGCATCTTCTGCGTCGGCCCCGATAACCCAGTCTTTGGCAGAAGCAATTCCGCGGGGCGAGTGTGCACCAGTCGCGTCTGTTAGCCTTGTTGATCAGAGTATCGTTATTACATCGTGATAGGCACTTGCCTCGAGCTCGAGTCTCATCGGGTTGTCTGTCGCCTGTTAATCGAGAACAGGTTACATGAGGCAGGAGACTCACCGTCAAACGCATCCCATACCACATCCCCTGAGCTGGGAGAAATGCTGATCATTGCAACATGCACGTCCGCTCCCGCCCCAGACGTGCTCTCCTCGACGATGCATGTGAACGGAGGCGCTGAGCTGCCAGATATATCATCGACAGAGTCGAGATCGTCAACGTAGCTGGCACGAGGGTCAGTCTAGGTTCAGATGGAAGAAGCAGCGTGCATACGTTGCCGCGGTGTATAAGCGAGTGAGCTCGCGCCTGAAGGGCGCACTTCGTTGGTCGCTAACCTTCTTGAGGGCAGCGGTCTCGGTCTGGTCACATACACCGACGCGGTAACCCTGCGAGAGAAGCCTGGGAGATATTCGGTGAGCCCTTTGAGAGGGGGTGTATTGGATGAGGAACCCACTTCTTCAAGTGAATGTCGCGACGATGGCTGGGTATAGTTGCCACATCGAAGTTGCGGTCATTGTAGCAGACCATGCCGAGCTCTTTCGCTGCTACCTGCGTAGGGTGTCAGTCAAGTCAATGTGAAGTAGGAAGGTACTGCGATTCGTACATGTGCGTCTTCGCCGAAGAATTTGTACTTGTAGCCAATTTCGACCATGAGTACCGTTCCGGGGTTCGCTTTCTTCAGCTCCAGCACCTGAAGGGACATAAGCATAGTCCCCCACAGAACTATTCCTATCACGCACCTGCTTTTCCAAAGGAGTATATGGCTCCCCGCTGGGACCCACTGGCTCGTCTTTCTTGGGTGCCTTCCCCTTGCTCGCGCCACTGGTCTGTCGCTTTCCCCCTCCCTTCGGCTTATTGGAGAACATTGCCTCCAAGTCTTCGAATCTCTTGCTCCGCTCTTCCTCATCGTCTTCGTCTCGATCCTCTTCTGCAGTCGGTGCTGGTGAGGCTGAGGGCTTTCGAGACAGGAATCTGTTATTCTGTTGCAACAATCGCCTGCGAAACTCCTCTTTGGATCGTTTCTGTGCTTTCGTCTCTTCCGCGCGAGGTTGTATTGGCTTCTCAGGCGCGTATCTCCACTGCTCTGCCGTCCCCGCGCTTGAAGAGGCAGCTTTACTTGGGGATTGAAAGTAGACAGAGGTCGCCGCACTGGTCTTCCGCTTCTTCGTCTCTCTCCCCGACTCGTCGTCCGAGATCTCTATGGGCGAGCTTGGCCGCTTCCCTGTCACCTTCTTCGGCGTCGCCTGCGAGAAATACGCGCTGATAGTGGGCTTCTCGCTCATCCTGACACTGTCCCCTTGATGACGGTGGCGGGGAAAGCAACATACGGAACCGCGGCCCGCCCGCACGTTAGGCGCCCAAGCCTACACGCGATCGCGCGCGCATTATGTGGCGTCGTCAATTCTCGCCACCGACGACGACGACGATGCTGGGGTTCCCGTGCTTACGACGCGTAGACGTGCTCCGGACGGTGCAGCTTGGGCAGCGGAGATGGATTACGGCGTCCGCGCGCAGGCTGGCGGAGACGGCGGACGGTCCCGCGGTTACGCAGACTAATAGTCAGCATTTGTTTCCCCGGCGTGCAAGGTGTGCTATGGGTGACTGACGCTGTATACAGAGGCGGAGGCTACGATGAAGCGTTTTTGGAAGGATGTGGACGTCGCAGAACGCGACGGGGGCTACGTCGTTACCCTCGACAGGCGCGCATTGAAGACTCCCTCCGGCAACACCCTGCTCCTCCCGCGTAACAAGTTTGCGGTCGCGTCGCTCATTGCGGCGGAATGGGAGAGCCAGTCAACAGTGCTGAAGCCGCATGCTTTGCCAATAGTGCGCTCTCCGTCCACTGCATAGAAGTGGTGCTGACATGTGGTAGACTTCCCTTGCCTCGCGCGCGATCGACGCGTTCACCAACGCTACCGAACGCGCACAGGTGCAAAAAGGCCTCTTGGACTATTTGCATACGGACACCATCTGGTGCGTCACAGCTCCCCTGAAGTTAATTACTGAACTGACAAGTCCTGAACGTCAGCTTCCACCAGGACGAGCCTCACCAACTCGTTACTCTGCAGAAGCAACACTGGGATCCCCTACTGGACTGGGCACGCAAAACCTACGGGGTCGACGTCCGCAAGGCCGAGTCGCTGTTCTCCAGCACCCAGCCGCCAGAAACGGCCGACAAACTGGCGAAGGCATTGGACGAGCTGGATCAGTGGGAGCTAGCTTGTGCGACTGCCCATTGTCATTCTTTTCCCGAAGTAGACTGACCGTACGCATTTGCAGCATTCGAGCGCGCCACGCACGTCACGAAGTCCTTCTTGATCGCGTTGGCCCTCGTCAAGCGTTGCTTAAATGTCGAGCAGGCGGCGAACGCCGCGCATGTCGAAGTCAACAGCCAGATTCAGCGGTGGGGAGAGGTTGAGGACAGTGCGTACCTTGTCCTCTTTCATCGTTTCCTCCCCCCTTTCGATCCTCTCGTTCACCTCTCGTGACCCTACGAGTGCTATCTTGCTGACACCCCTTCCCAGCCCACGACGTCGACTACCACGACGTGCGCCGGCAGCTAGGCTCCGCCGCGTGCCTCTTGATGCGCGTATAGCACTTTCGCTATAAGCACCTCCCAGTACACCATCTGTCAGTACTGGCGCAGGCGATACTATCCACCGGTCCTTGGCGCTCATCTCGTCAGTAGAGAGTGGACGACACCTCTGCTAGAATAAGGCTTCCATGCTCGGGAAGTTTCTGCGCGTTGGGTGCTAGAAGAGGAGAGGATCCGAGGACCGGTACCTCCACACCGGCTAGGGTATCTCTACACCGGCTCATACACCTCCTACCCTCGTGATAGCTTCACGTAGACGTCCGTGTGCAATCGAGCCTCTCTGTGCTTGCCAGCGCACTATCCCCGCTCACCCCCTGCTCGACACTGCTGAGCATACGCGACAATTATCCTTGCGCTCGTACCACTGGCTCGAGATAATGCCGTGCTGACCTGTATTGGCCGGTATCGGTGTTGCGATCCGGTGTTTCTGCTCAGAGCTCTAGCCCTGTGCAGTGATGTGCTCTTACGCAGGGACCTGCTCAGGTGAGCTCTACTGCTGCTTTGGCGAATGTGGTCTCGGGGTCAGCTGCTTGCGCGCTACAATTCCTTGTACGTCTGCGAGGCAAGACTACAAATGCACATCGACGGCGTTCATTTGTAGGCGGGGAAAGCGGTCACAGTCGGCGCGGAGAGGTAAGCGTTGTGGACGGGGTCGTATCATCAATCGGCGAGAGGTGAGCGCAAGCGGTAGGTATGTTGAGCCCCCTCCAGTGATTGTCGTCTGTCCTGCACAGGTGCTTTGGTCCTCCGTTAACGTCGTGCCTCGACCTGCTCCGATGGCGTGTGCCTCGCTAAACGTGCAATCGCTTCCGACAATCAAGCGCCGACAATTGCACAGGGCCAAGCACCGACGATTGCCCTGGACAGTGGACTTGCAAGACGCCTATCTCCTACCCGGACCGTACCCCGCATGATTTTTCCGCTTTTCCCCAGCTTTGTTCGCCCGTTCTCCTCCTCCCTGACTCCTCTGACATCCTCCCCCATTACTATACTATAACGTCCTCCCCTCTGACTCCGCCAATATGCCCCCTTACTCCTACCCCATCCTCCCCTTACTCTCCTGCCCCATCCTACCCCAGCCCTTATCCCCTCCCTGCTCCCCCAGCCTACCCCGCAGATCCGCGCTCCGGCGTCCGCCTTCTCCCCCGCATCCCAGGCCCCGCATCTCCTCTGGTCCGTACATCCTCTTGATCTCCCCGCATCCATTTATGGTCATCTGACCGCGCTCCGGTTGTGCGGGATTGGGTGCTCGGGCGGCTGGAAGATTGGGTGCAGGAGCGGGCGGCGGATTGGCTGCGACCTTCACTTTAGATCGGGCACATCAAGCACCGTACATTGGCTGCGTCAAGCACCGCAGATTGGCCACAAGCGCGCCCAATCCGCTCGTGGAGGCCGAGGCGGTGGCATGGGACTGCGCTATTGGTAGAGGACGTGCCCTAGTATTGGTAGAGAACGTTTGCCCTATTGGTAGAGGACGCGCCTCATTGGTAGAGGTGCGCGTCCTCCTCGAGGTAATTCTGCGATATTGCGCCGAGCTGTACGTCTCCGTTTCGTCTATTCGCTCGCGGCAGGGTGTCTTCGTGGTTCACGCAAGTCTACTGAGCGTAAACGTAGGTAACGATACTGCGGGGAACGTAGCCTTCACGAGATGGGGTAATGTGCAGGCTAGGTGTCCACTTACAGCAGGCTGCCTCTCGTTACCGTGTCTTCACGTACACCACCACGGGAAAGCTTCGCGTATACGGGCTGGGCGGCGCGGGCGGTATTATGCCATCCTACAGATTGTTTACCGACCCCGACGTGCCGCCTCCGCGGCACGCACCCTCGCACGATGCAGCGCCTCTTTCCCGCCTCCGAGTTGCTACCACCAACCCCCCGTCCACCAATCACCGCCTTCCTTCTTTCTGGATTTTTTCCTTCCGCGCGCCACCACCCTTTCCCGCGCCCTCCATCTATTCCCGTCCCTTCCAACCTAATTTCCCGCTGCCCCCTCGCCCAGCCCTGCGCGCGACAGGACGCTCGGAGCGGGAGCAGAGCGCAGCGGCGGCGGGCGGGCCAGTCGGGGGCGCGCCGTCAGTCTAAGACACGCGATCGCGACGCGTCGAGCCGCGTGCGCATCGGACCTAGCGGCGCACTGATGCGCGGGTGATAGAAACGCAGGCACCCGCGCGCACGCGTCGCGCCCCTCCGCGCCCTATAAAAGCCAGGCGCCAGCCCGGGGCGGGCCCTCCTCTATATTTCTCCGCCCCGGGCCCTCGATTCAGCCAGCGCGCGACGAGCTCGGACGATTACCAGCCCATTCTATACACCTCGACGCACACGAACGTGTACTTCCCTCGTCCCACCACCATGCCTACGCTCCCCGAGTCCTTCGACCCCTTTGCGAACCACCCGTTCACGAACGGCTCTGGCGTCGTCCCCCGCCCGCCACCACCGCACGCGTACAAGTACGCCGCTGCCCGGCCCGATCATCCGTCGTTGGCCCCACCGCCCGCGTCGAGCGCCTCGTACCCCACCTCCCCCCAGCCCTCGAGCTCCATGCACATCAGCTCCCCGCCCGACATGACCTTCGGCTCCCCAAACTCCTCGTACATGGGCTCGCCCCCCACATCATCCTACATGGGATCACCACCCACCTCGTCCTACATGGGCTCCCCACCACTGTCCTCGCCCCCAACATCCTTCCAAGGCTCCCCACCAGCCAGCTCAGGATACCCCTTCGCCACCGCGAGCCCCGGATACCCCTACCCCTACCCCCCGTCCTCGCAATACCACCCCACCTCGCAATACCCGCCCACCTCGAAATACCCCGCGCAGGACGCCGAACGCCGCGGGCGCGTGCTCGCGCCGTCGTTCATGCGGAGCACGCCGGGCGGCAAGCACCTCGGGAAGGACGGCGAGAAGCAGCTGGACGGCGCCGGGAGCGCGTGAGCGTGGGGTCGAGCTAGGGTCGAGATGAGGCTCGCCGGCGATGAGGGTCCCTCTCCCCATACGCCGGGCAGCGGGGACCCGAGGATGCAGCGACCGGCAGGCCGCGACACTCTCGACGGCTCCCAAGGGCCCTGACAATCCCCCACATATGCTCCCCCCATCGTCCCAATCATGTTGCCGACCGTCAACATCCCGTCCCCGGTTCGCCGACATCATGTACCCGACTTGTCGACTCGGACATCACGTTCTTCGATTCGTCGCATTGGGCGTCACATCGCATCTTGATTGATTATCTGGAGAGGAGAGGAGACGAAGTAAAACCACTAATGCCGGGCTCAGCGAGCCCCGACTATGTATCATTATCGCTGTCAGCAGCAGTGCTTGTTTATTCTGTACCACCATAATCTATGCCTCTAGTGCGCTACGGCGCCGTCTCCGCTCTACAGACCGTCTCGTGCTTTCACTCTGCATTTCAATGCGTCGTCCAACAACTGAGTGCCGATTGCAAGATTCAAGGAACGTTGCACTTGTGAAGAATATAATTACACAACGTGTGCGATACAATGAATATCGACGAGTCCGTGAAAGGGCCAGAACTGAAAGTAGCTGAGGTGCATCGTTCATGAAGTAGGCTCACAAACAGCAATCCACCTGCCCCTTCATCCTCACCCCACCTCCTCCACTTACCCCCTGACTCCCACCGGCACCTCCCTCGCCTCCCCATCATCCTCCAACACGCCTCTTGGGCGGGCCCCATCGCTGGAGTGGATCCTCCCCAGCTCATGCCCGCCACCGCTCTCAAAACCCCTCACCCCACCACTCTCCAAATCCCGCCTCCCCGGCGTCCGATCCTCGTCCTCATCATCCGCCCCCTGCCTCCACACCTCCTCCAGCGGGCCCGGGCCCGGGCGCTTCATCGTGTCGCCGCGGTGGATGCTCGAGGAGGCGTGATGTTGACCTGATGCATACTGCTGACCGGAGGGACCTGACACTCCGTAGGGATCCTCATAATCGCGCCGGGGCGCCGACACATGCGCCGCTGGCGGGTACCCGCCCGCGTACCGCTGCGTCGTCGGCAACACTTCACCCTCCGTGCTATCGGCGGCGGTGCGGTCGTACCCATTACCGTCCCGACCCTCCGCCCCATCCTCCACCCACGGCTCGTCCTCCCGCCTGATCCGCGGCGAGTACGGGCGGTGCGCGAGCGGGTCGTGCAGCGGGGGGTAGTACTGGCGGTACGCGAAGTAGGTCATCACGGTGCCGAGGATGGAGCCGGTGAGGACGTCCTGCCAGTGGTCTGGGGAGGGGCGGGTTAGTAGGCGGTAGGTTGGTAGATAGGCAGTGGGTTGGTAGGTAGGCAGTAGATTGGTCGGTAGGTAGGTAGTAGGTTAGTCGAGGGTGAAATTTATGGAGACATGGAGTGGATGTGCATGATATGAAAGGAGGAAAGGAAGGGAAGAACAAGAAGAAGGGAAGAACCAAAGAAGGAAAAAACAGGAAGAAGGGTAAGGAGACAATTACGCACGTCTATAATCCATGGTACGAGAGATAGCGACGAGCGTGGCGCCAGCGAAGGGCGTGAGGGCGAGCCAGGCTTTGCCCTGCCAAAGATGAATGGAGCTCTAGCCAGAGTACATGCGATACATACAGTGTGCCCGCGCCTATCGAAGAGGTGCAGCTTGCCAGCGAGATAGAACGCGAGGAAGCCGAGCCCGGCGAAGGATACTGCGCGGGATGTCAGCATGCATCGTACAAGAACTTTGTGAGCACGCATTGACTGAAGATGCGGCTAGAGGAAGATGCGACTACGACTGGAGGAAGATGCGACTAGAGGAAGATGCGACCACAGGAAAATGCGACTGGAGGAAGCCACGATCCCTACTCACAGCTCGAATGCCCCGACGGGAAACTCCGGAACCCATCACGCAGCACGTAGTGGTCCGTCTGCGTGCAGATTGTGTAGTTGCTCAGGCCGTAGACGGGGTCGGCGGACCCGGGGCGGGGCTGGCAGCGGTCGATGACATCTGGGAGGGTGTCAGCGGCGGGCAAGGCAGGGTGTCAGCGGCAAGCAAGTGAGGTGATTTGGACTTTCGGATCGCAGATGCAGAACTGGATTCGTGATTTTCAGATCTCCCCGTATATGCTGCCTGTCTGCTACACGTCTGCACGGAGCGATGGACGAAAGATGCAGATGGCAGGCCAACTGGATCATGGAGGCCTCTAGGCGGATACCTCGATACTACAGGGTTTCCATCTGTACCATCCGCCTCTTCAGACAGGCGCACGAGGAGCATGCAGCATATCACGGGGAAAGCACCACTCCGAATCCAGCACAAAATCCCGAATGTAGCGCATCTGGGATTCTGAGCGTCACAAATGATGACGCACCGGGGCGAGGGCGGCCGACAGTAACCTTGGCGAACTGGGTAACTGCGCCGGTAAGGGAGAGGCCAAGGACGACTGCACGGAATCAGCGGATGGGGGCGGTGTAGGCGGTGTAGACGTACCACCGAGCCAGCCTAATGAGCCAAGGTGTCAGAAGAAGGACAAAGAGAGGAGTGAGGGAACATACTGGCGTGTAGATCCCACCAAGAGCGTATGGTGAGGACGTTGACGAGGGGAAGGAGGACGATGGGTGCGAGAATGGCGATGACCATGAGTTCTTTGTTCTATGTGGGGTTAGATGATGCGGGTGTGGATATGCCGAGACGTACGGGTATGCGCTCATGGACGGCATAACTGGGTCGTGTGAGCAGACGAACAAGGGGGATGGGGTTGCTTACGGGTGTCGTAGACTGTGGAGGCGTTAGCTGTTGCTAGGGGAGTGTGGGATGGACACGCACGAAGTATCTTCGAGGGAAAAGACGCGCTTGAATCCTTCTATCTCGTCCAGCGCGAAGAAGATGGCACTATGCGGGGTGAGATGCGGTTGAACCGACCCGCTATACACTCACGCGAGCACAATCGTTAGGATCCTGGCCCTCTTCAGTACATCGTACAGTCACCCAAGGATAGACACACCAGTCCGGTAGATATGAAAGTATGAGCTTCCGCCTGCGCGCGGCCGTGACTGGGGGCCGCTGGTTCGCCCTGCGCGGCGTAGGCATGATCTTGTCGAGTATGGTGGATGAGGACATGGGTTCCGGGAGACGAAAGTAAGACATGGGCCTGGCTTGGCTGCTCGTCCGAGAAAAGGCGTGCACAACAGAGATCAACAGCTCGGTCCCCCCGCTTGGCTGTGCGTGGCGGTCGATGCGCTGCGGCGGGATGAGCTTGGCGCGCGCTTGTTCTCCAGCCCCATCCAGCGACCGGCCCGCGACTCCGCTGCCTGCCCGCCACCGAGTTGCGTTCCGCCCCCATGCCCGGTTTCGAATACACGGCTGGTGAGCGGGCAGTGCTCCCCGGATAGACACTGACGCTCAGGGCTGCAGAACACGATGCGCTGCTCGAGGGCATCGCGCGCACAGACACGATCCCGTGAGTCCGCATGCGCGCGACGCGTCTTTCACTCACTCCAATCAGCGAAACCGTCACTTGGGACACGCTCAGAGACGCGATCAAGGCCAAGATAGAGAAGGTAGACCCACAGCACGACCGTGTGCACGTCTAACCTTTGTGCAGAACATCGCTGTCTTCCTTGAGGAATGCAAACCCCAACCACCCCCTCCGCCATTCCCCCCACAATCCACCGCGTCCGGAGGCCTTCGCCTCGCCCCCTTTCCCCCACGTAAACCTCAGCAGGTAGCCCCCACTTCCATCCCCCTCACGCCCACCCCTCACCTCCTCCAGGACACACCCGAACCACCCATCAACTACATGTCCGCCGAACAAGCCTCCGACCTCAAGCTCGCCATCTTCGACCAGCTCGACCAATTCGACGCCTCCCCACCCTTCACCATCCAGCGCCTCGCCGAGCTCTGCACCGCCCCGCGCGCGCACTACGCCGCCGCTGGCAAGTACCTCCGCGCCCTCGAGCGCGCCATCCTCGTCACCTCCGGCACCGACGCCTTCCCCGCGCTCCCCGTCGAGGCGCGCGCCCCCCTGCGCCCCGAGGACGAGATCGGGGCGGCGATGCCGTCGGCGGGCGCGGCGCTCTCGACGCCGACGACGCCGATGTTCTCGCCGGTGCCGTTTGCGCATGCGGATGCGCGGAGGGCGCCGTCGCCGTTGACGCTGTCGGAGCCGCGGGTTATTGGGCTGGTGGATGAGCTGGACGATCCGAGGCCGGGGCATTTGTCTGACAAGCCGACGGCGCTGTCGGCGGTCACCGAGGTGCCAGAGGAGGCGGAGAAGGCGCTGGAGGCCCGCTTCACGAAGGGAGAGACGTCTGAGGGCGAGGCGAAGACAGAGGAAAAGGTTGCGTGAGGTGGTTCACGACGATCGTTTGTACGCTTGTATCTTTTCTTATGCTTGTGCTCACGCTACTTAGATGTATGATATGCTTTGTGATCGTTATGCAGTGCGCATCCGTATACCCCTAGCAGAAAACCTCGCAATGCCCTGAGCAACGATTCAGGCATCTTCCACCCTTGCCACAAAACCCTACGCATAATCCCTCTTAATCTTCTCCAGCATCACCTCCATCCGCAGCGCCATATTGGGCTGCCCCCTGCCGCGCCCGCCGCGCCCTTCCCGCCCTCCTTGCACGTTGCGACTACCTCCTCGAACATCGCGACTGTCGCGACCACCTCGTCCGTTGTCGTGCCCACCTCGCGCGCCAAGCCCACCTCTGCCGCCTCGCCCTCCATCGTGACTGTCTCCTCTGCCTCCATTCCCCCCACTGCCTCCTCGCCCACTATCGCGACCACCTCGCCCCCGGGAACCACCATGCCCACGCCCACCCCTTCCCTGCCCAGCCTTCACCGTATGTAGCGAATCGGGGTGGTAGGCTGCGCGTGCGCGGTCGCGGAGGGTGGGTTCGTGGGGCGGGCCTTGGTCATCGGTGTAGCGCTTTCGAGATCTCTGTTGGCTGCAAGAGGAGTCATGACCGCGTAAAGAGTGATCAGAGTGACCCCCTCGCCCGCGGGATGGACGTTGTCCCCGAGAGGGTTGCTGCCCTCGTCCCTGACTTCTTGAATTTTGTGTGTGATGACCTCTACCGTGGCGTGCAGGTGGATGGGAGGTGGTGGCGTCCTCGTCTGAAGCATCCGCTTCGTCACTGTCCGCTGCATCTTCAGATTTATCCTCATCCGGGCTAGCCTCGTCGTCTTCGTCTTCTTGCTCTTCGTCGCTGCTTTCATCCCTTGTCTCTCCGCCATGACGCTCTTCCCGTGCATCGTCTGCATCTTCCTTCCCCTGTTCCTCATCCCAATCTTCATCTGCATGAGCGCCGCCTTCGTCATCCTCGCCTGTACGTGGCTTGACGAGCCCCTCGCGCCGCTTCTGAGCGCGCCATTTGCTCTTGAGCTTCTGTGTCTCGATCCAGTCACGGCGGAGCTTTTGGGCTGAGGCGGGAAGAAATGCGATATTCGAGTGAGGGTGTCGTGGGGGATGAGTCGTCAGAGAAGAGGTGGTATGGGGAGGGGGAGGTGATGGAAAGCAAGGAGACGAGATGGGTGGGTGTAAGGCGAGAATTGGAAGCAATGCGATGAATGGAAGATGCGAAGGGAAAGGAGAAGCTGTTAGATAGTGTGCTGTTGACAGAGAAGACTAGTACACACCCTTCTGCGCAGGCAGATGCACAAAGGTAGGAGGGCGCTTGCGCTTCAGCGTCTGTGTGTCCGGCATGGCTGGTGTGTCCTTCGCGTCAACTCCTGCTGTATACTGTCAAGATCATCAGCACCTCCCCCTCACTGCACCCCCTCTCCCCCACTCACTCCTAGGCCCCGGCCGTCGAATCCCAATACAGCGCTCACAGCAAGCCTGATCACGCCCCGATCGCGCACTCCCACCGGCGCCCAGTCCGCGCCTTCGATCAATTTGCGGCGGCGGCGCCTCATCGTTACGTAATCGCGCACCCAGCCCGCCTCATAAGGGCCGCCCGCGTGTGCTGCCTCTCCCCACCACCGTCACCGCGCCCCGCCCACCGCACTCGCCCGCGTTCCTCGCCACCCCCCTCGAGCACTTCCACCCGTCGCATGAGCGTGCAGAATCTCAACAGCTTCGGTGAGTCGCCTGTCTCGTTATCGATAGGGAGATCGGAGGGCGTGGTGATGGGAGGATGAGTTGGTTTTGTGGGGAGGGAGGGGTGCTGGGTGCACTTTTGTGGTGTGCTACTGACGGGGAGCCGTTCGCAAGGCGGAGGTCTGGGAGGGCTGACAAGGCGGATCCAACGTAGCGCGGACATGCTGACTGACAACGCATCCCAGATCCTTTCGCCGAGGAGGGCGATCCGCTCGCGGACAACCAGAATGACGTCGGCTCCCAGGCCAATTACATCCATATCCGTGTCCAGCAGCGCAATGGCCGCAAGACCCTCACCACGCTCCAGGGTGTGCCCAAGGAGTACGACCAGAAGAAGATCCTGAAGGCCTTCAAGAAGGTGCGGTTTCCATTTCAACCCGCGTGTACTCATCATGCATACGCCTTGTTTCTATGATTCACGAACATGGCGCTGACGCATGGTTCCCCACAGGAATTCGCCTGCAACGGCACCCTCGTCGACGACGAGAAGATGGGGCAGGTCATCCAGCTGCAGGGCGACCAGCGCGTCAAGATCCGCGACTTCCTCGTCGAGAACGGCATCGACCGCGCCACGATCAAGGTGCACGGTTTCTAAGCGCCGCCCACCCTTCATCGCCGTCCGTGTGTTCGTATGCGCTGCTCCTCCCATCGTGATCCCGGCCCCTCCTTTGTGACCCGGACTTGAGTACCCGCCGAGCACTTTTTTACCTACCCCCTTCGCCCTTCACATACCGTCGACCTCCTTCGCATTTTTACCGACGACCCCTTCTACCACTCTTACTGCCGGCCCTTTCTACTCACCGACCTCACCCTCGGTTGTACATCCCCTGACGCACGCATACCCACACGCTCGGCCACGCCCGCTCTCTCTGCCTGCTTTATATTCTGCATTGCTTTGTGTCTGTACGATAGTAGTGCGATGCGTGCGCAATAGATTCGTCGCGCCTGTGTATGACATTGACTTGCGGTGTGGTATGAGGCAAGGATCAATTGAGTGCGTTAAGTCAGCTCTTCAGGACAAGGTTTGTGTTGTCCCAGCAACGTTACTAGTACGGGTGTAGCCGTCCCACTCGCTCGCGTAGTGGCTGTCCCTTCCCTATGTCTACCGCCCGCTCGAAATACGCTTCGCCCAAAGCAATATGAGCCGAATGCAAGAATTGCAGTACATGTCAGAACATTCAGGTATATCGATAAAATGAAGCGCGACCACAACGCGCGAATAAAGTAGGCAAGAAGACCGCGGTGGCGGCAATAGATGAACAACATTTGAAGTAAGTACATGCCTGAAATGGTGTTTGTAACGCGTGCATATATATGTGCAAGCTACGGCTCCGTATGCGGTGCCATATGGTCGAACGAAAGACCCTCGTAGTCGTTCAGTGAGCTGCTGGGCTTCAGCCCACCAGCCGGAAGCGTATAACCGTACGCTGTCCAGGGAAGAAGCGATGCGACCCGTCCGCCATGATCGCAATCTCCAGCTCCCCTCGCATGATCTTGTGCAAGGGCGCCGCTGCCTGCTGGTCCTTCTCCCCCGTCGCCGCGACGTGAATCAGGACCTCGTGATCGCACGCGAAGCGCGCGACGACACCATGCTCGACCTGTGATACCCACATCGTGGGCCTGGGAAGGCGAATTAGTTTTGTTGTTGCCTCAAAGGGTCACGAAGGCTCAAAGGGCCACGAAGGATGTGAAGAGTAAGGAAGACACGCACCCAAACTTCAGCCTCCCCGCGCACTCAATCTCGTCCTTCAACACCCGCGCATGTTGTACAACAGCCTCCTTGCGCCCGAGCACGTCGTAGTCCATCGCGATTACCGAATACTCGCCGTCGAACGCGAACATGGACGGGCTCTCGTGATGACGGCCGGCCATATTGGAGAGAACAAGATAGCGCGCCTGCGTCTCAAGAAAGTCGCGCAGGCGGGTGTAGAACTCGACAAGAAGGAGCATGAATGTCGGGAATTCGGGGTAAGGAGTAGGCAGGCGGGGCTGCGATATTGTTAGTTGAAGTAAGGTTGGAAGAGGTCTGTGAAAGACTCACAGGTGGCAAGTGCTGCTTCATCTTGCGCTGCTGGTATACCGACTCCATCTTCCGTGGCTGCCCTGGATGCTCATCGCGGAAAGTACATTGTTCGCACTTGGTTGCCGGCGGGGAGACGACCATCCCGCAATCCAAGCTCACGCAGCGTCCCGGTGGTGTTGGCTCCAGCCGCTCATTGTCCTCCGCGCGGAATTGCTGAAAGCCCCAGCTAAGTATCCCTGTTACCCTTCACTACACCAAGAACACGCATACCTTCTTCGGATGCTCCTCCACGCCATTCTCCTTCCCCCCATGCGTCGCCTTCTTCGTCGAACGCACATACGACCGACACGACGCGCACATCTTGTACTTGTACTCGCCCGCGGGCGGCAGGATGTGCATGCAGAAGCGCATCGTACACTTGCGCGAGCCAACGACGACGCGCGAGGCGTCGCCGAGTATACGGTCGACGGCGGCGAGCTCCGCGTTTAGATTTCGCTAGCATTATGTTAGGCGGATTCGAAGGATGGGCAGGAGAAATATGGCATACCCGCTGCGGCTCGACCTCACCGTTCTGTCGCGCGCGCTGGTACAGACGCGTACGTTCCCGACATGCCTCGCAGCACTTCCACCTATTCTCGAGGGGCATAGACTGCTTGCAGATCCGACAGGGCTTTGTAGGTCCCGCTATTGGCGCTGGAGCGGGCACGCTCTCAGGGGGTGGTCGCGCGGGTATACGAATCTTGAGGCCCGTAAGCCGCTGCGCAGATGGTTCATCATCACTATCGTCGCTCAACAGTGCAGCTTCGAGGTCGGAAAGGTCGGTCAGGTCGCTGTCACTGTCATGATCGACAGCAGCAGGGCGTTCGGGTGACGTGGTGGTGGACGAAGGCTGGATCTTGGGTATCGGATGAGAGATGGCTGGAAGCTGGAGTGGTGCAAACGAAGATGCAGGTATTGCGGACGAGGGTGCGTCAATCGGCGCCTGTGCAGAACCGGACGACGAAGACATTGCTGTGGACGACGATATCGCTGCTGGCGTCGACGGCTGCGCAGTCGAAGCAGATGATGTGGCTTGGGCGAGCGCTGAGTTTGCTTGCTTGGGGCACGGTGATGCTGGAGCAAGCGGCGCGGAAACCCTGCGACGTGGCAAAGGTATTGAAGGGCGCTTCACAGTAGGCGACGACGGCGATGAGGAAGCCGCCTTCGTCGGCGAAGGTGGAGATTCACTAGACGGCGATATACCCGAAGGATCTGCTGCAGACGATGGCGGCTTAGCAGAGGCTGATCCCGGCTTACCCAACTTCAAAACCAACGACCTTGTCTTCGAAAATAATGGAGGTTTCGTCTTCGCCGCCGCTGGCCCCGTCTTCGATAACGGACCCGGTTTCGTCCTCGCTATCGAAGAAAGCGGCACCTCCACATCGCTGTCCTCGCTCTCACTTGGTGCATGCTGCCCTGGAGGCGGCCAGGACAGCACGCGACCACGGCCAGCAGGTCGTGGTGGTGAGGCTCCGTTCGCGGCCCGTGTTGACAGCGGTGTATCGCTGTCGCTGTCACTGTCCGTCGCTGGTGGCGGAGTCGGAGGTATCTTGATTGCGGGTCCTGAGGGTGAACTGCTGCTCGAGCATGCAGGCGGGCTGCTTAGTTCAATTTGCCTCTCCGGCTGTTTCCCCTTGCTCCTATTCGACGAAAGAGCCAACGGCTCGTCGTCCGACTCCTCAAGATCGGCCCAGGTTACTTTCTTGCGCTTTGCACTGGGTTGCTCAATTTCCGTGGCCGTTTGCTGTAGAGGTTGGGGCGCAGAGGGCCCTGGCTTGGGAATGGGTACTGGCTCGGCTCGAGGCGCAGCCACCGTAGCTGTCGCCGACACCGCGGCTGGCCTGGCAATCGGCCGTGCGGCTCTCATACGCTGCCAGTCGGCTGACACGCAACTCATGCAACGTCGCGCCATCGACCCGGGCTGGACGATTCCTCGACAACCCTTAATGCTGTTCACGCAGGGGCGGAGCATCTTGGGAAGCCTAAGTATGGGCTGAGAAAAAAGCGGAAATTACTGACCTGCGCTGGCATAAACATCGCTGCGGGCGAAGAGCCGGATTGTGGCATAAGCATTGGCGGGGGCTGGATCACAGGAGGCGGCTTCGTCAGCGACTGCATAGGTGGCGGACGCGGCAATATTGGCGGAGGAGGGAGCGGTATTGAGACCTCCTTCTCGTCGACGCTGAGTGGCGCTGAACACAACGCCACAGCAGTTTCCTGCTTCTCAGTAGGAGGCTCAACTTTCATTTCAACGTCTTCCTGGGACGACACAACATCAGTTTGCGATGTAATGGTCTTCAGAATACTTACATCAGGATACTCGAGTTCCAACGATTCATCCAAATCCATTTCATCTGTGGCATCCTGCACGTCGGATTCGACCTGGGGAGTTGTCAATGAAACGGGGGATAGGTGATTCGGATGCGGCCAACCTTGACTATTGGTGGTGGAGCAGGCAGTATTCGCCTGTGGATGGCAACTGTAGGGATATCGGGGACTGATGGGATGGATATGGGTGGCGGACGGCACGGGGGAGTAGACGAAGAGGAGGACGCTGAAGAGGTAAAGTTAGTGGATAAGCCATGTAAACCGCGTCACCACGTACCTCTTCGCTTGTCCTGTAACTTGGCGAGGGACTCTTCAGCTGCCTTCCGGGCGATTGGCAAACACTGATCGCAAAGTGTCACGCTTGGCGGGAAAGACGGGGGTATGGTCTCGCCACATCCCATCCTGGTGCATACGCGCACTTCAAAAGGCGAAGCCTAAAAAGCGCGTCGGTTGCCACTCAAACTGAATATATATGCGATGATGCGAACATACCCGTTGCGACTGTGTCTCCGTGACCTGTTGCAGCTGGGAACGCGCTCAGCTCATCTCTGATGGACATGAATACGATCAGACAACTCACCAGAGCACCATCGGACTCCTTCAAGGCTGCTCGCAATGACGGGCCTGCTTTCCATCTGTTGATATAGCCACCTATATCTTCACAGGCATCGCGCCCCCTCGCATTGACCAGACAACTCGCACACATACCCCCCTGAGTAGCGGGTTTTGGGCACGACGAGCACCTGCTGTCCGAGCCCATCTCCCCGGGCATGGCGCGTCAGCAAAGAAGGAACGCGGGGTCAGACGCGTCGCGCTGCGCGACTCGCTTGTGCGCTCGCCGTCGTCGCGGTCGGTGGCAAGGAGCACGATAAGGAAACGAAGAAGGGCTGCATCCACGTCTCTAATTTTTTACCACAATTCAAATTTGTTCACGGCAACGGCTGTCGCAGCGTCGAATGGCGTGGGACCCGGCGTCCGGCCCGGATCGAGCAGTCCGCGTCAATTGGTGTGCTCGTTTGGCTCTTGTTCTCTTTTGGTCATCGTTCATGACGGCGTCGAGCGCAAAGGTACCTGTCTGCTCATCGCTATCCGCGTAGAACCCGGACGTTAACCTGCCGCAGTGGCCATGGCGGCCAAATGCTGCGACTCCCCCGTCATAGTCACAGAGTACGGCTCCAGCGTCGCATGCTGCACGAATTGTGGCGAAGTCGTCGAGACCGTCTTTCTCAGCAACGAAGAGCCGTACAGTGATACCTACACCGGACACTCCCGTGCGGGACTGCCCTTGAAGAGCTTCAGGAACGATGGACGCGTTCTGGCAGGACAAGACACGGAGCTGAGGCGTTACAAGCTGAGGGTGCGTAACGCGTCATACGGCTTGGGCGCTTAGCTGACTGTGATCGCAGACGGAACTGTACACGTACATCAAGCAATTCACTGTCGAAATGGGCTGCCCTGGTCTCAATGAGCGCGTCTGTAACCTCTTCGATCAGGCCATGGCCAGCGGTCAGTTCACCTGGGGCAGCAAGGCCATCTTCGTCGCCGGCGCCGCGCTCATACTCGCGCAGCGCGAAGCCAACCGATGGGAGTCGATACACGACATAGCGTACCTCCTCCAGAAGGTCCAGGGCTTCAACACCGCGTCTCTCACATCCACGAACCTCGGCCGTACCTTGAACGCCGTCAAACACGCCTTGAATATTGAGCACAAGTTCCAGGACCACGGGGAACTTCTCGATGCCGTGCAGAAAAGACTGCGAACTGGCGCTGACGACAATTCTTCTGACCGGCCGCCCTCGGCCTGCATCAAGCTCCTCGCCAACGCCAACCTCGATGTTGTAGCGAACATTGCGCGCACTCTGCACAGTCAACTTGGTCGCCTCCCTTGGTCACACGAGCTGCGCGTGCTCTCCTTCCCGGCTACTGCGTGCGTCATCGCTATCCTAGCCCTCGAGGCTGAACAGCGTGCGATCATGCCCAAGTATGCCGAATTCGCCGGCTGGCTGGGCGTGAAGCACGGCGTGAAGAAGGGGACGATCCAGGAACGTGGGCGTATCCTGCAGGATCTCGCGCTGGAATGGATAGGCGAGATCAGCTGGCTGCAGCAGTACGACCCCAAGGCGAAGAAGTCGTCGGGCAAGCGGCTTGTCATTGCGCGCGGGCTGAAGGATGCGTTAGAGCACCAGGAGAAGGTGTGGAAGGAAAGGGTCGACACGAATATCGCGTCGCGCCTGGCGTCACCTGTCGATGAGCAGCCGGAGGCGGAGACGTCGCCATGTCCAGCTGCGTGTACTGGCAAGCGGAAGAGGCAGGATGAATGCGCCACACGCCCGAAGCGCCGGCCGCTTCCTGCCTCCGTTTCGGCTGCTGCTCAGTTCCTCCTCGATCCCACTGCCGCGCCAGCGCCCAGGCGCAGACGTCGCACGCCGGCCACGGCCACGTCTGATGCAGGCCATTCCGAGACGTCCGCCATGTTGCCGACAGCCGCGCACCTGCTTTCGTCGCACGCGGCACTTGGACCTGCGCCTACGCGGCTGCAGAAGCTCGTCGCCGTCCGAGGGGGTGCAGACCGCGTCACTGACGACGAGCTCTTCGAGGAGGACGAGTTCGCCAGCATGTTCCGGTCGGAGGCGGACGTCAAGAAGCTCAGCGACATGGTCATCGACATATGGATCGCCGAGGAGGCTATACGCGCGGAGAAAGCCGAAGCGAGGCAGCGCTCACGGCAGAAACGAAAGAAGCGCGCGGAAGGCGAAGAGAGCGAGCGCATCGACAAAGACGCACTGGAGAAGTTCTTCGACGATGATGATGAAAAGGACGGGGAGGAGGAAGACGAGAGAGGAGAAGGTGGTTGGTTCGACGACCTGAAGGCCCTCAGCCCCGAGTCGGATCCTGGCTTTGGGACAGCGGTCGGCCTGGGTGTTGGGCTGGGAATGAGGGTTGATGACAAGGGCAACGATCCGGACGCGGAGAAGGGCGACGACGAGTACGAGCTCGCGCGGAAGGAACTCATGCGCATGCACGCGGGTTCCGATGCGATGGTCGTTGGCGACTGGCGGGCGGCGTCCCCGTCAGGTTGGGGTGGCGGTGATGACTACTTCTGAGTTTCTAGGAGACTACGTCTGAGTGCGTGGCGACTAATAAGTTTGGAGAAAAGGGCGAGGAGAGGAGGCCGTTATGTGAGCCTCAGCGCTCAGCAACCTATCATGTAGAATACCCCGGTTTTGGACTTCTGTTTGCATCGCATCACACTTGCATCTGTATATTATTGTTATCGACATCTTTAGCATAGCTATCTTACCGTATCGTTCCGCACAAACTTACCGTAGAATTTGGCTCCCAGAATTTACAGCCGCGCGTCTTGATTCGAGCGAACCCCTTATATAAAGGATATTGAGGCTTCATATTGACGAGTACCTGCACCCTTTCCCTGGCCAGTGTATGGTCGCTTAGGGCCGCTCTAGCATGTCTTCCTCTAGATTGCATTGCTTTGACGAGACAGGTTTGCGAATGAACCACATGCGCCATCACGTGAATACTTTCTCACGGTTCGACTTTGATTCGTCTTATCTCGGAAAGCCCCTTATTCTCCGAGACAGCATAGCCACGACCTCCAATATAAGAACCCTGCGCCACTGATCGGTGTATCAAAGGTCTCCTTTCCTCTTACGCTCTTCAACAGCTCAAGACCGCCACACAATGTCGCTGCCTTCCTCTTCGTCTCAGGCATCGTCCAGGGTAGCATTAACCCCTGGGGAGGGCGGGTATCGACCCACATTCTTCAAGCGCATAACGCGCAAGTTATCTTTGAGTAGCTCGAAGGTGTGTCTCGTTCCCTACGCCCTATAGATTGCGCGACTGACGAATCCTGCAGGTAGCTGCTCCCAAACGCGTCGTCGTCCTCAAATCAATTCGCCAGGTGGAAGACTTCACCGCCCAGCTACACGGACACTATGACTTGGAACCGTATGATATTCAGGTTCACCTCCCTAAACAGGAGCACAAGCGCAAAGACATGCAGCTGGCTGTGCAAGCCTTGTATGTACGGGAGGCGTTGGCGAAGGGCACATTGAAGCCCTCGCATCCATTGCATCTATGGCACGCTTGACAGGGAGAGTCCAGCCATCCATTTTGGATTGGAATATTCACTAATCCTCAGCCGTGTACTCGCGCGGTGTCAATTTATACCCTTACCAAATTGTTAATTCCTAGCAGTTCAGGAGGTCGGGACAGCGAGGTAAAAATACCAATCAAAGTTCTACAGTCCCTCAGGTGCTGAAAACATCTGGTGTGAGCCCTTCCAGAGAGCCAACCAAGACCTCTACAGCAATTCCAGCAAGTATAGACGACTCCTTCTTCGAATGATCCGCCCTCCATTTGATGGTGTCCACTTTGCAGGTGATACAGCGCACGCGATGCAACCTGTTGTGCTGGTCTCCGAGTGCAATAAGATAGCGTAGCATGTTCTGGTCGGTAGGCTCGTTCACAATGCCACCTAGCTCGGGAAATCGTATATCCATATCAGCGATAGTCTCCAGGCTCGCGTGCGTCACCTAGAAATAAAGAGTGCGATGTTTAGATCTCTGACCCTGTATTGAAAGTCATACGCACGTAGTAGTGTCTAATCTTCTCCTTTGGCAATGGGATCCTCCTTCGCACGCTGATGTATAGGCTGCATCTTTTTTGAGCGTATGGGTGATATTACAAGTTGCCTGGCCACATACCAGTGCGTCGTCGAACGCTCAGGTCCATGATTGGTCAGGTCAAAAGCCATCACGGCGAAGCGCCCCAACGCGTCCAGCCATAGTTGTATCCACTTCTGTAGATGCAAATCCATCTCGAGGTCGTGATACGCCTTCGAACCCGGTTCAGGCGCAGGCTTTGTCCTCCCCGTAATGTCGACGCTGGGATGGGGGTTGCAGTTCTGTTTGTGGCTGGCCTTCCAATGGGTCTTCTGGCAATCGCGAGAGCTGTGTGTCCCTCATGAGATGCTGGACGCACGACGCAGTCCGCTGAGTTCAACTGACCAATACATGATTATTTGACAGCGTCCACAACGCTTAGCGTCCTCGGTCTTCTTCCCGCAGAAGTGACAGGCGTGCATGGTGATCCGTTCAGGGTTTGGATGCGAGCCGTTACTGCAAGTCGTCGGAGAAATGAAAAACTCAGAGGCAGATGAAAGGCAAGAACGAGGCGCTTGTTATGGTTTGTTTACCCCGTCAGCGCTTGAAAAGCCAATTACTAGGAAAATATTTCAGAATGGATATCGCCCCAGACACATGGACGTTGCAGCAATGACACACTATCGGTGTATATAGCATGTGTATTGGTACGATCTAAGTAGTGTCAATCAAGAACAAGTGTAGATCCTGACTTCATCGACTACGCCCTCCCCTCATCATCTTCTGAACATCATCAGGCTCCATCGTATTGATGCAGTGCACGATAATCGAAAGCGCATCCTGCGCGAGCATCCGAGACTGCAGCTTCGGCATCTGCCTCCACTCCGGGATATTCAGGTCATTCCACTGATTCAGGCGAACGCGTTGAATGTGGCCCTCGTCGTCCTCGAGAACGAGCAAGAAACGGGGCCGTAGCAGATCCGTTGGGTCGTTGACGATAGGGGCTAGCTCGGGCACTTTTGCCTCCACCGTTTCGCGGTCCTCGATGAGCGCTTCGACTGCCTGAGGCAGAGTTCAGTCAAGTCAGTCAGTGGAAGGCGTACTGAACAGCATCACATACACGGAACTGCTTGGACTTCCTTTCTTCGCCTTCGGGTGCATGTTGCACGCGAATCACCAGGCTGGCAGACCAGGAAGTAAGCAATGGCAAGACGGAGGACGCAAAGACTGCGCGCGCGGGTATGTGAGCGTTTAACTTACCAATGAGTATTTGCACGGTCGGGAGGATGGTTTGCGAGATCCAGACAGACAGTGGTATACGTGCAGAACGCTGACCGCCAGAGCTCAAGCCACCTGCTGAGCTTCTTGTCCAGGTCAAGCTGCCTCTTATCCTCCCGCTTAATTTTAGTCCTGGGGTTGCCGTCCTCGTCGTACAAGCTCGCGTGTGGCCTGCAAGACTTCTTGTGCGAAGCCTTCCAGGACGCGACCTGACAATCTTTGGAACTACACGAACACAACTCAACAATCCGGCGACCCATAAGGAGTGATGAAGCGCTCACCAGTAGTACACCAATCGGCAGCGTGCACAACGCTTCGGATCCTCGGTCTTCACCTGGCAGTAAAAGCATGTATGGGGGGAAGGCATTTTGTACGCGATGGTCTGATTGATAGCGTGTAGACGCGCGTGCCGAGTTGATGGTGAAGGCAAGAAGAAAAAGGCAGGAGATAACTTGCGCACGTGTGGGATGCTGCCGCAAGGCGCCGCCACCAAGCGACACATGGCTTTAGTGAAATCAGCGTTGAAGCTGCAGGTCTAATTTACAGCGTATCCGTGAGCCCTTAATACGGTGCTCGTACAGTAATTCTAAAGCGCCATACTCTTCCCTCGACAATCCATATACTAGGCGATGAACTCCTTGATGTAATCGACTAATTTGTCCGTATCCTCCTCCGTCACCGCATTGTAGAGAGACGCACGTATGCCACCAACCGACCTGACAGCGTCACGTTAGCTCGATAATAGCCTCACAAGAAGTACACCCACCTGTGGCCCTTGAGACCCTTGAGATTCCTTGCCTCCGCGCCAGCCAAGAACTTTGCCTCCTCGCCCTCGCCCAGGACATCGAACACGACGTTCATCCAGCTGCCAGAGCCCTCCTGCACCTTCCCGCGGAGCTTGCCCTTGGCCTCGCCCTCCTTGAGCACCGCGTACACCTTCTCCGCCTTGCTCTTGTTCGTCTGCTCGAAGTACGAAAGGCCGCCCAACTGCTTCATGCGCTGAACGACGAGCCCAGTCATGTATAGAGGCAGCACCGAAGGCGTGTTGTACAAGCTGCCGGACTCAACGAGCGTCTTGTAGGACATCGTGATTGGTGTGGGGACCGCGCCGAGCTTCGCCGCAGCATCGACGTCCACTACGCAGTCCTGGCGGACGATGAGGATCGTAAGACCAGCGGGACCGATGTTCTTCTGCGCGCCAGCGTAGATAATCGCGTGATCTGCGAGCCGCGGAATAGGTCGCGACATGAAGGACGAGGAGTAGTCCGCGACGAGGGGGACGAGCGCGTTCTTCGGCAAGCGATCGTAGGGGAACGCGGTAGTCCCGGGCGTATGCGCGAACTGCACGCCGTCCACCGTCTCGTTCTCGCAGTAGTAGATCAGCGCCGGGTTCTCCGAGAACGTGTACGTGTCCGGGGGTGGGATGCTCTTGAACGACTTGCCGTCCTGCGAGTGCTTGCGCCCGTCCGCGACGACGTTCACGCGCCCGCCGCCCAGGCGCTTCGCCTCCTCGCACGCCTTCTTCGACCAGGAGCCCGTGATGACGTAGTCCAAGACGCGCTCCTCGTCCGTGAGCTCGGGGTGCAGCAGGCGATGGCGGGCGAGCATGTTGAGCACTACGGCCGAGAACTGGCCCGTGCCGCCGCCCTGCGTGAAGATGATGTGGTGCGTGGGGGGCACCTCGAGCTGCTCGCGGATGAGGCTCTCGAGGTTGCGCACGTACGCGGTGAACTCCTTCGACCGGTGAGAGATCTCAGCGATCCCAATGCCCGTTCCCTCGAAGTTTAGGAGCCCCTTCGCCGTCTCCTCGAGGACGGACTGGGGGAGGGCGGACGGGCCGGCGCCAAAGTTGATCGCGCGCGCTTCAGCAGACATGGTGGGGTGAATGTGAGTGTAGGAAACAAGAGACGGATGTGAGCGGAGGCAAATGGTCCATGGTGAGGTATATGAGTCGAGAATTCGGAATCGATGGCGACAGAGTTGGCACAGGGTTCGGACTCGTTGCGGACAACCGGCTACGCCCCGAAGTCCAGGTGATCGAGTCAAGCGGAGGTCAGCGGCGGAGGAGGCTCGAAGTCAGTGTACTTCTTCTCTCGAGGCTAGATTCCATACGACACTGCTTCTGTCTTGACCTCTGAAGGCGAGGGTGAGTGAAGAGGTGGTGGAAGTCGCGTAAGGAGCCCCGAAGGAAGGTGCCAACGCCGACGAGCCGGGATGGCGCTTCCCATCCACGGCCAATCACCGATGACTCCCGAGCAGCTATGCGTTGTGCCCTGGCATCAGTAACCTTCGTCGTCTTCCCTCTAGCTGCACGAGACGGCACACGATACTTCCTCAGACGTCGCACACAGATGGAAGACCGGGAACAGCGCGAAAAATCGCATAATGCAGGTAGGATCGGGCAGTAAAGCTGTGTACTGCGAGAGAGATGTATGCGGCAGTCAGTCGAGGCAGGTCAATGCAGTAGGAACTCGAAACAATGCAGCAATAGTCGTACGGTAGTTATCAGGGTACGACCGTTCCTTGGAGACCAAGACCATTCAGCAATTCGGCGAGACTGTAGCAGTCAACAAGTGCAGTAAAATCAGCAACAGCAGAAGGTTAGAAGAACGACGGAGAATAAGTGACAGTTATAAATCGTGAGGATATGTGCGTAGATGCAGTACAAGGTGATGAATAGGTATAAGATTATAAGGTAAATAACAGAGAAGATGGATGTGATGGATGGGTTATTGGATGGGTGTGTGGATGATGAATGAGCTTGCGACCGAGAAAGGGATGACTATTGCAACCGAAGCCCAATGCGAGAGTTGAGTGATGCGAAGCGAGTGCGGCGCGGTGGACGCGGAAGGCCGAGAAAGACTCGCAGCGCACGGGTATCGCGCGGAGGCGGCGTCCAGCTGGCTATCCTGTCCAGCGCGACGATGGCGTAGCGCACGCCGCGCCGCAATAATTACGTTTGATTTAGCAGCAGGAGACCGAGCAATGATGATGGATAAGCGATGCGACCGAGATGGAAATGCAGCAATGATGAGGCCGATTCAAAGGCGAATGATCCCGGGGCCGGCGTCGTGCTCTGGTGCAGACAGCAGCGGCATGAGGTGGCGGAAGATGACGCGGTCGGTGGCGCGGGTAGGTGACCGTTTCACGGGGGTATGGGGTCGGTAGTGGGGGTTGCTGCCGGCAACGAAGGGGAACGCAGGGCGGTCCTCGCGGGTAGGCGTAGCCGCGGGTGTCGGCAGCTGGCGCGGCACAGCTATCGGGCTGGCGCGCAGAGATGTCTTTCGACGGCGGACGGGGCCGGCGCCGCGACGGTCGATGTCAAGCTGCGACAGGTCGCCGATATCAGCGGCGTGGCAGCTGTAGGCGGCGCACTCTGACTGGAGAGCGGCGACCCAGGGTAGTTCGTCGAAGTTGGCGAGCCCCGACTTAAAGACGGGCTCAGCCATGTGCTGTCGACGAGAGGGGAGACGCGTATTCCGCTTCTTCGCAGAAGAGCGCGCCTGTTGGTAGGGCTGAGGGGAAGACGCGTCAGCGACGCGTCGGCAGGGGGGGGATAAGACGGCTCACCAATGGCGCGGACCTGAGACCGGGCTCAGCAAGACGGATGGGGGACTGGAGACGAGGGGGCGCGTTCTTGACGCGAGGAGGGCGCGGAGAGGGTAGCTGGGGGAGGAAGTAAGCACAGGAGTTCGAAGACGCGTCGACGCGTCGCGACTGCTCACCTGGGTGGGGAAGCACAGGGAGGAGGAGGAGCGCGGTGTGTTGTCCAAGAAGGGGTCGCTGGAGAGCGCAATGGGGCAGGGGGCAGCGAGCATCATGTTGGTGGTGTTGTTGGTGTTGGTGAGCTGGGCTGCGCTGGTCGCTTCTCGGTGTACGAGGAGGCGGTAGTGAGGATTATACTGTACAGCGAGGATATTTAAACGGTGCGCTAAGCACACATAGATAGATCAGATCCGGGGGGAACAATGAAGGAGGGACAATGACTGGGCCGCCCCGCTTATATGAGGCTGGCGCAGATGGGGGATGGTCGCAAGGGGAAACTGAGGGTCCGTCCCGCCAGGCGAGCATTACATATCGGGTCACTGCTTGCCCCGGATGGCAAATTCTGCAATTTTTCGGGGGTCTTTTTGCCCGGTGCCGCGCACGTGACACTATCACCCGCTCGGATCTGAGCTGGCCTGGTCCGGCCCTGGCCGGAATCAATTCCGCTTCCGCCTACTTCCCCGGACGAACAATGGCATCCGGCATGCTGCAGGACATGGCCCGACGCTGCGACCACCGTTCGACTGGCGACCATTGTTGCTCGTCGCGTCCACCGTTGCCAGCCCAGCCAAGGTCTGCGCATTGCGCATTGGAACCACAGCGAACGTTGGATTGGAGAACATGGTGAGAATGCTTGGAGAACGGTGGCTACAGCAGCGTCATACCATTGAGTATAGGCTCGTACTCTCTCGGTACGTCCTCCCTCTTCGTCATCTAGGGGTCCTGGGCAGTATGTATAGACGATTCCAGATACCACTGCCACAAAGGTTCTCGAATTGAATGAATGCAGCGTATGACGTGCCGTGTACGACGCTCTCACTGCGCCAAATGTCCTATCGGCACGCGTAGAACGACCGATTGTCGCGCCATCTCCGTCCTGTGGGCGCGCTGATATGGACACACGGCATCAGATAATTATGCAGCGCGGCCTCGACGCAGGCGCGAGGCAGAGAGGTACAATAGCACGCCCACACAACGCCCACAGCGCGTTGCTAATGAGCCAAACGCGTCCCATGCCCACGCGCTTCTGGTCACAATAGCGGGGAACAATGACACGGCACCGCACGGTCCGCACTTCGGGCATCGCATCGATGGAATCCCGCGTCTGTACCACGTACGTCCCGCGCTTCGCGAGCATAAGGCGAAGGTTCGCCCACCTGTGGTTGATGGTCAGTCCTCTGGTCTCCTGCTCTCCCCCGCAGGAAGCGGAACTGATTCTAGCGCGATGGTGCCGCCGACGTCAGCGCGGGACCGTTGCGGAATAGCAGGGAGTCAAGTATCGAGAACGGTGATACTTGATTGATGTGCAGCGATAGTAGATGTGTCTAGTGTCGGACGCGGTCACGCAGAAGTGGACGCGGGGTTGACTCGCCCTATACTGGCGCGAAATCGATGGGACTAAGGGCGTCTAGCCGGTTCCGTTTTCCAGGAATACATGTTGACGCCAGCTCAGCCACTGGGGGACCGTCAGCGCTCAAGTAGCGCTGTATCGACACTATGCAGGTGGCGTATCTGAAAGTACTAGGCGGCTATTAGTTCGATATGTGTTGGCTAGGAGGACCGCAGACTTGCCTTTGAGCACAATGATAGACGTCTCGAGAGGACCCCGGGCTCGTACATGCTCCATGTAATTCAAAGCGTGCTAGGCAGCTAGGAAACCCTTGATCGACAGGTGTCCGTGTCGGGAGCGACCTGGGACGATACAAGGCCTTACCGACTCTCCTGGGAAGTACAAGGCCCATCATAAACCAGTCAGTATGGGACCCTCGCAAATCCCTCATCGTCGGCACCGCACTTCATCCCCAGTCATGAACTCTAGCTCTGACATGGACTGACATACGGCGTACCTATGGACAATGGAGTCTCCATGGCGCCTGCATATGTCTACGCGCAGAACGGCCTCTCGACGGGCCCGGTCGCCACCGACACGCGCGGACAATACAGCGCACAGTATCACCACCGCGGCGCGCGCATCCCGAAGCCGGCGACTCGCCTGAATGCGATGCTAGCCTCGCCATCGACTCGGAGGACCAGGGCATCCGCGTGTATCGGTGAATAGGGCGCCAAGGTCCAGAAGTCAGCGTATCGAACGACGCCGCTGCGCCCGGTCACAGTGGACGACTAGACATGCCCGGCCACCATCGGGGCCGAGAGCGCCGGAATCCTGGGGGCGCGTCCGGGGCGCGTCAACACTCAACAAACCACCGCGTCAATCCGCGTGCAACGTCGTCGAACCGGCTCGCACCTCTGTTGATTATTTCTTAGTCAGCGGCGGGGGCCTGGGCCTGGAATCCGCAATTTATGGCGCGGTTTTTCTGATGTTTTTCTGATGTTCGTGATGCGCTGTCGGTTCTGGTGATGCGGGGGCGTGATATTGGCCGGCTTGTTGATGTCCGGCAGTCGTCGGGGCCGTTGACGCGGAGACACGGGGAGTGACGAAGAGGAAGGGGAAGAGGACCCTGTCGAATGCGGAGGGTGATACGAGGGTGCTGAGAGGGAACAGCGGAGGACGAGTGCTGGTCACGATAAAGCAGGACGAGACGAGAGCCGAGGATTGAGATGTTCGAAGACGTCTGGAGCGCGAGTAGAACGTGTCGTACGATTGTCAGTTGTCGCGCAGTTCGATTGGAGGACGCCGGGTATGTTCGGGTTCTCTAGGACCATATCGCGGCAGTAGGCTGAGTCTCGAGACCCCGGGTGAGTCGTCGGCATGCGTCCCCGTCTTCGACAAGGGGGTGACAGCGAAAGATCTTCGTTCTGCAGTCCATCTTGACGTGCCCAACGACAGCGGCGAGTGAGCTTTGCTATCTTGACATATCCCCGCTGCGGGGAGCCCAGGCAAGGTTCCGCGAGCTCGAGTCAATCTTCCTGTGGATCCCGCAGCGCACGATAGGCATGGTGTAGATTTAGTAGGGGTCCATGGACGTCCGGACGTCGTAACATGCATCTGTTGAAGGCTTTGCCATTGGGCTACAGGAAGATACAAACGGGAAGCGTTACCAGTCGTAGCAGCATTCAGAAATCATGCAAGGACTCAAAAGAGGTATAACGAATTCAACGGGCTCACCAGGCGTAGACAGAATGGATTCTACAGCGCCAATCTTACCGAGGGAAAGCGTGAAGCACGGTATACCATCTTCCTTTCTTCGGCAACGTCGTTGGAGCTATGCCTCACTTGAGGTGACGAGTCAGGGTACGTCCTCGTGCAACGACTGCCCTGGATAGCAAAGAGACTAGGCACGATATAAGCGATTGCCTCAAATAATTTCTTTGCCGTGCAAAACACGTACTTGCTTTCTTCGTGGTATGATGTACGTGTTCAGGCGTGTTTCGCCAGAAAAGAGGTTCAGTCTCGCATCTGAGGATGTAACACTGACGTCGTATGGACAGAGAAACTACATTCGAAGAGAGAAAGTGCAGTGAATCCTCGACTGGTGCTGAGAGCGTAGGCGCGCTACAAAAGTCATGACTGAATTATGATTCTGACCTTTCTCGTGCAGGGTTGTGTAGTCAGTATTCAGCTAAGACGAGAAGAATGCGAAGCCCTGAACAATGCAGGAGCGTATAGGCCGAAGGCGTGGCGGACAATGGATATTGAACATGGGGGTGATAGAGAGGTGATGGTGACCACATCGGTCTGCCGGCTGATCCCAAGTTGGTCCCGGTTTCCCACACTTCTCCCAAGCTCTCGTCGCCGCCCGCAACGATGACGGCCAAGACATCGTCGGCGAGCTCTGAATTTGTATTCCCCAGGTCGTCTTCGCCGGCGAAGGAGGACCTACGCGCCAATGCCCACCCGTACGCGATCAAGACGACCTCGACAGGCATCCTGTCCCGGTCCAACTCGTCCCCACAACACCCACCCTCGCACTACAAGTCGTCGCACCACTACGTCCCCGCCGCGCCCAAGAAGTCGGAGAGGCCTGCGCGCATACACGGACACCGTTACTCGCGCAGCTTGACCAGCGATTCCCCTCGGCCGCTCCCCGCTCCGCCTGTGTCCGATAGCGAGGACAACGCGTCGCCGATCAAAGCTATGACGCGCTCAGAGACGGCACCGATAGCCCCTACGGTTCCTCAATCCCCTCTGACACCCTCCGACCTCCTTCCTGATGACCTGCCCCCCAATCCGAAGCTGTGGACACCCTCGCAGCTGGCCACGTACCTCACGACTGCCCTCCGCGTCAAGTCCGGAGAGGCTTTGCAGCTGCCCAAACCCGTGGCCAAGGATATCGCGCAGTTTGTGAGGGATAGTAAGATGACGGGGAGGGCATTCGTGCGCATGACGGAGATGGACCTGGAAGCGTGCGTCCTTTGTCCTTGAAGTCAATAAATCGAACTCATGTGAATGTCTTTTCAGCTATGGCATCAGTAAACCCTGGTGTGCAGCCCTTCTGGCCGCGTCCCGGAACCTCCGTCACAACGTCCTTAAAGGCCGCATATGGGGCTTCGGCAATGATACTGCGTCTGGCGAATCCGAGGGCGACGATGAAGATACACCCAATAAGCGCCGTCGCTCCGCCTCAACTTCTACTTCTTTCCAACAATCCAATCCCTTTGACTCCGACCTATACTCCTCTGCGTCATCGTCTTCGTCGCTCGATCTTAGCACGAACTCGGCGATTCGTGGGCATTACCGGAATGGTCGCGTCAAAGGGATGGTGGCGTCCTTTGAGCGCAGCGGCAGCATCGATGAGGGTCGTCCTCCCCGTCGCGAGCGCAGCGACAGTACTGCCAGCAGCGTGGACAGCCTGCCCGAGGAGCCGCTCGACGACATGTATCTGACGCAGCGCCCTCTGCCCACGCCGCCTGCTACGATTAAGCTGGGCTCCCCTGCTAACGGTCGCGCGCTCCCTACGCCACCGTCCATCGCTCCGTCCATCACCTCCGACACTGAGGGATACGAGACGGCTGCTTCCGTCGCCCATCTCGACGATGACGAACCGACGATGGAAGAACTTCTTGCTGCGTCTGGCGAGATTCCGACTTCGCGACCGTACGGTGGATACGCTTGGGAGAACGCACACGACACCCTCGTTACGATGAAGCGAGTACCCGCGCCCGCTCCGGAGGTGCCAACCTTTGCCGAACCGATCAGGATCAAGAGCAGCGACGGCAAGGGAAGCGGTGGTAGTAGCGATTGCAAGCCACGGGTCGCGCTATCCTTGGACGATATCTTCATGGTCTCGCCATCGCGATCGTCGCCGTCTCGTCCATTGCCTCCTCCGCCGCCTACTTACCCGCCCATCCTGGAGCTACCCGCCACTCAGGATAAGGCCATCGCAGTATGCATACCGGATAACGACGCGCTCGAGTATGCGCGACTCATGGCGGATATTGGGGTCACGCGCAGCTTGATCGAGCAGTTCCGCATACGGCTCGAGGAGGTGGAGGGCAAGGTTGCGGAGATGGAGGAGCAGGAGCGCCAGCGGGAGATCGCCGCCAAAGCTGAGCAAGAACGAGCGCAAGCGGCCGCCGCAGCTGCAGCTGCTGCCGCTCCTGCACCACGCGAACATTGGCTACCTGTTCTCGCCGGATGGGCTTTACAGAAAGTCGGACTTGCTAGCGCACCGTCGGAAGACGCGCGTCGACGAGGGCGTACTCTACAGATCGAAGACCCAGCTACCCTTCGTGCTCTACCGCCATACATCTTCTTTGTCGGGCTAGGTGTCTGTGCCGTCGTTCTGCGCGTACTCCTTCGCCGGGTCGGCGGCAAGAGCCTCCTTGTTAGGTGATTCTTCACTGTGCACCGTTCATACTTACAACACCCCTGCTCATCGCTCCTCACCCCAGCCTGTTGTCTCGCTTCATATGATACCTACCATGTTCGTTGTGCTTACGACTGTGTTTTCTGCTGGTCAGCCGCCGTGTTCCTGCTGTACATGTAATCCTCACCGCTCGCCTTCCCGAAACTTACGACCCCTCATGACTTGTCACGACCCATGATCATGCCCAACCCCAACCCCTTCGTCAAACTGCTGTATCACACAGCAGCGCGCCGCTCCCCTCCGCCTTGTACGCTTAGCATCTTTGACTGATCTTTATTACCTATCGTTTCGCCGTATGTACCAAGTCGCGCGACAGATTGAGACGTGCTGACTTTGGAATGACATGCCTTTAACCTTGGCTGCGCGTATGCTTTCACTTGGCTAGGATGCTCTTGCTTGGCCAAAAGCCTTTGAGTTTGCGCTGCTCGCCGCGGGACTTCCTAAGGTCGAACCGCGTGCTTGTTGGGGTCTTGCATGTTCAGCTTCGTCCGGTGCAAGCCTCGGGGTATGCATTGCGAAGGCGCTCGTAAGGTCAGATTCTGAATACAACATGTCCACAAAACAGTTCGTGAGCGAAGTCCATATAGTTCCCATGTCCGTCTGTCCCAAGATAGTGCGAGTGCGCAAAGAGTGCGCAGTAGTTTACGCTGCCTTGATGGTGAACTCTTCGCTGATGTTGCCAGAGTCCCCGAAGACTGCGAATCTGTCAGCGACCGTACGCCCTCGTGTGCGACGAGGAGTACTCACGAGCGATGGTGTAGTCAGAGCCTGGCGCCAGATCCCCCGGAACGGTGAACTCGACGAAACCGGCGCGAAGGTCGAAGCCTTCAGCCAGAGTCTCAATCGCTAGGAAGGCGGTCATTACACTGTCAGTATAGCCTGGCACATAAAGACATACGGTACGGATGCCTCAGGACGACCAAACCCTCGTTGGAGATTTGTGCAGGCGCGTCAGATGTATCCCTGGGATGATGCAGGTCAGAGCGTCCACGAGGCTGCCCCTATCGACATTGGGCAGATTACCATGTCACGTTCGCCTTCTGTCCAGCGATCCAGACGGTCTGGGAGTTGGGTGTTTTGATGTGTGGAACGTAGACGTCGAGCGCGGCACGAGGTGCGATGGGGCTTGCCTGAACGCTGGCAAGAGCGCAGGCAGCAGCAAGAGCGGAGAAGAAGAACATCGTTGTCGTCGTTAGTCGTGGAGCAGTCGCGAGCTTCTGCTGTTGAAGGACGTACGAGATTGAAGAGACAGGCGACCGAAAGCGACGTTTATATAGACGCAGCAATAGCCATAGGCAGCACACCTCGACTCGCTCGCTCCCGCAATAGCCCGTGCTCCGCGCAATCTTTCGTTAGGCGATCGACGCAGTGTTATATGCTAGAAGCACCCAGAAGCATCGTAGAGTTGTAGAAGCTTGTACCTGGCTCTTGAGTGTCATATTTTCTGCTACAAGCGGCCTTGTTAGCCGAGCGGAACGCGATGGCCGCCGCTGTTCCCGGTACTGCCAGTTGAAGCGGCGGCCTTCATATCGTATTGTGCTTGTCATGAGTGCCATGACATACTCAGACCAGAGATACATCCGCGCCAAGGGTGTCGGTAGGCCTGATTAGACCGTCACCAAGAAGTGGGAATTCTCCACAACGACGCGAATTTGAAGGGCCAACTAATCGCGAGAACATCACGGGGATTGCCGTTGCGAAGTTCGAGAACTGAACGGTGTGAACTTGCTTCCAACTCGCATCTTGGCCTAGACAAACGCGTGCCCTCAAAGCCTACATACGTCGGTCGAGCTCTTGCCTTCCCTTCACGCTCTGCACGTTGTGTAGGGCGGTAATTGCGCGCTGATCAGGTGAGTCATTGAATTGGGCACGCCGAAGTCGTGCCACAATGTGAACAGCACATCTGAGATAGGTCAAGGTGCCACTCTTCTAGCGTGAGATCCTCTTGTAACGCCTCAAGCGGGAATATTCAGCGATGTCTTCACGGCGAGCCGCTACGCGGGATAGGATCAGGGAAGCAACTGGTCGAGGCAGGCTACGGCAATTAGGTGCCAGTATCCCTTCGTCGCCACCCAGGGTGAGCCCATAGTCGCCCTCATGGGATATCGTCCTTGCGATAGACATGAATCCACAGCACCGACCCGTTCCTACATTGGATATAGGCCCACAAAGCTCGTCTGACCTGCCGTCGTCACCCGAGTACGGAAGGCAGATAGCCGGTTCACAGAGAGTTCGTACGTTCGAGGAAAGGCGCATGGCGGTTGACGAGTCCGTATCGCCTACCTCTGAAGAGCTGCGATCCCTCAAATTTGACTTCGCTAGTACCCCGCCCGACGCTCAACCCTTCGGATTTCCTGGGCCAGCCAACAACAATTCGCTCAACTTCGACACGATGATTCAATCAGGTGACCCAGAGTGGGCCAGCGTCCTTACGCTAGTACCCAACTGGGCTGAAGATCCCAACGCGTTGGTGTTCTCTCTCCAACTGGTGTGAATACTTACACTGTCAATCAGACACATCCACCAGGAAGTTCTGCAATCTCAGGGCGTTTCATTCCCGGCGCCTGCTCCGATGGATGCTTGGTCGGAGGCGTTGGCCTCGATACAGCTGAGTGTGTATCAGTATGAACATACGAAGGAGTCCAGCACGCAGGTAAGAGGTGCACGCGCGATATGAAGTTGCCGAATTGTCATGGTCTGACACGAAAGCAGAGCGAGGGGACCTCTCAGAATTTCGGATTTTGATATAAGCCCACGGTCATAAAACAGCGGATTGGATCTCGTTGTGGCAGGTCCACGGCAGACGAAGGTTGAAGGTTTCCCTGTTGTACTTGTACCGAGATGATACCCCATTTACCCAGTCGAGAAAAGCTTCAAGTTTCCTCTCGACGCACTGACCTTACAGTCGTCCATGATACTGTACTCCGTAATCCAAGCGATCTACGTTCAGGCAAGCACTCAACCAGGCATCGGCCTCGGCGCCACAACCGTCACCGGGCTCCCCGACCGCGGCGACACCAACCCCTGCGTCCCCTGCACCTGCACCCTCAAACACTCGTTCATGAACTCCAGCTCCTCCTTAATCTCCTGCAGCTCACGCTTCTCCTCCCTTAGCCGCTCGACCTTCGCGCCCAGCTCCTGCTTCACGCGCGCGAACTCGGCGATGTCGGACGCGCGGCGTTCGTACGCGGGCTGCTTCGCCGCGCGCTTGAGCTTGGCGATCTGCGCTTGGAGGGCTTGCACTTCGCGGCGTTGACAGCTGAGGGGCCGGGTGAGCTTGAGCGTCGAGGGGATGAGGGTAAGATGTTTGAGGGACGTACCGGCCATCGTCTTCCAGAATGCATTGCTGATGGAAGTAGCTCTGCAAGTGCATGCGAAGCTGCTGGATTTCGATCTTCATGTTCTCGACCTCCACCTCCCGTTCATTGAACCTTCGGAAGTCTTCGCCCCTACGTACACCGTCAGCGCGAGTTTCGGACATGCCAGAAGAAGGGCGCTCACCACAATCGCTGCATCTTCACATGCTGCTCAATCTGCGCCTCGTAATCGTGCAGCCGGTCGATCTTATGCTGATTGCTCAAAATTTGTGTGCGCAAGTCGAAGACCGTCTGGTTCGCCTCTGCCAGAAGTTTGCCCTGCGCTTCGAAGAGGGCCTATGCGGTACTTCTTCAACACTGGTTAGACATTACACTGCCGAAACGCACCTTCGCCTGCTTCTCCGCCTGCCGCAGGGCGGCCTTCTCGTCGTTCGCGACCTTCTGGGCCTCCCGGAGCTGTTTGAGCTTCTGCGCGAGTTCCATGTTCCATTCCGAGAATTTGTTCTTCGTGGACGAGGCCAGCTGTTTGTGCTCGCGAAGCTGCCGTTCCAGATCGTTGACTTGAGTACGATATTTGCGCAATTTATTGTACTGGATAGAATGCGTCAGGATGCATTCACCAAAGACAAAGATTGACTGACCAAAGCCTGCCGTTCGGTTTCCGCGCTTCTGTATAGCGTACGGTCTTGGTACAGCCGCCCGATGTTCTTCACATTTTCCCTCGACAGCCAGAGCTCGAAGTTGAGCTCATTGCGCAACAGCACGACCTCTCGCTGCAGACTCGCCAACGCCTGAGCCACCCGTGACGAGTTCTGCACATCCGTGGTCGTTATCGACGCTGTGTCCCCCGGCAGCGTCTGATGACTCGGCGATGGACTCGACGGACTCGTCCCCGGCCCATTGCCATTCGCAAACAGCAGGTTCGGCCAGGCCGTCGCTGCCTTGCTGATGCTCACATCCATCCGCGACTTCAGCGCGACGGACGCGGTGACCATGTCTTGCAGCGAGATGAGGGGCTTGCCCGCCGAGGTATCCGCGACGCGGACGGGCACGACGGGGTGGGGGTCGGCGTCGAGGACGGCGGGGGCGGGCGGCTCGGCGTTGGGAGAGGCGATGGTGTTGCCGAGGGTGGCGAAGCGCTCGCGGACGCCGACGGAGGTGTGGATGATGTCGAGCATGGAGGCGTCGCTGATCATGCGCGCGACGTCGTATTTGGACCAAAAGTTGGTGTCGCCCATTTCGATGGTGGCGTCTTGCCAGATCATGATAGGGTGGCAGATGTGTGTGCGGACGAGGTGCTGGGAAAAAGGTGAGCCTCAAGATGGTGGATGAGCTTGAAAGGATTTTACCTCGCTTTTACTCCGAATTTCTGCATCGTCGAGCGCGGCGCTCCATTCGACCGTGTATGGGCTGGGCACTTCGTGGAAGAGTAGGTAGTCGATCGGACTTCGGAGGAACTTGATGACGTTGCACGGGAAGAGGTAGTAGAGCATGGTGTACAGCGGCCGGGGAGACGGTGCTGAGGTCGCGGCGCTGAACGTCAGTTCCAATCGCTGCCACTGCAAGTCCGGGTTGATGTGAAGCGGTTGTCGAGTGTCGCGATCGAGCTCTGCTTCGAGGTCAGGGTCGTACACCGGGATGATGTCCGGATCTTCGATTGTGGGTGCTGGACGTCCCCTCCACGACATGATCCTGGCAAGGATGGCAAGTAGCATGGGTAGAGCACGCTTGAGATCCCGACTAGCATGCACCGCGAAGTTGGGCAGCATCTTGACCATGAGCAGGATGCTACAAGTGCACGCCGTAGACGAGTTGTCCAGCATGAGGGAATTTAGCAAACTCGTGAACAGTTCGTGCTGCGCGAATATCGGCGCTATACTTGCAAACTGTTCCGTCGTTGCGTATAGGTCGAGCAGCGCGATGAGCTGCAGTCTGTGTTCCGGTTGGGCGAAATGCGCATTTACTTCGGCCATAAATTCCTACATTGCAGAATATTATTACTCTGTAGATAGCGAGTTGACAGAACGTTCGTACTGCGGGGCATTGCGTCCCATGCTTCAGGAGGACGTCTTCCAGGTTGGCCTTCCAGCAAGCCCACTTTTCCTTCTCGCGCTCGTCAAGCTCCGCCCATTCTAGAACGTCGTCGCCGGCCTCGTTGAAGGTCGCGCCAAGGTATAGATCGAGCAGACGGCGGCGGAAGCTGCACACCTTGTCGTACGAGGCGTCGTCTGCCTTACGTAGGGCGGAAAGGACGAGCTCTTTAGCCTGGTCAACAGATGTAGTTGACAGCTTTGCCTCGCGGAGGGCCGGACGGAGCAGGATGTCAAACCAAGAGGAAATGATGATGTCGGCAGAGAGCACGGGTTCCAAATGGGTTAATACCGCGAGCAGGACCTGTATCTGGTAGAGGACAGTGTGGTCGACCTCTTCGGCGTTTATTGTCTGCAACTCCTCTTCTAGTTCTGCGATGATCTCAGGGTAGCTGGTGGCGACAAAGTCATCGACCGCTGCAAGAAGCTCTGAGAGCGCAAAGGCATCGGCTGGCTGAGTGAGGATAGTACGCAACTGCCGTCCGATGGCTGGGACGGACATGATGATGAGGGGGGAGGACAAGGCTCGGACGGTCGCGGCCCGGCGGGAGCAAAGCCGCCGCCGGTTGCCACGCGGCGCTGGGGTGCCCCCGAGGCGGGACGCGCCTGCCATCCTGGCTACCCCCAAACCTTCATTATCGTACGCCCTTTTCTCCCCTTTCTCCCTCCTTCGTCCCGCCACTATCCTCGTCTCGTCGACCCGAGCAGACCGCGACTCGTGCACCATGGCCCTCGCCCTCGCTGCTCCCTTCCTCGATACGACGAACGCCGGCGCCTTCTCCTCTCACCCGCGCACCCGCAGACACACTCGTTCCTCCTTTTCATTACTCACCAAGTCGGCCGCCCCATGCACCCTGTCCCTCGCCAACGTCAGCGCATCTGTGGCACCTGCAGTCGATCTGCCGGCGCAGGCGCCGCTGAGCATTGTCCCCTTCCCTGGCGACCTTGATATCCCGGAGCCTATGTCTCCGATACCTCAGCAGGCACAGGCGCGCCGTCGTGCGAACTCCCTCCTCGCGCCCACACACTCCCGCCGTCGCGTACGCCGCGCCTCATCCCTCTCCCCACTGAATAAACCCCGCGCATCCGCGAACAGCGACCTGCAGCTCATGCGTCTCGTGCAACGTATCCTTGCCTGCCGTCTACGCAGTCGGTCTCCAAGCCCAGCCCCAGAGGCGGGCTCGGACGATGGCATGGACGTCGACGAGCAGACGTCAAGCGACGTTGCCGAGCTCCTTGCTGCGCAGGATCGTCTCCTTTATGAGCGTCTAAGCGCGCACCTCGCGAAGCGCGGCGGTGCCTCATACGACAGCAGCGGCGACCTCTCTGCCACCCCTCCTCAAGTCGTCGCCTCTCTCATCATGCGCCATAACGACCGGTCTGCGCTGCGCGCCAGGTCCAGGTCTAGGTCGTCTGCGATGCGAAACCGTTCCCCGGCGCGGAAGTACACTCCGAGACGCGTCACTTCCCCCCTCGGTTCGGGCTTACAGGCATGACTCGTGGCTGGCATCGAGGCCACTGGGGAGAGGTTCCATTGTCGCGTAAGTCTTCATATCTCTTGACCTGTACCTCCTGCTCATCGATCGCTCCAGGGCACCGCAGATAGCGGCCCCCAGCTCCTCCATCTCGGCTATCCATCCCACCATCGGCAAGCCATACTCTATTGTTTATTTATAATCAACCGTTACGACTGGCACGTATCTCACGACCCCGTGCTGCACTGCGGCGGCCTGCCTTCCCAGCCGGCTTGTCCGCTGAAGTGGCTCGCCATGCCCTGCGCACAGACCGGACATCCAGCATGTCCGGTCACCCCGCCGCGTGCGGTCCCCTCGCTTTGGTCAATGGGACCCGCGGCCGAACGCCACCCCGGCTGGCGTTCCATACCCCGCCCGAGTAGATGACACGCACCCTGGACTGGTGCGCTGTCCCAGGCGCTCCTCGCCGTCTATCTCGGTGCAATCTCCTTTGGCATGAACACAAAACTGTATCCACCAGGTCATCGTTATCGATACTCGCCCCCAGTACACTTCGCACATAGGATTTTAATATCTAGTCTCGACGGCGGTGCAGTTAATGTCGTACTCGCGCTGTATCGCTGCCGCTCTGTCTTCGAACGTACTTACTTGGTCTACATAGGTGTATACACTTTTGGAAAGTCTTGCGGTGCACGACGCACTGATACATTGTCCGAAGCTTGCGACATTCGACTGCCTTTCCCAAAGACTCGAGAAATGTGACAGTGACACAAGTCGAACATTCGCGTGACGTTTCGCGTCCCGCCCATTGTCTTGGCCGCCTTCGCGACGCCTGGTATCTTACGAAGAGCCCGGGCGCTTGAATGCTTGGGGGACGCAAACGATAGGATGTGGATTGTTCTGGGGAAGCTGATATGTGATCGTTAGTCAAGGAAAACAACATCCTTGTTTCCAGCAGGTTTCCAGACGCGTCGACGGCGCTGTGTGCGGGGTAACATGACCTTCCCGTGTCCGGATCCCCGCCTCCTTGCCCGTCTCCCCGAAAGGGCTGTTGCTCAGGGCGCCTTTATTATTTTCTCGAGTTTTCCAGCTGCCAGGGCGCTTGTTTCCGAGCGCCTTTGAGGGTAGTTTGTGGCGTCGCGCAGGAAACCTTCTCGAAGGTTCCATCCGCTTCCTCACCCATATCCGGTAAGAAGATTCGAGAAGGGGAAAATTGCGATGGGCGTATAAAAGACGGGAGCGCGTCTAACAGCTCGCTGCATAGTTTCTCTCCTTTCTCGCAACCCTCACTTACTCTCCCCCGCGAAGTACGTCGCCTTCGACGCGTCTCTTTCGCGATTTCACTCAACTTCCCCCCAGAACCATGTCTGCACCCCAGACCGAGAGCTTTGGCTTCCAGGCCGAGATCAGCCAGCTGCTCGACCTGATCATCAGTAAGTCGACGCTCTCCCCTTTGTGGCGCGACCGCTGACCGCGTCCCCAGACACCTTCTACTCGAACAAGGAGATCTTCCTTCGTGAACTCATCTCCAACGCCTCCGATGCCCTCGACAAGATCAGATACGCGTCGCTCACCGACCCCTCCGTTCTCGACACCGAGAAGGAGCTCTACATCCGCTTGATCCCCGACAAGGAGAACAAGACGCTCACCATCCGCGACACGGGTATCGGCATGACCAAGGCCGACATGGTCAACAACCTTGGTACGATCGCCAAGTCCGGCACGAAGGTGTGTAGTTGGGCGCTTATTTGATCGTGGCCGATTGCTGATCGCGTCGCAGGGCTTCATGGAGGCGCTCAGCTCCGGTGCCGATATCTCCATGATCGGCCAGTTCGGTGTCGGTTTCTACTCGGCGTACCTCGTCGCCGATCGTGTGCAGGTCATCTCCAAGCACAACGACGACGAGCAGTACATTTGGGAGTCCGCTGCTGGCGGCACCTTCACCATCACCCTCGACACCGTCAACCCGCCCCTCGGCCGTGGTACCGAGATCCGCCTCCATCTCAAGGAGGACCAGCTCGAGTACCTTGAGGAGAAGCGCATCAAGGAGATCGTGAAGAAGCACTCCGAGTTCATCTCCTACCCGATCCAGCTCGTTGTCACGAAGGAGGTCGAGAAGGTTCGTACTTTATCCTTTCATGCGCGTCGACAATCGCTGACACGACCTTGCAGGAGGTCGAGGACGATGAGGAGGAGGCGAAGGAGGACGAGGAGAAGCCCAAGATCGAGGAGGTCGATGAGGAGGAGGAGAAGAAGGACAAGAAGAAGAAGAAGGTCAAGGAGGTCGAGAAGTCCAACGAGGAGCTCAACAAGACGAAGCCCATCTGGACGCGCAACCCGCAGGAGATCACCCAGGAGGAGTACGCCGCCTTCTACAAGAGCTTGACGAACGATTGGGAGGAGCACCTTGCTGTTAAGCACTTCTCCGTCGAGGGTCAGCTCGAGTTCAAGGCCATCCTCTTCATCCCCAAGCGGTAAGCACGCTTCTTCTCTTTGTCTTTACACGTCGCTCATTCGTCTTTAGCGCGCCCTTCGACCTCTTCGAGTCCAAGAAGAAGCGCAACAACATCAAGCTCTACGTCCGCCGCGTCTTCATCATGGACGACTGCGAGGACCTCATCCCCGAGTACCTCAACTTCGTCAAGGGCATCGTCGACTCCGAGGACCTCCCGCTCAACATCTCCCGCGAGACGCTCCAGCAGAACAAGATCCTCAAGGTCATCCGCAAGAACATCGTGAAGAAGTGCATGGAGGTCTTCTCCGAGATCGCCGAGGACAAGGACAACTTTGCCAAGTTCTACGAGGCGTTCGGCAAGAACCTCAAGCTCGGTATCCACGAGGACGCCCAGAACCGCAGCAAGCTCGCCGAGTTCCTGCGCTTCTACTCGACCAAGTCGCTCGATGAGCAGACCTCGCTCAAGGGTGAGTGAATATGCGTGTGCGCGCCACGAATATCGACGTTGACTCCCATCCGTAGACTACATCACCCGCATGCCGGAGGTCCAGAAGTCGATCTACTACCTCACCGGCGAGTCCCTCGCTGCCGTCCGCGACTCCCCCTTCCTCGAGGTCCTCAAGAAGAAGGGCTTCGAGGTCCTCCTCCTCGTCGACCCCATCGACGAGTACGCCATCACCCAGCTCAAGGAGTTCGAGGGCCACAAGCTCGTCTGTGTGTCCAAGGAGGGTCTTGAGCTCGAGGAGACCGAGGAGGAGAAGAAGGAGCGCGAGGCTGAGGCCGCCGACTTCAACGAGCTCTGCACCGTTGTCAAGGAGGCGCTCGGCGACAAGGTCGAGAAGGTTGTCGTCTCGAACCGCATCAACGACTCGCCTTGCGTGCTCGTCACCGGTCAGTTCGGCTGGTCGTCGAACATGGTACGTCGCTTCATCTCTTCACCTCCTCGACTTGTTTTCTAACGACCTCTGCAGGAGCGTATCATGAAGGCGCAGGCCCTCCGCGACTCCTCGATGTCGTCGTACATGGCGTCGAAGAAGACGCTTGAGCTCAACCCGAAGAACCCGATCATCAAGGAGCTCAAGCGCAAGGTCAAGGAGGACAAGGCGGACAAGTCCGTCCGCGACTTGACCTACCTCCTCTTCGAGACCGCGCTCCTCACCTCCGGCTTCACCCTCGACGAGCCGACATCGTTCGCCAAGCGCATCCACCGCATGATCTCGCTCGGCCTCGACGTCGACGAGGAGGAGGAGGCCGCTGCCGAGCCGTCGACGTCCGCCGCGCCGGCAGCTGAGGCCGCCTCCACCTCCGCGATGGAGGAGATCGACTAAGCGTCTCGCATACCCTGATGGACTCGGTGTGTCGCTGTGAGCGCCGCCCTTACACATGCCATGGGCGACGGTTTTTCGAGGGCTCTGTGCTGTTTCTTTATTGCATTGTTTCATTTACGTACACTCACGCTTTGCTTGCTGTCATCTTTGGTCAATTGCTCTAACTGTATCATACATCACGAAGAATGCTAAAGAGTAATCAATGTACACTGCATCTTCTTGACTTTTTGCTGCCTGACTTGTGCGATAAGTTACCTCGTCCGAATCGGACTGCGAGACTGGAAGGTTGGGGATGCGCGCTGACTCGCGAGGTAGCGTTGAGAGAGGCCTGGTCATCGATCGATCCAGCCATGGGCGCGGCTGCAGTGGGGTGGCCACAAATAAAGCCCGCCCCTCAGCGGGTAACCATATTTCCCCCTCTCCACGCAACACTCCACTTACAGACTACCACCATGGTCTACACTATCGTCGTACACCTCTACGCCAAGGACGACCCGTGCGCGGTCGAGAAGATCAAAGCAAAGCTCATCGAGGCGGCGTCCGTCTACCGCAAGAGCGAGGGGACGATCGACTGGTTCGTCATGCAGGACACGAAGGATCCGCGTGCGTTCACTATTGTCGAGCGCTACGAGTCCTTGGAGGTGAGTGTTGCCAATATTGAGAGGGGGGGGTGATGCTGAACAACACAATAGCACCAGAAGAAATACCATCTGGGCGACCCATACTGGCCGACGTTCGATCCCTACGTCAAGCCCCTGCTCGAGAGGTGGGTGGACGTTCAGTCTGCAATATGCATGCCACTGATCCCATTCCCTTCAGGCCGATGGACCTCCACCGTCTGGAGGAGCTCGACGACGGCAAAGTCCTGTACTCGGGCGATGGCAAGTGGATCCAGTGAAGGAGCCATCAATGCAAAATATTCATCAGAAAAGCGAAATGTATAGTGAAGCAATGGATTATACACGTAGAAAGAATGCCTGTTAGCATAGACATCGCTGAGGACTTGAAGTTGAGAGCGAACTTGGACTTGGTCAGCGTACAAGGAGTATCGCGCACGTGGTTCCGATCACGCTGATTTTGGCGCCGGACCGCTTGACGGACATCAACCTTTGGACGCGCTTGTACTTACGGCGCGGTCATCTCCCCCTCTCCCTCATACTCTCCCGACATGAGTACGAATGACCTCTTCTCCTTCCTCGAGGATGGCGAAACTGCGGATGACGTCGAAATGGCCGACCTCCCGGCCCCCAGCGCGCCGCCGAGAAAGCGCAAGGCGCGAGAGCCTGCTGAAAAGCACGATGGCGCTCAGGGTGGCGCTATGCAGGTGGACCAGGGTGCAGAGCCTTCTGCTGTGAAGAAGCCGCGGACGACATCTCCTGGACCGGTTGTGCTGGATGACTTTGAGACGGAGGCGAAGCGTGAGGTCGCACCAAGCGCGGGGCTTACTGGTGGACCCGCGGAGACAGCACCAGTGCAACTGGGTCATATGGTGCGTGAACTCAATCCTCTCATTAGCTTGCAGACGCTAACATCTTTTGATAGGTTCGACACAAAGTGGCCGTTCCCCAAGGCTACAACTACATCCCCATCTCTCAGCATGTTCCCCCCGCAAAGCCAGATCGCGAATACAAGTTCGAGCTCGACCCCTTCCAGCGCGTCTCCGTATATGCCATCCAGCGAAACGAGAGTGTTCTCGTCTCTGCCCACACCAGTGCAGGCAAGACGGTGGTGGCCGAATACGCGATCGCCCAATGCCTCAATAGAAAGCAGCGAGTTATCTACACTAGCCCGATCAAGGTACTTACTCCCTTTGTACTTCGTATTCTGCATGTCAATAACATGGTGTCTGTTGTGCAGGCGTTAAGTAACCAAAAGTACCGCGAGATGTCCTCCGAATTTGGCGACGTTGGCTTGATGACGGGAGACACGACCATAAATCCTTCAGCAACATGTTTGGTCATGACAACAGAGGTATGCCCTAGGCCATCCCATACGTGCTCAGGTACTCATCCCCTGTAGATTCTGCGCTCGATGCTCTACCGCGGCTCTGAAATCATGCGCGAAGTTGCATGGGTCATCTTTGACGAAATTCACTACATGCGCGACAAGGAGCGTGGTGTCGTCTGGGAGGAGACCATCATTCTGCTCCCTCACAGCGTTCGCTACGTCTTCCTGTCTGCCACCATCCCGAATGCGATGGAGTTCGCCGAGTGGATCACCCAGTCTCACGAGCAGCCCTGTCACGTTGTGTACACCGACTTCCGGCCTACGCCTCTGCAGCACTATCTCTTCCCCGCGGGTGGCGAGGGTATATACCTTGTCGTCAACGAGAAGAGCGAGTTCCGGGAGGACAACTTTGCTAAAGCAATGGGCAAGTTGCAAGACGGCACCGGCGATGACCCTTCGGATCCTTTCGCTGGCAAAGGCAAAGGAAAGAAACTCAAGAAGGGCGGAGACAAGAAAGGTATCTGTCGCACCAATTTGCCAAGAGCGCTATTAACCACATTCCAGGCCCCTCCGACATTGCCAAGATCATCAAGGTCATCATGAACAAGAATTACAACCCGGTCATCGTCTTCTCCTTCGCGAAGCGCGACTGCGAGTCCAACGCCATGAGCATGTCAAAGATGGAGTACAACAATGCCGACGAGCAGGCAACAGTCACCGAGATTTTCGAAAACGCCACCGCTAGCATCTCCCCCTCCGACCGTCAACTCCCCCAGATTACTAACTTACTCCCCCTCCTCCGGCGCGGTATCGGCATCCATCACGGCGGTCTACTTCCCATCCTCAAAGAGATGATCGAAATCCTTTTCCAAGCCGGTCTCATCAAGGTCCTCTTCGCCACAGAGACCTTCTCCATCGGTCTGAACATGCCCGCGAAGACTGTCGTCTTCACCGACGTGCAGAAGTTTGACGGGCGGGAGTTCAGGAACCTGTCCTCGGGCGAGTACATCCAGATGTCTGGTCGCGCCGGTCGTCGAGGGTTGGACGACCGGGGTGTGGTGATTATGATGGTGAACGAGAAGATTGAGCCGTCGGAGGCGAGGCGAATGATCAAGGGAGAGGCAGACAGATTGGACTCGGCGTTCCATCTGGGCTACAACATGATCATCAACTTGATGAAGGTGGAAGGTATAAGCCCCGAGTTCATGCTCGAGCGGTGCTTCTTCCAGTTCCAGAGCAAGGCGAGTGTGCCGGTGCTGCAGAAGGGTACGTTGATTACTTGTTTCTGATCGTAGTTCCGACGACTGACACCATTTACAGACCTGGAGAAGGCCGAAGCAGAACGCGACAAGATGAAGATCCCCGACGAGCACCTCATCGCCGAATACTACGATTGCCGACAACAACTCGACCAGCTAGGCGAGGACTTCCGACAAGTCATCACTCATCCAACGTACTCCCTTCCCTTCCTCCAACCCGGTCGCCTCATCAAGGTCAAGTACAAGAAACTCGACTTTGGCTGGGGCGTCGTCATCAACTACCAAAAGCGCTTACCACCAAAGGTATGTCGTCTCCCTTTTCATTCTTTACTCACCTTAACATGCCTCACCCAGAACCGCCCCGTCGACCTCGGCAACCTCCCTCCCCACTCCCAATACATCGTCGACGTCCTCCTTAACATCGCCCGCGCCCCCTACCAACCTCTCCCCAAAGGCCAGACCTGGTCGCCCGAAAAGGCCGCTTTCGTCCAGCCTTGTCCACCAGGCGAGCGCGGCTTACCTGTCGTTGTACCCATCCTGCTCGACGTCATCGAGGGGATCAGCCATGTCCGCATATTCCTACCGAAGGACATGCGGTCAGAGAACGCGCGCGAGACGGTGTGGAAGAGCGTGCTGGAGGTGCAGAGGCGGTTCCCGGAGGGGATTGCGCTGCTAGATCCTGTGCAGAATATGGGGATCAAGGATGACAAGTTCCAGGCCTTGTTGAAGGTGGGTAATATCGATGCACTGATGGTCACAGTTTACTGACGGGAATGTCCATACAGAAAATTGCCCTCCTCGAGAGCAAGCTCTTCAGCAGCCCGATGCACAAGGACCCGCGCCTCCCCGAGCTCTTCACCGCCTACGCCCTCAAGCACCAGGCCATGGAGCGCGTCCGCGAGCTCAAGCAGCGCATCCAGCAGACGCACGATATTCTCCAGCTCGACGAACTCAAGTGCCGCAAGCGCGTGTTGCGGCGACTGGGCTTCACGACGGCGGACGACATCGTGGACATGAAGGGTCGCGTGGCATGTGAGATCAGCACGGGCGATGAGTTGCTGTTGACGGAGCTGGTGTTCAATGGCGTGTTCAACCCGCTGTCGCCGGAGCACTGCGCGGCGCTATTGAGTTGCTTTGTTTTCGATGAGAAAGTGAGCTGGGTTAGGTGCGAATGGAGCGCAGTTACTAATGAGATTGTGACAGAGCGAGCAAGTCGTCAAGCTGAAGGAAGACCTTGCCGGTCCCTTGCGAACATTGCAGGAGACTGCGCGTCGCATTGCGAAGGTCTCCAAGGAGTGCAAGCTCCCAGTGGACGAGGATGCCTACGTGCAATCATTCAAGGTCGAGCTCATGGACTGCGTCTTGCAATGGTGCAAAGGTGCATCGTTCGCGGAAATTTGTAAGGTACGGTTGAGCCCTTTTTTCGCACAAAATCTCAGCGTACTGATTATATTTCCCAGTTGACCGACGTCTTCGAAGGCAGTCTCATCCGTGTCTTCCGTCGTTTGGGCGAGCTCTTGCGGCAGATGTCCACCGCCGCGAAGGTCATCGGTAACACCGAGCTCCAAGAAAAGTTCGACAAGGCAACGGAGATTCTGGAGCGCCCCAACTCGGTCATCTTCTGCTCGTCCCTCTACTTGTAATGCTTTGCCTCTTGTACCTACGCACCATGTACAACTTTCGATGCTTTCTCGCTGTTTTTATCCCTTGGCACACGTGACAAGTTCAACGTATCGAATGATGGCCAAGGCTCAAGTGGATGGTGCGTGTCTTGCAAATCGCTCTCAGAACATGGGTAGAAAAGGCGATACGCACCCGGAAAGCAAGCGTGGTGCCCACTAACGCGAATTGCGAAGTCCTCAAAGAGTCTGCACGATAGATGGATGACAAAGGGCATGACAATAGATACAGATACGGCTACTCATCTTCTCGCAGCAATCAAGAGGCCCGGCGTGGCCCTACTTGATCTTGTCAAGTGGCCTGTTGAATCCTCCTCTCCTAGACGGGTGTGAGCAATGACGGTGTAGGGAAACTATTCGAGAAGACAAACCGGTTCATGTACTGGCGCCACGTCCGCATCTTCTTGATGTCAACAGCACCCTCCTGGTTACCTTCGACGTGCTTGTTCTATATGAAGTTGAGATCACTTACGACGCCGAAACAGTGAGCATTGGCGAACCTTCGTAGACCCAAAGCCAGACAAGCCCATCATTTGCATCATAGCAGCCTCCTCGTCCATCTCCTCCATGGGCTCGTCCTTGGGGCCATCAGGAGCATCCGGGTCAAGGTTCGGTCTCCCGTCGGCGTGATGCGTCGGGGCCTCGTGGTCTGTGGCAGGATGTGAGCAAGTGCGGACTGAATTGTGGCGTGCCACACACCTGATCGACCAGAGACACTCCCTGCACCGCGCGGAGGGGCCTCGTCAGTATACCGACCACGCCTATCATCCCTGTCCTCCGGACGACGGGGCGGAAGGGGGCGATAGTCGTCGCGGCGGTCGTCTCTGTCGCGTCGATCGTAGCGTCTGTCCGCATCTCGTCCCGTACCACGGTCCCGTTCGCGGTGCGGTGGCTCATCGTACTTTCGTTCGTAGTCCCGACGGTCTAGCATTCTGGTCGGTAAATGTTGTTACCCCGGTGTGAGGGCAGCGCACCTCTACGATCCCTGTCCCTATCGTCGCGTCTTGGACTTCTAGACCTGCTAGAGCGCCTCCGCGTATGTCCCCCTCCCCCTCCACGAGAGTATCTGTCCCTGTCCCTGTCGCGGTCTCCGCGGTCGTCGCGCCGCCGGTAGTCGCCTCGTGAAGACATGGTGGTGGACAATGGACAAGAGTGATCCGTGACGCGCACGGAGGTCACACGGCCCGACGCGCCCCACGTGCGTCCAGAGCTCTCGTTCTCCCCGATCACGACAAGCGCCCTCGAGTCGGGTTCGCCTTCGGAAGATGCAGCGCGCCGCACGGGGTGAGTATTGGAATGGGATACTGAGCGTGAGGCTTACCAGCAGACCAGAAATACCTCATGTCATAAGGCTCAGAAACATCCCCAAGTCCGCGACTCGGAACGATGTCGCGCGAATGCTCATGCGTGCACAGGTGGAGGGTGTGACCTCGGGTGCGTCTTGCTTCAATCTAGATATGTGTATCTGACACCATTTACAGTCGAGCTCGAGTACAACCGCTGGCTACCAGCTGGTTCCGCGCTCATTCAGTTCCACCGCCCGGAATACGTCCCCGCAAGCTCCCACAGGCTCAAGGGAAAGGCCATCCAGGGCATCACTGTCATACCCGAGAACTTGACCAGGTTCGCCCTCCAGGACTACCAGGAGGCGTTGAAGAAGCAGGAGAAGGGCACCGGGACTGGGCCCAGCGCAAATACGACCCATCTAGAAGAGAAAGTCGTGCTCTGGGGCTTCACCCCGCGCTGGAACGCCACGGACGTCGCTGCATTGTTGCGGTCATACCGCCTACACAACCATGATGTGGATGGGGGCGCAAACTCCATCTCCTACACACCATTGTGAGTGATGCACTCAGAGATGGTGAAGGACGCTAAACTTCACCCTCAGAGCGGACCAGACACACTCAAGGAAGTTCGTCGCGCGTATGGCGGACCCCGAAGAGGCACATCGTGTCGTCCGGGACCTGCATATGACTCCCGTTCCCCACTTATTTGGTGTATCACCGTCCATAGGGCAGTACTTGCGCGCTCGAGTCTTGTCACCGTAGAGTCCAGTATAGCACCCCGATTCAGACCTAATCCTTCGTTTGCTTCCCGCCGATCGCGGAGCTGCCGTTAAGATGTTCAAGACGTGGCGCATCATAGCAAGAGGAATAATACAACAGAGTAATGGGTCCGACGTGCGCTACATGCGTGCCCCTTCGTCGTCCATACGGGCGCGAGCACCCTAGATATCATAAGCCATGTATGCCGTGAAGGGTGTACGCGGGGACGTACCATGCGCGCGTTCTCCCCCTCGTCTTCTGGTGATCGACCGCGCTTCTTGTCCTGTGCGGGTGCTGCTGCAGGCTCCTTCCAATCGCCACCACCTTGCGCAACCGCACCAGGTCCCTCTTCTGCGTCGGCGTAACGCTCCTCGACCTCTCTTCTCCGGGCCTGTGCGCCCCATCCTCCGCGACCCGGGTCGTAGTCTTGTCTGTACTCGTCTCGTACCTTGCATTGAGTGAGTATGGTCCGCAACCATCGTTCAGGAGTATGCGCACCTGCCCGCCACTTTTTCCTCTGCCGAATTGACGCCCCTCCTTGTACCCCAAGTCCAAGTCGCACCGGATAATTCGCTCGTCCAGCTTCGTCCCAGAGATATACCGCATGCTTGCTAGCGCTTCCGAGTGAGTATAATACTCTACGAAGCAGAACCCGCATGGTGTTCTGTGCAGTGGTGAGTGGCAGGTAAACCCGGACATATAATCCACCCACCTCGTATTCCGATCGAGTCCCATAATGATACGCTTAATGCCCCCTCCATCCTCAGGGCGGGCACATTTCGAGAACAGCTCATATATCTGTTCTTCAGTCGTATAGAAACTTAAGTTACCAACCTACGTAACGCCCGACGGGTCGTTAGAACGGCTCCTGCTCCTCAGCGAAGGGGGACTCACATAAAGAGTGGAGGACTTCTCGAGCAACTCATTCTGCTTTTGGCGGTCAAACCGCGCTTGCGAGTCCTTATAGTTCGACGGCTGATCGAGGGGGGTCACGACATGGGCCATTGTATTCGAGGAGACCGTTCGGGACAAGGGAGTATTCCCAAAATAGAATAAGCCGGGGCGCAAACAAGGGCCAAACAGACGCGTAACCGCGTCGCGCGTCGCCTATTTCTTGACTTTCGCCACCATGGATCAGGCAGGGATTGAGATACAGAAGACGGTGCGTGGTGAAGTGCACATCGATGATAAGATACTCATTGTGCTGCAGGAACCGACGTTTGAGAGCGTCGTGAGCGAGAAGTCGCAGCTCTTCCAGGAGTTGCAAGAGGAGGACTTGTACATCAAGTTCAAGAAGCTCACGCGCCATCTCGAGCTCCTCGACATCCAAGAGTCCTACATCAAGGATGAACAGGCCAACCTCAAGCGCGAGTTGATTCGTGCGCAGGAGGAAGTCAAGCGCATCCAGTCCGTGCCCCTCGTCATCGGCCAGTTCCTCGAACCCATCGACCAGCACACCGGGATCGTGGGCTCTACCACGGGCTCTAACTATGTCGTCCGCATCATGTCTACCCTTGACCGCGAGCTTCTAAAGCCTTCATCCTCCGTGGCCCTCCACCGACATTCGAACGCACTCGTAGACATCTTGCCGCCCGAAGCGGACTCCAGTATCGCGATGTTGGGCGTGGATGAGAAGCCCGATGTCACATACTCGGACGTTGGTGGTATGGACTCGCAGAAGCAGGAGATTAGGGAAGCCGTTGAGTTGCCTCTCACCCACTTCGACTTGTACAAGAAGATCGGTATCGACCCGCCCCGTGGTGTGCTGCTGTACGGCCCACCAGGTGCGTTCGCTACATTCAAGCGATACGTCGCCTATGTCTAACATCGCTGCAGGTACGGGCAAAACTATGCTCGTCAAAGCCGTCGCCCATCACACCACTGCCGCCTTCATTCGTGTCGTCGGCTCCGAGTTCGTTCAGAAGTATCTCGGTGAAGGTCCACGCATGGTTCGCGACGTCTTCCGTCTCGCGCGCGAGAACGCACCTGCCATCATCTTCATCGACGAGATTGACGCTATTGCCACAAAGCGATTCGACGCGCAAACGGGCGCGGATCGTGAAGTGCAGCGAATCTTGCTGGAGTTGCTGAACCAGATGGATGGTTTCGACCAGGGCAGCAATGTCAAGGTATGCGCCGTCTTCGTTGACTTCTTCGATACTTGTGCTAATGACAATCCCAGGTCATCATGGCTACCAACCGTGCCGACACTCTCGACCCCGCTCTCCTCCGTCCCGGTCGTCTTGACCGAAAGATCGAGTTCCCGAACCCATCAAGGCGAGAGAAGCGTCTCATCTTCCAGACCGTCACGAGCAAGATGAACCTGGGTCCGGACGTCGACTTGGAAGACTGTACGTCGGCCCATGGATGCACTGATATTCCGAGACCGAGATTGACTGGTTCACAGTTGTCTCCCGACCCGACAAGCTCTCTTCGGCAGAGATTGCGTCTATAGCACAAGCCGCCGGCTTACAAGGTAAGATCGTCGTTATTCTATGTCGGACGGAGCCTGACATAGTTACAGCTGTGCGCAAGAACCGCTACGTCATCTTGCCCGTCGACTTTGAGGAAGCATGGAAGGTGAGTTTGGCTTTATTTGCCCTTGTTGGTGCAAGCACGATCACCATCAAGAAAAAGTCGATCGCGTCTTCTTCCGCCCACCACTGCCCTTTCCTTCCTCCCTTTCCCTTCGTCTGGCTCTGGCCACTCTTTGGACTCGGATGCTCACGAAGGATATATAGCAAACGGTCAAGAGGTCAGACGAGACCCACGAGTTCTACCGGTAATTTCTGTATCTTCACCCATAATGTGAGCAAGCCCATGTTGTCTTTACGCGTACTTTTGCTGACCCGCGTTCTGCAGACGTTTTCATTTGTATCTTATCACGTCAATGCAAGCATACGTCTTCATCATGTCTGTCTTGTGATTGTATCCCTCGTCGTATCGTCGTCGTCGTCCTTGCTTCGCGTGGTAAAGACAGCTCCGTTCACTTTAGCGTCTCTCCGCACCCCTACGGATTGGCGCTCATTCTTGAGAGCGAGATTGACATTTCCCGTGCTTTTTTTGCCTGTCCCTCCGCCGTTCGCTTGTCGAGCAGGTCTTCGACCGGGAAGGAGGGGTTGGTTCACACACGGGAGACATCTCTTACCCTAAGCGACAGCTTCGCTAATCCTGTATAAGGTACGTGTTCATCCTCTCTCCGTGTCACGCTCGCTAACACCCATACAGTATGTAGTGCAATATATTACAATTTAGCCATCATCTCGGCCTTCCTCCCTTTCCCCCACCCCACGCTCTTTGACACTCTGGACGGCGCTGTACACCCAGGCGCACGTTCTCATTTTATGGGAGCAAGATGGATCGCTGTGCATTCGTGTGCTGCGGGTCGGTCCCCATTCGTGGGGGCTACCTTCGTTTTGGCCTGTCCTCCATTCTCCAGGGAGGATAGAACATGCTAGGAGGGCACATCCTCGCCCTAGGATTCAGGTATCTGTGCGAGGTAACATAGGTATCTATGCGTGAATATATTTGCATGCTGGGTATTCCGTCGTGTGGCTATCAAAACCCCATCTCTTCGTCGAGGATGCGGGCGAAGCGAGAGCCATCGAAGGGAGGAAAGGGTACGAGTGATGTTGCGTCGAAGGAGGCGATGTCGCGAGCCAACGTTCTGCAGTAAATGTTGTAAGATAGCCTGTATGGTTCGCTGTGTAACGTACTCTGGGGTTGAGGCTACCAGGTGTCGTTGTTGCTCGAGGACATCCGCAAGTTCCTGCTGGTGATTGTCCAGTAAAGTCGGGTTCGGGACGATGACGAGGGGCTTGGGAATGCGGAGAACGTCGAGAATGGTGCCGGAGCCTTTAGAGGACGTTCGTCGGCAATCCGCAACCCATGGCTAGCAGACGGACCTGCATGGCTGATCACCAGGTCTGCTCTCTCGTAGTCCTCGCGCAGCGATGGCTTGAACTTGTAGTACTCTTGTTCGATACCGTGACTGCGTGTACGGACGCTAATAGCCGCTTCGTGCAGCCTTGAGCTGTGTTCGAACGTAGAGTTCCCGGCCTGGACAACAAGGTGGTTATACCCCTTCGCTTGAAGCGCGTCGAGGACCGCATCATTGCACACCGCCTGCACAAGCGCGTCGAACTTGGTCGATCCGACGGTGACGAACGCGAGCATTGTGCGTGGGGGGAGCGCGCAAGCCTCGCCGCTTGTACCCAGCCGTACGCGTCCACGTCGCCGCGATCGGCCGTGGGGGATGCCAGGAACGTCGATCAAAGGGACTTCCCATCCGAGCCTCGTCCGAGTCATCATGATCACAGATCCTCCGCATTTCGAATGGAAGCAGCTCGCACCTTGCTAGACCCTCCATCACCTCCATCGCGCCATCCTACTTGACAATGGGCTACAGACTGTGCATACTGGGTACGTTGACTCCCCCCTCCGTGCTTCAAACCGTTACTCAACTATACACTCACCTCACGCAGGATGCGGCACGATGGGCATCGCGATCCTCTCGGGCGTGGTGGCTAGCCTGGAGGCAGCCACATCCGCAACGCCCTCCTCGCACAAGCAGCCCAAGTGGGAGTCGCACACGCCGGGGACGATGACTCCGGACCAGGACGCGTCCTCGACGCCCTCGCAGTTCATCGCGTGCGTGAGCCGTGCGGAGACGCGCACCAAGCTACAGGGCGTATTCGGTGCGTTGGGTCCGCTGGGGAAGACCGTTCAGGTCGTCGCGGGTGACAACCTGAACGCGATACGCCAATCGGATGTGGTGATCCTTTGGTATGTGGCACTCATTCAACAGTAGTGGGAAGGAGCACTGATCGTCCGTTCATAGCTGCAAGCCCCAGTTGGCGCATGTCATCCTCGCTGAGGAGGGCATTGTTGACGCGCTTGAGGGAAAGCTGCTGGTCAGCATCCTTGCTGGTGTCACGCAGGCGCAGCTCGTGGGCTGGGTGCGCCCGACGACGCGGGTTATTCGCGCTATGCCGAACACTCCTTGCAAAGTACGTCTTCTCTCAACTAAGCCCTTTCAGGCTTCTTATAGTCGCAGATTCGTGAAGGGATGACCGTCCTGTGCAACAACTCTCCCATCACTGAGCTTGACCGGGCAATTCTGCTCAAGATCTTCTCCTCCATCGGCCGCTGCTCTTTCCTCGATGAGAAGCACTTCGATGCGTGCACTGCGCTCTCGGGATCAGGACCTGCCTTCGCTTGCATCTTCCTCGAAGCAATGGTATGCCTCATGCGGCGGCTAGGGATGTCCAAGTACTGATAGTGTACAGGCCGACGGTGGTGTGATGATGGGTCTTCCGCGCGCGGAGGCGTTGGAGCTTGCTGCTCAAAGTGAGTTTGTCCGCGTCGTGCATGAAGTTCATGCACTGACTGTCCTCCAAGCTTTACAAGGCGCGGCACGCATGGTCTTGCAGCATGGTGCGCATCCAGCGCAGATCAAGGATACCGTCACCAGTGAGTCCCAAGCTTCAGATTTCGCCATCTTCATGGTCTCGCTTCGTACATGTGCACGAGCTGACGCTGTCAACAGCGCCAGGAGGTTGTACAATTGCTGGATTACTGGCATTGGAGGATGGTCGTGTGAGATCGACCATCGCCCGTGGTATCCAGATCGCAACGGAGAGAGCTAGCGAACTTGGCCAGCCGGCGAAGAAGTAACTTCGCAGTGCCACGGTGGTCAATCGCCTTAGGCAGAGCCGGCTTTCGTCAGTTTGTCGTTCTATCGACGCCGGAAGGCCTCTCCAAAATCATGTAGATATGTAGAATATGTACCAAATGGATATCTGAGCTCAGAAGGATATGCAATACAAGATAACTGTACCAAAGCGCAAATGCCACCTGCGTATTTGAGGCACGACCAAGTCGAACAATGTGACAAGTCACGCGTGACCCTCGCCCGGAACGCGCAAGACGACGCCGAGGACGCATCCAACCCCCAAAACCCTCTGAAAAGGTGAGAATCGCTGCTCGTGCTGCCTTGTATCGTGCTCCCCGTCACCGATTTCCACTTCACGGGAGGCATCAAGCTCGACCGAGCGTTAGACGGGCTGGATTGAATGCGATGGGTCCGGATGTCGATCGGCGCGCGACGCGTCTGGCGCGCCTTTGCCAAATCCCGGACAACCACTTGAGATCCATCTCATACTCCCGCAGATGTCCAAGATCGAGGAAGTCGCCTCCGACCACTCTGACCATGAGGGTCACAACCACGCCCACGAGCACGAGCATGAGGACCCGACGTCCAACGCCGCGCTCGAGAAGGTTCAGTCCCGGTCGGAGCGCAAGGCGCGCAAGGCCCTCATCACCCTCGGCCTGAAGAAAGTGGATAACATCACCCGCGTCACCCTCCGCCGGCCGAAGAACGTGAGTCGCGAATCCATCGCAAGTAGGCGCCCGCTAACTGAAGTACAAGCAGGTGCTGTTCGTCCTGTCGAACCCGGATGTGTACAAGTCGCCGAACAGCGACTGCTACATCGTCTTCGGCGAGGCTAAGGTGTGTGGCACTCGGGAGAACAGGAATCCGCGTACTGATTAGCGCGATCAGGTTGAGGACACCAACGCGTCTGGCTTCTCTGCTATGCAGCAGGCCGCGGCCGCGAGCGCCAACAACGCACCCGCTGTCGAGAAGCCTGGTGCTGACGACGATGAGGACATCCCCGAGCTCGAGGCGCCCGAGGAGGAGGGTGAGGTCGACGAGACTGGCGTCGACGCGAAGGACATCGAGCTTGTCGTCCAGCAGGTCGGCTGCTCACGCGCAAAGGCCGTGCGCGTATTGAAGGAGAGCAACGGCGATTTGATCAATGCTAGTGCGTCTCACAGTCCTCATTACTGCCTGAATAGATCGACTAACATACGTTTTAGTCATGGCGGCTTCGGAGTAGGCAACGACTCACCATTTGTTGTATTTTTGCATCTATCCTGCTTTCAATGCATTGCTGTATCTGGGCGGTACCGACCCACAAGCGAACATCGTCCGATTGTTTGGCTCAATGAACGGTCTCAAACTCAAGATCATGAAAGCAGCTGATTGTCCATCTACGGTATCGTCCGGATACTCGTCGCGTCGACTTTGCACCACGAATGCGGAAGCCACCCAGTCCGATGAAGAATTCAAGACTTTGACTACCGTTATCCATGTACTGATGTTCAAAACGGCTTGAACGGGTATCGTAGGAAGGAGATAAAGCTGTAAGATGGTCGTCCTCAGTCGCGTCGTCTTTCCGCGTCATTGCATCGGCCTCCTCACCGAAGTGACTCTCGTCCCACAATGCTGGATCCTCCCAGTGCGCGCATTGAATGTAAAGGGGCATGATTGAACGACGTGTACCCTCACGACCTCCTGGGTAGGCCGTATACTCAGGGGAATACCATCTGGCAGGTGGGTCAGTGGATGCCCGTGGCGAAGATCGTGTCAAGCCCATACGACGATTTGTACTTGGCGCTGCCTTCGTTCCTGCGGTCAGGAGTATTGCGTCGCAATTCGTAGCGTCAGCAACTTTCCTCGCTGGACGCCGAATCTATGATCCCGAGTTCAGGCCAACCGTCTCGGGAGGCTTCAATCACTTTCAATCCAATTTTCAGCGAAATTTCATGGACCATGATAATAGATTTACTTGTCGGTAGTGTGCGGTATGCTTGTTGTGTACGTATATGCTTAAACGATGGGTATTGTCGTACAATACATAGGGAGACGCATGCGATGCATAAATGAGTTGACGGGGGAGGCTACAGGAAGCTGAAGGGCACGGCGTCGGTTATACGAGCGATGCCAGCGATGAGCTGTGGTGTACATTACAAGGGAGAGAGGGGAGAAAATATGATATGTAGTTGAACAATGAGCAACGTCTCTTGTGGATATGAGGGATAACTTTTGGGCGGAAGGGAAAGGAATCAGAAGTCCATGAAGGAGGTATCGCCCGCCCACGGCTCGCGCTCGCCAACGATGGAGACATTCTGAACTATGGCAGACATGTCCTTGTCGACATCGTCGTAGGGATCCGGCATGTCGTCGCTGTACGACGGAGGATCGAAGGCCGAAAGGGGCTTGTCATGAAGCAGCGAACGCCACCCCCTTGAGCTCGTAGGTGTTGCGAGACCGAGCAGCTGCAAGCCCCTCTGGATGTCGGCCGAGCGAGCGTCTGCCTCCTCTTCGTCATCGTCAGAGTCGTATGGCAGGATAAGGCGCGACGGTGGGCGAGGGAACTCTTCCGCAGTCGCGAGACTCATCGACTCGAGGAAGAAGTCGTCGTCCTCTTCCTCCTCCTCATCCCGATACGGCGCGTACTCAAAGTCCTCGGACGTCCATGACTGCTGCGCAATTCGCGAGCTCTTGTACGGCTTCGACAGCTCCGTCGTATCCGACGGACTGCACGCCAGGCGCATATTGAGCCAGGCGCGACGTCGGCTGCGACCCTCCAACAAACCCATTTGTCGCTCCCGCTCTACGTCCATGAGCTGCTGGTCATGTCGAGCGCTCGTGGAAAGCTTGCGCAACTTCGCGGTGAGTGCAGAGAAGGCGGTATACTCCGCGAGCTCCTGCGGGGAGAGCTTCGTCTCGGGCTCGGAACGAGGGCTGAAGTAGGTGCAGGAGGAGGACGTGGATGAGGATGAGGCTTGGCGAGACAGAGGGAAGGTCTCGGTCGCGGAGGGCGTACGGATAGAAGTGCTATCGGTGTCCGTCTCGTCATCGCTGTCGTCCGCCAGCCGCCTGAGGGAGATCAAAGAAAAAGGCCGCCGTACGCCCGAGCGAGAGGCAGCATGGTCGGGCGATGCTTCTTCGCGCTTCATCAGCTCGTCCATCCGCATGTTAGCCCTTCTGATCATGCTGTCGACTACCCAGACGTAGTAGCCCTCCTTCGGAAAGCTCCTCGACAGCACAGGGAGAACGTAGCGGCGGAATGCATCAACCAGGCGTGATCGAGCACGTCGTCGCAAACCACGCGAACTCAGGCCAGGAAGCGGTGATTCGGCAAAGCTGGTGGCCGACGGACCAGGCGAAGCGAGCTCCATGGCGTGCATCGATGAAGTAGCGGGCGGCGGAGGTCTACCATCTCATCAGCATCGCGCACGCAAGATAGGCAGATAGAATACTCACGCGAGCAGCGAGTTGATGGTTAGCATCTGTGTCCTGTGCCCGTACGTCGTCGAATCGTGTTCGCGCGTCCGTTCCTGCGCACGGCCGACCGCCATCTCCTTCGCCCCATCATCCTGGCGCTTCTCGCGGCGCAACTCCACGGCGGACTCGGCGACGTCCGCAACGACGCTGTCGAGCGTCTCGAGGCATGATTGATCCATCAGTGGCCACTCCTCCACCGATCCGTCCTGATATCGACAGGTGATGGTGAGGGCTGGTACACTGAAGAGGACCTCGTCGAGCAGACTCGTGATGCCCGCGGCCTTGTCCAACGCATGCAAACTCTTCGGGACCTCCAGACCGTCACGATGAAGAGCCGAGAGCTGGTTCTCCCAACCGGCTGGTGTGACTTCGACGCCTGCATCCTCGAGGTGCGGGAAGGTGAAAGAGAAGAGGACAGTGGGCTGAGGCGCAACGGGCACGAGCTTGATCAGCATGGTGGGAGGAGGAAGGAGTGATAATCTGTATGGCCAAAGTCAGTAAACATGGTCGACCTTATAAACGACGCGTACACACCTGGTCAAGCACAGCGAAGAGGCGCGAGCGATGTCCACTGTCCAGAAGATGCGTCGATCCTCGATGGTGCAAGGGTTGAAGTAGCAGCCGGCGTCGGAGGCGGTCGCTAGTCAGTCCCACTCGATCGCTCGAGGATGGGGGCGAAAAGTCCCGCCTCGGAGCTCGAGCCGTCTATATGTATGTGACCGCGGTCTGCTCGGGCACTCACAAAATTGGCCCCGTCAAATCGTAGCCCGCATCATGTCGGGATGGTGGGATCTAGCGTCTCCTTTTGCGGCGCCCGACTGGCACGCACCTGAGAGCGCCACCGACGCCATTTGCCAATGCGCTGTAACAACCGAAGGACGCGAGGGGCGCATCAGCAGCGCCGGCATATCGCGCGTTCGCGTTCGACGCTGAGGCGATGGTGAGCGGACCGGTATCAGCGTCGCTGATGGCAGCAGCCAGAGCTCACCTGAGGGGACCTTTGTGCCACCAGTGATGGGTGGCTGGAAGCTGGAACCGCCTCAGCGTAGGCGACCCCACACGGTCATTAAAAGCCCCCTATGTGCCGTCTCTACAACGTTTGAGGTGCCCATAGCCTCGGATGCAGATATACAGTTGTTGCCATCGGGAAGGCCAGGCACTTCGGCGAGTCTGCAAGGGTCTGTGTGCCCAACATGGCAGTCCCCGCGTGGGTGCCTCGTTAAACGTCCATGGCGCGCATGCACGCGGGGCATATCGGGCCTTTCGAGGGCGCCTCGACACGTCGAGATGCGCTGAAGATGCATACAAAAACGGCTGTTTGGGCAAGTCGCCGCGGCGGCAGCCTACACTCTGGGGAGTGGGGAAGCGTGCCCGACGTTCGACCGTGGAGCTTCAGAAGAGCTAGCCGTGCAGGGCTCACCCAGCGACGCTCGCGAAGCTGGAAGTGCTGTATGGATTTTCTGATTAATGAAGACAGGGTACATGCACTGGACGATAAGCGCCATCTCGCGGGAGAACGTTCGCAATTGACGGAGGAGAAAAGACGAACTTGCGCATCATCACGCGATCGGCGATGGCACGCGCGCACACGTGCAATGTTCAACTTATCGGCCTCGGCGTCGCTTGTATACAGTCACACAGGTTCTGCCCCGCAATCTCAAGCTTGACATTCTCCTCTGAAGAGTAGAGTACTAGATCATCTATATGTACCCAATCAAAAGACCCGATCCTCAACCGACATGAAGGATATGGCTGACAACCTCATAGGCATGCCTCAAAGTCCAAGCAATACGCATCACGATCTCGAGCTCCCATCCTGCTTCGCGTTCATCCCGCTTCCCAAGAAGGCTAGCCAATTCATGCTAGCGTTCGGGGGCTGTCCAGCACCTCCGCCTCCGCCTCCTCCGCCGGGAGGTCCACCAGAGGGACCTCCTCCTGCGGCGCCACCTCCAGGACCATGCAAAGGCCAATCCATACTTCGATCTCCGCCGCCGCCAGCGTTCGACATGCCGGAAGGACCGCTCATACCGCCCGTCGACGATGGTGGGGTGCGTCTACCAGGGCCAGGACCAGGACCGCCATAATTGAATCGTCCGCCAGACGCGCTCAGGCCTGGAGGCATGCCTCCGTACCCCATAGGGGCGCTGTACGTTCGATGGAATCCCGCGTTGTAGTCGGCACCGCCGGACCCTGTCGACGCACCGCTTCCTGGGCGCGCAATGAAGCCTGTATTGGCATCCGTGTTTGTGGCACCAGAGCGCGAGCTTGTAGCAGTCGGAGGATGGTCCATGGTCACGGCCCGTTGACCAATGTTTCCACTGCTTTCGTATGCGCTAGGCGGCCTGACATTCTTGGAGCTGCCGCCGCCGCTCTGGTTGAGGAAGCCAGGAGCGGGAAGGTGCCGGTCCGAGGACACAGGTAGCGAAGACAAGGTGGGCGCCATGTTTGACATTTGCGGCGGCGGGTACATGGAACCACTGAGATGAAGTGGCGGACCTTGCTGGCGGTATGCCGGCGGTTGCATGTAATCGACCTGCGATATGTTAGACTAGTGACGATCAAAGACGAGTGGACTGACATTAGTAGCCGGTGGTACAGGCGGAAGGCTGGTGTTTGCCGAGCTCTCTAGAGCGGGGGTATTGCTCCCTGGCGCACGAGATGATGCTACCTCATTAGAAGGTGTACGCGCTCCTGAAGCCCTCCCAGGACTGGGGGCAATGTTAGTAGGCCCAGCAATACGTGGTCGCTTTCGAGGATTGGTCCCATCGGGGGCCTCCTCGTCTTCTTCATCCTCTTCATCGTTTGCCGCTGCCGATGTATTTGCGCCCGTGAAGTCGCCTGGACCTTTCGTGTCCTTATCCCCGTCAAACTACGGACATTGAGATAGTCAGTAAGTAGCCGACTAGGCACAGAGAATGAATGGCGCACGTTCAGATGTCTCTGCACAATCTCGCTGACATCTCTCGAACCGTATTGGTATAGCTTGGTGTGATGACCTGGTCTCTCCTCTGCGTCATATCTATCAGCTGAGCACCAATCTAGATGCTTGAATCGCCCACCAAAGACGATGACAGCAATGTCTACGCTACAGAGCACGCCGAGCTCGTACGCCTTCTTGAATAGCCCATTCTTGCGCTGGGAAGACGTCAATACATGTCCCGATGGAGGTCATATCCAAAGGGAGGATAAGAAGGAGCAAGCATCAACAGGGTCTGGATGGCGTGTTCGACTTGGCGGGGAAAGTGACGCTAATCTCCGTGAAGGGGAGGGATAAAAATAAACGGGCGTAGGCTGCTAAAATTACAAAAGCGAACATGCCAAGACCTCCGAAAATAGCAAGTTGAACTTGATTGTTCGCGCTCTGCAAGCTCTCGTGCGCGTCGTCGAGAGCAAGGACGGCCGAAATCCGATTCGGAGGGAGTCCACTGACCTTCAGAAACGTCACGCTTCTGTTCCTTTCGTGCTGCAGGCGTGTAGACTATAAATATGGGCTTCCCCACGTCCGAGCTCGTGAACGCACCAGGATCGGCTGAATCTCGATCTTCCTCCTGCCCATGGCTGCGGGATATGCTCCTTCGCGTCCTCGGTGGTGAGTGCGGGAAGCAGGTGTGTTGCTGAGGCGGACACGCAACGTTGGGCGTTCCGTCATCGGCGGCAACCCGGCCGGACCGGGCGGCGGCACACGTGACCTTTCTCCGGGCATCGTCCGCGTTTGGGATCGTGCAATGGTGCGCGCTTTTCGTCCTGAGCCTCCATGTTCTACGCTATTGGACCGCTATAGGACCTCTCGCCGACCCTCAAAAGGCTGCTCGCTGCTTCTGGATACTTTGGAAGGTATCTGGACTCTTGGCAACCCCGATTAAGACCGCTTCTCGCGCTCTCCCTGCGATACTTCCTCCTTGCTCGACTCTCGCCCTCAATCTCGCCAGCATAGACGCGTAACATTCAGGATCAACATGCGCTCTCCGATCTCTAGCACTCACTACCGGCTCGCGTCTGACGATGATGTGGTCTTGCCCTTCCTTGCATCCGCCAACTCGAATGCAACGCTCTACGACGCGTCCGCAAGTCCTGGCGGCTACTTCACCTACACTCTGCCCGCCCAGGATGGCCATCAACGCTCAGACAGCGATATGTCGATTGTATGCGACGGAACCCGACCATCCTCCTCCTGCAGCTCGCCTCGCCAAAAAAGATACTCAGGCGCGCCAAGACGTAGCCTCAGCTGTCCTTCATCTCCGTCCCAAAACAGGACTGTCAGAAGACCTTCTTCGCCGCGCTCCGAGGTCTCCATCCCGGAAGTCGACCCTTTTGATCAGTCATTCGCGCAGGCGCTGGAACCCACACGCAACGTGTCCTATCATCTGTCGCCCAAGAACCACCTGCTCGACGCGGACGACATCGATGACGCAGAAATCGAAGAATTGCCCTCGCCTGCTCTGACGCCCTCCTCGTGCTACAACCTGCTCGGACACCTGCACTGCGCGCGCTTCTCTGAGAATCACCGACTTAACGCTCATTTCGTTCACGAGTACCAACTGGAGGACGAACTTGGCTCGGGCGGCTACGGCTTCGTCATGACTGCTCGGCATCGAAAGCGCGGAGAAGAGGTCGCCGTCAAGTTCATCATCAAGAGCAAGGTCCCGTCCTACGCGTGGATGCAGCACGAAGAGGTCGGGCAGCTGCCGACGGAGGTCATGTTGCTGTGCTTCCTCGATCACCCCAACATTGTCAAGTGCAAGGATCTCTTTGAGGATTCACTCTACTACTACCTGGTGCGTGCTGCCACTGCATCGCATAACGAACGCGTCTGACAGCGCCCCTAGGTACAGGAACTGCATGGTTCTCCTTGGCAGAAGGAAACTCGACTGTGTGCCCGCTCATCTCCTAAGGCGTCTGCGACTTTATCGCCCCTCCCCGGCCTCTGCGCGTCTTCCTCGCACGACTCGATCCCCAGCTCGTCGAGCAGCTCTCCCGCCACCCCTTTCCAGTCCACCATGGACCTCGCTTCTGTTGCGCTTCTGCAGGAACCCCCTCCCTTTAGCCCAGAGACGAAGGATGATAAGACCGAGGAAGTCATCCTGATCCCCGATCCTCACCTGCTGCAGCCTGCGCGTCCCACCCAACGCCGTCGACCATCACACGACCTCTTCGAGTGCATAGAGTCGTCTAAGCATAAGCGGCTGCCTGAGGATCGCGCGCGATACGTGTTCGCTCAGGTCGTCGACGCAGTGCACTACTTGGATAGCCAAGGAGTCGCGCACCGGGACATTAAGGACGAGAACATCCTCATTGACAGCGAGTATCGGGTGCGTTCCCATGATCATCGAATGTATGCGCCTCAACCTCACCTTTCGCCTCAAAGGTCAAGCTCGTCGACTTCGGAAGCGCGTCCGTCATCGACCCCTCCCAGCCCCGCCCTTTCTACTCTCAGTTCTACGGCACCACGGCGTACGCTGCGTCAGAGATTCTGAAGAAGCAGAAATACCAGGCCGCGCCGGCGGAGGTTTGGACCCTCGGTGTCCTCCTCTCGTTCCTCCTCACTGGGAACTCACCCTTCCCTACCGTGAAGGAGGCGGTGGAGGGGGAGATACGCCTGGTCGACGTGCCGGGGTTGACGCTGGGCGAGGATGTGAGGGACCTGTTGCGTCGGTGCTTGGACCCGGATCCGAAGACGCGGGCGACGATTGCGGATGTGAAGGCGCATCCGTGGGTGACGGGGGAGCAGGACATATCGACTGCGTAATCGCGAGGCGGTCGACTTGAAGGTGGAGGTGATGGCGGAGGTGCAGGTGGGGGTGAAGGCGGAAGTGGTGGATGGAGTGAGTTGTCCGCGGCTGCTGCGTATCTTTCCCTTTTTTCTTTTCTGCTTCACCCTTTTCTCGTCGCTTCCCTTTTACATTACATCGTCCCCCTTTACATTCCATGTATATATACTCTTGCATACCGACATCATTGGACCGTCCCGCGTCGTAGATACCCTCATACCTTACCTGGATTCACCTAAGTTCTCTCAAGCCCGTTAGAAGGGCCTTTACAATACTTTCAAACTGTACCTTTATACTACACTCTGCGTAGACCATGTCGTGTACGGCGTCAGACCACCGGAGGGAGTGTTTTCAAGTAGAAAAAAATGGACAGAGTAGCGATACAAAAGAAGCACGCGCGTCCAAATAGATACGGACTCGCCAGACGTTCTTACATCAGGAAGTAGGCGATCCAAAGCATGCCAACCGACGTGACCCAGCCTTCTCGGACAGCAGTGTGCGCGGCGCTGTTATAGATGCACGTCCCCTGTGCAGTCTGTGCGACGTTGGCCGAGCTCGCTGCATGCTGGACCGTCACTGTCGGCCTAGCGGCTCGAGTACCATCGACGGCGGTGTAGACCGGATTCTCCGAGCCGTCGTACGCGTATACGGGGGCGACGATAGCTGGTGTCGCTGTGGCTACGTAGTCTTCATAGCAGGGGGCCTGCACGGGGTTTGCACCGGGGAGGGTGTCGAGGGTGCCTTTGACTGATAGGTGTGGTCAGCTGCGGTTTCCCGTACGTCTGTATATACGCGAGGGGGTACGCATACCTTTCTCCTCCACGGAATCCGTGCTGTAGCACTTGGCCTCTTGATCGAAGGTGAAGAGACCCTGGGCAACGCAGCAGGATGGGTCACCGTAGGGGTTGCAGTGGCAGTAGTCGAGGGCGTTCTTCAAGGCGAACGGCTCCCAGCCGTTGACGAAGTCTGCGAGGGAGGTGAGTGGGTGACTCGATGGGGATAATGGGAAGAGAAAAGCAGTATCTGAAAGATGGAAGAAATATGTGGATGGAGAGACAAGACGTACCAGCATGATACCCATACCCCGTGGGATCGCCGTTGGAGAAGCTGCCGATCATAAGAAAGTACACGAAGGGATGTGATCTTGAAGCTGCGTACACGAAAGGCTGATCCGGAGAATAAGACTGCGACCGGAAGGCGTCCCAAACTTGCGTAATCCAGTATACCTTTTCAGAGTCAGAGGTCGATAATTTACGCGCTGGCAGCCCTTTCACTTACCTCCATGAATATTCTTGGAAGTGTGTACGGGAATGCAGGGTCGTCACACGTCCCGTTATCCGGTCCTGTCGACAAGAAAGCGACGTGGGAGCGATGGTCGTCCGAGTCGACGTTCTGTGTAGGGACTTCATTTGAGCGATGCGTGCAGCAGCCTCTGATTGATCGCACCTTCCCGTCCCAGCAGCTGGGAAAGTTCTGCGTAAATAAGCGCCTGCATCCCGCACAGAGTACAATGGCCTACGATCTGTGAGCGAATCCCGTTCGAACATGCACCTCGAGGGAGCTCATTGAATCGAGCTGAGACGCCTCCGGCCTGTAGGCACAAAAATGTGATTGCTTGTTGAGCGAAACTCGCGGGATCGAAGGTGCGCAGATTGGGATCGCCTTCCGTAGCGCACTGATGAGTGAGCAGCGTTCCTTCGTCCTTCACCATGGCTCACCTGAGATCATCCTGAACTGGAGGGGATTTCACATTGCTCGTGTTATATAAGTTGTATACACTCACATCAACAGGAAACGGCGTCGTGCTGTTGACTTCGTCGCTGAACAGGTAGTCTACACCTTAAGTCAGCTGCGGTCTGCTGGCTCAGTGATTATCCTGACATCTTTCTGCCCATTAGCGTAGTCGAAGATGGGGAGTACGCGAGACGTACATGACCGGGTTGCCATCGACAAGACTGAACGTCCCGTTCTGCCATCTTCGGTAGTGTATTGAGAGGCGCAATTATAGCTGTATGCTTGGAAGTTACCGAAAATACAATTGCTACAGCGACTTCGTGATTCATGGAGTCAGTAGAATAATACGACTCACGCACTGGATACCAGTAATTACTCTTATCCTCGCGGATGGGCACGGATGTGCAGGAGCTGTTGCGTAGGACGTCTGAGCTCGTAGAATCGAGTCCAAAGCCACTACTGCCGACGACTGGGCGGCAGACATTAATTCGATCGCAGCCTGGTGAACTGCCTTGCGCACCGGAGTGCACATGGGTAGCAACTTGGCCCGGAGTCAGTATGGGATCAATCCGCTGCGTTGTCAGTAAATTATCTGTAGGAATATCCCCTTCGTTAGACACGATAAGAGAAGACTATACGGTCGACTTGCTGGCGGCCATAAGAAAATACGCCGATGCGTGCAATCCCAACAACCCTAGCAAAGCCAGGGTAGAAAAGATATATCGCGGCATGATCATTAGCATGATGAGGGAGGAACACAAACGTATATTCCTGCATTGCAACGATTGCGCTTCATATACGAATCGTGGCTACAGAGCTGAGGCCTCGTGGGCGGCGCATGTTCACGGTGGCCGGTGATAGCCAGGAACAAGGAGATTCCCAAAAAGGCTCGATATAATGCGCTTTGACCAGTGATCGCGTCACACCCGTTACACGTCCGAACTCAACTTGAACTTAGCCGTCACGAGCGCTCACGTCCTCGGGATCGGAACGACACAACTCACACATAAGGTAGGCGTCATTCTAAGACGCTACATAAGGCCTTACTGAATCCTGCCTTTAGTCCTTCCTCTTCATTTCCTTGAATTAAGCCTTCGCCCTTCCCTTCGGTGCTTTTCCAGCCTTCAACAAATCCTGTGCCTCCTGCTTTCCCCAATTGGGAGAGCTTATACTATGGTAAACTGCCTGTGTCGGTCTTGATCTATCTAGACGCTGAACGCTTTTGTCTAGTCTGTAACCTTGCACACAACCCATGGCGACCTGAAGGTATATCATTCGTAGCACAGTACTTTGCAACGTCGCGCATGCCAATAACGCCATCTATGATCAGATAGAGGTGTTCTGCGAAGCCGTACCCAAGACCGCAGAGGTAAAACTGCTTTGCGCTCGTCAGACCGCCACCATTACCTAACCGATTTAATAGAATTTCCTTGCCCTTTGCGCTTCGAATTACTACGACGGCTGCCTTTTCCATCGCAATATCAAGGGCTTCATGATTCAGACTGGTAAGCAATGCGCTGCACTCCTCGAAAGGTGGGCTCATCGACCGCACAGGTGATCCTTCGGGGACCGGCAAGAACGGTCAGAGTATCTGGGGAAAGCCGTTCGACGACGAGCTACGCTCGACATTGAAGGTGACGCGGGTTTCATTGAGGCTCGCGACTGCACCCTCTAACTGTACACCGATAGTTCAACGCACGAGGCATGGTCGCAATGGCGAACTCTGGCCCGAACACCAACAAGTCTCAATTCTTCATCACCTACTCAAAACAGTCCCACCTCGACCAGAAGTACACAATATTCGGGAGGGTCATCGACGGCGCAGACTCAACGCTTGATGTGATGGAACGCGTTCCCGTCAACGCAAAGAACCGGCCTCTTAACGAGATCAAGTTGCTCAGTGTATGTCTTTTCCTCGCCGTAATTCGCCCGCCCGCGCTGACTGCACACGAAAGATCACGATACACGCCAATCCCATCGCTGACTCAGAGATAGCTTCGTAGCTTGCGAATTAAAGAGTGCAAGGCATAGTGTACAAGCTCGTTGGTTACCTTTCTGCTTTCCGATACCCCAGCCTGCATCAGAAAGAGCAACGAAGCGTGAGGGCGCTCACAGCGCGATACGAAAACCGAATCAATTTTGACCATTCAAACATTTTGAAGTTCAGATGACCGAGTGGTTAAGGTGATGCCCTGCTACTACCCGTAGCCTCAGCCCAGGCATTGTGCTTTGCACGCGGGTGTTCGAATCGCCCTCTGAACGAACTTTTTGGCCCGTCTCAACCTTATGGCCCCAATAGAACGTTAGCCTGCGATTTGAGCTCGAGTGTCCCCTCAATCCAGCCCCGATAAGTCTTTCGTGTAGACGTATATACTGGATAGGTATCTGAGCAGAGTTCCATAACGACTAACTAGCCCCCAGCACAAATGTACTCCGTCCACCTCTCGGCAGTACAAGCACAGTCTCCGCGTCGTGCTCCTGGTACGTCCGCAAACTTGGCAGCGCCACCGATCCCATCGTCATCTCTCCCGCTATAGGCAGCGGCGTGATGATAACCTTGGGCAGCGCGAGCTCCCCATGGTGCAGTGCAATCAATGTCACCGGGAAAGAGAATTCGCCGTCGTTCTGGGAGGAGCGAATGAGCATCAAGTACCGCGCAATGTTGACAGTGGCGCCAACGTACCTGAGCAGCAAAGTCACCCCGTTTCCGCCCGCTCACGAGCCAGTCCCGCACCAGCTCTTCGAGCTCGAACCGGATGAGATACTGCCTGTCCGGATCTGGCGGCTTGTCGCTCCAGTGAAAGGACGTGCGGACGGTGATGATACCCGAGAGCGGCTGGCCAGCGTAGAACGGGGACGCATCCTCGGACGTCGAAGACGGATTGGCGGTTACGCGCAAGCCCGCGGCGGCCACGATCTGCGTCAACGACTTCAGCTTACTGTGCGAAGGATCTCGGTCGGAGCATACTCACATTCATCGTCGGAATGTCGACCGGGATAGCGAGCTCCTTCCACCTGCCTTTCGGTGGATTGGCGTGTCGATGGGCCTTGAGCAGGTCGAGCACCGGCGCGTTAGCCTCGTCAGATTCTTGATTCGGTACGTCGAGCTCCCCAGTGATGCTGTACTGCTGTATCCACTTCGTGTCGCTCTCTAATGCGTGGGTAAGGTTTGACAAGAGGCTCGCCCGCCTGGGAAGGTCAGCGATTTCTTCGCCCAGCGCTGAGCGTATTGATTCATCGAGAAGCTCTTGAACCTCTGTGGTGGAATACCGTCAATGACGGCGTTATCGAAGTTACAGATGGCATGCGCACCTTCTCGCAATATGCGATACCGGATACTGAAGCGCAACGGATCGAGAACTGGGCAAGTTAGTCTACGTCCTCAAATGTGTGAGGGGAGTTCGTACCTGGCCCCGCATCCGAGTGCATGCAAAAGAGGAACGAAGCGGGCTGGTTAGGCGTGACCGTCTTAGATACGAAGGCTGTCAATGGAGGTCCGATAGTGAACAACATGAACCTGAACTCACCACGACTCTGGCCTTGCTTGCGCGCACGGACGAGATAGTCACGCCTTTCATCGGCTCCAATAGTTCCAAGTGCGCCTCCGATATACGGATGTGCTGATGAGTGGTCGTTTCGACGACAAACCGAGAGAACAGCCTGAGCAATCGGTTGAGTAAACATTGCCTCAAGCCCAGCAGCAGAATACGTACTTCTTTCCTCGGAAATGGTCTTTGACATGAATGGCTATGGGCAGCGATGTCATCACGCCGCGCGCCAGATGAAGCTCGCGTGTCGTCTCTGGGTCGTCATCGACGTCGTACACGACCGAGACGTCGACAGGCTGTTACAGGATGTCAGTTCGCCAGGCCTCTGACCAGAGTGACGGAGTCATCCGCACCATCACCCGCGAGGACGGCACTCCAACATGTGGCACCTCAACTTGCACATGTTTATCGGCAGGTATGTCCGTGAGGATGAAGCCATCTTCGGAAGGCTCGATGGAAAAGTGAGAAGATGCTGACGTAGATAAGTGCGTGTTTGCCGTTGGAATGCATTTCGGTGCCCACCAGGTGCGAGAACGGCCCCTGCATGCTCGAACTGCACATTCTGCGAGGACAACTTGACCGTTGCCCGAGAAACGTGATTCCGCCCCGTCGATAGTACGACCAACACGGTCTTTCGGCCCATCTGAACTGCAAAAATCATCAGTAACCCGTCCCTTCGGTAGCTTTTTGTCATGGGCGACTCACTTAGATCCGGCTGCTTCACGCGCACGTCGAGGGCAAGCAAATCCTGCGGTATTCTGACTAGCGTAACATCCCTCGCCGAACGGAGAACTTTGCCCGAGCTTCCGCTCTTGCGATGTGTCCGCTGCAGCACGAGTTTCGATAAGTGCACCGCGCTAGTGTCCAAGGCAAATGTCCCATGCAATGGGATCTGGCTAATGTCAGAACAACGAGCGAAAAGCACGGTTCGGCTGTACTCACGGGAGAGAATGTAGTCAGCTTAGTCTTGCCGGGCGGAAGTCCCTCCGTCTTTGCCCTAAACGTCAAGCGTTCCGAGTCCCTGCCAACGAGATTGACAATGACTTCAGTAGCAGGCAGGGCCTTTTAGAGGAGTCAGGAATTTCCGTAGCGTTGAATTATTGGACGTACGATAGGCAGACGGTTCGTCACGACGACGTCGAGGTTGTTGCCATCCTTGTCTCCCGAATGACTGGCTTCACTTGCCACGGTCAGCGTCACCGCCGGATGGTCGGAGTGTTGCAGTTCTGAACCATCGCTAGTCAGTCGGACGTTGAAGCGTAACGCGCCAGACCGCTCACCCTGCTCAAGCTCAGCCGACGCTTTCCGCAATGCTTCGACCAGGTCCGTCAGGTATGTCTCACTATCTTGCTGATCCATGAGCAAGTCCTTGCCCATCGTCGTCACATAAGCTGCCAGAAACGCTAGTAGCGTATGGATCCACTCTCGGTCGTGTTGTTGGTCCAGCGCTGCGTGCGTATCAAGCGCACGCGAAAGGACGAAGAATTCCAAGGACGTCCAATGGTGAGGGGAGTAATGTGCAGGAAGGGATGTGAATGTGGTCAGCGCTGTGCTGAGGCGTTGTCGATGCCTACAAGTGTCTATGAGCGAGATCTCGCATCCAGAACGGGGAAGTACACTGACACATCGAGGGCAGCTAGGCTTCCGTGTAACTTGAGCGCAAACTTCCGTCGCCCAGCCTTGGCATACATGTCGATCGCCGACTTCGTCGTGCGGATGTACAAGTCGTAGAAGAAGTCGCTATCGTCGATAGCGGACTGCACCTCACGATTGCTGATCTTCGCTGATGATTGTGTCTTCGCTGCCGGTCCCTGATACGCGTTCGAAAAAGGTGGTTTGTTAGGGAGATGACCGGCGCTAATGCCGATGTTGTCGAGCTTGGCCCCAGTCAGCAGGAGGTAGAAATAAGAAGGAAGATATTCACTTGTATCCTGGCAAGCTCCAAAAGCTCGCCCTTCCCCGCATTGAGTGCAGCTACCTTAGGGCCTTCGACGCGGAAGGCCTTCAACCACGAGTCACACTGTTCGACAACACTGAGAGCGGAAGAGTACGTCCATGATTCTATAAAGTACTGAGGTAGCGTGTTCTACAAAGGTACACTTAGCCGAGTAAAAAAGACTAGCAGCGGCGCAGAGTACCTGGACTTCGCGCAGCCGGCGTCCGAACGCGCTAAGGAATGCGCTTGTCTTGTGACTGACTTCGTTGAGGCGGCCGAGGTTGGCAAGAAGCTGACATTGGCGGGCAAGGGTATAAATGCGGAAATCAAAGACGGAGATGGTGTTGGCGAGGATGAGGTCCTTGTAGGGCTTCTTGGAGATCGAGAGTAAGGGGGCGGAGTCGTCGTTGGGTGCGGGGCTGATGAGAGTGCCGAACCATGAGAGGTTCTTGTCCTTGAGTACGCCGTAGAACATGATCTCGAGCTCATCGTACTGTGCCAGGGCATCTTCAAATAAGCTGATGCCCTCGAATGAGGTCGCAAGGGTTTCCTGGACAATATGAGCTCATGTCCAGCGGACACGAGATGGGGCGCACCTTTAAGATAAAGAAGGTGCAGAAGTTCCAGCCTGGCATGGACTTCTGACTCTCGGACCGCTTCACTTCCTCCTCGCGTTGTTGCAGCACGAGGTCGAACGCGGACACGAGTCCATCCTTGATCTTGTTCACGGGCTCAGCCCACGTAGCGGGGTTGTCTGCCGCCGTGGACGACCAGGAGAGCTGTACGCATCGGTCGCGCTTGTCGGCGTTGAAGTCGGCGCGAATCTTGTCGATAACGCTGCCCTTGATCGCGAAGAAGTTGCCGGTCGTGGGCTTGGTTTCGGGTTTGACGACCTGAACGATGAGCCATTCTTGGTTCTTGCGGTTCACGACAGAGGTGTGCCAGTCCTTGATCTGCTTCTTCGCGGTTGTCCTGTACAGCTCAAGGTCTGCGTCCTGTCGGGAGTGTGAGCATTCTTCGTTCCTTCTCGCGAAGAAGTACCACGCACATCACAAGCGACGAAGAACAGATGCAGCAACGGTTTGTCCAACACCGTCACCGGGACCTGAGAAGCACTCTCGTCTCTCACACTTGCGAGGGGGACGAAGTTCACGTAAAGCTCTTGAATGGTGCGTATGGATGAGTGTCCCGCCGGCTTCCAGTGAATGTTGCGGAGGGGAAGTTGGGCCTCGAGAGACGATTGTATTTGCTTCCACGTCCCGGACGCGAGGAAGAGTGGAGGACCTGAGTACGAGACGCCGACCTTCTGAGATGGTGGGCGGCTCGCCATGGTCGTCGGGATCGTGGAACTCGTCGACAGCGCCACGACGCGCATCCGCCGCCGCCGACGCCATCACCGGCGATCAATAGTGATCGGGCGCTTCTTCACATCTTGCCCTTGTATTTTCCCCCACATATCCCCTTCCCCCCTTCGCCTCTAGCAATGGCAGGACCTGAAGAGGCTAGCACGTCTGCGGCAGCCCCGACGTTCAAGTCGTTGGGACTTATAGATCCTCTGCTCGAAGCCCTCGACAAGATGAGCTTCAAGGCACCCACCGAGATTCAGGCTCAAGCCCTCCCCCATGCTCTGGAGGGACGAGACATCATTGGTGTCGCTTCCACTGGCTCAGGAAAGACCGCTGCATTTGCCCTCCCCATTCTGCAAAAACTCTGGGACGACCCGAAGGGGCTCTTTGCATGCGTCCTTGCGCCGACCAGAGAACTTGCGTACCAGATCTCACAACAATTCGAAGCTCTCGGGTCTGCTATGGGTGTCCGATGTGCAGTCATAGTCGGTGGAACAGACATCATGGCGCAGAAGGTCGCCCTTGCGAAGCGACCGCATATCGTTGTAGCCACACCGGGACGTCTAGATGATCACTTGGAAAAGACTAAGGGATTCAACTTAAGGGGGATTAAATTCCTGGTGCGTTATCGTTGCCTCCTTAGCGTAAATCGAGCCTTACCCCGCTTCATAGGTGCTGGACGAGGCCGACAGACTCCTTGACATGGACTTCGGTCCCGTCATCGACAAAATCCTGAAGGTCATACCGAAGGAACGAACAACCTACCTTTTCTCCGCAACGATGACGACGAAGGTAGCCAAACTGCAGCGAGCCAGTTTGTCGAACCCAGTACGAGTCGAGGTCAATACCAAGTACGCATTTCAATACTCACCGCGAACCTGTCATAACACGTTCCCTTCAGATATCAGACCGTCGACTCCTTGTTACAATACTACCTCCTCATGCCGTTGAAGGAGAAGGATACACTGCTTGTATATCTCGCAAACACATTAGCGCAGAATTCCATCATTATTTTCACTAGGACGGTGAACGATGCTGCACGGTACGCCGTACCCATCGAAGCATACGTCCTCTGCTCATTTCGTTTCAGGCTATCAATCATATTGCGCACACTAGGCTTTCCGGCAGTACCCCTGCACGGTCAGCTCAGCCAGAGTCAGCGCTTAGGAGCTCTTTCAAAATTCAAAAGCGGTGGTCGCAAGGTCCTTGTCGCCACCGATGTCGCTAGCCGGTGCGTGCAACCGCGTGGTTGCCTCGATTCACGACTTATCCTTCCCCTTTTCGCAGTGGTCTAGATATCCCCTCTGTCGACATCGTCATAAACTTCGACATCCCCACCCATTCGAAGGACTACATTCACCGCGTCGGCCGTACAGCTCGCGCCGGGCGCGCCGGAAAGTCCATCACCTTCGTCACCCAATACGACGTCGAGTTTATCATGCGCATCGAAAAGGTTATCGGGAAGAAGATGGAGCTTTGGCCGACGGATGAAGAGGAGGTATCTCTCTTGCGCGAACGTGTGGGCGAGGCTGCGAGGGTGGCGGCGGCAGAGATGCGGGATCAGGCAAAAGCAGGGCATGGCGGAAAGAAGAGGAGGAGAGGGGGTGATGAGGGTGGAAAGGACGACAGAGACAGGGACGATGATATGGTAGAGGCAGGTATGCCGATGAAGCGCAAGAAGGGGTCCCGTTGATATCGTGTATCGCGGCCTCTTACAGTTGTTTGTCCTGTACATGGGAATTCTGTACATTGCCAAGCTCAGAAGTATCGAAGCCATAACGGCAAGTATGTAAAAAGAGTCGGTGCGCGGAGTCCAAGCATGAATACCGTCGAGAAAGCAGGGAAGGGCAAAAATGCAACTGCCCCGGAGAGGCTCGAACTCTCGATCTTGTGATTTGCCAAGCGAAACTTAACAGTCACACGCCTTAACCATCTGGGCCACGGGGCAGACATTTGAGGTCGTAATAATGCATCCACAGTGTCAATGCTGCTGTGGATGACAACGGGAGGGACGGCAAGAGTACTTACACAGTTTGACAGCGCCATTCAATGCTTCGGTCTCATAGTCAGACCAGAGAAATTAGATGGTTGAAGGCCAGCTTCATGCAAACATCAGGTCCGAGCGCAAGACGTACTTCGTACCCTTTACAACTGGCGCGCCTTCGTGCAGCAAGCAATTCGCGCCATGTCTTGTAGAGGGCCCTTCAGTGCTGGTCATCGAACATGAAGAAGAGACGGCCTGACAGACCTGTGAAGTAGAGCCATGCCGCGTGACAATGGCGGAACGAGAGGTCGGGTCGTTCGCCGCTTGCCCTCTCCTTCTTCTAGCTGGAAGATAGTCTGTATAACGATGAGCCTTCAGGCGACGGAAGGTACTTGCTCAAACATACCTCTCCTCCTTGAACGCCGTCTTCGGCGCCTGTAATATATACAAGGAGCGTCCATTCAGATTTATCGCCGGTGACACTGTCCTTCACGGAGTCGTCGTAGTGCTGACTGGTTGGGTGTCAGCAATGATACTTCCCATCTCAAGGGCCGACGCAGAAGCTCACCCAAAGTACTGCCCCTGAGTGTACTTGTACATCCGAATATTCGAGTTCATCGAGTGAGGCAGCCGCGGCGCCCCTCCTCTCGCAGGGTGCGGAAAGGGCGACAGATGCGGCGTCAGCACCTCATGCAATCGCTTAGCGAAGTCGGGCGATGTTATAGAGTAGCGGTCTGCATGAATGAATCAAGAGTTTGGAATCTGAGGCAGCTGGAGTTCAGAGCCTGAGCACACTCACAATTCACCCTCGACGCCTCGCCTCTCTTCTTCGGTGGTGTCAATTCGAGGGGCAAGTTGTCGATAAAGTGAGCGTAAGCTTTGCATTCTGCGGCCGAGAGGAAGTTCTTTGGACATTATTTGTTCTGAGCGTTCATCGAGCATACATATTCCCCACCTTGATCAAGATGATTTGGTCCTCGAGGAACGTCTCAATCTCCATCCAGTCCTTCTCCGAAATCTCAGGAAATTTCAAGCTTGGGGCTGGAGGAGGTGCAGCAGCCGACGAAGGGACAGCCTCCTTCACCTGTCCCTTCTTGTTATTGGTCTTTCGTGGAGGCATATGGATGTCAAGGTTGGTGTCGAATGAGTGTGGGAATCCAACGCCGGTGAGCGAACTCCCGTTTAGGCAACCCTTGTTCTTTCTCAACTTCCCACCATCACCTCTCCGACGCTCCCTACCGCCATGTCCTCACGCAAAGTCCAGCCCACTCAGGTGTCGGACGTCCCGCAAGACTTTGAGAAAGATCATGTGCATGCAGTATACGATGAGATAGCGTCGCATTTCTCTTCGACGCGGTATAAAGTAAGGGCTGCCACATCGTTCTCAAGGATTTCTTTACCTGATAAATATTCGCTACTAGCCATGGCCCGTCATTGCAAAATTCCTTTCTTCCTTACCCACCGGCTCCGTCGGTCTGGACTCGGGCACGGGAAACGGGAAGTACCTTCCACTCCCGCTCGACAGACCGAGCGGGTCAGTGTGGACCATTGGCCTCGACAGAAGTCGCAACCTCCTGGAAATTGCGCGACGAGCGGGCGACGGACCACTGCGTGAGGTAGTCTGGGGCGATGCGTTGCAAGATTGTTGGCGATGGCATGTATTCGTGAGTGTCAAGACGGGATGGTAGGATTGGGATGCTGACTGATCCGATCTCGCAGGACTACGCCATCTCGATTGCCACCATACACCATCTGGCGACAGAGGAAAGGAGAAGACAAGCGGTAGAGGTTAGCGGTTTAAGATACTGTGGCATACGTACACTAACGTCCGAACAGGCGCTCATCCGCGCCGTCTCGCCCGCATCCGGCCGCGTGCTCATCTACGTGTGGGCAGTCGAACAGGACGAGCTATCGAAACGACACATACCAGCAGAAGATACTTCCGACGCAGGCGTTGACGTCTTCGTCCCTTGGGTGTTGTCGGACAAGGCGAAAATTCCATCGGACACTCCCGCGAGCGAATCGAGGGTGTACAACCGATACTACCACATGTTCGCGCGAGGAGAGCTAAGGAGATTGGTGGAACTCGCAGCAACGGGGATGGGGTTGGAGGTAGGCACGAGGGAAGAAAGCGTAGTAGGGAGGCGAGGATTGGAGATTGTGCAGGATGGATGGGAAAGGTCAAATTACTACGTAGAGTTGCGACTTTGGCGTACCTGAGGTTCATCAATGCAGAACGAAGGAAGCCAATGAATGCTGAAGCACGAGAAGCCAGGGGAAAGAGATGCAAAGAAGATTGGAGATACTGGTACAATTGAGGATACGATGTGAACCTGCAAACGCCCGACAGATCATGCGGGGGTCTCAGAGTGGTACCCATATATCGTCTGCCAGAACATGGGTCGGTGCATCTGCTCGATCATGTCGTTCGCGAGCTTCATATCTGAGGACGGTCAGTCTCAGCGTCCTGCATAAACAAAACTCATACGCACCGATTTCGTCCCCCAGCTCAATGAGCCCCGCAAGCTTGATAGTCGAGCTGTCCTGTACCAGGCCGATAACTTCGAGGTACACAGAGGTAGGCTGGGTGTCCTCCTGATTGAAGCGTCAGACCACAGTGTACACAAGCGCTCAGACATCGTGCTCACAGGCTTCGTTGCGACGACCACAACCACTTCACCGCCGTCTGTCGTTTCCACCTTCATTTCACGAGGGCTTGAAAACTTGGGCTCGTCAGATCAGCCTACTGTTCCGGTAGGGCGCCTTCACTGCGCTTACGTTCTTCAGCTTGCAAATGAGCCTGACTTGCTTCCCCGTGAAGCTCGACAGCTTTGCATAGTTGACGAAGGGTGAAATGTGCTCATTTTGCGACATAGTGAGATATTCAGGAGTTTCCGAAAACGGCTGAGTCGGAAATGTGGGACACGCGACGCGTCCAAGATGAGGGTAGACGTGTTGTTATGCGCTGTTTACCGACGCGACTTGTGAGTTTTCCCACGCCGATAATGGACCTCGGGCCGAGGTTATGCCCGATCAGGCAAAGTCCCCGGGCCATTGTTCGCTCTGAATTGTCCCCAAGTTGTGACTTTTGTCTCCAAATTCCACGGCACTCTCTCTTTCTTTTTTTTCTTCCCCCATCACGTCCTCACGATCCACGACAAGGTCTCTGGCAGGCCGCCTCACGTTCTTTTTCCCCGACACGACTGCCCCACGACTCCCCGCTCTGGAGCAGCCACTTTCGCCTCGTCGCGTCCCTCCCCTTCTCGTCTCGCACTCCGGATAATGCTACGCGAGACTGTGGATCCCATGCCCGTGTCCCCCACCTTCCTCAGGATTCGTGTCATTGCTTTCAGTGCGTGCGCCACCGATCGGGCAGACGAGCGGGCGAGCTAACCTCGGTGGCAGGTCTTATTGCTTTCTTGAGCTTTCTATGGGCCATATTCTATACGCTGGACATGTACTGGCTCTTCGATGGGATGAAGGCTCCCGAGCGTGCGTGGTCCGCATGATAGTCGTGACGCTGCCTGCTGAACACACTGCAGGGATCCTCATTTCCCTCATGCTGTTGAACAGCTCTGCGACTTGCATAATGCTTCTCGTACTGTGCGTGACTTGAACATCATGCTCGCGCATCTGCTCATACCCCGCCAGAATCACTCGCGAGTTTCGCCCTTGGCTGGATGCCGCTCGTATTCTCCTTCTCTTCACCACCCACATCTGTAAGTTGCGCTGTCACTGAACCGAACGACGCTGACGCCAGAGACAGGCTCGGCTGTGGGATACTCACTATGGTACCCTACCTATGTCTGTCCTGCTGCAAGTACGTCGCTTCAAGTGCTCAGTAGCTCGCGTCTCATCCCACACCAGAATCAGCAAATATGTGTCGCATGTTCAACCTCTACATCCTTGTCATCAACTGGGTGGATATCGTCTTGCGTGCGTGTTTTGCCCCTCGACGATCTCACCCCTCTGACGCGCTCTGACAGTTCTCGTCTACGCCGGGGGCTTGGCCACGCTCGTCTTCGTACGCCGTCGCGCCATGCAGCGAGAGGCGCAGCAAGGCATTCATGAAAAGTTTGTCATTGACGCGCCCGACGCCACGGAAATCGGGAGAGGCGACCTGCTGCACACCACGTACAGTCCTCCCACTCTCACTCCTTCCTCTCGACACGCGCATTCTCGAAGTAGCGCCAGCTCCTTCTTCCCCTACCCCCAGACCGCTACCCCGCAATCCATGTCTCCCCCTCAAAGCCGACACAGCTCCTTCCAAAGCTCTCACCACCACTCTGCTGGGAGCTCTCGACACAGCTCGACGCAGAGCTCTCGTCCCCACTCGATCCAGAGCTCGCGTCCCCACTCGACTGAGAGCTCGCGCCAGAACTCGACGCAGAGCTCCCGCAGCCACTCCCGCTCTCGGACGAACTCTCGTACCCTTACCATGTCCCCCATCGTCGAAGAGCCCCGCCTGCCCGAGCCAGCTGTCAGCAAACCGGACCTGAGCCCTCGCTCGTCCGCTCGCCTCTCCCGGCCCCGTCACTTCATGTAACGAAAGCATCCCCTTCACGCTGTATTATAAAGATTAGCACCTGCGGTGCCCAGTGCCGGACACTGATCAGACCTTGCTGTAGCATATCCTAATGTATTCACGCACCCCTAATGTATTCACGCACCTTGAATGCAGAGCATCACTCTTTCGTGTAGTCGGAGTCTCGCAAGCCTGTCGGAGGTGCACGGCGCGAGGGGTGGGTGGGGAGGGGGCGCCGAGGGCGCGGGAAGGGGAGAAGGGGAGAAGGGGAGAAGGGGAGAAGGCGGGGGGAGAAGGCGAGCGAGAGCGTGCGCGAAGGGGGGGCGATGGGAGAAGGGGCGCGGCGAGGGGGAGAGGGGGAGAGGGGGGGAAGAAGGAGAGGAGGGGCGAGGCGAGGCGAGAGGGCCTCGTACATTGTAGATAGCACCCGTTGTGTATTGTAGATAGCACCCTTTGTATTATGTACTAGAATACATCTCTTTGCTTCACTCTACGTGTGAGCTGCGCGCGACGAGAAAGGGGATGGGGGGTGCGTAGACGGAGGTAGGGGAGGTGGGGGAGGCCGGGCGAAGGAGTAAAGCCGCGTGAGGGCGAGCAAGAACGGGCGAAGGTGAATAAAGTCGCGCGAGGGAGAGCAAGGACGGGCGAAGGTAGGGGAGGTCGCGCGAGGGAGAGCGAGGAAGGGGGTGAAGGGGGCGACAATTGAGTACACGCGACGACGAGACTTGAGCACTCACGAAAAAGGGCTCGTCAGAGGGCGAGAAGACGAGAGGGGGCGAGGTGGGGTGATAGGGGAGGGCAATTGCGACGTAAATAACGATGGGGGAGGGCAATTACGACGTAAATAACGATGGGGGAGGGCAGCTGCGCGAGGAGGAGGGAGCGAGGTGCGAGCGAATGAAGGAGAAGAGCGAACAAAAAGGGGGAAGCGATGAAGGGGAGGGAGGGGGCGAGCGAAAGAAGAGAAGGGAGGGGAAGTAAAGTGAAGGGGAAGTCAAGTAACGGGCAAGTAAAGCAATGGGGAAGTAAAGTAAAGGGGAGGGGAAGCTGAGCCGAGCAAAGGGAAAAGGGGAGGAGCGAAGATGGGGGAAGGGAGGAGCGAAGGTGGGGGAGGGGAGGCAAAAGGCAAGAAAGCGAAGGGGTGGAGGCAGGGTGTATCATATACGAGCGGGGGGACAGTCAAGGGTGGAGAGGGGGATGTGCACGAAGGGTGAGGGCGAAAGCAGGAAAGGAGAAGTCAGGGGCGATACACACCTTCACGCGCGAGAGCTAGAGCTTACACTCCTTCGCCCGGGACCCTCTCGAGAGCTTGGTCTTCGCGCACTTCGTAAAGTCGATGAGCTCGAGGATGCGGCGGTTTCCAATCGACGTGAAGGGGAAGGCGTTATATTTCAGGCAAAGGGGGTAGGGACAGCGCCTTGTAAGTATATACCTACCCCGGCATCGCACCGATACCCCCTTCCTGCTCTCTGTCAAGGTTCGCACGACATCTCACCCCCCTTCAGGGTGAGATGAGTTCCGCCCTCGCGCGACAAGCAAACCCCACTGGCACCCTGTCTCGACGAGCCGACCCCCCTCCCCGATTCTGGGCGGCCTCTCATCCGCCCTCAGCGCACCCCACGACGAGTTAGCAGGACCCCTCCCCCTCACACCAACCGCACACCCCCGCGGGATATGAGCGCGCACCTGTGGCGCGTCTACCCCCACGAGACAGGCCCCCTCCTCGCCGAAATTCGACACCCCTCCCGCTCAGAGACGAGGGGCCGAGTCAGTCAGTCTCTTCTTCAGTTGGGCGCACGCCAGATAGACCCCTCCCCCTCTGACTCGCCGCACGTCGCTCCCCCCGCCCCCTTCTCTCGCCCGTTCGGGAAGCCCCCACCCATCGACTCGCCCGCGCTCTGCCCATCTCATCGCGCACCCAATCCTAGTCCCCTAGTCGCCCCTCGCCCCTCCCCTCCTCGACTCAGCAGCCCCCCTTCGCTTCTAATACCCCCCACCGCCGAGCCCGCGCGCGAGCAAGAGTAAATGCGCACCTTTCCAGTCGCGAATACCTGCGCGGGACCCCCTCCTCTCGCCCAAAATTGAGGGCGGCGTTGATTTCGAGGGCGCGCGCTCGAGTCCACGGACACCTTTGATTGGTTAGCGCATCCTCGAACACCCACCCCCGCGAAAAGCGCACTCACCAGGTCAAAAAAGACTTCCTTCCCGAGGGAAACACCCCTCCCTCTGCTCCCCCCACCCTTCCCCGAAGGCGCCGTCCAAGGGGGCCTCTCCATTTCCCCCACCCTCCCTCGCGAAAGCGCCGTCGAAGGGGGCCTCTCCATCTCCCCCACCCCCTTCGCTGCTATCCTTCTCGGCGTGCCCTTCGCTCAAAAGGGGGTATGTCCGCATGCCGAACCTTGAATCTCTTGACGAAGCACATCTTGGCCGATGTGCCGATGCGATTGCGGGTAGAGGTGGCGAAAGAATATCTCTGAGAAGGGGGGTCAGCGTCGGGTAGAAAAGGCGGTGGGGGGATAAACGACGAGAAGGGGGAGGGAAGGAATATCTAAGGCGAGGCAAAGGGGATGCTATGATAACTAGAAGGGTGGGGGATAAGTTACTTGGACGCCGTGAGGCGCGAGCTGGCTGAGTGCGAAGGCTGGGAGGAGGGAGGGGGAGCGTTAAGCAAGGGGGCGGTAGTGGACTTGTAAGTAGTAAGGAGAGCGACGAAAGCGAATGTTAGTACAGGTACGAAGGGCAAAGCCAATCAGGATCACGACAAGGGAGGGGGTGCAAAGCAAGGACGAGCGGGAAATAAAGCAAGGGGGGGAGTAAGTAACTGGAAGGTAGCCGCGTTAGGTCAAAGATAAGATGTAAGTAGGTGGATAGCGATGACGGTCAGTGATGACTTGGAATTTCGAAGTGGGTAGTGTAGCATATAGTGATCATTGGTTTATATCAACACAAGGGAGGGGGGAGGGCCAACGATGGCGGGGGGAACGAGGGACTCACCTCGACGGCAGTCGACGACGGCCACGGATGCGATCCTCGTTGCAGCACGCGGTCCCCGTCGTCGTCGTGCGTGCGTCATCGTTGAAGACACACGTCGAGGTCGGCGCGTCGGGGAGGACAGGCGGGTGGTGCATAAATCCGACCGAAAGCCGTCAAGTCGACCAGGTCTCCGCGCCCGGCGTCGCGCGGTCCATGCGCGGTCTTCGATGTTGGTCGTCGAGGTCGCTGCACACGATGAGCAGGTGAAAAGCAAGAAGGGTCAGTACCGACCTTGACCATTGCCTCGCCACCGTCCAGTCATCTCGAGTGCCGCGCGCTATCCACGTCCCCGCACGCAGGCCGCGCTCAACATTCCCTCGTCGCCGTCGTCGTCGTCGTCGCCATTGTCGCCGTCGTGGTCGAGCGCAAGGAAGCTCTGCGGAGGAGACGCGGCGCGGGAGAACCAAGGGGAAGAAGACGTTAGAGGGTGACACGTTGACAGGCGCAGACAAGAACCAACTCACGTCATGTTATGGGCGTCAGTGGGTGGCTGGTATGGTCGATAGTCGAGAACAACGGCATCTGCACGCACTAATTTTCAGTAATTAGGGCAGACACAAAGAATGGGACGAGCTTACTGAATAGGCGTCGCCGACGTGATAGACACGCCCCATGAGGATCGACGCGGCCACAGGATGTGCTGGAAAACGCCGCCGTCGGAATCTTGAAGCTACACGAAGTAACGACTGGTCAGTCATGAGTGATACCCTGTCGTAGTATAGGCAACTCACCGATACCAATCCTTTCAAAGACGTGGCAGCAAAGGAGAGCTTAGTAACGGGGAGTGAGCGCGGGTAAGAGAAAGAGGAAAACTGCCTCAGTCGGCGCTGATGGGCAAAACTCACCTTCGGGATGAGCTGGCTGAGGACCGGGAGCTCAGCGTGCACGTAGAGCGCATCGCGTACCGATAGGGGTGTACGCACGGTAGTCCTGGAGGTGCCTTCTGATCAGTAAGAAACATGAACGCGTTACAAGACTTGACTTACCAGAGCAGAGGCCTGCGCTTGCAGCTTCGCAAGTAGACGTCGAGGAGGCTGAAGTAGTAGATTAGAGAAATCAACAAAACATCTGAAAGCCATACTCAGGTAGAGAAGCCGACAGTGGAGGGAGGGTCTACGAGGCGCGGTCAGCATGTAGGGTGAGAGCGATAGCAAGAGAAAGGACGTACACGAAGGGAATCAGCGAAAGGGGCATAAGCAAAGGTCGTCGCAAGTAAGATCGCTGTGAATATGCGGAGGGAAGGAAGTCAGGCTGGCTGATGTCGCTACTGACCTCCCCGCCCGCCTTTTATACTCAGAACGCCTGCCGTCCTCCGTCTTCGCCCGAACTGGGCTCCTCGGCGAGCGCTCCCATCGTCCATTCTACGCACCCAGCGTGCAGCCTAAGACCATTCAAACGTACGTACACGGCGACCGATTAACTCACCGCAGTCCAAACCGAAGTTTGCGCGCGCCAGGGCGGAAGATTGGGGCGCAATCCTCCCCGACATGGCATACGTCCTGCGAGCTTCACGTCGCGATGGACGCCCAGGTCGCGTCGAATACACGTACCAAATGGCCTCCGCAGTCAGGGGGTGGCGTTAGGGAGCGACTGAGTTGGAAATGCAGGAACTGCTCGCTGAACTTTGCCGGGCGCGTTCTCCAGCGCAAAGGGCGTCTCCCTCGACGCCTGAAGAGCCCAGCGTTCGTCAGAGTGCAGAACAGCGACGAGAAAACATACAATGAGTGACTCGTGACGCGTCACAAAGCCGAGGCGCCCGAAGAAAAGCGCCAGGAAAATCAAGGTGGTGGTTGAGTTGAACGCGATCAGGCCGTTTCTCCTTTGGGAAGGCCTTCAGCTGCTGCAGAAAGGGCGCGCCAAAGGCGCGCTCTACTCTGCGTCGTCCTCGCCCAAACCGCCCCCGCCAAGCCTCGGAAACTTTACCGACGAGAGCTCCGCTTCTAGATCCACGTTCTCTCCCGCAGTCTATGGGGAATACAATGCAAATGCCGTGCATGAGCTATCGTGCTCGCGGAGAATCGCATTCGAGACCACGTACATCGCGCCCGCTGTCACCACACAACGTCAGAAATAAGCTTCGAGTATCATGGTGCACGTCTCGGAGTATTTCCGGGCGTGGAAACGTACGAGGATGGGTGGAAGATGTGAGTGGAATTTTGGGCAAGAGCGCCTAGAGCTTGCCTGTCCGCAATAGAGCCCGGCGGGCGCACCACCGTTGTCGTATTTAGTGTGCGTAAATAATTATTCCCGAGATCCATCCGGTTTCGGACCATCCGCGCACGGAAGACGGGTGAGGTGGCAGAATGAGGGAGAGGAGGAGAGGGTCATGTATGTGGCTGTCTGCGGTCAGCGCACGCTATTGCATCGTTCAGTATAGACTAAGGAGTAGTCTCATACGATGTAATTATACTTTTCCGGGCATAATACCCTCGGGCAACGGTGCAATGAATGCGCCGAAATCGACGCCACATATTCAATCCGCCACCTTTCGCGCCGTACATAGCGTTCGCATGCACGGGCAGAGATTCTGAAAGCAGAATCGTAGTCAGTAGCACCAACATAATCGATCTATGGGTTGAAATTTTTCACAGAATATATTTTTGTGTAGGGTGACCGTTTGAGGTGGTGAAGAGGTCGAGTTTGGCATGCAAACCTCTTCGTCCTTCAGAAACGATAGGACAGAACGCTGATCCCGCCCATCGAAGACTTGCTGACATATTCTGAAGCGCTGGAGGTAATTATCTGGGTGTGTAGGACCCATCGTACCTGCTCATTCGACGTCGGACGTCGTCCGAATGGTTCTCGAGGCAGAGTGCGCGCCACCGCGTGAGTCTTTCAGGATTTGTGAGCGCGCCTTCGCGCGGGTGAGAGAGAAAAGCTCAAGATAGGTATAGATTAAATGAAATGTCTGTTTCGCATAATCTCCGGCGTTGCGCAGGTACGCGATGGATGAGAAGTGCATGTGGCGGCGAGAGACAAGGGAGTTCGGCAAAAGCCGGTGAGGTTCGGGAGCGCGTTTCCGGTTTGCCGGCGGGTCCTTCTTCGACTGCAACCATCACTAATCATTCGAACGACGCTCGTCGCGCTTGCGCTGCTGCTCATCGGCGCACACAGAGGTCCCTAATGACCATCTTCAAGTTCAATAAGACCACCAGATACACTCATACACTCACACCGGTGCTGAACTTCAATGCACTTGATTTCTCTCCGACGTGCTGGTTGCTGCATTCAGCCTGAATTCTCCGGCGCGAATACAATGGCATTACGGTGTTCCTTCCGTTTTCCGAGAGCGACAAACGCGGACTCGTAACTGAGGGTCCAAAGGGTAGCTTAAAGGGGTAAGATTCCGGACACTGATAGGCTCACCGCCGCATGCGATCACAGCGCCGGTCAGTTTGTGTACGCAAGATTGTCCGTTGATGTTCACGGCACGCGACGTTTCTTCAAATATACGCTTCCTTGCTTCGCTGGCCTCTTGCAACGTCCCCCGTTCCCCCGTCTTCATGCTTTTCCTCTTCGACCCCATCCGCTGCCCGTCCGCCATTGCCTCAATCATGCTCTGTTGGTGGATTCGTCTGGCGGTGAGTCTCTCGTACCTCTTTCCCTTTCTCGAGTCGGTTGTCTTCGCGCTTGAGGCGCTCCACTTCCCCTCCATGTTTAGCCCCCAGCTCAGCGCGAGCGCCTGCGGCTTTTGCAACTTTCTCCTTCTGGTCCCGCTCCTGGCTTCGCTCTTGCCTGTCGGGCGACCCATTCTCCCTTCACATTCACGACCTTTGATCTTCCTCTCTGCCTTCCACTTCCCCTCCATGTTCGACTTTCTGTCGTTCCCGTTCCTGTTATCAATCTCGTCCCTGCCTTTCACTTCCCCTCCATGTTCTCAAACTTCGCTCGCAATCCCTTCCATTGTCTGTCTCCCATTTCCCTTGTAGCTTTCGGTCTCGTACGAGTTTACGACTCGTTTCATCGCCCCATGACCGTCTACTGAAGCTTCTGCAGAGCGATCTGGCTCTCCCGCTTGACTGCCGCGTCTCTTGCGCTTCGCGCTAGGACTGCGCAGGGAGACGCTTGGGTTGATCGTAGGGCGGCGCTCGCACTAATGTGCCGGTGAGTTCCTGCTAGGCCTTTGCTCTACAATAGGCTGATGCGTTGTTGACGGAGTGTTGCGAGTATGCGGGACTCTCTACGCCGGCGCGTCAACATCCCGCAAGGATCCAATGTCGCCGGAATTCCTCACGCTTGAACGGACGCGCTTCAACTCACGCAAGCCGCCGCGAGCCTCGACGATGATCTCTCAGCAACCTCGAAGACGGTCACCCGCGACATCAACGACGGCTTCTCGTGGCCTGCCTCGAACTCGGCGAGGTAGCGGTGGTAGTCATTCGGAAGAAGAGGGCCTCCGTCGAGCAAGGGACAGTGCTCGACAGGCTTGCACGAAGACTCTCATCCATGCTCGGTGCGTACCATTGACTCGGCGGTTGTGGATTTTGCTGATTCTTCACTCGCAGCCTTACCCTCGCAACGACGCGCAACCTCCTGTTCAACGCGCGGCTTTCTTTCTCTTCGACGCCTGAGCCTTCGTCCCGCGCCCAGCTCCATGTTCCGCACGCGACTCCCTTGTCGATGTCCCAAATCCTCGTCGATGCCGTATCCCCTCAAGCACGCGCGTCCCTGCGCAAGTCGCGGAGGGAGGTATTGTCGTCCGATGAGGTCTCGAGTTCATCCCGAAAGCGGTCTTCGGGTTACGTCCGCATGGTTTGAGGTGAGTTTGGCGCGTCCGCGATCCATGATCGGCACTGACTTTGTTCTTGTAGAGCTACGGATGCACCGCGACTGCAGGACTGCAAATAGTCCCCGCTTGTTGCGCGGAGGTCATTCTGCTCAACGCGCCGGGTGCATCCTGCTCAATGCATTGCGGGCGTCTTTCTCATTGCGCCGGGCGCCCCCTGCTCAACTCTTGCCGCCACTACTATCCACGAGACGGGTTCGGCTCCAACTCGTGAAGCAATGGACCTTCGTCCGGCGAGCAAGGTGATATGTACGTCTACGAGGCGCACGTCTGAGCGAGACACTAATGTTTCGTCACAGATCGTACTTCGCATCGTCAGGGTTGTACTTCGCATCGCCAGTGTTGTACTTCGCGATGCCAACGTCGTACTTCGCCCTCTGCGTACCCCAAGCGATTCGCGAAGCAATGCATCGCCGTCCGACGAGCGGCGATCTCGCAACCTGAACCTTCTGCATACGCGCTGCCTAGCCAGCCAACTCGCCAACTCACTACGATTCACCCTCCCGCCGTCACGAAGAGGCCAATTCGCCAGCAGGGTCACCTCAGTATTCATTTTCGTCCGGCGAGGTACGCTCCTCCTGTGCCGCGTCGAATGTTATCAAACTCATTGTGCTTCCAGATGCCTTTGAATCGAGCTACACTATGCCTTTCCGTCCAGTCCGCTCGCACGCCGTCGCTCCAAGTTTCGCTCCCGCTGCCTGTTCAAGTCGCTCGGCCGCTGCCTGTTCATCAAGTCGCTCGGCCGCCGCCTATCCAAGTCGCTCACCCGCCGACGCATCTGATCACCCATGCGCCACCCGCCCAAGTCGTGAAGCAATGTATCGCCGTCCGGCGAGCAAGGTATCGGGGTTCTCGGTTGGGTAGTACTTCGACTTCTAGCTCGGGTAGTACCTCGACTGCTGTGGTCTCACAGGTGAGCACTTCGTACTTCCCTCGCTGCGCGCGCGAGTCGTGCTAATAAAAAGCAGCATTTTGTAGATCTCTTGTATCTTGTACATCCTTGGAAATTCACAGACGACCGATTTTACGACCTGTATACTACCTCGCTTGCTCATTAACTACCTCTACTCCTCGCGCAGCATCTCATCACTCATCAAGTAGCACATCCCTTCTCACCTCACCTCACCTCTACTCACCGCGTCGCATCCCACCTCGCCTGCGTTTGCCCACTCGCCCCCTCGCGGCGAACTCCGGCGCACACGTGGACGCCTCGGGCCCGAAAGTTGAACGTATCACGTGACCCGCGGCTGGCGATGAGGCAACGTATCGACGTCCGGCGAGCGGGGTGTTCGACGTCCGGCGAGGAGGGTGGTCGGCGTTTGGAGAGGGTGGCCTGCGTCGGACAAGGAGAGTGGCCGGTGCTTTGTTAGCGGGGTGTAGCTACGTCGGGCAATGTGTACACTTGTCGGGCATACTTGTCGAGCAGGCAGAGTACGTGATTAGTGGGATCAGTGCATGATGGGTTATCAGGAGAATAGAATTCGTCAAGCTAACTAGTGCGACGTTTGAGCCATTGGTACTTTGCCAAGGACTTGTGAGGGATGAGCTTTGGTGAAGGACAGTGTCAATGTATAATGCATTCAATCAGCAGACACATGTCGTTTGACCTATGCAGTCTCGAGTCTTACAGTTCTACCTCCAACTATGCAATGTATGGTCTTACGACGAGCGAGCTAATTCTACGTCCAACGTAAGGAATGGAAAGAAACAGGGGACCTCAACGTAACCGAGCTTGTCAAAGTGGCAAGGCTAAAGTACCGCTCACCGGCAATCTACGTGAGTACGGAGGTGTGACTGACCAGAGAGGGATGCCCGGAGGAGGATAGATGGATGAGAATGAGTGAGAAGAGATGTGGCTTTGGCGGAGAGAGATGTAGGCTTGTGCGAGTGCCACAAATGATACTCTGCAGTTAGGAACGAAGAGCATCAGCCAGCGTCGAGCAACCAGCACTTACACCCCTCGGCGATAAGGTCACAGCACCGGTAAGCAGAGACGTAAGATGGAGAGCGGAAGGCGAGGGCGGGCAGAGGATAGCAGGAGAGGGAAGTGTGCAGTGGATGGACTGTATAAAGAGAAAGTGGAGAGCAAGTCAAGTGCTAGTCACTGGCCTTTATCCGAAGTCGTCAGCTGCATCCCGGTGCCGTCCTGAACGCACCAAAAAGATGAAGTTGCAGACCACCTCACAAACAAGAATCCCTCTGTCACGCATCGCAAGAGGAAGGTAAGTGCGCGAGCAGCCATTCACTCGCCGTGACAGCCCGTGACAACGCGAGTCCGGTGCGAATCCCGATGACGGCACCCCGGCTAACCACCGGCTATTTTCGTCCTGGCCTGCTCGAGCGTAGGCGGGGAGAGGTGGTGAGAGGCGAGGGAGGCGAAGCTAGCGAACCTCGATCGGATGTGCTGTCAGACAAGGGCCGTCCATCGAGCACTCACTGCTCGCCCGCGACGTGGGCTATCGTGAGCATCCCTACGTCTCTGCAATATCCCCGGGCTATTGTTCGCTTGTTGCAGAACACGCGACGTGCTGCGCGGTCTTTGTCCACCGATGCGGAGCAAACTGTGACTTTTTGTCTCGAGCCTCCACGGCACTTTCGCTCCCTTTTCTCTCTCCCCCTCACGTCCTCACGACACACGACAAGGTCTCTGGCAGGCCGCCTCACGCTCTTTTCCCCGGACGCCCGTTCCACGACTGCCCCACGACCCCAGCTCTGGAGCAGCCACTTTCGCCTCGACGCGTCCCTCCCCTTCTCCTCTCGCACTCTGGACTATGCTACGCGAGACTATGGAGGCCATGCCCGTGTCTCCCACCTTCCTCAGGATTCGTGTTATTGCTTTCAGTACGTTGCGCGCCACCGATCGGGTATACGAGCTGGCGATCCTAACCTCAGTGGCAGGTCTTATTGCTTTCTTGAGCTTTCTGTGGGCCATTTTCTATACGCTGGACATGTACTGGCTCTTCGATGGGATGAAGGCTCCCGAGCGTGCGTGGTCCGCATGATAGTCGTGACGCTGCCTGCTGAACACGCTGCAGGGATCCTCATTTCCCTCATGCTGTTGAACAGCTCTGCGACTTGCATAATGCTTCTCGTACTGTGCGTGACTTGAACATCATGCTCGCGCATCTGCTCATACCCCGCCAGAATCACTCGCGAGTTTCGCCCTTGGCTGGATGCCGCTCGTATTCTCCTTCTCTTCACCACCCACATCTGTAAGTTGCGCTGTCACTGAACCGAACGACGCTGACGCCAGAGACAGGCTCGGCTGTGGGATACTCACTATGGTACCCTACCTATGTCTGTCCTGCTGCAAGTACGTCGCTTCAAGTGCTCAGTAGCTCGCGTCTCATCCTCCACCAGAATCAGCAAATATGTGTCGCATGTTCAACCTCTACATCCTTGTCATCAACTGGGTGGATATCGTCTTGCGTGCGTGTTTTGCCCCTCGGCGATCTCACCCCTCTGACGCGCTCTGACAGTCCTCTTCTACGCTGGGGGCTTGGCCACGCTCGTGTTCGTACGCCGTCGGGCAATGCAGCGAGAGGCGCAGCAAGGCATTCATGAAAAGTTTGTCATTGATGCGCCCGACGCCACGGAAATTGGGAGAGGCGACCTACTGCACACCACGTACAGTCCTCCCACTCTCACTCCTTCGTCTCGACACGCGCATTCTCGAAGTAGCGCCAGTTCCTTCTTCCCCTACCCCCAGACCGCTACCCCGCAATCCATGTCTCCCCCTCAAAGCCGACACAGCTCCTTCCAAAGCTCTCACCACCACTCTGCTGGGAGCTCTCGACACAGCTCGACGCAGAGCTCTCGTCCCCACTCGATCCAGAGCTCGCGTCCCCACTCGACTGAGAGCTCGCGCCAGAACTCGACGCAGAGCTCCCGCAGCCACTCCCGCTCTCGGACGAACTCTCGTACCCTTACCATGTCCCCCATCGTCGAAGAGCCCCGCCTGCCCGAGCCAGCTGTCAGCAAACCGGACCTGAGCCCTCGCTCGTCCGCTCGCCTCTCCCGGCCCCGTCACTTCATGTAACGAAAGCATCCCCTTCACGCTGTATTATAAAGATTAGCACCTGCGGTGCCCAGTGCCGGACACTGATCAGACCTTGCTGTAGCATATCCTAATGTATTCACGCACCCCTAATGTATTCACGCACCTTGAATGCAGAGCATCACTCTTTCGTGTAGTCGGAGTCTCGCAAGCCTGTCGGAGGTGCACGGCGCGAGGGGTGGGTGGGGAGGGGGCGCCGAGGGCGCGGGAAGGGGAGAAGGGGAGAAGGGGAGAAGGGGAGAAGGCGGGGGGAGAAGGCGAGCGAGAGCGTGCGCGAAGGGGGGGCGATGGGAGAAGGGGCGCGGCGAGGGGGAGAGGGGGAGAGGGGGGGAAGAAGGAGAGGAGGGGCGAGGCGAGGCGAGAGGGCCTCGTACATTGTAGATAGCACCCGTTGTGTATTGTAGATAGCACCCTTTGTATTATGTACTAGAATACATCTCTTTGCTTCACTCTACGTGTGAGCTGCGCGCGACGAGAAAGGGGATGGGGGGTGCGTAGACGGAGGTAGGGGAGGTGGGGGAGGCCGGGCGAAGGAGTAAAGCCGCGTGAGGGCGAGCAAGAACGGGCGAAGGTGAATAAAGTCGCGCGAGGGAGAGCAAGGACGGGCGAAGGTAGGGGAGGTCGCGCGAGGGAGAGCGAGGAAGGGGGTGAAGGGGGCGACAATTGAGTACACGCGACGACGAGACTTGAGCACTCACGAAAAAGGGCTCGTCAGAGGGCGAGAAGACGAGAGGGGGCGAGGTGGGGTGATAGGGGAGGGCAATTGCGACGTAAATAACGATGGGGGAGGGCAATTACGACGTAAATAACGATGGGGGAGGGCAGCTGCGCGAGGAGGAGGGAGCGAGGTGCGAGCGAATGAAGGAGAAGAGCGAACAAAAAGGGGGAAGCGATGAAGGGGAGGGAGGGGGCGAGCGAAAGAAGAGAAGGGAGGGGAAGTAAAGTGAAGGGGAAGTCAAGTAACGGGCAAGTAAAGCAATGGGGAAGTAAAGTAAAGGGGAGGGGAAGCTGAGCCGAGCAAAGGGAAAAGGGGAGGAGCGAAGATGGGGGAAGGGAGGAGCGAAGGTGGGGGAGGGGAGGCAAAAGGCAAGAAAGCGAAGGGGTGGAGGCAGGGTGTATCATATACGAGCGGGGGGACAGTCAAGGGTGGAGAGGGGGATGTGCACGAAGGGTGAGGGCGAAAGCAGGAAAGGAGAAGTCAGGGGCGATACACACCTTCACGCGCGAGAGCTAGAGCTTACACTCCTTCGCCCGGGACCCTCTCGAGAGCTTGGTCTTCGCGCACTTCGTAAAGTCGATGAGCTCGAGGATGCGGCGGTTTCCAATCGACGTGAAGGGGAAGGCGTTATATTTCAGGCAAAGGGGGTAGGGACAGCGCCTTGTAAGTATATACCTACCCCGGCATCGCACCGATACCCCCTTCCTGCTCTCTGTCAAGGTTCGCACGACATCTCACCCCCCTTCAGGGTGAGATGAGTTCCGCCCTCGCGCGACAAGCAAACCCCACTGGCACCCTGTCTCGACGAGCCGACCCCCCTCCCCGATTCTGGGCGGCCTCTCATCCGCCCTCAGCGCACCCCACGACGAGTTAGCAGGACCCCTCCCCCTCACACCAACCGCACACCCCCGCGGGATATGAGCGCGCACCTGTGGCGCGTCTACCCCCACGAGACAGGCCCCCTCCTCGCCGAAATTCGACACCCCTCCCGCTCAGAGACGAGGGGCCGAGTCAGTCAGTCTCTTCTTCAGTTGGGCGCACGCCAGATAGACCCCTCCCCCTCTGACTCGCCGCACACCGCTCCCCCCGCCCCCTTCTCTCGCCCGTTTGGGAAGCCCCCACCCATCGACTCGCTCGCGCTCTGCCCATCTCATCGCGCACCCAATCCTAGTCCCCTAGTCGCCCCTCGCCCCTCCCCTCCTCGACTCAGCAGCCCCCCTTCGCTTCTTATACCCCCCACCGCCGAGCCCGCGCGCGAGCAAGAGTAAACGCGCACCTTTCCAGTCGCGAATACCCGCGCGGGACCCCCTCCTCTCGCCCAAAATTAAGGGCGGCGTTGATTTCGAGGGCGCGCGCTCGAGTCCACGGACACCTTTGATTGGTTAGCGCATCCTCGAACACCCACCCCCGCGAAAAGCGCACTCACCAGGTCAAAAAAGACTTCCTTCCCGAGGGAAACACCCCTCCCTCTGCTCCCCCCACCCTTCCCCGAAGGCGCCGTCCAAGGGGGCCTCTCCATTTCCCCCACCCTCCCTCGCGAAAGCGCCGTCGAAGGGGGCCTCTCCATCTCCCCCACCCCCTTCGCTGCTATCCTTCTCGGCGTGCCCTTCGCTCAAAAGGGGGTATGTCCGCATGCCGAACCTTGAATCTCTTGACGAAGCACATCTTGGCCGATGTGCCGATGCGATTGCGGGTAGAGGTGGCGAAAGAATATCTCTGAGAAGGGGGGTCAGCGTCGGGTAGAAAAGGCGGTGGGGGGATAAACGACGAGAAGGGGGAGGGAAGGAATATCTAAGGCGAGGCAAAGGGGATGCTATGATAACTAGAAGGGTGGGGGATAAGTTACTTGGACGCCGTGAGGCGCGAGCTGGCTGAGTGCGAAGGCTGGGAGGAGGGAGGGGGAGCGTTAAGCAAGGGGGCGGTAGTGGACTTGTAAGTAGTAAGGAGAGCGACGAAAGCGGATGTTAGTACAGGTACGAAGGGCAAAGCTAATCAGGATCACGACAAGGGAGGGGGTGCAAAGTAAGGACGAGCGGGAAATAAAGCAAGGGTGGAGTAAGTAACCGAAAGGTAGCCGCGTTAGGTCAAAGATAAGATGTAAGTAGGTGGATAGTGATGACGGTCAGTGATGGATTGGAGTTTTGAAGTGGGTAGTGTAGCATATAGTGATCATTGGTTTATATCAACACAAGGGAGGGGGGAGGGACAACGATGGCGGGGGAACGAGGGACTCACCTCGACGGCAGTCGACGAACGGCCGCGGATGCGATCCTCGTTGCAGCGCGCGGTCCCCGTCGTCGTCGTGCGTGTGCTATGGTTGAAGACACGCGTCGAGGTCGGCGCGTCGGGGAGGACAAGCGGGCGGTGCGTAAATCCGACCGAAAGCCGTCAAGTCGACCAGGTCTCCGCGCCCGGCGTCGCGCTAACCATGCGCGGTCTTCGATGTTGGTCGTCGAGGCCGCTGCACACGGTGAGCAGGTGAGAAGCAAGAAGGGTCAGTACCGACCTTGACCATTGCCTCGCCACCGTCCAGTCATCTCGACTGCCGCGCGCTATCCACGTCCCCGCGCGCAGGCCGCGCTCAACGTTCCCTCGTCGCGGTCGTCGTCGTCGTCGCCGTTGTCGCCGTCGTGGTCGAGCGCAAGGAAGCTCTGCGGAGGAGATGCGGCGCGGGAGAACCACGGGGGAGAAGACGTTAGAGGGTGACACGTTGACAGGCGCAGACAAGAACCAACTCACGTCATGTTATGGGCGTCAGTGGGTGGCTGGTATGGTCGATAGTCGAGAACAACGGCATCTGCACGCACTAATTTTCAGTAATTAGGGCAGACACAAAGAATGGGACGAGATTCCTGAATAGGCGTCGCCGACGTGAGAGACACGCCCCAAGAAGATCGACGCGGCCATAGGATGTGCTGGAATAATCCGCCGTCGGAATCTTGAAGCTACACGAAGTAACGACTGGTCATTCATGAGTGATACCCTGTCGTAGTATAGGCAACTCACCGATACCAATCCTTTCAAAGACGTGGCAGCAAAGGAGAGTTTAGCAACGGGGAGTGAGCGCGGGTAAGAGCAAGAAGAAAACTGCCTCAGTCGGCGCTGATGGGCAAAACTCACCTTCGGGATGAGCTGGCTGAGGACCGGGAGCTCAGCGTGCACGCAGAGCGCATCGCGTACCGATAGGTGCGTACGCACGGTAGTCCTGGAGGTGCCTTCTGATCAGTAAGAAACGTGAACGCGTTACAAGACTTGACTTACCAGAGCAGAGGCCTGCGCTTGCAGCTTCGCAAGTAGACGTCGAGGAGGCTGAAGTAGTAGATTATAGAAATCAACAAAACATTTGAAAGCCATACTCAGGTAGAGAAGCCGACAGTGGAGGGAGGGTCTACGAGGCGCGGTCAGCATGGGAGGTGAGAGCGATAGCAAGAGAAATGACGTACACGAAGGGAATCAGCGAAAGGGGGATAAGCAAAGGTCGTCGCAAGCTGTGAAGATGCGGAGGGAATGAAGTCAGGCTGGCTGATGTCGCTACTGACCTCCCCGCCCGCCTTTTATACTCAGAACGCCTGCCGTCCTCCGTCTTCGCCCGAACTGGGCTCCTCGGCGAGCGCTCCCATCGTCCATTCTACGCACCCAGCGTGCGGCCTAAGACCATTCAAACGTACGTACACGGCGACCGATTAACTCACCGCAGTCCAAACCGAAGTTTGCGCGCGCCAGGGCGGAAGATTGGGGTCCAATGCTTCCCGGCATGGTATACGTCCTGCGAGCTTCACGTCGCGATTGACGCCCAGGTCGCGTCGATTACACGTACCAAATGACCTCCGCAGTTAGGGGGTGGCGTCAGGGAGCGACGGAGTCGGGAATGCTGGGGCTGCTCGCTGAACTTTGCCGGGCGCGTTTGCCAGCGCAAAGGGCGTCTCCCTCGACGTCTGAAGAGCCCAGCGTTCGTCAGAGTGCAGAGCAGCAACGAGAAAACATACAAAAAGTGACTCATGACGCGTCACAAAGCCGAGGAGACCGAAAAAAAGCGCCAGGAAATTCGAGGTGGTGGTTGAGTCGAACGCGATCAGGTCGTTTCTCCTTTGGGAAGGCCTTCAGCTGCTGCAGAAAGGGCGCGCCAAAGACGCGCTCGACGCTGCGTCGTCCTCGCCCGACCCGCCTCCGCCAAGCCTCGGAAACTTTACCGCCGAAAGCTCCGCTTCCACATCCACGTTCTCTCCCGCAGTCTATGGCAAATACAATGCAGATGCCGTGCATGAGCTATCGCGCTCGCAGAGAATCGATTCGAGACCACGTACATCGCGCCCGCTGTCACCGCACAACGTCAGGAATAAGCTTCGAGTATCAGGGTGCACGCCTCGGAAGATTTCCGGGCGCGAGAACGTACGAGGATGGGTGGAAGATGTGAGTGGAATTTGGGGCAAGAGCGCCGAGAGCTTGCCTGTTCGCAATAGAGCCCGGCGGACGCACCACCGTTGTCGTAATGAGTGTGCGTGAGTAATCATGCCGAATATCCATCCGGTTTCGGACCATCCGCGCATGGAAGACGGGTGAGGTGGCAGAATGAGGGAGAGGAGGAGAGGGTCATGTATGTGGCTGTCTGCGGTCAGCGCACGCTATTGCATCGTTCAGTATAGACTAAGGAGTAGTCGCATACGATGTAATTATACTTTTCCCGGCATAATACCCTCGGGCAACGGTGCAATGGACGCGCCGAAATCGACGCCACATATTCAATCCACCACCTTTCGCGCCGTATATAGCGTTCGCATGCGCGGGCAGCGATTCTGAGTGCAGAATCGCAGTCAGTAGCACCAAAGCAATCGATCTATGGGTTGAAATTTTTCACGGAATATATTTTTGTGTAGGGTGACCGTTTGAGGTGGTGAAGAGGTCGAGTTTGGCATGCAAACCTCTTCGACCCTCAGAAACGATAAGTCAGAACGCTGATCCCGCTCATCGAGGACTCGCCGATGTCTTTTGAAGCGATAGGAGTCGTCACTTGAGTGTGCCCGACCCATCGTACCTGCTCATTAGACGCCGAATGGTTCTCGAGGCGGGCTGCGCGCCACCGCGTGAGTTTTCCAGGAATCATGAGTGCGCCTTTGAGCGAGCAAGATTGAGAAGCTCGGGATGGGTTTGGATTGAGTCAAGTATTGGTTTCGCGTCGTCTCCGACGCTTCGCGGGTAAGCGATGGGTGAGAAGTGCATGTGGCGGCTTGGGACAAGGGAGTCCGGCAAACGCCGGTCAGGTTCGGAAGTGCGTTTCCGCTTTCCGGCGGGTCCTTCTTTGACTTCAACCATCGTCATCAATTCAGGCGACGCACGCCGCACCTGCGCTGCTGCTGATCGACGCATTCAGATGTCTTCAATGGCGATGTTCAAATGCAATAAGACCCCCACACCGCTGCCGAGCTTTCTACTTCAAGTCGGCCACTCTCCGACGTGCTGGCTACTGAGTTCTGCTTGCATTCACCTGCCTGAGCGAATACAATGGCATTATGGTGTTCCTTCCGTTTTCCGAGAGCGATAAACGCGGACTGGTCACTGAGGGTCCAAAGGGTAGCTTAAAGGGGTAAGATTCCGGGCACTGATAGGCTCACCGCCGCATGCGATCACAGCGCCGGTCAGTGTGTGTACGCAAGATTGTCCGTTGATGTTCACGGCACGCGGCGTCTCTTCAAAAATACGCTGCCTTGCTTCGCTGGCCTTTTGCAACGTCCCCCGTTCCCCCGTCTTCATGCTTTTCCTCTTCGACCCCATCCGCTGCCCGTCCGCCATTGCCTCAATCATGCTCTGTTGGTGGATTCGTCTGGCGGTGAGTCTCTCGTACCTCTTTCCCTTTCTCGAGTCGGCTGTCTTCGCGCTTGAGGCGTTCCACTTCCCCTCCATGTTTAGCCCCCAGCTCAGCGCGAGCGCCTGCGGCTTTTGCAACTTTCTCCTTCTGGTCCCGCTCCTGGCTTCGCTCTTGCCTGTCGGGCGACCCATTCTCCCTTCACATTCACGACCTTTGATCTTCCTCTCTGCCTTCCACTTCCCCTCCATGTACGACTTTCTGTCGTTCCCGTTCCTGTTATCAATCTCGTCCCTGCCTTCCACTTCCCCTCCATGTTCTCAAACCTCGCTCGCAATCCCTTCCATCGTCGGTCTCCCATTTCCCTTATGGCTTTCGGTCTCGTACGAGTTTACGACTCGTTTCATTGCCCCATGACCGTCTACTGACGCTTCTGCAGAGCGATCTGGCTCTCCCGCTTGACTGCCGCGTCTCTTGCGCTTCGCGCTAGGACTACGCAGGGAGACGCTCGGGTTGATTGTAGGGCGGCGCTCGCACTAATGTGCCGGTGAGTTCCTGCTAGGCCTTTGCTCTACAATAGGCTGATGCGTCGTTGACAGAGTGTTGCGAGTATGCGGAACTCTCTACGCCGACGCGTCAACATCCCGCAAGGATCCAATGTCGCCGGAATCCCTCACGCTTGAACGGACGCGCTTCATCTCACGCAAGCCGCCGCGAGCCTCGACGATGATCTCTCAGCAACCTCGAAGACAGTCACCCGCGACATCAACGACGGCTTCTCGTGGCCTGCCTCGAACTCGGCGAGGTAGCGGTGGTAGTCATTCGGAAGAAGAGGGCCTCCGTCGAGCAAGGGACAGTGCTCGACAGGCTTGCACGAAGACTCTCATCCATGCTCGGTGCGTACCATTGACTCTGCGGTTGTGCATTTCGCTGATTCTTCACTCGCAGCCTTACCCTCGCAACGACGCGCAACCTCCTGTTCAACGCGCGGCTTTCTCTTCGACGCCCGAGCCTTCGTCCCGCGCCCAGCTCCATGTTCCGCACGCGACTCCCTTGTCGATGTCCCGAATCCTCGTTGATGCCGCGTCCCCTCAAGCACGCGCGTCCCTGCGCAAGTCGTGGAGGGATGCATTGTCGTTCGATGAGGTCTCGAGTTCATCCCGAAAGTGGTCTCGAGTTCATCCCGAAAGTGAACTCGAGCTCATCCCGAGAGTAGTCTCAGGTTCATCCCGAAGTGGTCTTCGGGCTACGTCCGCATGGTTTGGGGTGAGTTTGGCGCGTCCGCGATCCATGATCGGCACTGACTTGGTTCTTGTAGAGCTACGGATGCACGGCGACTGCAGGACTGCAAATAGTCCCCGCTTGTTGCGCGGAGGTCATTCTGCTCAACGCGCCGGGTGCATCCTGCTCAATGCATTGCGGGCGTCTTTCTCATTGCGCCGGGCGCCCCCTGCTCAACTCTTGCCGCCACTACCATCCACGAGACGGGTTCGGCTCCAACTCGTGAAGCAACAGATCTTCGTCTGGCGAGCAAGGTGATATGTAAGTCTACGAGGCGCATGTCTGAGCGAGACACTAATGTTTCGTCGCAGATCGTACTTCGCATCGTCAGGATTGTACTTCGCATCGCCAGTGTTATACTTTGCGATGCCAACGTCGTACTTCGCCCACCGCGTTCCCCAAGCGATTCGCGAAGCAATGCATCGCCGTCCGACGAGCGGCGATCTCGCAACCTGAACCTTCTGCATACGCGCTGCCGAGCCAGCCAACTCGCGAACTCACTACGATTCACCCTCCCGCCGTCACGAAGAGGCCAACTCGCCAGCACGGTCAACTCAAGAGTCATTTTCGTCCGGCGAGGTACGCTCCTCCTGTGCCGCGTCGAATGTTATCAAACTCATTGTGCTTCCAGATGCCTTTGAATCGAGCTACACTATGCCTTTCCGTCCAGTCCGCTCGCACGCCGTCGCTCCAAGTTTCGCTCCCGCTGCCCGTTCGAGTCGCTCGGCCGCCGCCTAGTCAAGTCGCTCACCCGCCGATGCATCTGATCACCCATGCGCCACCCGCCCAAGTCGTGAAGCAACGTATCGCCGTCCGGCGAGCAAGGTATTGGGGTTCTCGTTGGGGTAGTACTTCGACTTCTAGCTCGGGTAGTACCTCGACTGCTGTGGTCTCACAGGTGAGCACTTCGTATTTCTCTCGCTGCGCGCGTGCATCGTGCTAATAAAAAGCAGCACTTTGTAGATCTCCTATATCTTGTAGTCCCTCAGAAATTCACGGATGGCTCGATTTCGAAGCTTGTATCCTACCTGGCTCACTTGATGATCACCTCAATTCATCACTTAGCATCTCGAAACTCATCAAGTAGCACATCCCTTCTCGCCTCACCTCACCTCTACTCACCGTGTCGCATCGCCCGCCTTCCCCCACTCGCCCCCTCGCGGCGAACTCCGACGCACACGTGGATGCCTCGGGCCCGAAAGTTGAACATATCACGTGACCCACGGCTGGCGATGAGGCAACGTATCGACGTCCGGCGAGCGGGGATTTTGACATCCAGTGAGCGGTACTTATGTTGTCAGCGTCTGTCGTCGGACGAGGAGGGTGGTTGGCGCTCTGTCAGCAGCGTGTAGCTACATCGGGCAATGTGTACACTTGTCGGGCATACTTGTCGAGCAGGTCATTGCAAGGTTATGGTTAGCGCACTAGGATAGTGTAAGCTATAGCGGGCCGTTACGTACCTCACGTGTTCTATGCCTGAACGACCTTCGTTCGTGCAAGCTTCCCCACTTGACTACACCCTTCCTCTCCTTGAACGCAAACCACCGTTGCGTCGCCGTCCTTGTTGGGTATGAGGCACTTAGAGTACGTGATTAGTGGATCGGTGCACGATGGCTTATCATGGGAATAGAATTCATCAAGCTAACTAGTGCAACATTTGATCAACTGGTACTTTGCCGAGGACTTGTGAGGGATGAGCTTTGGCGAAGGACAGTGTCAATGTATAATGCATTCAATCAGCAGACACATGTCGTTTGACCTATGCAGTCTCGAGTCTTACAATTCTACATCCGACTATGCAATACATGCTCTTTGGACGAGCGAGCTAATCTTCCATTGAACGTAAGGAATGGAAAGAAACAGGGCACCTCAACGTAACCAAGCTTGTCAAAGTGGCAAGGCTAAAGTACCGCTCACCGGCAATCTACGTGAGTACGGAGGTGTGACTGACCAGAGAGGGATGCCCGGAGGAGGATAGATGGATGAGAATGAGTGAGAAGAGATGTGGCTTTGGCGGAGAGAGATGTAGGCTTGTGCGAGTGCCACAAATGATACTCTGCAGTTAGGAACGAAGAGCATCAGCCAGCGTCGAGCAACCAGCACTTACACCCCTCGGCGATAAGGTCACAGCACCGGTAAGCAGAGACGTAAGATGGAGAGCGGAAGGCGAGGGCGGGCAGAGGATAGCAGGAGAGGGAAGTGTGCAGTGGATGGACTGTATAAAGAGAAAGTGGAGAGCAAGTCAAGTGCTAGTCACTGGCCTTTATCCGAAGTCGTCAGCTGCATCCCGGTGCCGTCCTGAACGCACCAAAAAGATGAAGTTGCAGACCACCTCACAAACAAGAATCCCTCTGTCACGCATCGCAAGAGGAAGGTAAGTGCGCGAGCAGCCATTCACTCGCCGTGACAGCCCGTGACAACGCGAGTCCGGTGCGAATCCCGATGACGGCACCCCGGCTAACCACCGGCTATTTTCGTCCTGGCCTGCTCGAGCGTAGGCGGGGAGAGGTGGTGAGAGGCGAGGGAGGCGAAGCTAGCGAACCTCGATCGGATGTGCTGTCAGACAAGGGCCGTCCATCGAGCACTCACTGCTCGCCCGCGACGTGGGCTATCGTGAGCATCCCTACGTCTCTGCAATATCCCCGGGCTATTGTTCGCTTGTTGCAGAACACGCGACGTGCTGCGCGGTCTTTGTCCCCAGATGTGGAGCAGACTGTGACTTTTTGTCTCGAGCCCCCACGGCACTTTCTCTCCCCTCACGTCCTCACGACACACGACAAGGTCTCTGGCAGGCCGCCTCACGCTCTTTTCCCCGGACGCCCGTTCCACGACTGCCCCACGACCCCAGCTCTGGAGCAGCCACTTTCGCCTCGACGCGTCCCTCCCCTTCTCCTCTCGCACTCTGGACTATGCTACGCGAGACTATGGAGGCCATGCCCGTGTCTCCCACCTTCCTCAGGATTCGTGTTATTGCTTTCAGTACGTTGCGCGCCACCGATCGGGTATACGAGCTGGCGATCCTAACCTCAGTGGCAGGTCTTATTGCTTTCTTGAGCTTTCTGTGGGCCATTTTCTATACGCTGGACATGTACTGGCTCTTCGATGGGATGAAGGCTCCCGAGCGTGCGTGGTCCGCATGATAGTCGTGACGCTGCCTGCTGAACACACTGCAGGGATCCTCATTTCCCTCATGCTGTTGAACAGCTCTGCGACTTGCATAATGCTTCTCGTACTGTGCGTGACTACAACATCATGCTCACGCATTTGCTCATACCCCGCCAGAATTACTCGCGAGTTTCGCCCTTGGCTGGATGCCGCTCGTATTCTCCTTCTCTTCACCACCCACATCTGTAAGTTGCGCTGTCACTGAACTGGACGACGCTGACGCCAGAGACAGGCTCGGCTGTGGGATACTCACTATGGTACCCTACCTATGTATGTCCTGCTTCAAGTACGTCGCTTCAAGTGCTCAGTAGCTCGCGTCTCATCCCCCACCAGAATCAGCAAATATGTGTCGCATGTTCAACCTCTACATCCTTGTCATCAACTGGGTGGATATCGTCTTGCGTGCGTGTTTTGCCCCTCGGCGATCTTTCCCCTCTGACCCGCTCTGACAGTCCTCATCTACGCTGGGGGCTTGGCCACGCTCGTCTTCGTGCGCCGTCGGGCAATGCAGCGAGAGGCGCAGCAAGGCATACAAGAAAAGTTTGTCATTGATGCGCCCGACGCCACGGAAATTGGGAGAGGTGACCTACTGCACACCACGTACAGTCCTCCCACTCTCACTCCTTCCTCTCGACACGCGCATTCTCGAAGTAGCGCCAGCTCCTTCTTCCCCTACCCCCAGACCGCTACCCCACAGTCAATGTCTCCCCCTCATAGCCGACACAGCTCCTTCCAGAGTTTTCACCACCACTCGGCTGGGAGCTCGCGACACAGTTCGATTCAGAGCTCTCGTCCTCACTCGACTGAGAGCTCGCGCCAAAACTCGACGCAGAGCTCGCGCCACAACTCGACGCAGAGCTCCCGCAGCCACTCCCGTTCTCGGACGAACTCTCGCACCCTCACCATGTCCCCCATCGTCGAAGAGCCTCGCCTGCCCGACCCAGCTGTCAGCAAACCGGACCTGAGCCCTCGCTCGTCCAGCAAATCGGACCTGAGCCCCCGCTCGTCCGCTCGCCTCTCCCGGCCCCGCCACTTCATGTAACGAAAGCATCCCCTTCACGCTGTATTATAACGACCAGCACCTGCGGTGCCCAGTGCCGGACACTGAACAGACCTTGCTGTAGCATACCTTAACGTAATATTCACGCATTTGAATGCAGAGCATCATGTAGTCGCGCTCCGGAGTTCTGCAAGTGCAACCACGTGATCGCCGTCGTCAGTGCAGCTTTCCCAATTAATCACCACTTCCTTCTTGTTCCTACCACCAACACCAACAACACCACCCGCCCTCGCCATTCCTGAAAGCGCCCGCTCGTTCACCGCTATCTATACATGTCCGCGCGATGGGACCCGGCCGCAGTGAAGGCGCAGCTGCGCCTGACGTCCCAGCGCATCGGCCAGCTCCTCGAGCGCCAGGACTCGAAGAGCCAGATTGTCCGCCGGGACATAGCGACGCTGCTCTCGCAGGGCAATGTCATGATTGCGCGCGCAAAGGCGCAGAAGCTAATTCACGAGGACGTGTCGGGCGATATACTGGAGATGCTGGAGATGTGCATAGGCGTACTCGTCGAGCACTTCAATGAGCTGAGGTGCGCGCCCAGGTTCAGCAACCGAAGTCAACGCTAATGCATGCAACAGCGACCCGGACGCCCTGACGCCCATTGTTATCGAGGCGGCGTCCAGCATCATCTACGCAGCACCGTCCACGGAGTCAAAAGGTCCTTGGCGCCCTCCAGCCCTCGCGCAGCCCTCGCTGACCAGAGATCCCAGACCTGCACACCGTCCGAAGCATGCTCATCGAACACCTGGGACCGGACTTTGCTCGCTCGGCCATTGGTAACCGTGATGGATACGTGTCGGCCAAGGCGCGTTCTACACCTCGCGGATACACATCCCGCTCATCCCCTTCAGATCATCAACGCGCTCTCCGCCCCTTCCCCCTCCGCCGCTAACCTCGACGCATACTTGGTACGGGTGGCGCGGACCTATGGCGTCGACTGGCTGCCCCCGCCCCAGCGCCAACACATGTGCGATCGCAGTTCCCGATCATCCGTGTTTCAAGAAATTAATAGCCATCCCCAGCCTAAACCCTCTGTCGGAGATCCTGAACCCTGAGGCTACGCCCGTCGTCGACCTCCCGCGACTACGCGAGCTCTGTGCTCTGGGTCTCCCCGACGAGCCGTCCTGGGTCCGTCCACGAATCTGGAAGTACGTACGCCGTTACCAGCCCTGAGTTCGCTGCCCTAACAAGCAATCAGACTATTTTTCGGCATCCTTCCGGTCCTCAAGTCATCATGGACGGGCGATATGAAGAAGCAACGGGACAGCTACTACGTACGTGAGCGACATACAGCCTCAGCCTTCCAGCGTCTGATGGTCGTCCTCAGGACCTGGTAAAGCGGCTTCTCGAACCATTGACAGAGCTCCCGAAGCCTTCCCTGCCGCTGTCCGGTATTGATGAAGTGGCGTTCCGCGTGTCGCAAGGGCTGTCCCGAGTGCCGTCGTCACTTCTCTCAGGTCTGGAGGAAGAGCCAGAAGTGCTCACCAATTGCCCACTTGACGATGTGGCCGACGGAGGACTTCGGATACTCTGCGCACACAACCTCGACGAACGTCTCAAGCTAATCAATGAGGCGCGCAACCCATCGACGACAGGTCCGACCCCAGAGATCCGACTGGATGATGACTCCATGCCCTCGATACAGCTGTCGGAACCCGTGGACGAGACACCAGTGATCCAGCTTCTCAGCCCAGTCGAAGAGGTCGAGGGCGACACGGCAGATACGGCAGTCGTCCCAGCCAAGAAGAAGCCGACAACATTACACCCTTCTCGCGTTCATGGATCGCTCAACGTACCCATCAAGCACGAATCGGCCCTCAGGCGGTTGCTCTATTTGCATTCGTCGATCAATCCTGGCAACTACTCGCCGCACATCCCTTCGCTCCTCGTCACCCTGTATACGGTGATGAACCGCGAGATTGACCTGGAAGACATGGCGCATGTGGAGGCTGACACGTTCTGGCTGTTTGAGGCAATGGTCGCGGACTTCTCCGAGCTTGAGGATGAGGAAGGCGGCGCGGTCTGGATGAAGAAGTTTAGCGAGCGTTTGACTTGGGCTGATCCTGAGCTATCTGAGAATATGGCAAGCGCTTCAATCCTACTTTTTCTTCCTAGCACAGCTGACCCTCAATTAGGTGGCGAAGGGCCTTGACCCTGCACTTCCGCACTATTCATAGTAAGTGTGAGCTTATGACGGACATGGGCCTTGCTGACGGTGTTGCAGCCGCTGGCTGGCTCCGTTGCTTACGCAGACCTTACCCTTGTCGTCTGTCTTCTTGATTTGGGACGTGCTGTTCTCGAAGCCGCAGGCCACACGAGACAGCAGTCCTAAACTGGAAGCTCTGATCGACGTTTGCACGGCAATGCTCATTCGTGCGCGGCCACAAATCCTTCGGTACGTGTGAAGAACCAACATGTCCAGCCTACCGCTGACCGATTTGTCTATAGTCTCGGCAAGGGCGGCGCTAAGTCGCCTGGTCTGTGGGCCCAGGACGCTGAAGCACTTCCTCCGCCATCACCGCTGCGGTCTTGGGAGTTGGGCGATGCTTTCCTTGAGGGCATGTCACTGCTGCAGTTCTACCCCGTCGAGGCCGTAGGAGGTGTCGAGACGGTTCTCCAGACGGCCATGGATCTTGTCGAGCGCAGGAAAATGGAGGCGCGCCAGCAGCAGCCGAACCAGCAGAGTCTCACGAGCCGCTTGGCGACCACGATGTGGCGCGGTTTCACGAACCAGCAGCACACGCCGGATGCATCGCCAGAACACTCGGACAACGAGGATGCCGGGAAGGAGAAGCCCAAGGCGGCTCCGCCTGCTGCAACTGCACCTGCCGCGCCTTCGCAAGGGACCAATAACAAGCTCGGTGCTCGTTTAGCAACCACGGTATGGAGGGGCATCACAAATCAGAGCGCTATGGACCCGCCGCCATCCCCATTGGAGCCGTCGCCCATCGAAGCCCCAATCCGGCTACCACCAAGGCCAGACGAGGTCGATGAGCCTGTACAACCGACGCCTGCCGCTGCGACTGCTGCCAGCCTTTGGACCTACGCCGAGAAGTTCAAGGAGTCCGATGCCGCCGCGCGTCTTTCCAAAGTTAGTAGCAACTGGAAAGCGCTCGCGATGTCGAGCAACTGGCGCGGGCTCGGCGCGTCCGCGTCCGTACCCGATAAGATGGACCAGTCGCAGCGGAGCTCGGTGATGAGCGACGGGTACGACTACCAGCCGCCGAAGCCCTTCCTGGAGACCCGCCGCGAGTCGCTGCCGGGGCCTGCAAGGCAGAGCATGTACTCACCGCCAGCGCGTCCGGCCTTCTTCCGCCCGCCGCGGGACAGCGGGCTCTTCAGTCCTGTGCATGATGGGGGCAAGTCGAGCAAGTCTGGCAGCCCGACGGAGTCGTCGCCGAAGTCGGAGAATGGCATTTTCAGCAAGGCGCTGAATGTACAGGAGGCGTTGGCGAATCTCACGCGGGTGACGCCTGTGCCCACGCCTCAGCCATCGCCGACGCCGAAGAGCGCACCGAGGCCGTTGTTGTTGGGGTCGTCTACGATTACGTCCAGGCCGATCAGCAGGCATATCTCCCGGAATAGTGGGCAGTACGATGATCTGGGGAGGAGACCGGCAGGTCGTCCGACGCACAAGCACTCGCAATCCTCGCTGTCGACGGTGCCAGACTTCAATCGCTCGGAGCCAGAGTCTGACGGCGCTGCTTCGCGCATCGTACCCATTCGGCGCTCGGTGTCGCCGATGGCGCCTGAATTCCGCAGGCACTCGAGGACTCCGTCTCGTCTATCCGATGCGCACTCGCCATCGCCTCGGTCGTCAACGGGTGGTCTCCTCAGCCCCCCGATGTCCACGACGACGCTCGACTCACGTGGATGGGGCCGCGTCGATACAAACGACTCACCTCCCATGACATCTCCCAAAACACCAGACAACCTCCCCTCCGACACCGAAGTCCGCGTCGACGGCTCCGAGCAGCAGCGCGGCTCCATCGTGATACCCACCGTCACCTCGCCTCTGGACGCTCCCGCCCACGCAAAGAAGCTGACGCGCAAGAAGACGCCGCCGCCGGTGTATAACGGCGACACCTCCGACTCATCCGCGTCCATGGCGAGTGTCGGCGGGGCCTCCATTCCCGGTAGGCAGCAGCGCGTGCGCACCCGCCGCGGCCAGCGCCCTGCCAACCTCCGCCTGCACGAGCGGTCCGACTCACGGCGCACACCCAGCCCGAAGGGCCTCGTCGTCGAGTGGCCCGGCGAGGACGAGTTGGCAGCCGCCACGCCGAGGGCTACCCAGTTTGAGGGCGATGAGCGTCTGGCGCACGACCGTACGCCGTCAATGCGCAGCCAAACGTCGTCCACTTCCGCTTCCGACAGCTACGAAGGTGCCACGCGGACGCGCAAGGTGTCGACCAGTTCGCGCTCGAGTCGGCGGCGCGTGCGGGAGAGCGCCGCGGAGGAGGGCGACGACGAGGGGTACGACGACTTCCTGAGCTCGTACGAGAGCGAGGATACGGGTGCCGTCGATGCTGCGTCCCTTCGCTAGGCTAGTAGCGTCCGCTCGCTAGGGTAGATGCCTCCACTCGCCAGGCTAGCCAACTGTTTTCGCTTCCAGCTTTCGCTATGTTATGCTCTCTGGATCTAATGCTGTTTATGATGTATTGCAGTAATCAGGTATATCACGAATATCACGTTCACAACGTCCGTTCCGACGCATCCCAGTCTCGTATGGTATCATGGACGCCTCTGTAGATCTTCAGCACTACGGGGAAATAGGGTAGAATATTCTACGTCGTCGTCATGGTCAGTCTCAATTATCATTTGCACGCGTACGCAGGAATGCCTACCTCGAAAGCGACGTGGAGAGTTGGCTTGCCTTGGTCTGAGGTGGATAGGAGTGCCAGGTAGTAGCGCACATTCCATCTCCACAGAGCTTCGTTGATGATGACGGTGTCCAAGGCGGATGCAGGGACGAAGCGACGTGTCCGCTGCAAAACCATTGAAGGGAAACCCCGGCAGGTTTCCAGCTGTATGCCATGTGGCGCTATCACAATGAGCGACTCTGCTTAATATTAGCATGCTGAAATCGTGAATAGATAAATCACACCGACCAGAGAGAACCTGGGTAGCTTTTGTCCATAAAAGTGCGCCGACGCAGACTACCATCATGGCGGCTCGAAGACGGGCATGTCGCACCTACGTCCACCGTTTGTATCAAGAAGAATAGCTACCAATAAGATCCCTTACTGCTTGGAGTAGCATCGACAAAGCTGCTATAAGGAACATGTCCTTCCAGGAGCAGCCGGAAAAGCCGTAAACCACACGACCACTTCCATCTCGTGCGAGACGCCAGTTCTCGACACGATATTCAGTGTAACCGTGTGCTTCAATGACGATGAGTTCCGGGTTTGTCAAGGGAAGGGGACATGAGACGCGATACATCCAGCGTCCGTCGCGAACATGGAAGAGTCCGAACACGGGGTCAAAGCGTCGTATACGAACCCGCTTTAGGAAGGTTTTATTCGGGGACACGTGTCGGTGCGTGTCTGCTTCCCACCATCATGTCGACTGGGCTACTCAGTCGTGGCCTTGACCTGGTCAAGGGTCTGCTGTTTGACAGACGCTACTTTGCTGTCCTTGCTTTTCTTGCTCTTCTCGGCGATGCTGTCCTTACCCAGCTTATTATACGCTTCGTTCCTTGTACGTCCGTATACGAACAATTAACGTGCATTGTTCATGGTTTATGTATAGACACCGAGATTGACTGGGACACCTACATGAGGCAGGTCAAGATATACATCGAAGGGGAGCGAGACTACACCAAAATCAGTGGACCTACCGGCCCTCTTGTGTATGCTAGTCACCAATGTTGGCGACATTCGCTGACCATCAAGTCAGATACCCTGCCGGCCATGTATATATGCATGAGTGGCTTTACTCGGTTACAGATGCTGGCCGAAACATGTTCCTTGCTCAGCAACTATACGGCTTGCTGTATGTGGTGTCGCAGAGCCTAACCTGTGCCATATACTACCGCGCTGGAGCACCCAATTGGCTTGTCGTGTTGCTTCCTCTGAGCAAGCGCTTGCACTCGATATACGTGCTGCGCCTGTTCAACGACTGTTGGGCCGTTGTAGCCGCGCAAGCAGCCATTTTGGCGTATCAGTACAATGCCGACCTACTGGGTACCATACTCTTGAGGTAAGCTCCCAACTTGAGTTATGTACCATAGGTTGACATAGCCTAGCGTTGGAATTACCGTCAAGATGTCTATCGTGCTCTACGTACCTGGCCTTCTCGTGCTGCTTTTCAAACGACGCGGCTTGCTGTCCACCCTCGGGCACCTTGTCGTGGCAGCCGTCGTACAAATTTCTCTCGGTCTACCGTTCCTCAAGGAGTACCCTAGAGAATACCTCAGCTCGGCCTTCGATCTATCCCGCGTCTTCCTCTACAAATGGACGGTCAACTGGCGCTTCGTGTCCGAAGAGACTTTCCTTAGCCCGCTCTATGCAAAGGCGCTGCTCGTCGGACACGTCTCGGCCCTAGTTGCGTTCGGTATCTCCCGCTGGTGTCGCGCAGACGGTGGTTTACTTCGTGTCCTCGAGAGAGGCTTCCGACGCCCAAGCCTTCCCGCTGCTATTTCGCCTGTTGATGCAAGACGTATGTCTCCACACAAGTGTTCACTCGACCGCTTATGCTGACTGAGAACTGGTAGAAACGGCCCTCCTCCTCTTCACCTCAAACCTCATCGGAATCACCTTCGCGCGATCGCTTCACTACCAGTTTTACTCTTGGTATGCTCAGCAGATACCCTTCCTGGCGTGGATAGTTCGGCTTCCGCTTCCGCTCAAGTAGGCTGGCTCTTTTGAGAGGCGTCGTACGCACCTAACTTACATTCTTCAGATTCGCTATTCCCCTCGCCATCGAATATGCGTGGAACGTATTCCCATCCACGGTCGCATCGTCGGCAATACTGCTCGGCGCGCACCTGTGCTTGCTGCTTGGCATCTGGTCTTGCGCGGACGACAGTGCACCGCTTGCTCAGAAGGGAGCTACACATACACAGTGATTGTTGCTATTGTACAGGATGGAGGTCGTAGACTGCAGGGGACGAGAACTCTTCCGCCCCACGCCCCTAATATACATACCGGAAGCTATACCAAGCATTAGCGTCAACAACGTGATAGCACAACTCGAAACTCACTTCAAGTTCTCGAAATCCGTCAAATCCGCGAAGGCCGTGGCATTGATGTCCACATTCGCCCCACGCGCCCCGTCGACCTCCTCCGTCATCTCCACGACAGCCTTGGACTCCGCGATCGTCTTCGCTACCTTCGACTCCGTGTTCTCGGCGACCTCCTCGGCGGTCGTCTTGGCTTGCAGCCTGTCACGCCGCCGGTTCTCGGCTATGAAATAGAGGCGGAAGACGATGAAGATGAGGACTTCGAGGCAGTTGCAGACGAGCATGGAGCCGATGCCGAGGCGGTACTCTGGCGCGTCCTGCGAACGGTAGAAGAAAGGGCCTGAAAGTGACTCCAGTCAGTCGAGCACAGACAAAGCATCTTAAGGTGAAGTATCGGCGTAAACCGCACCTCCGATATTCCCCACACACGCCCCCAACCAGATCATCGCGCTCGCGATTTGTTTTTTCGTCTGCCCGGCGACATTGCTCGTGATCAGGCTGACGCCGAGCACGAAGGACGCCTGATACGAGCCCGTGAGGTAGTAGCAGATGAGGCGGCCAACGTTCGCGTTCTGGGGGGCGAGAAGGAAGCCAAGCGTTCCGCCGATGGTGGGGAGCATGAAGAGCATGCAGACGAGCGTGCGGCTGTTCTTGGGTAGCCGGTCGTTGAGGTAGGCACTGCAGAACGGTCAGACATGGCATGCGAAGACGGGGAACGAACGCACCCAAGACCGATATAGATGCAAACAAGCGCGCCTTGGGGGATACCTAGCAGCGACGTCTCGAGGACATCGAACCCAAGGCCGTTCAGGATCAGAGTGCTGAACTGCAATGTCGATTATCCAATGAGGCCGCACGAAGCACGAACAATGCGAAAACCCACGTTGCTAATGCCGCCATTTGGAATGTTCCCCACGACGCCGAGGAAGAAGAAGAGGTATGTCTTCGGATCCTTGAGGAAGGCCTCCTTCGCCTGGTACCACTTGAATTGCTTGTTATCGATGCCTGTCTGGTTCTTGCGCAAGCGTGCGACCGCCATTAGGCGCTCCTCCCTGGTTAGCCACTGCGAGGTGACGGGCGAGTCAGGCAGGACGAAGTAGATGACGATGCCCCAGGCGCAGCAGAGCGCGCCGACAATGAGGAATTCGTATCTGAGGGAAAGACGTTCGTGAGTAAGCCCGCGATCATCGAAGGAAGCCAGAGCACGTACCTCCAGCTAGCGAGCCGGCCCTTGATATGACCGATACCATACCCCAGCATCCCACCCCCAGCGACTCCAAGACCATTCGCTGCGTACCACGTCGATATACGAGAAGGCTGCTCTGCGCGCGTGTAACTCGATACCGTGATCAGCATGAACGCTGGATCCGCGATAGCCTCCGCTGCCCCAGATAGTATGCGCAGGGCTGCTAGGCCAGCGAAGTTCGTCACCCCGGCTTGCGCCCTATCCAATGTTAGCTACCTCGGAGGATTGAGAAGTTGGTATAAGCGTACATGAGCAAGGCGCCCCAGAGGAAGATATTGATAGCTAGGTACTTTGCGGGTGGCGACTTGAGCATGAGCATATTCGTGGGCAGGGCCCAGATAAGCCAACCAAAGTAGAAGATGGAAGAGAGCCAGCTATAAGGACATCGGGTTAGCGCAATGGTGCGCTGAATGTCCAAGCTGGACACATACCTGTACTCCGTTCCCTCAAGGTGAAGGTCGTCCTTGATGCCGAAGATGGCTGCGTACGCTGCATTCATAGTCAGTTTCTGCTATTACCACGGAACAGAAGGCACGCACACAGCGTTGTTTTGTCGATGTACTGTGCAGACATGTCAGCTTTACCTGCTATTGCGGATGTGGGAACACCTTACGTAGAAGGCATAGCAGACAGCTAGACTGATGGAGAATTAGCGAGAGGACAACCATGAGCTGATGAACACGCACACAGGAAGGATGGTGTAGTCAATCTTCCTCCTCAGCTTCTTCTCCTGCTCCTCGCTAATCGCGTCGTCAGTGCCATACTTCTCCAGCGCCTCCGCGTAGAAGTCATCAAGAGGCTCCCTGTTCCACAAGCGAGCTCGGGACCAAGGCTTGCCAATGAGAACGTCGTCGGAAAGGGTCTGTCGGATCTTGGGAGGGTCCATCGTGGGGCCTGTGCGGACGTCGACGCGACTTGACAAAAACACTCCCTCGCGATTCGCGGGGTACATATAGACGCGCCCAAGGTTAGCACGTCCCGGACCGGGACGCACCTTCGGCTCCCGCGGGTGGCGCTGGGTGATAAAGTATTCTGCACTGTTGGAAGGTCAGCTGAACAGGGTGATGCTGTCATGAGTTCTGAATTGGCGCGAAGCGGGTTGTGAGCGCCCTCGCGTGATGAGCGGCCCTGCAGGATTGCTCAGAAATACAAGGGGGATATTTGATTCATGAGCCTGTGGCGAGGGGGATGTCTAGGACGGGCGTGTTCCGGGGTCGTCGAGCAGCAAATAGGCCGTATCTATATCCTTCGAATCCGAATGGTCAGCCATCTTGTTGCTCTGTAATTAGCCGCATATCACACGAATACAGTGAAATTACTTCAAGTAATAAATGTTTGAGTAGTTATACAGCAAGACTCGCTTGCCGTTCCAACAGTGGCACGCAAGTTGAACTGTGACATGAGCGTTGCGGAGGAAAGCCGCCGGCAGCTGCCGCACGAGTTGATTGCTCGCGTGCCACGGCATTTGCCGACCCTGATTCATCATGACCACCACCACCTCGTCCAGTTTGCCCGCCTGGCCATCCGAAAATGCTAGGAAGTCGCTCACTCCTTCGCAGCATGCGACTCTGTACCAGAATGTACTGGCTGCGCTAAGCCACATCCTGGCTCTACCTCATGACAAGCGGGAAGCCGACTCGGTCAATCGGTTCATCTCTTCCTATGCCAAGGATGCCGCACTGCAGGTTCTCGAAGGCCTTGTGTGGAACAAGAATACGTCGCAGGACAACGTACAGAAGGCTGTGCGCAAAAAAGTACTTGCTCTTGCGGAGAGCTATAGCGCTACGCATGGCATCGATGCACAAACTTTGCTGGATCTTGCAGTGGCATACGGGACGAATCCCGGCAAGATCTCTTCCATCATCGCAGCCTCTATTCATTCTGATACTGCCTTACTATCTTCCTTCCGATCCGAAGTTGCTCCTGCCATCGTTTCTCTCCTCACTCCAGCATCAGGGCTGTATGGATTGAGGAAGATGACGCACTGTCTGCTTTGCCTCCTGCGAGCGTCTCCACCAGAGGTCCAGCGCTGCTTCTCGCAGTCGAAAGAACTGCTTGTGGCCGTCGCAACGGTCTACAATCAGATCCTTCCCTCACTCGCGCAAAACTACGGCGGTCTATCAACCATCCAAAGCGCTGCGGACCGCGAGGTGGACGAATGGGAGCGAATATGGCTGGAGACGAAGGTCGCTCTTGTCGACGTTTTCCACATCCTTGTGTCACGGATGCTGGAGGATTTGTCAACGGCGAAGGGTCAGGCTTTGGGCTTCGAGGCCGACCGCGCCTTCGATATCGTCTTCAGCGTGGTCGAAGTCCCGCTCGCTTCCGCGCCCACATCCTCTCTGCCTGCGACACCATTCCTCAACCGGACGATTTTGGCGGACTACCAGCAAACATACGACCTCAAAAGGGCGCTGGCAAAGTCTATGCAGCATGCCGCGGAACGCGATGCGAGACTAGATCTGCTGGAGTCGAGCCTGCAGTCGCTCGACGGCGAAAGCAAGAAGGATCCTGGTGTACTGAAGATCCTCCTGCGATCTTCTGGGATACCCTTCGGGATTGACAACCTCGGCAAGGGCTCGCGCGACAAGGGCAAAGGTCGCGCGCAGGAGGCGCCGCCTACTGTTGCACAACCTGTCGATCCCGACCTAGACTTGAAGGTCGCGCAGGTGCTGGATATCTTCCCAGATCATGCGCCAGAATACGTGCGCGCGCTCCTTACGCACGAGTCCTTTCCCTACAAGGGCGATCCGGAAAAGCTCATCATGGCGCTCCTCGACGGAACGGCGCCCTCGGAGGACCAGCTGGAGGCCACTGCCGCGCCCCAGCCTATGTCCCGCCCTCCGGAGGTCCAGACTGTCGTTCAAGAGCGACGGAATGCGTTCGACGACAAGGTCATGAATACGGCTCAGCTGCGCGTGGGCAAAAAGAAGTACGTGTCCCTTACACTGCTTGTACGCCAGCCCGCTGACAAATACGTCAGCGACGATGTCCTCCGAGACCGCGAATTCATCAGTCAGATGAAGGCGGACATCCTCAGGCGTGCTGAAGCCATGGATCTGGAGGACGAAGAGGAGGAAGACGTTGAGAAGGCGGCGGATGCCTTCGAGGACGATCTCGAGGGCCTGAACCAAGTCAAGGTCGCCGGAGACGGAGAGGAGACGGACGAAGAAGAAGACGCGGCGCCGCCGACGCCGGACACCATACTGGAGCTCGCGTACATCAAGAACCCGAAACTGTTCGAGAGGGACGGGCAGACGCGTCGCAGCAAGGAAAGGGCGGAGCTGAAGTCGAAAACAGGTGAGCAAGTGTTTAGTGAGATATAGCGCCCATCTAATTTGGCATCCAGGATTGGACGACGAGCAAATCGAGGGATGGAGGATTATGCTAGAGCGCAACGTAGCTTCTCCAATTTTTGCGCAATGCATATCACTTACCACCACTCATAGCCCAAGAAGGACAAGATCCTCGCTAAGCACGAGCTTACGCCCAACCAGAACCGGTTGCCTCCTGCTGCCGAAGCATCCGGCTCAGGTCAGGGTGATTCGCAAAGAGGCAGAGGGAGAGGAGGAGGCGGGGGAGGAGGAGGCAGAGGAGGTCGTGGCAAAGGCCGCGGTCGTGGAGGAGGTGGAGGTGGAGGAGGCGGGTCGACGAGCAGCGATCCAAACACTGCTCGCGACCGCGCCTGGAAGAACAAGAACAAGTCCAGCCGGGCAACTCGGGGGCACGATAAAAAGATGGCACGGATGGCTGGGCCTCCTCAATGAGTCCACGGAGCGCAGTTACCTCTTCTTCTACACCTTGCTTGATTTGTGAAGCTCCTAATATTCTTAGTAGCACTCTGAATGCTCAGCTCTGGTCTCCTCCCCCGCCCGCCTGGCCCTTATGGTCGCACGTGACGTGTTCGACTTCAATTAAGCGGATCGGTCGGACCGGTCCTTTTGCAATTGATGCTTGATCGCCCACAAGTCATCTCGGACTTTGCAGAATCTCCCATCTCTCCGCGCATTCTCGACGATGGCCGACCAACCGACAAAGCAGAAGCTATGGGGAGGACGCTTCACGGGGAAGACTGACCCCCTGTACGCATCTTATACATTTGTGAACGAGTAGCAAAAAAGCCTGACTGCAATCGACCCTTTAAGCATGCACGAGTTCAACCAGTCGCTCAAGTACGACAAGCGCATGTGGGATGCGGACATCCGCGGGTCTATCGCATATGCGAAGTCGCTCTGCCGTGCGGGACTGCTCACGAAGCAGGAGGAGACTGCGATCCTCGGCGGTCTGAACTCGGTGGCGAAAGAGTGGACGGAGGGGACGGTACGTCTTAACGATTGCAGGGGTAGGTACTAGAGCTAATAAGATTTCCTATAATCAGTTCAAGATCCAGGCCGATGATGAAGACATTCACACTGCCAACGAGCGTCGGTTGACCGAGATCATCGGCGCGCTGGGCGGGAAGCTGCACACAGGCCGCTCGCGGAACGACCAGGTGGCCACCGATATGCGGATATGGCTACTTGGGGAGGTCAAGACGATCGAGGAAAGCTTGAAGGCTCTCCTGCGCGTCATGGTCGAGCGCGCGGATAAGGAGATAGACATCCTGATGCCCGGGTACACGCATTTGCAGGTGCGCGCCTTTGTCTGATCTGGGCGATGGTTATATCAACCCACCCATCCTCAGCGCGGCCAACCCGTGCGCTGGTCACATCTCCTGCTCTCGCACGCGTGGTCCTTCCAGGCCGATCTCGAGCGGTTGAAGGAGATGGTGCCCCGCATCTCTGTCCTGCCTCTCGGCTGTGGCGCGCTCGGCGGGAACCCCTTCAGCATCGATCGCGATTTCCTCGCGAAGGAGCTCGGCTTCCAGTCCGTCGCAGAGAACAGCATGTGGGGCGTCGGGGACCGCGACTTCATCGTCGAGTTCTTGATGTGGTCGAGCTTGACCATGACGCACATGAGCCGTCTGGCGGAGGACCTTATTATCTACTCGACTGCGGAATTCGGCTTCGTCACCCTGAGCGATGCGTACAGGTGAGTTCAGGCCGATCTCTACAGCTTCTTGGTTGCTGAAACGTTATGCTAGCACTGGCTCCAGTATCATGCCACAAAAGAAGAACCCGGACTCCCTCGAGTTGTTGAGGGGCAAGTCTGGCCGCCTCTTTGGCAATGTAAGTCCTAGCGAATGGGCGGAAGACGTATGCTCAAGCGTCATAGATGGCTGGCTTTATGATGACGCTCAAGGGCATGCCGTCGACGTACAACAAAGATTTGCAGGAAGATAAGGAGCCGTTGTTCGACTCTGTCGACAACGTATCGGCATCTCTCCGGATTGCTGAGGGTGTCATCGCCACTATGAATGCAAGTACAGTTATGCACCTCTATACCTGGTGTACTGACCTGATCCTAGGTGCACGGCGACAAAATGCTTGCGGCGCTGTCGATGGATGTATTGGCCACTGATCTTGCTAACTACCTTGTGCTGAAGGGGGTAAGTTTGCCTTGAGTCAACACATGGCTGCGCGGCTGACGGTCTACAGATCCCCTTCCGCGAAACGCACCACATCTCCGGACGCGCCGTCGCTCTGGCGGAAGCCCGAAAATGCCAGCTCAACGATTTGACGTTACAAGATTACCAGACGCTGCACCCGAACTTCACGGAGGACGTTCGGGATATTTTCGACTTCGAGGCGAGCGTCGAGCGACGGAATGCCATCGGTGGACCGAGCCGTGTCACCATGGCTCGCCAGATTGAGAAGCTTCGCTCGTATATCGCGAGGGATTAGGCGAATTTCTTGATGGATGTAAAACTGCTGCTGTATCTATACCTGTGCCAATATACTGTAGATCTTTCCCTCGGGGTGCCAGCGAGGTGCCTGTAAGGAGGAGGCTCGGAGGTCGCCCACGGTTCAGTTGTGGCGAGCTGTGGGAGGGGGCGGTGTAAGCGCAGCACATGGCGATGTTCGAAATGGGTGGGCACGTGCTTACGTAACGGTAGCAATCCGGTGCTCATTTGACCTCGAGCATTGCACTCGCTCTCATCTGAAGCGCCCAGGTCAGGCTTTACGGGCACGGTTTCCTGCAAGTCCTGCTATAATTCAAGAGCCCACGGCGGTTCCCTCGCTCCCAATTCTCCCGGTTCACGTCGCAGCCCACATCCCGCTCCCCGGTAACCGCATCCCCCACCGAATACACCATGGCAAGAGACAGACTCGCAGCTATGCGGGTGCGCGCGTATCCTCTACCACACCTGTAATGTCACTCAACTCCTCCCCAGGCCCAGCAGCAGGGCGGCGCATACAACACTAGCAAGTACGTGGTCGTACCACATTTTACTGCCCGCACAGCGACTTATCCCGCGTTTCAGCAACTCGTATCCCTCCCAAGCAGCCGGAGGCTACGGTGGCGGCGCTGGCGGCGGCGGAGGCTACGGCCAGGGCGGGGGTTACGAGATGGCAGAGGTCAACGCCCCCAGCGCTGGCGGTGGTGACATGTCCGCATTCTACACCGAGGTGTGTCGGCATCCCCATCTCTCGCACGCAGGCGCTAATCTCTTCGCAGATCTCCTCTATCCAGGACAGCCTGCGCCAGTTCAACGAGAATGTCGCGCGTATCGGCGAGCTGCACTCGCGGTCACTCAACAACATGGACGACGTCGCGGCGCAGCGCAATGCCTCGCAGCTCGACGACATGATTGAGGAGACGAGCGCGCTGAGCGCGACGTTGAAGCGTCGCATCAAGTCCCTTGAAAAACAGGGCGGCGCGGGGCGCGACGGTCAGATTCGCAAGCAGCAGACCGCCCTTGTGAAGTCCAAGTTCGTCGAGGCCATCCAAAACTACCAGACCGTCGAGCAGCAGTACCGCACAAAGTACAAGCAGCGCATGGAACGCCAATTCAAGATTGGTGCGTACTGCCTCTTTCGACGCCGAACGGACACTGACTCCATCCTTAGTCAAGCCTGATGCCTCACCCGAGGAAGTGCGCGCCGTCGTGAACGACGAGCAGGGCGGCCAGATCTTCAGCCAAGCTGTAAGCATCTGTGTGTCAGCTGTCCTTCATTATCTGACACCAGCACCAGCTCATGAACTCGAGCCGGTACGGCGAGTCACGCGCAGCATACCGTGAAGTTCAGGAACGGCATGAAGACATCAAGCGTATCGAGCGGACGCTTGCCGAGCTGGCACAATTGTTCAATGATGTATGCGCGCCTTCTGACGTGCTCCGCTCTTTGCTGACATTGTGCAGATGAGCGTCTTGGTTGAGCAACAAGACGAGACTATCAACACCATTGAGACGCAGGCTGCCGCCGTAGAGCAGGATACAGAAGCCGGGTATGTACTATCCTTCGGCTTTCTATTCACTTACTGATCGTCTTCCTCAGTCTTGGCTACACGGAGAAGGCAGTGAAGTCCGCCCGCGCCGCCCGCAAAAAGCGTTGGATTTGCTTCTTCATCACTCTCATTGTCCTCGCCGTTATCGGTATCGTCGTTGGCGTTGTTGTCAGCAACAACATCAAGTCCAACAACGGCGGCGGCGGAAGCAGTAACAACAACGGCCAATAAGCGCGGTGCTCCCCCTCCGTATAGACATTATCTATCCTCTGGCGACGACCCCCTTCATGACATCCAGCTGCGGCTCCCTCTCCCGCGTGTGCAGGCTGCATATACCTCTCCCTGCCACAGTATTACCCCTCACATTCGTTTTTATGTGGTCATCCGTCCGCCCTCTCATTCCCCGCTTTGCTGGTAGTACATAGCTCTCGGACCTTCCGCGCAAGAGTTACTCTACTAGTGCTTCTACTGGATTGGCTCTCATCTATCTGTTTATATCATTCCAACGTTTCTCTTGGTATCTGTTGGTCGCTAATACTATGAGGGCGTATGTACGTGCCTCCGTTAGCATGATCACTGCCTGGGTGGAATGCGATTTGGGAGGAGCCACTTGCGCTCGGCAACCGCCGTCGGTGGTTGCAATGAACCATGATGAGTGCAATTATAGGTTGCCTTTCCCCGCATCCCAATGTCGTCCAGCGAGAGCGATCCTTTGCTCCCCATCGAGAGGCCGAGTGAAGAGCAAGAAGATTGCTCATCGATTGCAATATGGCGCGAACGGGTGGGCGCTGCACTCGAGGCTCGTGCGCTACACTTGACGGTCATCTTCCTGGTGCGCAGTATTCACGTTCCCCCCTCTACATGACCAAGCTACAATCGACCTTCTCAGATCGTCGTTGACGCCGCCTGCTCTCTCGCCGATCTCTCCTACACCCTCCTCACGCCCGGCTGCACACCACCAGAAGAGGGCGCGCCCCTCTGGCTCGACGTCCTCTCCCACATCTCCTTCGTCATCACCACCCTCTTCCTCGTCGAAATTCCGCTCTCCCTCTGGGCCTTCGGCTGGAGCTACTACAACCCGTTCGGGGACTACACGCACGCTGCGTTCCACTTCTTCGATGCGGTGATCATCACGGTCACCTTCGTGCTGGAGGCCATCCTGCGGGGGAAGGAACAGGAGCTTGCGGCGCTGCTGATCTTCCTGCGGTTGTGGAGGCTGGTGAAACTGGTCGGAGGTGAGCAAACTCGAACACTTGGGTGCGAGTGCATCACTGACGAGCTGAAGGTGTCGCTGTGGGCGCAGGAGAGGTTGATGAGCCAGACCAGAAGGCACTCGACGAGGCGAAGCAAGAGCTGCAAGCCTTAAGACAAGAGAATGCCTCTCTGAGGCAACGATTATCGTCATATGAATCGACCGAGTAAGGCGCTCGAGACGGTCACTCAGGACTAAACGGATCGGTATATGCTCTGAGCAAACAGCGTTGCTTCATCCTAAAGCAACCTATGTAACATGATTTATGCGCGCAGAGGAACAGATGCTACTCATGTAACGAGATAGTCAGATCCGCGGCTCGTGTACTACGACGTCAAGAACCGTTCTGAAGAGACCGGTCAGCTCGGGGTCCAGCAAGCCTGACGAGGAACACACCTGAGGTTCACTTTTGCGCCTGTCTCCGCATCAGTGAGCGTCAGAGCATCGATGCAGTGTACGCCAGCGGACACCGCCATGAAGTCCATCCGTACACTTTGACATGTCGATGGGAGGAGCGGCCTGCGATTATCTCATGAGTCCTTTATCTCACAAAGTAGCTTAGCTCACTCACCCAACCCGCACCCGATTGTCCAGTGGCAGCACGCCCACATCCGTCGCCTCACGCCTCTTTCTCCTGCCCGTCCTATCGAAGAATGGGCAACTCACATCGAACCGCCTCACTGCATCCCCGCGATTGAAGATGAAGATGTCCAGCGTGAAGCTATCCAGCGGATATATCACCGGCACCTTTGCATTGCCCGCTGGCCGCAAAAGCCCAACAGAAACCACAACCGCCCCAAGGTCAGACGTATCCTGCTGCAATATGGGTGTTCCAGGCGTCGCGAACGCCCCAGTAACCACAGGTCCTGGTGTACGAGGACTGTCAGGCAAGCCACGTTCGCGACGTATCTCGACGCTCGGTGCAAGGCCAGTCGCCGCCTGTGCAGACGAGTATGTCGTCGCAGTTGGTGTCCTCGGGAACGGGACGCCGTCTGGTGCGAAGGGAGGATAGGCTGGTGTCGGTGGTACGGGCGGGCCTGCGTCCGGTGGATTGGTATCCGAGCTTGCGTTGGACATGATGGATGCGCGCTTTTGCGCCTGGGCAAAGTACGAGCTGCCAGATCCGCCAGGTAGGGGTGAGCCTCCTGGCATAGGTGAGGGTGGTAGGTCAAAGGTTGTCGGCGTCAAGGGAATCTGGGCTGACACGGCGACGGAGGGATGCACATGTCGCGGAGTGCCCGGTGGTAATGGTGGTACAGGCGGAGGCGGTGTGCTGCTCAGCATTGATGCTCTGAAGCCAAGACTTGACAATGGCCGCCGCCCGCCCAGTATTGAGGGCATAGTATGCCTCTTCGGACCAGGTACGCTCGGTGGAGAGAACGAGGGATTATGTATGTGAGGTGTCGATTGTCGCTTGTTCGTGAGCATGCCTGGCGAAGCACCCGGGAACGGTGAAGCGGGCTCAGGCAGCACACTAGTGTTGATCGCCGAGTTGCGTCGACTTCGAGGCGGCTGCGGCGTGTTGGGTGCTGGCGTACGAACATCAGGTTCAGGTAGGCGATTGGGGTGCACGGTAAGGTCGAGAAGACAATTCCATTTTGAGGAGAACGTCTTGGTTGGGTAGGTGGTATCAGCGTCTGGCGACAAGATATATGGTTTGCCATGTATGTTGATGGACACTGCGCGTGTGAGGCCTCCCATCGAACTGCGCCGGTCTGCTCCTGCAAGTGGTGCATCGTCGTCGAAGGGGCTGCGCAAAAAGGACACCGCATAGATGAGGTTCCACTGCTCATTCTCGCCAACCTTGACCGGGAACATCTCGCCGCGCTCGCCTTCGGGCTTGAAGAAGTCGTCGCCCCAGCCAACAAGTGCCGCCGTCGCATCCGCCTGACCGTCAAGAGAGCCGGACGCCGAAGAGATCTTGACATCGACCTTCTCCACTGCGAAGCCTACACCCCTTCCAGCTTCTCCAGAGTTTTCCACTTCGATGCATAGCACCACCGTGCGTTCGTCGTTCCCGGCTGCAAGCTGGTCGTCGCCATCGTCTCCGGCGTTTTCCTCCGCACCTGGCAGCACCATCGCGGGTACAAACATGGTGCGCATACGAACACGGAACCCGCTGACAGCATTGAGCGTGCGTCGGTATGACTTGCGCAAGGTCGGTACAGAGGCGCGCGTAGCAGCAAGTGGTGACGGCAGAGCAGATGATGGACTGGAGGGAGGTTGGGGTAGTCCAAACAACGACTGCCTTGACTGTCGACCCAGGCGCGTAGAGGGCAGGACCAAGTCAGACGCGTCGGCGAACGCAGGATCCGCCATCAAGCCCTCGAGGAGGTTCGCCTCCTTGAGCCCGTTGACGCCATCGACTTCTGGTATTGCAGGTTGCGTGCCATTCGCAGTGACGGGAGTAACAGGCGCCGTACTCGCAGGCGTCACCGCGAGCTTGGACTTGATGTACACGGAAAGGGGATTCCTCGCCTGAGCGGTGATCGCGCGGTCGCGCAGCGTCGCCGACGCGGTGAGGCAGAGTAAGGGGTCCGGGTAGCTCAACCTTAGGTATGCTGAGAGAATGCGTTAGTCCCCTATCGACCACAGCATAGAACGCACTGACATACTGTGAGCGAGACGCGGTATAGTGCCAGCCAGACGTTCTCATCAGCCGCCCATAGCAGCGCGAACGTGTCGTCCTCCGCTTGCCCCCATATCGTCGAGAATACCACCGTCCCCTCCGCACGCAAGTACCGTTTATCCTGATCGGGCGCAGACGGCGTCGGGTTCGGCGTCGCAGGCGGGAAGATGGATGGATGGTGGCTCGCCCTCCGCGGCGGCGGCATGAGCGACGTCCCCCGCGGAGAGACCATGTCCTGGTAATTGGGATTCGGCGGCGGCGCAGGCTGCACGGGAATGGGGTTGATGTACGCCGCCTCGAGCGCGATCTGGATGTGCGAGAGGAATGCGAGGAGCTCTGCTGGCGGGTGCTCTGGGTCGGGAGGGGAGTCTGGGGTGGGGTGCTCGACGCGCACGGTGACGAACGCGTCGAGTTTCTCGTCGAAGAACGCCCTGTCGCGGTCGGTGCCTGGGGATTTGAGTCTCGCTAGCCATTCCTCTGGAGGGTCTGTAGGAGGGAACTCGATCGAGGAGTCGGGGACGGCGACGCCGAGGACGCTTCCGGTGAACAACTGTTCGAGCGTCATATCATATCAGGACGTGCCGGAGTGAGGGTATATCGGATGAAGATGGGAAGTGACAGTGACGGTCGAAGTCAAGCACGTATGCGATACAAAGCTTGCCATTTCAGGCATCTCGTCCGCCTGCGCCGCAACGCGGCCAGCCCGTCTACTCGATTGAGCTCTTAGAATTCGAAACTATTCATCCCTGAGGTAGGCGAAATTCCGTCCGTGAGCAGAGACGCGTGTTGTTGCTCTAAGTACATGTTATGATTACATCTACAAGGTTCCTTCTGCCCTTCCATCCATCTACTTCGTGCGCACAACCGTGTCCACAGCCTTCGCGAAATATCTTGAGCAAGGGTCAATAGACATCCCTATAGCTCTGGACACGATACTCACTGGATATTGTGCGAATTCAAGCCGGCCATGGAGATACGACCATTTGAGGTCAGGTATACGTGGTACTCCTCGATGAGCGCCTTGCACTGCTCCGGAGACAGACCAGTGAAGCTGAAAGCTCGTTAGTATCGTGTCAATTCAGACAGCTAGGCCCACGTACCTAAACATGCCGATCTGGTTGATGATATGGTCCCAGTTGCCCGGCGTCTTCAGCTCCTGCGTCAACAACCGGTGCAGCTCATGCCGCATGTCAATAATCCTCCCCGCCATCGTCTTGATATCCTGCTTCCACTGCGCAAACAGCTCTGGCTGCCCCAAGATCATCGCCACCAACCGCGCGCCGTACGCCGGCGGGTTGCTGATCTCGCTGCGCTGCAGCACCGCCAGCTGGCTCTTCACCCGCGCCGCCGCATCCGCACTCTTCGCCACGATGTGCAGCGCACCGACACGCTCGCCGTACAGGCCCGCGTTCTTTGCGAAGCTCTGGCAGACAAGCAGCGGGATGCCCTCGGCGGCGAAGTGCCGCACCGCCCAAGCGTCCGCGTCGAGGTCGCCGGAGGCGAAGCCCTGGTACGCGCAGTCGAAAAAGGCGTAGTGCGCGCGCTCCTTCATGACGCGCGCGATCGTCTGCCACTGCTCGTGCGTGGGGTCAACACCGGTGGGGTTGTGTGCGCAGGCGTGGAGGAGGATGACGGATTTGGGCGGCGCGTTCTGCACGGCACCAAGGAAGCCGTCGAAGTCAAGGCCGATGGTCTTCGGGTCGTAGTACGGGTATGTCACTGGCTCGATGCCAACATTGCGGAATATGTTGAAGTGGTTGACTAGGCGGGCGTTAGTAACATGGAGCGGAGGGAGATACAACCAGACGTACCCCACGTCGGCTGGCTGATGAACGCCTTTTTCTCTCCGTTAAACTTATAGAAGCGCGAGAGGAAGAGCGCGGCAAGATGGTTGGAGCCCGTGCCAGAGATACACTGCACCGTAGAGAGACGCTTCTCCCTCACAACAGGGGAGTCCGCGCCGAAGAGCAGCTTGCCCGAGAGATCGCAGAACTCTGGCAGGCCAGTGATCGGCAGGTATTCGTGATCAACAGAGTCATCGTTCAACAACAGTTCATTTGCCTATGAGCGAGTCAGTATGATGCTGAGAGCAGAGTGATGGTGTAATATGAGGAATGAGGGGAATATGCGCTGGCACGCACCTTCTTGATGACGGGGAGGACCCAGGGCTTGCTGTTGTCATCGCGGTATGCGCCGACACCGAGGTTGACCTTCTGAGGGAAGGTATCCGCCTTGAAGTCCGCGCTGAGCTTGAAGATACTGCATGCATAACGATATGCAACGGAGAACCGAGTAAAGAGCCAAGTGGACGAGCGAATGACATGCCGACGATCAGTCAGCCGTTCCCCCGTCACGTACAAGGGCGACGTACACATCCAGAGGTGCAAGTGCCACGTCGTCAAACGACTCTGCAGCTGCAGAGTCCGTCAGTGCACATCCAGACCCATCGCGCGTCGCTACGCACCGACAGTGTTGGACATCTTGGAACGTAGGTGGTCGGCGACCTGTGACAAACGCGCCTTGGCCATTGGGGAAGGAGTGCGATGTAGAGACAGAAGTAACAATCAAGAAGAAGGGGGCAGGCGGCGCAAGCAGTCAGCGCGGCGTCAAGCAGGAGAGCAGCTCACGACGCACAGGCGACGATGGTGAGATATATAAACGCGGGGAATCACAGTGACACTGGGGTTCCTAGATAGCACGTGTTAATCTTCGATACGTCCCCGCCGCCTGCGATAACGAGCACCCACCTCAAAAATGCCTCGAGGACGTTGCCAGCAGACGAGAGGAGGAGGAGAGGTGTGTTGCGGGGGTGGGGAACAATCCGATTATGACTTGGCGAGCACTTATATTTCCGGACCGCCCGCCGCTGACCCGCCACGCGCACGTTTTGTTCCGTGCAAGGATACGTAGGGATACGTCCCCCACGCGACCAATCTCCGCCGGAATGCCGCCGAAGAGCCGCATCGCCCTGGCACCGTCGCACACCCGCGCCACAGCGGCGAAGGGTCCCCAATCGCGCGCGTCGCCGTGGCCAGCCACCAGGTCGGAGTTCAGGCTTCTCACATCCTGGGCAATCGCAGCGATAGATAAAATATACACATTCAACCATTAAGCGCATAGCATCTATGGTACGTAGAGACCGGTGACATTATAGATAGGGTGGAGGGGAGTGCGTCCGTACGTGACAAGACCAGCAGTAAACGACAATCGCAAGATGGCACGCAGCGCAGTGGTATGGGTGGGCGCGCGGGCGGGAAAGTGGGGGGCAGGGGAGGGCAAGACATGTATGGAGACCGAGTCATATAGCGTCGTGAAAAACGTAACGGAGGTAGGTGCCCAGGCCCGCGCGCGCGAGTAGGGGATATAGTGGCGTACGTGTGTAGACGAGGTGAAGGGTGGGTAGAGGGGGCGAGAGGGTGGTCGAAGGGCGCAGGGGCGTGCAGGGCACGAGGTGCGCACGCAGCGACCGCCGCTCTACGCTGTGGCCATCTTGGATGCGACCGTCCGCTCACTCTCCAGCTTCGCCTTGTTCCGGTCGAATGCCTGCTGCCGGCAGCTCTCGAGCTGATTGCAGGCGTGGTGCTCAGGCAAGCGGTGCTAGGGCCATCCGTCAGCATGCTGCTTTGATCACAACAGCAACAATAACCACTCACCGAACCACAGAAGTGGGCATTGCAGTGGGGGCATGAGCCAATCATACGGAGGGCAGCCTGGTTGCAGTGGTCCGGGGAACCGATAGCGTACTGGCAACGCTTCTTGGCAGGCATGGTGTATGGAAGCGGCGAGAGTTGTGAGAGGGCGGAGAAGCTAGGGGGAATAGAGTCAGCAAGCGGTATCGACAAGGGGGCAGGTGAACGACGCACCTGGTATGTCGTGTGCCGGTGAGGGCGAGGTGTGTTCGAAGGGGGAGGGGGTGTAGGCCAAAGAGTGAACGGTATTTATATTCCCCTGCTGGGCTTACGCGTCGCCTGCCACGTGACATTCTGATCGTCGGGCTCCACGGTGCGGGGCGGTGCGGGACCTTCCTACTGCCATCCTTCACGCGCGCTGCCGCTGCCTGTATGCGCTTAGAGAGCAGCTGTTTATTCAGCCGCTAACTTGAGCAAGGCGATGCCAGCGTTACTCAGCGTTGCTCAACATTCAGGACGATGCTAGAAGACTGCAGAGGCCTCTTCACGGCCTCCCCTTACCCCAGCTGTCAGTCTTGGAATGGATATCGGGGGCAATTCGCTGTGGCGACGGCACGCTCTATCGACGGCGAGACCGCGCGACTCAGAGGGTTCCGATCAAACAAAACAGGCGCACGCCGATAGCGAGGCGCCGTCTGGGGCTCGGTCATCGCAGCCGAAGGCCCGCGCCCGCGGTCGCAGACCGTCGATGTGCTATCCGCCAAATCAGACAGCGCGGAATACCAGCAGTGCCCCCCTGGTGTCTCTCGCAACCATCTACATCCCGCCCAATCGTGTTCGCAGCCACGCTACCGCTGGGTCAGCTGTCGTCAGTAGCCTGCTTGCCGCCGCCATCGCTGTCGACGCCACAATGGCTATTCTTCCCGATTGGTCAAGCCCGAGTCTGGCGGGGTGCGTGCCGACGCGCCCGAAGCTTTGCTGCGTATACCTCGGAACGTCTATGCTGCTGCCCTCATGGTCTTTCTCGCTTCGCTTGCGCATCGGTGAAGGCTTTGTGCCAATCTTTGTCTACGAGAGACGGCTTCCCAGGTAAATTGGATTGCTGATAGCCTGCAAGCCGCCAGTCAGTGCATGTTCATGCACGATACGACCGACATCCAGCGGACATCGCTATCGATGCCAGCGAAACGTCCAGCGCTGCGACTACCGCCTTTCATTGAGTGGCCGTTTTATGGGTTTGTGGCTTCCGCCATCCGTCTGGAATATGGTACGTCGTGTAGCCCATGCGCTTGCGCGAACCGAATGACCCTTGAGTGTCTCCACTCCGCGCGGCCCCAGGCGATGCTTGTGAGTAAAAGGTGCGGGAGGGTCATGTCCGTGGAGTGCAGGTGTGGCTGCATTGTATTGCGATGGTCCTGGAATATGTAGTTTGGACGTACGCGCTCTCAGTACCACAAGCGAAATGGGACGGCGAAGGACTACTCTCCCCTTTGAGACAGATGCTACTCGCTACGCTGGCGTTCGCTGAATGGCACTAATGTCCGTGGTTGACCCGTCCCATCCTAGCGGAGCCTTTTGAGGCGAGCGGGACGGACGAACAAGCGTAGCAAGCTGCACTATAGATGACGCTGATAATCCATTGTCATACCCCTTGATCGTGATACCCAGGCCTGCAAAGCATTCAAAGCCCCAGATAGATTTGATAGACGAAGGTATGAAGTCGAAGCCGCCGCGTCAGGCAATGCGGGCTTGGTGCGGGCGATTGATGAGCGCATTCATTATGGCGGCGCCTGGCATGGGTTGAAAGCCACTGGAAGGTCTTTGAGAGAGGATGAAAGGCTATCCCTCATCAAGTGCATTTTGCCTTTTGACTGCCCAGTGCCAGTGGATGCCCTGCACCCAGCGCGGCAGAGTACCCGTGCGTGAATGAAATCGCGATCGGCGTCGCCGAGTCATCGGTGGTTCCTGTGATCAGCTGTGTGAAGCGTGAGCCCATGTCGCGTCTGTCGCGAGATTGCGCGAGTCTGGGAGCGCAAAAGCCGAGGGAATGCGTGGGCAGAGAGCCCGAGCAGCGAGGGGACGAGACCCGGGGCCAGAGACGAAGAGATCAGAGAGTTGTGGGTCCGCGATTGGCATGACGTCAGGGCAGATGACGTCGGTGTTGCCCTGACGGATGGAGGAGGATGCCTGAACGATCTTTTTCCGTTGGCTGCCAGGTGTTCATTTTCTGGAAAGAGAGCGCGCGCACGAAGGGACGCCGATTCTCAGATTATCTTCGCATTTATCGGGTCCTTTTTCGAGTTTGCGGCCCCCGACGCCGCTGCCGTCGCCGTTGACGCCGAGCCCGCCGCGTGCAGGCTGCAGAGCGGCGTCCGCCCCCGCCCTCGCCGTCTCCGTGGATGCGCCGTCCAAACATCGCCAATCCACACCAGTGCGTGTCCTGCACGCGTTTTCTCCTTTGTCTCCGACGCTCATGGGCGGACTAGTGTCCATTGCCACGCACCGCAGCGATGACCACGATACACACGACGCTTCAGCCCAGATGCACCAGCCCCAACCCCAGCAACAGCAGCAGCAGCATCAGCCAGAGCCCGCACCAGCCCCGGCTCCCCCCATGGCATCTCCCCCACTCCCTCCCGCGTCCGCACCTCCCCGCGTCGCGCCCCCGTCCTTCATTGCCCTCCCCCCACCCGTTGCCTTCGCCCTTGGGATCCGTGATGACACGCTTATGGGCACGCCCCCATCACCCTGTCTCCAGTTCTTCACCGCGCCAAACTCGCCCATGGCAGACTCGCCAGCGCAATCACCCGCACAAGCAATGGACAGTCCTCCCCCTCGGTCGTTCATGCCCCAGTCGCCAACTCCAGTGCCTGCGCCCGCCCCCATCGTGTCGCCCTCGGCTGAGGCGCCGCCAGAGGAACCTTTCGCGGTGCCCCCCGAGCCTGGCATGGAACTCTCGCTCGATGACGACAATCTCAGTGTACTCGAGAAGATCTACCTCTTCTCGAGGAGCAAGGCCACTTTCCATCGCGTCTTCATTGCTCACGCGCTCCCCTCCTTCTTGGAGCAGATTTCACCGCAGGAGGCGGTCGAATACGTACTGCCGCTCCTCAGCGGACTCGCCATGGATGATGGTGCGTGTACGCGTGCATCAGAGCGTCATATTTCTGATGGCCTTGACGTAGAAGATACAGTCAAGGAGGCGTTCGCGGCAGAGCTCCTGGCGATCATGTGGTATTTCTTCACTGTATGTTTCCTCACTTCCCGGAATGCGTAGTTCCTAATCACCTGCTTTAGAAATGTCAGGTCGTCCCGGACGATCCGCAGACGGAGGACCTGATGTTCCCCTCTGCACGGTCTGCCCCCGCCATACCCGTCCAGGCCTTCACGCCCATTCTCGGAACGCTGCTACTGAGTAGCAACGGCCAAGTCGGACTTTCGACTCGCTATGCGATCGTGACCATCTTGAATCGCATACAGCGACTGAACGAAAGCGAGAGCCGCAAAGCCGATTTTGTTCCTCCAGCATCGCGACCATCTTCAAGCAGGGGCATTCTTGCGAAGGACCCTCGTCCAAATCCGAAGTCTTCCCTCGCAGCCAAGGCGATGCATTCTGTGATGAACCCTCCAGAAGAAGATGAAGAATCGGACGATGACGAAGATCTCCCGCCCACGGGTCTCTTTGGCTACGAGGAACGCGAGATGTTCGAGCAGGAATTGCTGCAGCAAGTCGTCATCGGGATGGGTCGGCTCGATCAACAATGGTCGAATACCGAGGAGGGCTATGTGGATATCGATCCCTTGGCGATGCAAGAGGACCGCTCCCCGAATGTGGGCACGCAACTCGGCGACCAGTACCCGCCTGAATACCCCGCACGCTCCCCTCTCGATGAGCCGCGAGTCCGGTCTCCCGCCGAGCCGCTGCCGGAGGACGAGGACGGGGATCGTATGCCGGCCCCAAAACCCGCTACGGATTATTTTCCGAAGATGCCACCGACAACGCCTGCGCTCTCGCCCCCAACGAGCTCGCCAGATTACACTCCGCCCTGGGTGGCCATCAGCCCCGGATCGTCATCATCTACGTCAACGTCATCTTCCTCTACGTCGTCGCTGCACACGCCTCCGAACAACCTTCTGCGTTCGACGTGGGAGGGTCCGCGGTCTCCGAGGGCAGCGGCATTCGAGATGTATGCGCGTCCGGAAAGCCAGGGGTCGTCGGATGGGGAGGAGACGGTATATGTGCAAGCATCTCCTCGCAGCAACGCGTCGAGTGGCTCGCCCATGCAACTGTCGACACCTTCGCCTCCGCCCTCTCCGCCCGAGACTGCCCTTTCAAGAGTCACGAACCGCGATCAGCCGCCCGACAAGCACCCGCAAACGGTCGACCCCAAACCACCGGATGCCACCACGTCTCCGCCTCTGGCAAATTCCCCTCCTTTCATTTCCCTTAATTCTCCCCCGCCTCAAGTTTCGGTCCAAGCAGCATCTCCCGTATCACCCAAACCCACCACAGAGCCCTCACCCTTTGTTCTCTCGCCCCGCTCCCCATCCGATCTCCCCGAGCCAAGGACATTGTCTCCCGTCAACCCACCTGCGCCTCAAATTGGGCCACAGCCTACCAGCAACGTTTCTCTGCCGATGCCGACTGTATCTGCGCCCAATGAGCAGTCGCCGTTCGGCGGCCTTCGCCAGAACGTGCCTCAGACGAGTGCGGACGAACGAGCAGATGCGCAAAGGCAGCAGGCGCAGGTCAGTCCGCCGATCTCGATGTCGCGCGAGCATGCGATGTCGCCAGGGAGGGAGGAGAATCTGGCCGCGGTGGACGACGATGCGATGAACAACATGACGCTGGACGAGAACCCCGAGGAGGAGCAGGCCGCCTTTGGGCGAGTGTCGAGCATGAGCTTGATTTCTGCGGTGTCTGTCAGCGGTGAGCAGTCCTTCCCGACGCACATCTCAAGGCTCATCATCATTTTCTAGTAAAATTGTCGGAATCGGCGCAACAAGCATTCGTCACCGAAGTCGAGAGGGTATGCCGCGATCCTATATACTGGGTCAGACGGGAAGCAGCCTTCGCTGTGGGCGCTCTAGCGAAGGTTGTGCCTGACGAGATCGTCATGACTTCGCTGGTGAGTATAGAAGCATACAGTTGATAGAGTGATAAGCTAACAAGGTTTGCTAGCTTCCGCTTTTCGAAGGCCTCCGCAGTGACTCAATGTGGCACGTTCGTCATTCTGCTCTCTTCGCCTTCCCGGCCTTGCTCGCTCGCCTCGATGCGCAGCAACGTCGGCGCGTTGCTCTCGAGACGGTGATCCCTTTATCGAGGGACGAGTCAGCGGCAGTGCGAACAGGGACGTTGGAGGCTCTGGGAGAGGCCATATACTCGTTCCGCAATGACGACGGCGGTATACCTCAAGAACTCCTCGAGCTTTTCGTTGGACGACGCGAGGACCGGCGCATCCGCGATCACTCAGCGCCCGACGAAGAATGGGTCATTCCATCAGACTGGGGCGTAGACTTCGAGCGCCAGGATCGAGTAGCACCTCCGGACGAGACCCCTCTGGATTCGTTCTACCGTGATCCCGGCCGGCCACTCATCTGCGCGTTCAACCTGCCCGCGGTAGCTCTCACGCTCGGCCGCGAGCGATGGGGAGCCATCCGCGAGCTATACCTGCACCTCGCGGACGACTGCACGACCAAGGTCCGCCGGACGCTCGCCGCGAGCCTGGGTGCGCTGGCTGGCATCATTGGCCCTGAGAACGCACGACAGGACCTGATGGTCGTGTGGTGGGACTCGATCCGGTGCGAGGAGCAGGAGGTGCGCGGGAAGGTCATCGAGGCGATGGAGGCGTTCGTCGAAGCGCTCGGGCCGTGCACGGAGCGGATCGAGGTCGTGCAGAGCGTGCTGCAGGTGTGGGACGAGGGGATGCTGACGGCGTGGCGGGAGCGGGAGACTGTGGCGAAGAGCTTGATTGGGGTGACGCGGGCTATTGGGCAGGAAGACCCGATGCTGGTACGCAGCTTGTTGATGAAGACGTTAGAGGACAATGTTGCGGCAGTAAGGGAGACCGCAGTCCATTCGGTGAGCTTTTTGTGCGCCTCTGTGGAGAACACAACCTGACCAAGCTCTTAGCTTCAGGAGATCTGGTCTATCTTCGGAGGCCGGCGAGACGTCCTTGAAGACGTGCGAAAGGACATCCTTACTCTGGCTCGCTCGTCGTCGTATAGGCAACGCATGACGTGCGTTAGTTCCTATCGTATCTTCTATCTTTCGTTGACGCATTCTTGTAGCTTTATCGCTTGCCAGCAGACCATCATTCTTCCCACCGAAAGTGGGCATCCATGCATGGTTGCCGACGACCACGTCTGGCAAACGCTGTTGCCCCTGGCACAAGACTCAATTGTTGGCGTGCGCATCGGCGTCTCTCGGCTCGTTGCCAATTATTGGGGTAGGTTTGCTACAAGATGCTATTGACTAAAGTACTAACGCGGCGTACAGACAAATATTTGCAACATACGCACATCCCTGATGGGCCTATGCTGGATGTCATCCGCAAGCTGACGAGCGACCCTGCGCACGAAGTGCAGACGTACCTACCCGCACGTTTGCGTGGCGTCGCAGGCCCTTTGCTCGAGCCGAAGCCCATGGAACGGAGTGCGTCGTCCACAGCTAGACGGCGTGCACGAGACGCGGCAAATATGTCGGCCACGTTCTCAAAGCCCCCTCGAGCGGCCAGCATCCTCATTCCCGAGTGAAGGCTTTGCGCTGTCATGCATTTGGTCCCGGATGGATTGCGCGCCTGGTTTGAGAAAAGACCAGTCGCGGGACAGCTGTTCACTATCGTCTAGAGTAACCCCCTGCAAGCATACGCATATTACCCTGCACTTAAGTTTATACCTGCGATCTTACGCTACTTACTACTGCTTACGACGTTTTCTTGTCTAATTTGCTCTCTGTCTTGTCTCCCGTGTAGTAGAATAATGTATTTGCATGCATGCCTGTTGCTGAAAGAGCGCACAAACGGGAGGGCAAAGACCGGGTGTGTTTGTGGGGGTCCGTTGAACGGCGCCCGTGTGAATGGTATGGACACCGATCGGTGATTGCCGTTGCGGGCCACCCTAACGACACACGCCTGAGCTCTGGCAGGGTATAACTTGTCCGGAACGTTTTACCTCGTCTGTCGTGTATCGTGAGCTGAGCTCTCCCCTCCCCTCTCCCTCGGGTCCCTCTTTTCCTCTCCCCCTCGCTCTCTCATTCTCGGTTGGCTCTCTCCTCACCGCGGCAGCGCGTTCCGATCATGGTCAACTTGTTGCTTTTCCTGCGCTATGTGGCTTTTGGTGAGTCCCTGCTGGACGCGCGCCACTGCGGTCGTCTGACGCGTCCCCCAGCTGTATTTATTATCTGCAATGCGATCATCGCGAGTGTAGCTGTATGGAACCTCAGCCTCGCACGGACGGTGGACTTCGGTAGCGTCGGTGCGTTGAACACATTCGGCCTTGGTTTGACGAGTCTAACGAGCCACATAGCTCAAGTAGACACCTACCTCATCTTCGTCGCCGCGTCTGGTCTCGTACTAGCCTTTACGATGTGAGTGCAGCGCAGTAGAACCCTCGAACGACTTACCAACATTCCTCAGTGTCTTCACTCAACTTGCCATACCCAACGCTGTCTTCGGTCGCGTGTTCAGCGAGTGTATCTGGGTGGCCCTTTACTGGATCATGGAGCTTGGTATGTTCTCTGTGCATGGCAAAGGCGTGTATTGACCGTAGTATACAGCGGGAGCCGCTGCCATCTCCGCTTTGGGCCGCACAATGTGCGACAGCGACGACCTTCGCCTCACGAATCAATCGTCCACCATCGTCCATGACAGCTGCGCGTCCAGCCAGGTCCTCATGGGCTTCTCTTGGATATGCGCCCTCACGCGTAAGTGCGCCCGCACGTTTCCCATACATCCACTCACATCCGTTACAGTGATGATGTATCTGGTTGCTCTGGTCACCACCACTGTCTCCCACTACAATGAAGACCCGCAAGCTTGGCATTGCAAGATCAGGGACTACCCGTGGGCCTCGAGCGAGAGCTCGCACAACGGTTCCAGCCGCGCCCCTACCCCAAGCTCGATCGAGAAGGCTACCCTCTCCGTCCCCACGACACAGTCACGCCACCTGCGCCCCCTCATTTCGGTCCTCAACCGCTCCAACACCGCTACCTCCAGCCCCGAGTCAATCATTCACCCATTCCCCCTCCCTGCGACCTCGCAGAAGCCCGTACCAGCCGCTCCGGCGCAGCGCGCACCGAACGGCACCCGAGAGACCCACAACCGACAGCCCAGCAATAACTCTTATTACTCGCGCCCGGTGCAGGCCTCCATGCCGCGCGCGTCGCTCCAGATGCCCTCGTATCACAACCCGAACCGCCCACCGTCACCGCCGCGCGACTGGCGGTCGGAGACATCATCCCAGCAGCAAAGGAGGACACCGTCGCCTCCTGCTGTTGGTGCGGGCTCCGCTGCATCGTCGACGGCCTCCAGGGGGTCGCGGCGTGTCCCCGGACACCGCCCGCCACCATTGGACCTGTCCAAGATCAGCGCGTTCCGCCAGAGGTAACGTCTGTTCAGTGTGCGCCGGCCGCTCCTGACGTTCGTGACTCGCTCTCTTGTGTATACTATACATTAGCTGTTGTACAGGTTAATGACTACCTACGATCTAGTAACTGGTTACGATGTGGCTTTGATAGTTCACGAATTCATTGCATGGATCCACGACATTGAGAAAACCCGTGAGACACTGAGAGCCTTCGCATTGTTCTGCTTCCGGGGCCCGGATGCATTTTGATCGATCAGGCTGGCTTCCGCCATTGTTCCTCTTTTGACCACCGTGGTCCATTTTTGGCGGACAACAATGGACCAGCCATGCGGCCCGCCACGAGGCCCAAACACCTGTTCTTCGCGGAATGTGCGCGAGGGGTTTGTCCACGACGTTCATCTCCGAGCCACTGGCTGGCTTGGGGCACTTCCCATCGATTTCGAGAGCTTGGCCTCTCGCTTCTGACTACTCCACATCTCGCTGGCTGCGCATGCCCTCTAACCGAGCCCGACACGACTCTCACGAAGACAGAACTACCTTACGACCTGCGAGATGAACAAGACTGCCATCGCTCTGCGCTCTATCGTTTTCTGTGCGTATGCGATGGGACCGGTCATCGGGTCTTCTCGGAGGGGCCACTGGCTGACTGACTTGCAGTCGTCTGGGCATTTTTCGCCTGCTGGACAGCCGGAACCAGCGTGGTCCTCATACTCGCTAACGCGAGGCTAGAATACGGTGGTCAGTCTTCTTCTGTGCCTCGACGATTATTGTGGCACAACCTTTCTTGCAGTGGCGGCAAGCACCGTCCTTGCCTTGATTGTGACCATCGTCACTCTATTCATGATAATCGCGTGAGTGGTATTCTATCCACTAAATAAAGTGTCAACTCTGATTATACTAACAGGTCGCACACGGAGCTTCGCTATCACTACGTCCGAACGGGGAACGTGCTCATCGAACTGACATGGGTCGCAATTTCCGCTGTTCTGGGATTGGGTACGTCCAAGGTATCTTAGTACCATAGCGCACCGAGCTGAATACAAATCTCAGTGATCATTGGCCTGGCCTTTGGTATTGACGTCAAAGGCTGCAGAGATACAGGTCGGTCAGTTTCTGGCGCTCATTAGGATATGTATTGATCGCGCTTTGTAGGGGACTTTGAGTACTGTGCCAACACTGCTTTGTTCAGAAAGCTTGTGGCAGTCTTTGCCGCGATGGGTGCGTATATTGTGCATGCAAATCCTCGGAGCTGACATCACGATAGGATGGTCTTACCTGGTCATCTTCAGCGTTGCGCTTCTCTGGCGCTACCGCGTCGACGGCAGATACATTCTGTCGAAATCCGTCTTTGAGATCAACTGGCTACGACGCAGAGACGCCATGGAAAAGGATTACAGAGATCACAAGGGACATAAGGGACGCAAGGAGCGGCCTCAGGACGTTCAAGCTCACGGCATCTTCGACGATATCACGCAGTCTTCGGCGTACAGCACCTCTCCTGGCTATATGTCTCCTCCAGCCAGGACTGCAGCTCGACAGCCCGAGCCTCACACGCCAACGCCACTCTGGGCAAAGCAGGCTAGCATCCGGCGTGGCGTCGACCCTCCTTTCCGGCAAGCTCCCTCTGAGCAGCGCATCCAGCCTCTCCAGCGCGCTCACCCTCGCCCTCACCGTCATCGCCACCGCGAGCATCGTCCCTCCCGCCAAGCACGCGCGACTCTAGCGCCTTCGCAGCCAAACCTATCTGCCCAGACCTCAACGGTCAGCGCCAACGTAGCGAACGACATGAACTATATCACCCGTGCAGTCAGCCCGCTAATCTCCGACCTCGGGAGCGCGCGCCAGCCCGAGCAGGGGTTAAAGCCCCTTCCTTCGCTAGCGGAGATGGTTGGCCAACGTGTTGTTCGACCACCACCGCGACAGGACAGCCTTGGGCGACACGGTTCAAGTTCTGCGCCTCGAAGGCACGGCGGGGCTGATCCCATCGACCGTCCGTTCAGCCCCGCTCGGCGCACATCACGTCGTCCAACGAGCGAGGAGAGTCTATCACGATTCTATTATTTATGAGCATCTACGTGTTGTTATGTTGCTTCTGTCGCCATACACTGTCATGTTGTCTGCTGGTAGATATCTGCACTTCTGGCTCTTTATTGTATCATAGCTAGCGTCTGAGATCTGAAGTAGTCTACGGTATCTATATTACGCTCCTTTGTACAATCAGAATGATCTCTTTGGTCTCTTCATGCTTACAAACATGAAGAGAGGGATTTTGGAATCCGGGGGCTGTGAACGCAATGTCGAAGAAGAAGTTCCGGCCCGACATTCCGGTCCTTGCTTCTCTCCTTCATCATCCAGCGCCAGAGACTGAGTCTGAAGTCCTCGCAGTCGCACTCATCGTCTTGATCTCATACGCGTACCCTCTCCAGAAAACACTCCGACAGCCATTGGGCGGGACTATTAGAACCAGCTCCTTGTAATTAGAAGTTCAGGTGTGGCTGCTTGCTTTGCCGTCCTGCGCGTCTCTTCTGACTCCAGAGTATAGCAGACCGCGTATTCGGTCATGGTCGTGGAACAATTCGAACGTACACATACTCAGACCCGCCTCTGTCTTAGCTGTGACAGTTCGATCGAAACGGACACCCAATCCGTGCCTCTCAGCCTTGTGCACTCTCCCGCTCTACCCACCGACCATGAAGCACTGTCCATCCAGCACTCCATATCTTCCGACATCGACGCGCTGCGCGGACTAGACAGACAGATTTGCCAGCTCGAGGGTATCATCAGAGCCCTTTGCATCCACCGGGACGACGTGCGCAGCAACGTCGATCGCAAGCGCGCGCTCCTCTCTCCTATCAGGTGCCTGCCGCCGGAAATCATGGGTATCATTATCGACTTCGCCATCACAAGCACTTTCCGCCGGAAGCGCGATAGCTCCCTCGTCAAGCAGCACCCTGTCCTACAGGTGTGCCGACGGTGGCGCGAGCTTGCGATTTCCATGCCGCGTTTGTGGACCAACATTGTCTTATACCCATGCGCTGACAGAGGCTGGAACGACACGCTCGCACTATGTATTGAGAGATCTTCGTCGCACCCTTTGCACCTCGTTCTTCATCGCGGTCGGCCATCATGGCACACAACCATCGTCATGAAGGACTATTACATCCACTTGCCAGACCTGGAATGGAAGAGAGCATGCGTGTCGCTTGTGGGGGCCGCGCATCGTTGGCGCTCTATGCGATTGGAGCTGCTCGACGCACCATCATGGCTGCTGGATCGAACCCCATTCTTCTCGCAACTCAAAGGTCTTGATTTGCGAAGATTCGGCTTAAGCCTTCGCGGCGACAATCAACTGTTCCGCGACTGCCCTGCACTCGACAGTCTCCGCCTCGAGAGCCTGGACGTTCACAATATGCGGCTCCCCTGGTCACAGCTGAGGCGCCTCGAAATACACTCATCGCCGGACATTACGTCCTTCGTCACTGCGCTGTCTCAATGTCCTGGGTTGGAATCCCTGATCCTCTCTATGGACTTCCAAGGCGTCTTCGGACCGGTTCCAATCAATCTCCCGGCTCTACAGTCCCTGACCATGCGCAAATCATCGTACTGTGCGCTTGCTTTTCTCATCATGCCAAACTTGCTCGATCTACGCCTCGAGCCATCCGCCGAAGACGCGGCAGAGTACGAGTTGCTAGCTCGCCTCTATATCGCTGCCCTTCTGGCCCATTGTGATGTCAACAACCGTTTCTCGCAGTCGCTCGTAACAACGTTATTACTGCCTGCGGCGCCCGGTACCGATTGGCATACCCTATGGTCGAAGTTCCCGCGGATCACCCATCTGACCGTCACCGACGATCTGATGGACAACAACTTGCGCACGGTGGAGGTCATAAACTCGCTGGCGAACAGGACCGACTGTCTTCCCAGCCTCGCTCGCCTCGACCTGCCTTCTTTCTTTGTGGACGAAGAGGCCAAGGCGGAGGCACTGGAGGCGCTATTTGACGGCCGCGCCCTGGAGGTCGTGGTTTACGAGACGGAATACCACGGGCGACTGTCAAACCACGCGCAATCCAGGGGAGGCAGTATTCGTGAGGGCGCGGTGCCGACGCTAGGCAGCGAGGACGAAGACTCCGACGAGGATGATGGACCGTATAGCTCTGACTCGGAGATGGGAGAAGACGAATCAGGTCTAATGGCAGTAGAAGCCGACGTTTAGCTATGCCCACCGAACGAGCAGTCTTATCGGTTGCGAGATTCAGTGCGAGATACCCTTAGCATACTGTACGATGTAAATTACCAGACAAGAATTTGGACTCGAGCTTTCCCTCATATCTATCTTTGACAATGAGACTACGATTAGAAGAGCAAGTTGAACTTGTCGGGCCGTGCTTATAATGCGCCTCCGCATGACGCGCGCGTGTCAGTCGTACTGATCGACACTTGTCCTGAACCATCAAGAACTCGACGTTCAACATCGTACAAAGACTCAATTTCCTGTCGACCTGCTGTTGTTCTGCCAGGTCTATATCTCTGGAGTGAATTTGAGGATACAACGGTGCGATTTCTCTTCTGCAGCAGTGACGTTTGCGCTGACTCGTCGCGCCTCGACACTCGTCTTTCAGCACCGAGCACTTGTTCTTTCCACCATGATCACAGAGCAATTGAAACCCATCCATCTGCACACCTCCCTCTGCTATAAATGCGACCGCTCTATTGAGAAGACCGCGCTCTCCGTTCCTTTAGAACTCGTCCATGCTGGTATACTCCCTACCGAGAACGAGGCGGCCTCCATCCGACACGCCATTGCTGCTGAGAAGAAGGCCTTTCGGGACTTTGACATCGAGATTGGGCGCGCGCAAAGGTATCTCAAGGACCTTCGCGACCGACAGCGCACCCTCCGCACACATCTCGAGCGCAAGCGCGCACTACTATCCCCAATTGCGCGCCTTCCGTCTGAGGTTCTCAGTATCATCATCGAAATGGCAATCACAAGGACCTTCCGGCGGAAGCGCGACAGCACGGTGGTCAAACGACATGCGGTCTTGCGGGTCTGCCAACGTTGGCGCAGTATAGCCCTGGCAATTCCACATCTGTGGGCGAATATCATTCTATATCCGACCCACGACCCAGGCTTCGACGGCACACTCGTCAGGTGCGCACAAAGGTCGCGGGCCCTACCTCTCGACCTCTGCATGAAGCGCACGAAGCCGTACTGGCGCGAAGCGCACAATCCGCTGTCTCTGATCACTCCCGATCCCCGAGTACAATGGACGAGAGTCGCGGAGGCTATCTTCGCCTGCGCGGACCGCTGGCGTACCATACGTATCGACGACTGGGAGGACTACAATGTCTTGGAGGAAGAAGCAACGTTTCCCCATCTCACCGAGTTGCGTCTGGCATTCGGGAGTGCGCACCCCATAAATCTTTTCAAAGACTCGCCCGCCCTCGTCGACGTCCAATTGGAGCGTATCCACTTGCCGGAGCTGCACTTGCCTTGGCAGCAGCTGCAACGCTTGTCCATCCGGCTTTGGGAAAGCTCTACTGTGCGACACTACGGCCCGGTGTTATCGCAATGCGCCAACCTGGTCTCTCTCACCTTGACTGCGTTCGCCTCTGATGCCAACGAGGCCCATCCACTGGTCCGTCTGCCGCAGCTCGAATCTGCGACCTTGTACAAAAAGGCGCATTCGTTCCTCCGCTGGCTTATCGCGCCCAAACTACGAGAACTCGTCATTCATTCTGATGCGATCGAAGACGAGGTCGAACAGCCTCACTTCCTCTTACAATTCATCTTGCAAAACACCACGATCAACGAGTTGAATCTATTGTACCTATCGCTTTCGCTGGTGCACGCGACCGCATGGGTACAACTGCTGGCATACCTCGATTCCGTCACGCACCTACGCATCGTCGATGATTGGTCGCACATCCAAATATCCCTCGACCTCATGAACTTTCTTGCCAATCAGTCCGATGTCCTACCCAAATTGGCGAGGCTCGATTTGCCGTCGCTTCGTGTCATCGAGCCGCTTGTGGTGGATGTCGTGGAGATGCTGCTCGAGCGACGGCCTCTGGAAGTGGAAGTGGACGCCATAGCAGACCTGGAACGCTTGCAGGCTTTCAGTCTCGAGAAGGGGGGGAAGATCTCCGAGGTGCAGCCGTCGAAAGACAGGTCTGGTAGACCGCCATGGGAGGTCGATGATTCGGATGTGGAGCCGTGGGACAGGGAAAGTGCCTACAGCTCGGACACGGACAGGAGCGAGGACACCAACGAGATCCGTACGTATAACGTGAAGGGTTTGAAGACGGCGAGCGAGTGCGAGGATGATTTGTGTGGCGGTGGTGAACTCGACGAGTTTATGCTATCGTCGGACGAATCAGATTCCGGTCCGTATGAATATAGCGACTACTAGATCACCTCTAACCGTGGGTGGCAAAAAATCACGACACATGAGCTTGTACTTACACCTAGGCTGAGTGATGCTGCATCAGTTTTCAGGCCTCGCATAGGAGGACAAAAGTCGAACTGTGACACACTGTGACCGATCGTCGTGCTTGCTGCCTTCTTGTGCGCCGCGCGACTACAGTGCGTCAAGCCGCGTGTCAGCTACATCTCTCGACTTCCGCTCACCCCGCAGACGCTTGCAGCGGAGGAATCTCACTTGAAGTGGGAAAACGCTCCTGGATTGGTAGGTACCGTCCCGCATTGAAGCCCGCCTCCTCGTGCTAATAACATCCTCTTTAGAGCCCCGAACACTGGCATGCTCGTCAAGATGCTGGCGCCACTGCATCTGAGCACTAGTCTATGCCAACAGTGCAGCTTTTCTGCTAGCACGGCGGGCTTGTCCGTTCCGCTCGAGCTCATCCGCGCCCACATCCTGCCTACTGAAAAGGATGAGTGCTCTATCAGAAATGCCATAGCTTCCGAAACGTCAGTGCTCTCCGGCATCGACGAGCAAATATCCTGCATGCAACGCCAGCTTGATGAGCTGAGGGCTCATCGAGAGACATTTCGCACCCATATCGAGCGCAAACACACGCTGCTGTCCCCGATTCGCCGCCTGCCACCCGAGCTCACGGGAAGAATCCTCGAGATGGTGATCGTAGATACCCTCCGCCAAAAGGGTGGCCGATCTCTCGTCAAGGTGCACCCCTTGCTTCAGGTTTGCCACCGCTGGCGGAACATTGTGCTGGGCATGCCATATATTTGGGCAGACATCGCGCTATTCCCGTATTGCGATGCTGATTGGGACGACGTACTCGCCGACCGCGTGGAGAGATCTCGGCCGCTCTCGCTGCACCTCACCGTTACCGGTACCGAGGAGGCAGTGGAGGCAGAGACCCAGTCGCAATCCCAAGTAGATCCTGAGTCCGTGGCTCGTTGGCAGCATTTCAGCGATATCTTCAACTCATTCTCGGATCGATGGCGCTCCGTGTGCTTCGACACGCTGTGTCCGCCCACGCCATACCAGCCCACCTTTTCTCGCCTGACCTCATTGTACCTGAGGCGAACATTCGACAACCCAGGATCACCGTCGTTGGCGCTGTTCGCGAACGCCCCTGCTCTAGTGAATGTTCGCATACAGGATGTGTTCTTTGCAGGCCTGACCTTGCCATGGCGGCAGCTGCGACACTTGACTGTGTGCCTGCGCCCTAGCGAGTCGACGCGCAAGTTCCGCGATGTGCTGGAGCAATGCGTATTTTTGGTGGAACTCGCGTGTACGGCTCATAGGGAGAGTACAAGTCCAAGCCCATTGATCGTCCTGCCCAATCTGCGGTGCCTCACGTTGAGACACTCGGCTCTCCGACTGCTTTGGTTCCTTTGGATACCCAAGATACGAGAGGTGCACCTACTCAGCGACGCCAGCGTTGAGAACGAGCACCAACAAGGCTACATCCTCAAGGACATTATCACCAGTATCCCCACACCAGAGTTGACGGTCATAACCTGTTCAGTGGTCGGATCTGAGTGGCAGCAATCTCTCCTTCCACACCTCGCGCGAATCAGCCACTTGCGCATCATCGACGAGCATTCGGACAACCAACTCGAGTCTATGGACATAATGGCCGCCGTCGTCCGCAAAAGCGGATACTTCCTGAAAATTACGAGATTGGACCTGCTTTCCCTCATCATTGACGGCGAAGCCAAAGCCCGAGCCGTGGAAGAATTACTGGATAGTTGTCCAATAGATCTGGAGGTTGACGATCTATGCACCTATCGAGAGCGTCTATCGACGTACGCGCGGTCGAGAGGGTGCAAGATTTACGAGGGAGGTGCTCCCTTCATAGGACACCCTGGCCGCTGCAGGCAGGAGGCGGAGGACTCAGCGTGGGAGGATATATGTGCCCGGAGCTGGGAGGACGGTGTTGACAGCATGCAGTAGAGGGCAAGGCGTCCGATTGCTTCACTTTGTACGGTGCATAATTGTGGTTATCGATGGAGCCAAGGGAGTTCATAACTTTGTTACCACACCACGGAGCACAAGAGAAGTCGACCATCGTCTGTAGATTGTCCATCATGGTTATAAGTATCGTTTGTCCGTCATTCAATGTCTTGTAAGCTCAGCCTAGCCGGATGCCAAGCACAAACCCTGCGAGGAAGGATGCGCGAGGCTGGAAGTCCGCGGTCAAGAAATCGACAATCCAGGTCCAACATGAGCCGACAGTAGGAGCGCGCTTCACGCCATTGGCGTCTGTCTTATAAAACAGATTCTCGAAGCGTGATCCCATAGCCCGCCAATCGACCTTGATGACGGAGAGTTGACCGAGATACTAGACCGGTCGGTGAGCATCGACACCCACTCAAAAGCCTCGCGACGTACCTGAAGCAAAACAAACACACCACCAAGGGCGAAGGCAACCATCTTGGCCCCCTTCTTGACGAAGACGCCCGCGCAGATGCCCGCGACGGTGCCGAACGATAGCTCATACAGGGAGACCGTTGAGGTCGGTGGAGGGGGTATGTCTTTGTGATCATCTGCAGGTGCAGGAGGGGGAGGAGTCGCGCTCCCTGGCGGGGGAGATCCTTGCAAAGCTAGGTTAGACACATCTCTCAGCATGCTCGGACGAATGAGCATACCTCCTTCGCAGAAGATGGGCCGACTGTAAGCAAAGAGACCGAGACCGGCCGCAACCACTCCAGCTGCACCAGCAAAGAACCTCGTCGGGCGGATGTTTGCGACTTGCTGTGTCACCGGCCTCTGCGCCAATGCAGAGGAGAAGCGCGTAGCCTGCCGCTGTCCAGTGAGGACGAAGCGAGACGCGGCCGATGGCAGCGCCTTCGTAAAGATCTGAGGGGATGCCCCGCACACTTGGCGGGCAAAGAGGCTCTGGGCGAACATGATGGTGGTTCGAAGTGAAGGAGGAGGAGCGGGCGCGCATTCGCTTCAAGGACGGAACGCGACGTCATCGCGCGGCTAGGGGCTCGGATGAGCGGCCCGACGACGCGTCAAGCGCCACAAAAGCCAAACGGAGCAACTCGATAGAAAGAATCTCGATCACAGATTTTTCGGACGTTCGCCTGTTCACGATGGGTCGCCGCGCAAAGAACAAGCAGGGTCCCCCCACGCCCCTCGAGGACGAGTCTCACTCTACGAAGAAGCTGGGCAAGAGAAAAGCCCCTGCGGACGGCGACATCGAGTCCCCCAAGAGCGCGAAGAAGGTCAAGAACGCGGACGGCAAGGGAAAGAGCAAACATGCCCAGGCTGGCAAGGAGAACGCCAGCAAGAAGGGGAAGAAGTCCAAAGCAGAAGCGGCGGATTCTGACGAGGATGCGGGAAGCGGCTGGGAAGATGTAGAGGATGATGATATCGAGGCGAAGGCGAAGTGAGTGTCGCGCGTGTTGTCAGAAGTAGCTCTGACACAATTCAGATCTTTGTTCCAGGACAGCGATGATGACGAGGGTGCTTTCATCGGTGACTTAGATGAGTTTGACGTGGAGGGGATGGACGAGTGCGTATTGCAGCCTCATGCATCATGTTCCCCCACTGAACCATTTATCAGTGATGAGTTCCGCGGCCCTGTGGAGGAGCTCGATCTTGAGTCGGACGAAGATGACGAGCCGGTACAAGCGCCCTCTCGGGGCAAGGCCAAGAAGTCCAAGCAGTTCGAGCGCCCTGCGAAGATTATACCCACCGCCTCTGATGCATCGTCCTCTGACGACGACTCTGACGATGAGGATGGCCCGATCACCATGGCAAACATGGAGGCTCGCTCGCGCGCCCTCGATGCGAAGGCTGCTGCAGAGGCCGACCTCGACGAGGAGGAGCTGCGGAACGCTGGCATGCTTGTCGACGGAGACGACGAGGATGTAGACATGGATGGCTCAGAGGACGATGATGATGACGAGGATCAGGAGAAGTTTCATCTCCCAACCGCAGAGGAACGGGAGGAAGAGAAGAAGCAGGGCGGTCCCGACGTGCACGTCGTGCAGAGACGGATGCGGGAATGCGTTCGTGTTCTCGGTCGCTTCAACAAGCTGGCTGAGAAGGGCCGGTAAGTACTATCTCTTTGCAGAGGTATACCTATGTCTAATACCTCTACAGCTCAAGGATAGAGTACACGGAACAGCTGATTGCCGACATTGCAAGTTACTACGGCTACAACGAGTTCCTTGCGACAAAGCTTTTCCAGCTGTTCTCTGTTCCCGAGGCCATCGAATTCTTCGAGGCAAACGAAGTCCCTCGCCCTGTCACTATACGCACGAACACCCTTCGTACACGCAGGCGCGACCTCGCGCAGACCTTGATCAACCGCGGCGTTAACCTCGAACCCATCGGGAAATGGACGAATGTTGGCTTGCAGGTCTTCGAGAGTTCTGTCCCAATTGGTATGTGTATCTGTCAAACATTTTGCGCGCTCTCTCATGTCCGCCCTAGGTGCTACTCCGGAGTACCTGGCTGGGCACTACATGTTGCAGGCTGCATCCTCTTTCCTCCCCGTCATTGCTTTGGACCCGCAGCCGCATGAGCGCGTCCTTGACATGGCTTCCGCGCCTGGCGGGAAGACCACGCATATCGCCGCGCTCTTGCAGAACACCGGCGTTGTCTTCGCGAACGACGCGAACAAGCAGCGCACGAAGAGTCTTACGGCCAACGTTCACCGCATGGGCTGCAAGAACGTCGTCGTCTGCTCGTATGACGGGCGCGAGTTCCCTAAGGTCATCGGCGGGTTTGATCGCGTGCTTTTGGACGCGCCGTGCAGCGGTACGGGCGTGATCAGCAAGGACGCGAGCGTGAAGATCAACAAGGTATGGCGTTCGCGGTGCTCACGCATAGATCTATCAGCTGACCCCCACACAGTCCGAGCGCGACTTCACCCTCCTGGCCCACCTCCAGAAGCAGCTCATCCTCTGCGCGCTCGACAGCGTCACGCCCAACTCCAAGACCGGCGGCTACGTCGTCTACTCGACCTGCTCCGTCACCGTCGACGAGAACGAGGCGGTGATAGACTACGCGCTGCGCAAGCGGCCGAACGTCAAGCTCGTCGACACCGGGCTCGAGTTCGGGCGCCCCGCGTACACGAGCTTCCGCGGGAAGACGTTCCACCCGAGCGTCGGCCTCGCGCGCCGCTTCTACCCACACGTCCACAACATGGACGGCTTCTTCGTCGCGAAGTTCAAGGTCGAGAAGCGCAAGCCGGGCGACAAGGAACCGGCGAAGAAGGGGGAGAAGAGCCTGGTGGGCATTGAGGGCGAGGATGGCGAGGGGGATGAGGAGCCCAAGACGGCCTTTAACGAAGAGGAGGACGCGGCGATTATCGAGGGTGAGTGTTATCTGGGCGATGAGTTGCATCAGCGGAGGCTAATGCGTGTCATAGATGCCAAGCGCCGGCAGATGAAGGCGAAGGGCCTGAAGCCGCCTCCGAAGAACAGGCCACCAAAAGCGACCAAGACGGTCGAGGCGGCGGCTTGACCTGCCGCAGCGTATATATCACTGTTGTAACGATCTATGGGACCTATGTGAGATGTTGAGTGTAATGATCATCGATGCCTTGAGCTCTCTTGCTGAGGTCCATGAACGCGTGATATCGGTGCTGTCTGTTGACACTATGGAGGATAAGCCACCGATGACCGAGGTCAATTGGCTATGGTGGCGTTTTCGCTCGGTGCATGCGGGCCCACGCTCGCATTATTTGCCCAATGGGGGAACACTCAAACTGAACGTTTTGTCCGTGTCGGAACGCCTACTCAAAAGGTCGTCCCACTAAATAGAAATATAGGATTTCGTAAAGACGTGAAGTAAGGATAGTCCAGTCCGAAGAACGGTGAAGGAGAGGTAAATACACACTATAGATGTCTCGCTGTGAGTATGGAACCGTGTCTAGTCGCTGTCATCTATCAGGGTAGGCCGCCGAGCATCTCAGAATGATGGAGGACATCATAGGACGCCGCGCGACTAATACTTATCCTTGCGTCCGCTACAGAAGAGGTTGAGTTACGGTTCAAACTGGCGAAAGATCGTTGAGCACTTACCGTCCGCCACACGCACAAACTCCACAGCAACCTCCGATTAGGCTAACCCACAAAGCGACAGCGGCGGCGAGAACCATCCAAATCTGGTTATTGTGTTAGTCTTGCGCGAAGACAATAGGCGACGGGTGGCACGCGCCACGATAGAGCCCGAAAGAAGATACTCACAGCAGCATCAAAATGCAAGTCGACCTGGTCATCGCTCTTGTCGCGGACCTTGTTACGGACGATCGCGACAAAGATGATGTCGATGAGGAAGACCGCGGTCGTTAGAACGGCTGCAAAAATCCCCCAAAGCAGCGAGCAGATTGACGGCAGACGGGCTGGGCCATCACGTCCCCGGCAGACCATGAGCACGGAAACGAGGAAGGCGAGGAACGTCAAGCCGCATGCTGTAACCCAGTCAAGCTTGGACGAGAGAAGTTTAGCACTATTTGACCTACCTATAGGATGCAACACGAGGGCCGCCGTGGTCACCTTCGAGATGGTGTCCTCGAGGTCTGAAACACCTCTAAAATAGGCAATGAGCACTTCCAGGCTTCGTGGACGTTGCAGCGAGTTACAAAACGATAGGCGGGTCCCAAAAAGATGAGGTGGCGCCGCGCGTGGTCGGCCCGATGCGTCCGACTTCGTAGAACGCACGGTGCACGGCGCCTACACACTGTGTATCTCTCCTGTCCGGCCACTCAGATGCGCCTGCCGTCTACAGTGACAAGCAGAGATATGTCCTCGTTTTTGGGGAAAATCCAAGGGCCAATATGGGACAGGAAGCGCGCACGCCTAAGGGCGCTCGTGACGTTAGCACAGCGCGCCGAGGGTGCCGACGCAGGAGCCACGCGGGAGGTGGGGCGGGGGCACGAGAGGGGGACCCGCCTATCGTTTTGTAACCTGCTGTGAGATGAGGCGAAGACTCACAGCGCCTCCATAACCGTTTGATCGAAGGTATAGCCGAGCTTCGTTTCCGAGCAAACCTCGCCCGTGTCGGTCGAAGCATTGTCTACGCTGGTCAGGGTTTTAGCCACGGACGCGTCGCCACTCTCTAAGCGCGCCTCACGAGATCTCGATGTTGGAGGTACAGTACCCCCACACGCCGAAGTTGGCATAACCAGAGACTCCAACATCCGCACCAAAGACGTTTGTGCTGAGCTCAGACGTCACAGAAAACAGGTGGATGGACTTGATGATGGGTGTCGAGAGGGACACGAAAAGAAGCAGGATGAACGCAGGAAACGTCAGCAGGGGTGATATGGACTGCAGCATGGCGGGCAGAGGACAGAGGGTATCTTGGTAGCACCCGCGCGCGCGAACAAGGGCAAGGTTTATATACGCAGCAGTGCCAGGGCCCTCGTCACTGCCTCAACCAACGAGTGACGTGCAGCTCAGTTCAATGTTCGCACGGTGCGCGATGAGCGGAGAAAATGAAATTCTACGGTCGTCTTGGCGCTATCTTCCATTTGGATCACCTCTGTTGTGGCGCGAGCGTCGTGGGCCACACGCGTCTTCCGCCCGCAGGGCGCGCTGGTCGACATCGGAACAGACTTGCAGGGCGCCCAGGGCTCGCCCCGGCTGACGCCGATAAACATTCCACGAGGTCCGCAGGAGGCCCGGCAGAATGAACGGGCGTAGCAACGCAGGTCGCGAAGCCATCACCTCCTGATCGACTCCCTTGGCGGCGCGTTCCAGCCTTTCACGCCGTCAAAGAACGCGTCCTACTGCGAAACCTCGCTCGCGGCTGTAGAAGGACGCGTCGCATGCGACGCCCGCCTACGTCCACGCCGTATATACAATGGAAACCTCGTGTATTTCTGGTCAGAACAAGGGTTGTTTGATTTCAGCGGTTCGTCGTCGTGCTTCTTTGATGGGATTCCCATTTCCCATCAATCGGAGTTTCAACATAGGCCTATTTTCCTGGAAGTACAGGGAGGAAAAGAGGGAGAACTGGGCGTACTTCCTGGCCCGAGACCTCCAAAGTGAGTGGGTATTCGCCATTGAGTAAAATGGAGGGAGTGACGCGAGAGGTCGAGAAGCGGAAAGCGGAGAGCGGAGGCAGATCCCATGACCGCGTGGCTTTAGGGGCTAGATTTGGCTGGAAGGGCGCAGCCAAACACATCATGGGAACAATTTATATAAGCCCCTACCCTCTGCCCGTTTTTCTCAACCCTTTTCACCCTCCTTTATCCTCGTCGTCGACGACAGCCCTTCACCCGGGTCAAGGCCAGCCAGCACATTCTCTTTCCTCCATTTCTATTCGCATTGTACGTACCCGCGTCGCGTCGCGAGTTCCGTCCCGCCCGCAGTCTCATGCTTATCGTCGTACGACAGTCTCACCTGCAATAATGTCCGCCGCCGAGACTGCCGCTGCCCCCGCCCCCGTTGCCCCCGTCGAGGAGGTGAAGCCCGCTGAGGCTCCGGCTGCTGAGGCCGCCCCTGTTGCTGAAGCTGCGAAGGTGGAGGAGGCCGCCGCCGTACGTGATTCTCACGCCATGTGCATATGTTCAACTACTGATTCGCGCTCTAGGAGGCACCCAAGGCTGAGCCCGCTGCTGAGACGAAGGCCGAAGTACGTCCACAAGCCGATCATTAACCGTCACACCGACTGACCTTTCCTTTTTAGGAGACCCCCGCACCTGCTGCTGAGGCCACGACTGAGGAGCCCGCGAAGGAGGAGGCGAAGCCCGCCGACGCCCCTGCTACCGAGGAGGCGAAGGATGATGCCAAGCCCGTATGTCGCGCGTTCTCTCTGTCGTTGCTATGACTCATCTTCCCCTAAGGCCGAGGAGAAGAAGGAGGAACGCCCCAAGAGCCCGAGCCTGCTCGCGAAGCTCCTGGCTCCTTTCAAGAACGAAAAGACCAAGGCCGAGAAGAAGGTGAAGACCCCCAAGTCGCCCAAGAAGGAGAAGAAGAAGGAGGAGGCTGAGGCCCCTGCTGCCACCGAGGAGGCTCCTAAGGAGGGCGAGGCCGCTGCCGAGGCCCCTAAGGAGGAGACCGCCGAGCCTGCCGCTGAGGCCCCCAAGGCCGAGGAGGCGCCCGCTGCGGAGGCTCCCAAGGAGGGTGAGGCTCCCGCCGTCGAGGCCGCCGCCCCGGCTGCTGAGGAGGCCAAGCCCGCCGACGAGGCGAAGCCCGCTGAGGAGGCCAAGGCCGAGGAGAAGAAGGATGAGAAGGTGTGTTGGCTGCCCCTGCGTCGTCACTGTTCACTCATTCTGTCGCAGAAGGAGGAGAAGACCCCCAAGGCTGCGAAGGTCGGCCGCCGCTTGTCTGCGCGCGTCGGCGACTTCTTCAAGCACAAGCCGAAGGAGGTCTCCACCCCGGCCAAGGTCGAGGAGGAGCAGGGCAAGACCGACGAGGCTCCCAAGATCGACGAGCCCGCTCCTCTCGCGCCCCTCGAGAACCCCGCCGCCGAGGGCAAGAAGGAGGAGGGCGCCGCACCCGCCGCTGAGGAGGCCAAGCCTGAGGAGACGAAGCCTGCTGAGGCCGCTGCCCCGGCTGTCGCTGCGACCGCATGAGCACCTTCGTGTCCGTGTCTCCTTGAACGACCCTCATGATTTCCTTCCCCTTCGGATACCTTCACGGGTGCGAACACCCTACCTCATCGTGACGCTGGAGGATCTAGTACATCTCCCGATTTATGTCTTGCCTGGTCTTACGATACAGGGTCTGGTCTTGTTCCATTTACGATCTCCTCGCATCACGACTACCGGATCCCCCTCTTCTTAATACCATTTTTCTACCTGTTGTTTTTGCATACCCCGTTCGATACTCTTTCCTTATGGATCGTGCTCCGTCTTTGGGTTCTCTTCTATCTCTCTCGGCTTAGACAGTTGAATATAAGACTGCCGACCCCGTTCCGCTCTTTTCACTTGAACTTGCCTCGAATGAACACGCGTGTAAGTCTCGATCACGGAGTCATAACTGTAATAGCGCTTTGCTTCGAACGCACTCAGAACCACCATGTCGCGCCGTAACGCGAACAGCGGTAAGGACAAGCTTCTCGACGACGAGGAAGAGGTCTTGCAGGCCGTCATTCTTGCGGACAGCTTCAACAAACGTTTCCGCCCGCTTACAACGAGGAAACCACGAGTACGACGATCCTCGCCACAATGCACACCGTTGGCGCTGACACGGCGCACAGTGCCTTCTCCCCATGTGCAATGCCCCCCTCTTGGATTGGACCTTCGAGAGCCTTGCCCTTGCAGGCGTTCAAGAGGTCTTCGTAGTGTGCAGGTCGCACGCTGACCAGGTCAAGACCGCGATCAGGTAAGTCATCGCGCGCCTCCCCGCCACGAACACCACTGATCGCAAGCACCCCTCAGCGAGTCGAAATGGAGCAAGCCCGGCTCGGGGATGAAGATCGTGCCCATCATGACCGCGAAGGAGACGTTCTCGCCCGGGGACGCGATGCGCGACATCTACACCCGCGGGCTCGTCACGACGGACTTCGTGCTCGTGATGGGCGACCTGGTGAGCAACATCCGGATCGACGAGGTCGTGCGCGTGCACAAGGAGCGCCGCAAGACGAACAAGGACGCGATCATGACTATGGTGGTGAAGGAGAGCGGGTCAAGGCATCGGACGAGGTGCGTGTGCTGTACACTGCGTTCCCCTGCGGATTGCTGACGTGCTGTAGGATGAAGGGCGACTCGTCGATGTTCGTAATTGACCCGGAGACCTCTGAGTGCTTGCATTATGAGCATATCCCCGGCTACCCGCTGAAGAAGCACGCACATATACCACGAGAGATCTTCGCCGAACATCCTGAAGTAGAAATCCGTAACGACCTCATAGACTGTCAAATAGATGTGTGCTCGGTTGAGGTGCGTCTGCAGAGTCTTGTACTACCACCGTGTACTTACAACCTATCCAGGTTCCTTCGCTCTTCCAGGATAACTTCGATTATTCAGATATCCGTCGTGACTTTGTGCACGGGGTCCTCACCTCCGATCTCCTCATGAAAAATATCCATTGCTATGTGGCGAAGGAAGGCTACGCTGCCCGCGTGAAGGATACGAAGAGCTACGAGGCTGTCAGGTGCGTTCACGTCCTATTGCAACATGCTACCGAGGTCTGATAGAAATCCCTTTCAGTAAGGACATCCTCGCTCGGTGGACCTTCCCTCTCGTCCCCGATGACAATCATCCCAGCGGTCATGTGTACGAGCACCTGCGCGGCAACAAATACATCGCAAAAGACAATAGCGTAACGCTGGCACGGTAGCTTCCTTCCCAATCCACCTTCTCGCCACATACTAACTCAAACTCCTCCCAGAAACTGCAAAATCGGCAACAACACCCTCATCGGCTCCTCCTCGCAGGTCGGCGACAACACCGAGATATCGGCCTCCGTTATAGGGCGCAACTGCGTTATTGGACCGGGGTGCGTTATCCGGAATGCATACATCTTCGACGGCAGCACCATCGGGAAGGAGTGCACGATTGAGCGCAGCATCCTCGGCGCGGGCGTGCAGGTGAAGGACGGTTCGGTCATTGACCGCGGGTGTCTTGTTGCCGACGATGTTACGGTGGGCCCGAAGGCGCATCTGCACCCCTTCGAGCGGTTGTCGCGAAGGAGGGAGTTGCCTGCGCAAGGAAGCGGGGAGGATGCAGATGACGAGGATGAAGAAGTGGATTCGGACCTTGAGGATGTTGAAGCAAGTGAGTTACATTCTGCAGACATGAGCGCTCGCTCTGACTTCGTGATAGTGCAAGACCAGTTGCACGCCACATTGGGCGACGAGTCGAATGCTATCATTTGGCCTAGAGAGGAGAAGGAAGAGGAAGAAGAGCAGAAGAGCGACATGGAAGAGGACGACGAATACGACGTCGAGAACCCGAAGAACCAGCGCTTCATGAGACTCGGTATGTTGCTCACCTTGCTCACTACGCCACCGCTTACATACACCACCCCAGCCGACGACTGCTGGGACCTCGACGTCTCCGACCAAGGCTCCGAGTCCGCCGACGACAGCGACTCCTCCTCCAGCGACGACGAGTCCACCTTCTCCGTCCCCATGAACGCCTCCCAGACCTCGCTCCCCGTTGTCGAGAAGGCCGCCGAGCACGAGTTCCAAAAGGAGGTCCGCCAGTCCCTCGAGCGCGCCTTCGCCGAGAACCACTCGGTCGACAACGCCGCCGTCGAGCTCAAGACGCTGCGCATGGCGAGCAACGTGCCGCTCCTGCGCGTGCGCGAGAGCGTCGTGGCGGCGATTGTTGAAAGGATACCGATTGTGGCGGGGGATCCGGCAGGCCAGAGACGTGCGATTCACCAGATGATCGGGAGGTGGGGCGACCTTATTAACCAGATAGGAGGGATGGACCCGGTGGAGACGATTCTTGTGCTGCAGGTGAGTGACCCCTTGCGTACTATTAGATTGCGTCTGACACCCAGCCAGCGACACTGCGCAACCTCAGAGCGCCTGGCATTGTTCGGTCAGATCCTCGCAGCCCTCTATCAAGAAGACGTCGTCGAAGAGGAAGACATCCGCGCCTGGTTCAAGCACCCCGAGTCGCGCGGTGAGGACGTCGGGGCGTCAGGCGAGGAGCTCGAGAACATCAAGAAGTGCAGGGATGTGGGCGCGAAGATGATCGAGCAGTTTGACGCGCAGGAGACCAGTGAGGAGGAGAGCGAGGAGGATGAGGACGAGGATGAAGACAAAGATGAGGACGAGGATGAGGAGCCTGCTGCCAAGCTCCCGCGGCCCGCAGTCGATCCGGATATCGTTGACGGCGGCTCGAGTAGTGAGGAAGAGGAGGAAGACGAGGACGAGGAGGAAGATGACGAGGAAGACGAGAAACTTTCGCCAGCGGTAGAAGCCACCTCTCAATCCCCGACCACTTCACAACCCCAACCTATCACCGCCACGCAACCTCAGCCAACGCCCACCTCACAACCTCAAGCAGAAACAGCCCCATCGCAACCTCAAGCCCCCTCTTCACCCACACCCTCAGCGGCACGCTCGCCTGCTGCTGCCGCGTCGACCGCTGCTGACCCTTCAGCAGCCCCTCCTTCCTTTCGTGCCGAAAGTGGGGGAAGCGCAACCGAGAAGACCGTCGAGTCCAGTGAACGGCGACCAAGCGTCTCTGCCGCCCAAGGAGCAAGCGAAGGAGCCGTGGTGGAAGCGCCTGCGCAGCCGGTTCAGCCGCCTGCGGCGGCGCATTCCACGGAGGTAAAAGTCGCGCGCGAGGAGGAGACGAAGGGCCCTGCTGCGCCTAACCCATGACTCGCTTGCTGCGTGCAGTAATCATTGCGGTTGGCATGCGTTAGTAGAGCTTTCGCGAACAGGATAGTCAGCACCGCCAGTATCCAACAAAAGAAAAACGAGGCGAATAGCCCTATGTACGATAGCTACAGTCTCTTCTACTTATTGCTCAGTGATTGGCTGCTTGCAGTATGATAAACGCTATTTGTATCTAGAGTAGCTCAGTGTATAGCAGAACGAAGTGTGTATCTATTTTTCGTGACTGGTTGAAGTTCCGCAGCGCAAGTTTGAGCAGGTCTAACAACGGCTCCGAAGTTCAACTTGCACGTGATTGGTTCTCTTGCTGGCGTATGTTCATCGTAGTCTACGATCCTGAGTCGAAGATAGCATGGATTCCGCCCTTCATTGCTAGTACAACGCGTATGTACGCACTGGTACATCTTGTTTTGCACGTTGGATAGGAGAAGACTCTCGGAAACTCTCACATTATCGTTATCATTTGCGTTCCGAATCCAGAATGAACTGCGATACATTGTGCAGATAGTATTCGCCTTTGAGTACATCGTCGTGATCCTCCGTCGGCCCTCCGATATCCACCCTCACAGCATCCGCGTCTCCTTCATGAATGTCCCGCAGGTGCGCGCCCATCGCTTGCGTCTGCCCTATATCGACCAATGTGTCCTGGCGAGAATGTAACAAGTACCACCGTGCGCCCGATTTACGCAGAGGATATCGAGCGACGGAGTATGCGGCGTAGTCCTCCTGTTGCCCGAATGCATCCCAGATAAACCACTTCCCGTAGTCCGGCCATTTTGCGAGTAGTGAGTTTATGTCGTAAATTCCCTCTGAGCAAACGACCCCTTTGACTGCGTCCAGCACGGTAGGCGGGGGCGTCAGTGATGGAGTGACCTTGCTCGAGTCCAGGACGATGCTCGCAATCATATGCGCGCTGCACGAGTGGCCGAGGAGATACCAACGCGTGCGGCTGAGGGTTGCGCTGGCGGTCTGATACCCGACATCGTGCAGGTGAACGAGGAAGGTCAGAAGGTCCTCAGCGTGCGCGGGATGGTGCAGCGGCGGCGTCCGAGGCGAGAGACGGTAATTCGGTACGGCGACGCTCACGCTGGTGCGCCGTACGAGCTCCTCCGCGAGCGGCCGATGGTCTCGCTTATCCTCGCTGCGGGCGGGTCAGCACAGTCAAGACATGTTGGACAGTATATAATGTATAGCGGGAGCATCCCGCGGTGAATGGCACCAGGAACACGCCGACGGAGGCTGGATGTCAGGCAAGACGCGCGTGATGGAAAATGCTATATTTATGGTGGAAAAGCAGGCGCTTCGAAGGCGACGAGAGCAACGGCGGGTTTAGAGGGGAGGGGGAAGCATGGAAATGGGGTAAACAGCAGGGCGGAGGGTGGGCTTGGCAGTTTTGAGTTGAAGTAAGAAGACTCACGACCGCCATGCGCCACCGTGCGCGAAGATAATCACGGGGAGCTCTGCGTCCTCAGCCTTATCGGCTGGGAAGTACAGGTCGTACGAGCGGTAGGGGTCGTCGACGCCGGCATACTGCAGATCGAGGATACTGGTGATTTCCATCGCGCGTGCTTCGGTCACGGTTGAACTTCGATTGAACGTCTCGGATCCGCGCCCACCGGGCGTGCGTTTGCGACAGGCTAGAATCGTCCCCGAGGAGGCCTTTACTGTATAGCCAAGCCCTGGGCGAGTACAGGAGATGCGCCGCGAGGTGGCAGCCGAGGGCGTCGAGCACAGGATCGCGCACCGGAATGCGCACCGGAAGGGGCTGCGTGCGACACCGCCACAGTCCCTTTCTCACGCGGCGCGTCATCGCATCATGACGTCACGTAACCGCCCGCGCGCCTCGTATATAAGGCGCGCATCCGCCCTCGGCCCTGGACTCTTTACCGACCACCATGGCTTTCACCGCTTCTGACATTTGCAAGGTCAGTTTTAGAGGCGATTTCCCCCTGCAATCCTGCATCCGGGCCCTCCCCTCCCTTGCATTCCTGGCCAGTTGCTAACTCCTCCCTCAGATCATCTTCGCCGTCCTCCTCCCGCCCCTGGGCGTGTTTTTGGAGCGAGGCTGCAACGCAGACTTCTGCATCAACATCTTGCTGACCATCCTGGGTTACATGTGCGTCCCTTTGCTCTCCCCCGTCCCACTCGCTGACCGTTCCCCTTCCCGTTTAGTCCCGGTATCATCCACGCGTTGTACATCATCTTGAAGTACTAGGCGGCAGCCATGAACGAGCCGAACTTTGGAGACGAGACGCCGCACAATCAGGCGCTAGCCCACTCTACTACGGGTGGAACGACCCAGCACGCCCTTCACGCCCCCGCGCGCATGTCTAGCGACATGATACCCGGACCTGCCTGTACCATATAACGTACTTTCTGACCTTCTAATGTATCGTTATACTTCACATGGATTTGCACTTTTTGTTGTTCCCCACACGTTCGCAGTCGACATGCATGACTTCAGCCTCAAGTGGTCTCAAACCGTATGCCTCGAGAAAACCACCCATCGAGTGCGAAGGTGCGACGTTTCTTGACATCGTTATAGCTGTCGGACTGTCACCGTCTCGGCAAGGCGCATATACTCAGCATAATTCGTAAGCAACGGAACTCTTACTTTTCCGGGCGGACGACGGTACAATTGCCCTCGGCGCTCGGCAGTCTGACCTCGTAAACTTGAAGGCACCCCGCTAATCTTTCCGCGATAACAGTAGCACTGGTACAAATGACATTCGGCACCCTACATGCACCGCAAGCCGACGAAGGACATCGCAATCACAGCCCGTGGTGTATCGCACCTACAGCTCGTCCCGAGCAGGATCATCGTAATTCTCCTCGTCTCCCTCGGCCTCCTCCTTGCCCTCCGCCTGCACGAACTTGTTCCCCTTGATCGCGAACCCCGCCGCCCGGAGCGCCTCATTGATCACCGCATTGCTCTCCGCGTCGTCCATATCCTGAAACACCCCCTCGTCCAGCACCTCAATCACCACATCCCCATCCTCCACAATCACAGCCGCCTCATTTCCCGCGCCCGCGCCCAGGAACGCGTTCAGCGCGCGCCGCAGGATCTCGCTGTACGCGCTCTCCGCCGCCGCCTTCTTCTGCTTCACCGGGTCCGGCGGCGCGTCCTTCGCGCGCGTCGCGGGCAGCGACGTCTTCCGGCGCGGGTGCTTGTACGGGTGGTCGCCCTGCGGGAGGTCCGCGGCGCTCGGCTCCGGCCCCGCGACGACCTCCCGGCAGCGGATGACGGCCTCCTCGCGCGCGTCGCGCCGGGACTTGAAGCCGGGCTCGCCGCACAGGCGCGGGGTGTGGATGACGAGAACATAGGAGCACGTCTTGGCTTCCTTGACGAACAGGATCGTGTCCGTCATCGCCATCGAACAATGGAACTATGAGAACACGTCAGCGCGAATTGACCACATCCCTCGCCCTCAGCGGGTTCCATTGTGGACGCAGGCCAGGAAGAGCGCAGCGGCACGCGTGCATGCGAATATCGGCGAAAATGAACAAGAGGTAAGCGCGGTCCGTGGGAGCGCACCGCGTATCGCGCGAAGAGAAGCAGAATAAAACCGGGAAATGCACGTGCAGAGCCAACAGGAACAGTGAGGGACGCCCTTCGCCCAGTGTGCCCCCGTCGCAAATTTCTCTCGATAGCATCAAGCGATGTCGAGAGCATCAAGGGATATGCAGAACCGAGGGCGACGGCCGCAAAATTGCCTTCGCCGAATAAATGAAAAGATGGCTCACCTGTACCTCAACCTCACGGGGCTTTCCCGTCTTGTCGCAGATAGTGCCGTCGCCCCAGCGCTGCACAAGGTACCGGGAACCCGCATTTTTGGCGAGTTCGATGTTGGCTGCGAGCGCATTCTGCTCGGCGACGGTGAGGTCCGCGCCAGGCTCCGGCGTACGAGGCGCGCGCCCTAAAGTGTAAGAGTCCCACTAAAAGGCGAGTAAGTTCAAGGGTTACTCGTAAAAGGGTAAAGATGAAAATCAGATAAGACGGATGAATGACAGGGAAGATGCTTCGGATAGGTTTAGTAGGCAGCGGAGATGACAACGCATGTGTGGGGACGAAATGCGCGCTTGAAAGGCGGAAGAAAGCAAATATGTTTACCTCTGGATCTTCTGCTGGGCGATAGCCTGCTGCGTTCGATACTTTGTCAGCTCCAGGGTCTTCGCAAAGAAGGCGCGAGCGGGTACACTGCGGAGAAGGCGAAGAAGAGAAAGAAGGGACGCACTGGCAGCATGAGGTGTTGAGGGGATCAGTTCCTTGAATTGCCGGATTTGTTGGCCGTGGCAGTAGGAATACGTGAACCACCCTGGGTAACAATGATATGATGCTTAGCGGCACAGGCGAGTTTCGGGCTCATTAGACCTGCCTTGTCGGTGCTGCATTAGGGTCAGCCGCGGATCGACGCGTAGCGGGCAGACGTGTCACGCACGTAGAGGCATGTCCCGGTTAGCGGCTGCAGGAGCTGCCAGCTGCGCGCCGGGGTGAGTTCCGCATCCGCGGCGTCGTCTGCATTTGGTGGTTCATAGTCCAAGGGTTTGGGGACGTAGCAAAGGTAGGATTCGGGGCCCATTCGCATGAGTTCAAGGGTGTGGTTTGCTTCTGGACGATGCAGCTATCTGAAGTTATTTCATTGCCGCGCGAATGCAAGACGGACGGAGTGCATACCTCGGACGAAGCTTCATCGCTCTCACTGCCGCCAATTTCTTTCCGCGAGCTCCAGTCGCGCCAGCCTGCAGAATCCTCGTGCCATGGTTGGTCTGCGAATTCGAGTTCGCCGCCGCGGAGACCTTCACGGAGCCAGCGTTCAGCTGTGTCTCTCCCGATGGGCTGGCCATTCATAAACGAGACGCGGAATTTAGGGAACGCATGGGGGTCTTCAGGGAGTGAGTGCAGCAGACGGGCTGCTGCGACTTGAAGAGAAGCGCATAACACGAGACTGGCAGCTGAGACCATGCCGCGCGACAATGGCAATGGATTCTGGAGAACAAGGCGGCGGAGGGGTGCCGCGGACGCCACAAACGCGCTCGCTCCCACGTCAGCGCCGGACCGGGCCGTCGTCCGCCAGGAACGCCGGGAATGTCGTCACGGTCTCCATGCATTTCTGCGCAGCACTGGGGCCTCGTGCGGCGTTTCTCATTTTTGCTCACGCCGGGCTCCCCCCCTTCCGCTCTCCCTCCCTCTGCTGCTGTCAGAGAGACGTCAGCGTGAGCCCTAGTTACGCGGTATATTCCGCGGATATTTCAGCCGCACACAGTCCAGGCGCTCTTCGACCGCGAGTACACATACACAGACTGCCATCCGGGGTTTCGTAGGGACGGGCCTTCATCGGGCGGCGACGACCGCACGATAAATTAGATATAGGCCTGATAAGAATTGCGTGCCATGTGTAGCAACGATTTTTCGCCGATTTCTTGTGGGCTTCGCTGGGGGGAGGGGGCGGGCACCGACGGCGGCGACGACGAGCAGCGGGCTCTCCGTCGCACCGAGGCGGGGAACGGACGCGTGACGCAGCGAGGCGCGTGCCGGCGGCGGTTTGCTCCCGTGAGACGGAGCGTCCCCGATTTGGGGGCGCATTTGCAATTTCCAGGGCACAAGAAATCATCGACTTGTTCCCCCGTCATTTAGTGGGAAATTTCGGTTCGGTTGATGAGGACGGCCGTTTAAAACCCTCGAATAGCCCTCGTTTTATTCTTTTCCACCTTGCCCCGCTCTCTTTCCCCTCCCTCGTCGCCCCCTCGCCGCCCGTGCACAACATCGCCCCCAATGTCCGAGTCCCCTGAGCCTGTCGACCCCGTCGCCGACCAGCAGGAGCACGATCAGCTCGACGACGAGTCCCCCGCCGCTGCCGGCGAGTCCAGCGCCGCCGCGGCCGCCCCAGCACCGCCGCCCGGTTCGTCCCCGTCGCGATCTCTGCCCCCAGACGCGCCCTTATCCCATCCCCAACAGCAGAGGCGCCCCCCGTCAAGCGAGGCCGAGGTACGCATCCGTCGTCGCCGTTGTTGATCTAGTAAGCTGACTGAGCAACTAGGCCGTCCCAAAGGTGCCGTCCATACTCCAGAGCCGCGTCGCCCCGCTCCTCACATCCTCCCCCATCGATAGGCTCGAAGAACAAGCCCAAAGACGCGAACGCCGCCGCGACGGCGTCCACGTCCGCCCCCACGACGGGCAAGAAGCGCGGAAGGTGAGAGATCGCTTATCTGCGCTCGCTGACGCGTCTGACGCCCCCGATCCAGACCGCCCAAGGTGAGCTTATTTCTGCGCCCCAGTCGACGCGTCTCAACGATGAATAGGAGAAGAAGGACCCCGAGGCTGAGGGCGAGGAGCCTCCGGCCAAGAAGAAGCGTGGCAGGTCCGTGCGCCGCACTTCTCTCTCCCTCCGATCTCATCCGTCTGCAGGCCCCCCAAGCCCAAGCCCGAGGGTGCCGACGCTGCGGCGACGCCCAAGAAGCGCGGTGTGTAATCTACCGCATGACTGTTGGTTGCCACTAATGCCACCCCAGGTCGGCCGCCCAAGGCTGCAGCCCAGTAAATGCTGCAGCTCAAGCCAGCCTTCTTTAACCCATGTTGCCTGCTGGCCACAACATGGGAAGCGGTCTAACGCACCTCCTTTACATGAATGCTTCTTCCATAGGTTTTCCGGTCGGGTCTCGTATATTCCATATTCCTCCGCTCCCCGCTCCTTCTCTCTCCTCTTCCCTCTTCCTTTCTGTCGTACTGCTCTCGACTGATCCTTCTGGTCTGGTAAATACCACATATCTACACACTGGCGCCCCGTCGAAGCTCTGTATTTATCTATGCCTTTGGGGCGCGGTCACGGACAGGCAGACTGCACACGCCCTCTCTCGCCCTCCTGTTGTTTTAGTACCCCGGTTACAAGCAATATACATATGGACATGAACGATACACTTCGCACACGGACGTCAACATAACTCACGTGAAATCAACAGCTTCATGTTCAACATGCAGAGTTGATTATCACGCTTTCGGACCTTCTGATTCGGGTCGCGTTCTCTGCAACGTACGCACCCTCTTACGGCGCCGCTACTGACCCCGAATTCTGTCATTTATCCGTACCTAGGTAAGTACAGAACATTCACGCTGTCGCAAATCAACGCAAGAGCCGCTGAGCGCGCTGGTAGCCCGCAATGGCCGCCAGCACGGACCCCGTCCCCACAACCGACGCCGTCAGCCAGCCGAGCGCCGTCAGAATGCGCGCCTGCCTCTCCGCCTTGCGCTGCGCGACCGCGTAGCTCACGTCCGGCCGGAACGTGACCATCGTGTACAGCGGAATCCACTCGCTCGGGTAGCCCGCCGGGAACGGCACGCTCGCGAGCGTCGTCCTAAAGGCCGCCAGCGAGGGCCGCTGTCGCCTACTCAGCGCGTACAGCACGTTATCGACCGCCTTCTTGAACAGGAACATCGGCGTTGTGACGCTATGGCGCATCTCGATGCTGCGCGGGCGCGGGCGGTCAGGAGGGGGGGGCCAAAAAAGCGCACACGGCATACAGATCGAAACTCACTAGTTCCTCTGCGCCAGGTCGCAGATCGCGACCAGGTCTTCGTGCCGGGTCTCGGAGTAATGCGCCAGCGCGCTGGCGAGCCGCGGATCGACGACGCTCGGGTCCTCGGAGATTTTCTCGGACGTTATGCCATTGGCCTCGAGAATCGTGCCTAGGACCCGGACGTCTTCGAGCCCACAGTTCAGACCTTGCCCGTAGAAGGGCACCATTGCATGCGCTGCGTCTCCGAGAATAATCGCGCGGTCCTTATAGTGGTATGGGTTCGACTGATTGAGGCGTTAATTAACAGGTAATTGCACGAGAAATGACAAGACACTGACTGTGGTACAGATGAGTGGGCAGCGCGGATTGCGCCCATAATCCTTCGCAAGCAAATCGGCGCCAATGAGCCGATAGGCATCCGGAAATTGGTGCTCGAACCAGGAGAGGAACTTGTCCACCGTGTCTAGCTTGTCAAATTCGGTACTGGGTGCGAAGAGAGTGCAAGTAAACGTCTTGTCCTTGTTTGGCAGAGCGATGAGCATGAAAGAGTGTCGCGGCCATATATGAAGGCGGTTAGGGTGTAGAAGGAACATCGTTTGTCCATCCGCATCCCGGCCTGGTGGCATGCGAAGCTCCATGTACTCGTCCTTCATGTACTTCTGCTCGAAGTCCATCCTGCCAACAGATAAATCGGTATTCGAGACTTGTTGGCATATAGAACCATCATACCTCACGACACGCATCATCTGCCGGCGCACTACCGAGTAGCTGCCGTCTGCGCCTATGCAGAAGTCAAACTGCACTTCGCGGTCTTGTCCGGTCTCCAGGTCGCGAACGGTCATCCTCTTGCCGTCGAAGTCGATGTTCTGCACCTTATGCCGGAAGTGAAGCTTGACGCCCGGGAGCGCTTCCACCTCGTCCAGCAAGCCCTGATTAAGCACGGCACGGTCGATGGAATTGATATGCTACGGGCTGTTTAGCCTGAGTCACAGAGAAGTATGGACGTCGCACGCACCTGATTATCCCTGTCGTAAAATACAGTGCGCTCCTCCCCCTTGGGGGTATGGATCATACGACCGTGCATAGGGATGGCATCGGCGAGGAAGCGATCAGCAGCAGCCGGGTTCACCGCCTGCAGCGCGATGATTCCGCGGTGCGACATGGCCAGGTTGATTGAGCGGAGTGCTGCATTCTCGCGGGACTCGGGGAGGCGAAGGTCTGCGAGTCATTGTCAGCACACGCAACGCGTTCAGGACGTAGTCTCCGCACCTGCCCGCCCCTCATACAAATCGACGCGCCACCCGCGCTTAGCAAGCGCCATAGCGGCCAGGCATCCCACCGGTCCCGCGCCAACGACCGCGACAGTGCGCGCGTTGCTCGAGTTGTCCGACATGATGGCGAAGACGAAGGTGGGGGGAATGTGTAAGCGAGCGTCGCGCCTGCGCTTATGGCGATCGCCCCTAAGGAAAACTCTAGACCTGTGGTCTCGGAGCTGTCATCGATGATATACGGGATCAGGCCCGTGCCGCGACCGCAAGTGTTCCATGCAGAGCTTTCGTGATACTGAGGCGCGCGATGGCGATGAGGACGGACGGGCAGGGGCGATGGGCAGACAAGCGCCGGCGCGTAACCGACGATCGGATCCTGCCCGAGGCGCCTCAGACACGGTCACGTGGCGAACAGTTCAACTTGAGGTCGCGCAATCGCCGCGATGGAGGGGAAATGTGGAGGGGAAAGATGGGTGTGTAACAGGTCCTTGTAGAGCTGACAGCGCTGAGCTGTAGAAGGACGCGTCAGAGACTCTGTCTCACTCCCGCTGGATATTGGAAGAGTCAGCGTGCATTCGGCGTGAATAGATCGCAGTCGGCGGTGACGAAGCTGCGTCGTCGTTTCGAGGTACATCGAAATGTGGCTGACCGTCTGTCTGCCGCACGGGGGGCACTAGTAGGACCGAGGCAGGTGGGCCATACATCTTCTCCGCCATACCCGTCCCATTCGCAGTCGCCTCGGCGACAATCGAGAGCGACGTGATGCTTGAGATGCTCACTCAATTCGAGGTTGCTTTGCCGGCCTCGGTCCTCACTGAAACTTGACATGTTGTATACAGTGTGGAAGACCCGGAGGGAAATGGCTCTGAACCTATAGATGTCCTCTTTCACAAAGCGTCCCTCGAGAATACAACAATGCAATTGTAAACACAACCTTACAACCCCGCCACCTTAAACGCCTCATCCAACAACCTCGCCCCCCGCACCACATCCTCCGACGATGAATACAACGGATTCGCCGTCAGCCGAATCACATCCGGATCCCTTTCATCCCCAATCACCCCCAAACTCTCCAACGCATCGAACACCTTCCGCATCACCCCCGTCCCCACGGGCAAGAACAGCAGGCTCAACTGCGCCCCCCGCCGCTCCGCCTCCCTCGGCGTGATGATCGTGAAGCCCGGTTTGGTGTGCTTGCCCGCCTCCTCGACCGGCACGTAGTACGGCGACCTGACGAGCAGCGACTCGAGCGCAGCCGTCAAAACCAAAGCCCTCTCGCGAAACGCCCGAATCCCACCCGCCGCCTGCAGCGTCTCCAGCCCGCCCAGCACAGCCGCCGACGCCAGCACGACAACGTTGCTCTGCTGGAACCCCTGCGCGCCCGCGATCGGGTCGAACGTCGGCGGCATCTGGAAGCGCGTCGCCTCGTTGTGGCCCCACCAGCCCGCCGCGCGCGGCTGCTTCTCCGCGTTCCACTTCTCGTGCATGAAGAGGCCGGCGGTGGAGCCGGGGCCGGCGTTGAGGTACTTGTACGTGCACCAAACGGCGAAGTCGACGTCCCAGGCGTGGAGGGAGAGGGGGATGTTGCCAGCTGCGTGCGCGAGGTCCCAGCCGGCGATGCAGCCCTGGGAGGCTGTATGTTAGAATGGACGAAGGTGGAGAATGAGGGGAGGTACCTTTTCATGCGCCTTCGCTGTTATACGCTCAATGGGGAAGTACTGTCCGGTGTAATACTGCACCCCACTGAACAGCACCACCGCGATCTCGTGCCCCTCGCGCTCGATAACGTCCAGGATATCTTCCTCCCGCAGTGTGAACTCGCCCTCTCGCGGCGCAATCTCCCGCACAGCGACCTTCGGGTCGAACCCATGAGTGCGCACTTTCGACGCGAAGGCGTACTAACAGGAAGGGGTTTGTTTAGTTTGACATGTTATGTATGTGCGGGAACACGGAAGGTGGCGCATGAAAAACGGAGGGTGGCGCACCTGGTCTGATGGGAAGGCCTTAGCTTCGCAGAGGATCTTGAAGCGATCCTTGGTCGGCACGTAGAACGAGTCGAGCATGAGGTGCAAGTTCGCCGTCAGGGTACCCATGCAGGCGACTTCGCCCTCCTTCGCGCCTGAGAGAACGGTTCAAACGTGCAAGGAGACCGACAAGGTTGTTATGCGCACCAACTATGTCCGCAAACAGCGGGTGGATGCTCTCCGTGTATGTCTTCCATGGCCGCTGCTTGGGGTGCTTGAAGTGGCCGACCACGGCGCTGCATGTCAAGGTTGGTCAGACGCCCAGTCATGCCAGCGAAAGCTTCAGCGCACCTCTTCGCCCAGATATCGAGCTCCTCCTCGACGCGCTGCTTGCTGAGCTTGGGCATCGGTCCCAGCGAGTTGCCGCAGAAGTAGACGCAAGGTGCGTCTGGTGGGATGTCAGCATCTTTTCCCTCTCAACGTATCCCAACGCACCTTGGTCCTCAGCGCGATGGGCGCCGACTGCAGCATTCGTAGGGAGCACGAAGCTATCCCGCGCGAGCGGTTCGAGGTTCGCGATCTCAGGGGGGATGTCGAAAGTGGTGGACATTATAGCGGCGGCGGGCGAACGTGGGGGTAGGATGAAAGGTTCGGTGGGTTCTATCTTATAGCCCAGAAGAAGTAAGCCCTGCCACGTCGTGCGGGAGGGCAGCGATCGGTATGGGAGGAGGATAAAGAAAGCCGTGGCATCGTTAGCATTCTGCGGCTGTCCCTTGGTACGTCCGGCCAGGATCCGACGTGGGCGCTAATTACCGCGATCGGGCGCGGGCCGAGGCCGCGCATCACGCGAGGACCGGACGCATCACATGCCTAAAACGTGCCCTTGTGTTGAACTTCGAACCCTCCCGTTCATCCCTTGCATCGCCCTTCTATACCCACCTGCTATTCCTGTAGTGCAGCCTCGACGGATAGAATAGAGATGGATGTCATTGCTGTGACTCACTCAGTGCATCGACTGAGCAGTTAACGCCGGTGGCACCCACTGTTAACCGTCCATCTGATTCCCGCGTCAGTCAACACAGTCATACGACACGAGAGGACCCTAGTACACCCCCACACCCAGTATATCTGCGATACAGCGCCCTACATAGGGATGGAGGCACTGCCTTGCTGACCTACAGAAGATACGCCTGTTTTTACACAGGCCAATGCATTCGCTATCTTTACCAACTGAGCTCTAAAGATGCTGCTGCCTCAACCGGAGGTGGTCAGATGAGAGGGAATACGGACATAATGGGATGGCTCTCGAGCCGAGGTGACTACTCTCGCAGATACGGTGTGCGTATAACAGCGGATGAAAAGCGGCAGGCCGACCTCGCGCGTCAAACTGCATACCTCGCTTTCGCGCGAAAGCCTTCCGCGAGCTGCGTGCGCTGCAGAAGCTCGACGATGCCTTATCTTACCACGCTTCACAGGTTACTGTATTTCTTCCCGAGTACAATGGTTGGGCAGACCATTGATCAATTCATAATCGTCGAAGCGTGATTGACGATGACGCGCTCATCGTTGGAAGGTGGTGACTTTTGGAGATTAACAGGTCTTGTCAAAGCCATTGTCAGGGTCAAGAACGCTCGCGCAGGTCATTGCGGACTGACATAGTTTTGCACGGGCATTACCTGAGCGAAGCCTCGCCGCCTTCGCATGTGTTGACTCAGCGCAGCGAATGAGACCATCACGAGTGACAAGGAATGTACAAGGACCAGAAATGCGTCGCTTGGGCAGCACCCACAGGCAGCATCTCGAGCGTCTGCAGGTCCATGGGCATCCAGTGCAAGTGAAAAGCTGTGAGGTTTGTCAGTCTCTGACCAGGCGAGATGGGTTAGCTAAGAACGTACACATGCTCGTACCCTCGTAAGTACACCTCCTGGAGAGGGCAAGGTATAAGTAAAGCAAGATACTTAGTTGAAGGAACGAGACTCAACGCGCTCGGAACGCATACAACGGATTCAGTTGTTCGGAAGGACATAAGAGCACCAAGAGCCTGACGCAGCATGGCGTCGGATCATGTCAATCTATGGGGAGGGATGGGTCAATACATGTATAATGAGTTAGCAGGACACGGGTAGCATGCGCAGCACAAACAGGATCAGTAGACGCGGCGGGACAAAACGAGCGACAAGGACGATTATTATGTGTATTACACAGCAAAATATATAGCGTACGGCTATCCGCCCCTGCTCCGCGCATGGCACAGTACAATATATGCACGGACTGATGTTCTCTCCTGCACGTCTTTGCCACGCGAGGCCAGGAGGCACGCCTCGTAGCGCGAGAAGCTATCAGCTATCGGGCGCGTGGCTGTTGAAGCGGTGGAGCGGTCGGATCCTGGACCACGCACGCTCCTACAACTTCCTCAACACCTATGACCTCCCATCCCCCAACTTCTCCTTCTTCTTCTCCGCCTCGAAGTGCTTCTCGGCGCGCTCGAGCAGATCGATGGAGACGAGGATCTTGGAGCCCTTCCACAACTGGACGATATTGATCACATTCTTGAGCGCGCAGATGGGGAAGGAGAGCAGCGCGATGAGCTGCGGCCAGGTGAGCTGCGTGAGCGCGGCCGCGTAGGGGAGGGCGGGGTAGTAGCCGAAGCCGATGGGCGTGTGGACCCATTTCATGAGGTAGAGGGCGACGAAGAAGAGCTCGTTGCCGGCGCAGATTATAAAGAGCATGCGCTGGGGAGAGGGTGAGTTGAAGAAGGGGTTAGGGTAAAGGGGGCGTACTGCGCTATAGTACAAAGAGAGGATGCGGCTGACGGAGCTCTGAACGGTCTTGTGGCTCGAGTTTCCGGTGGCGAGTGAGCTTGCGGGGGAAATGAAATTAGCGCCCACACGAGGCTAGTGCGCATGCATCCGCACTCACCTATACATATGCATGTAGTGCGAGGAGAAGTCGAGAGCGATGAGGAACTGGAAGACAAGCGCGTATTCGGGGTACGCGAGGGTGAGGTAGCATAGCAGACATGATGTTGCGCATCTGGGCCAGGGCGATAAGCGCGCGCTCAACAGCAGCGTCCCCTGCGCACCTATCCGTGACCATGTCTAGGACGGCGCCGAATTTGGAGGACTGGCCCATCGCCCGAGCGGCCATGCCGTCGAATGCATCGAGGAGTGCTGACACAACGTATGCGACCGTGCTGTACTTGGGGTGGTAGCTCATGTAGTGTAGACTCACGGCGGCGAGTATCACTCGCGTGTAGCCTGAAGGTAGTGTGAGTCCTGCGTACGGGATGTATAAACGAAACACGGCGCACCGATGAGGTTGGGCACGAAGAGAAAGACATTCTCCTCGTACGTCTTCTTGGTGGAGAGGTCGACAGCAATGCTGGCGTTCGTGACCTCGATGTTCCCGCGGCGATGTCGTAGGGCCATGGTGTGCGGCGTCGGCGTCGGTGGTGGTGGCGGCAGCGGGAGGGGAACTGGCGCGCGTGGGACAGATGACAGTGCGCCTGCGCTCCGTGCGACGCGCGCCGATCGACACCGCCGCTTCACGTCAGCGCCGTGACCGAGCCGAGAGCCGAACTTCAACCACTCACGTGCCAAGCACGCTCCCATTCGAACCTCTTTACCTGCGCCGCCATGACGCGCTGTCGACCCAATCGCCTCCTCACCACAGCCCACCATGGCCGCCACCGCTGACGACGCTGTCCGCAACGCGATGGCCGCGTATACCGAAGTGCAGACCACCGCTGTCACCACGCTCGATGCCACCGACCTCCGGCTAATGTCTGCCGTCAGCCAGGCGTCCGTCGCTCTCGATGCTCTGCGCGATCTATGTCCCGCCGCCTTGTTCGAGTCGCTCATTCAACAGAATCTAGAGTGAGTGCGCCCGCGACATCCTGTACGCATGCTGACCGTACACCACAGACTCGTCGAGCAGGTGGAGAGCGCAATCGTCACCCTACTTCCCATGCCACAACCCGTAGACCCCAACGCACTAGACCAGAGCGCGAGACCAGCCTCGTCACTGCAACTAGTGCAAACCAAGGCGACAGAAATGACGGTAGGCTATAATTGCATCCAGCGAGCGGACTGATCTAACCACCCGTCTAGGCCTCACTGGAGAAGCTCCTCATACCCAAGCTCACCTTCTCTGAGCCCAGCGGCCAGAAGATACCCCAAGTCCCGCAGGTTCAGGTCTGAGTGCGCGGACGAGTGTTTTCACTTCCTATGTTTTATTGTCCATAGTCTGTACGGAACAGGAATATGTACACGAGAATACCAATGGACGCAAGATATATACCGAACGGAGCAGGATGGTTTACCGATGGGAAACCAGTGGCCTACCCAGCCAACCACCACCCTACCCCGGCATATTCTAAACAAGCGTCTGGCAGATATACAGGAAGATAATGAGAGAAATTAGATCGCGTCATCAATAGTAACCATCGAGGTCAACAGAGGGGGACTGTGCAAGGTGCAGAGGTCGAGACAGTGCAGAGATCGAGGCTGAAGTTAACGATGGAATAAGACGAGTCGGATATGGGTAAAGCGACACCGTCTGGATGGAATAAAGCAAGTCATAGATAATAAAGAATACAGCACGCCCAGGATGCAGTGGTTACAGCACACCCGGGGCGCACCAGTAGGAGTGTAGTACAGCTAGAGGTTCTAGTGATTGTCTTCTGTCATGCGTTGCATTGTCTTCTTGTATGTATGCGCGTGGCTGGCGTCTAGGCGGCGGCGGTGACGGGCAGGTGAGCGGGCAGGCAGGCGATGGCGAGAGAGGAAGGGAGGCGGGCGGACGGCGAGCACGCTGAACTGGGTATTGCGTAGAGGGACTTGGTGACAGAGGGAGGCGATAAGATGAAGAGAGTTGGACGCCGATGAAACAGAAGGGAGTTCAGACCGTCGATGGGCCCGCAACGAGTCGACGACACAGTGCCCAAGCATACGGAACGAGGTACGGTCTCCCCTCCCTGCATCGCAACCCAGGAGATCGCAGCCGATAGAAGCCACCGTCGACACCATTCCCCCACCTTCCACACCGCCTTACAACCCTTGCCCCGCGGCGGTCTAGACCCTCGCCACCTTCATAAGGCCTTCCCTCCTCCTCTCATCCTCTCCCGCTCGCTGCTCCGCCTTCACCCCGCCCTGCCCTGTCGCCGCGCTAGAAGAACCGGCGCTTGCCGCCCTTGTCCTCAGCGGTGGTCACCCTGATATGCACATGGTCCGGCTGTACGCCCGGCGCAGAGCACGGCACGATGCTCTTGATCCACTCATCGCCCTCGTCCTCGTCCTCCGGGTCACAGTCGTGGTCCGCGCACCCTTCGTAGTGCTGGCCCGTACCGCGCGCCGCGGGCGCCCCGGCACCATTGACGTGCACCATAGGTGGCGCGCCCTCGGCGGGCTCGGGAGGTTCCATGCTCGCGCAACTGCACAGGATGCCGCTGCTCTTGCCGCGGCCCTTGAGCAGGTCGGTGAGCGTACAGCGCGCAGACGGCTCGACGTGGAGCATCCGGCGGAGGGCGGGGCGTGTTTCGCGGGGGAGGAGGCGGAAGATGGACTCTGCACCGCCGCCGTGGAAGGTCGCGACGCTGTCTGTGCGTTGGCGCTTGCGCTGCGCCTGGCCGGCGGGCTTGCCGGTGGCCTGTGTGGTGACGGTCTTCGCCTGAGGAGTAGCGCCGTTGGTCTTGGGGACGGCTCCGTTCGCTTGTGACGACGCAACACCATTAGCTTCAGTCGGCGTCGGCTGCTCTGAGGTCGCGGCCGGTGCTGAAGCTGCCTTTGCGGAATCAGACTTGTGGTGGTGCTGATGCTCTGGCAGCGTCTTCTGCGTGACGCGCGGTGTATTGGGGTCGTCGTCCAACACCATCGCTCTCCCGTGATTGACAGACTGCCTCATAGGCAATGGAGGTAAGGGCTCCTTGACACCGTGGGCGTTGCGCGTAGGTGCTTCGCTCCGGAACGGCTGCGCCTCGGGATGCGGCGTACGATGGCTGAGCGGCAGGGATTCTGTCGAATCGGCAGGGCGCGGGTAGGTCAACACACTAGGATCCATCTCCACTCGTGGGCCGCTCAAGTCTGGCGACTGTACATTCTCCAGCTCTGAAAGCGACTCATCAGGATCAGCCAACTTGGGAAAACGGATAACACCCACCTCGAACACAGTTCTCTGACGGCAACGACACCAAGCTCTGGCTCTTCACCTGCGGCGAGCCCGGTATCGGACTCAACAGCAAGCTCGCGCGCAACTTGCGAATCTGCTGGGCGTCTGGCCCATTCACCGTCGACTCGCTTGTCGACTTCGCATCGGCGGACTTTGACGACTCCTCCGTGTGCGAGTACGACGAATACTGCCGCGAGTACGCCGACGAGGAGTCGTACGAGTCGCTAACAGACGACGACGAAGCCGACGAGGACGCCGAGCTCGAGCTCTGCACCAGCTCCGTGCCTGGTGGGAAGGCGACAAGCGTGACCGGGCCCTCATGCGGGACGAGCTCAGCGCCATCCTGTATCTTGTGCGGGTCGCGAATCTGGTCTGGCGTGTGCATCGACGACGAGGGAGACGGTGACCCCGCGGACGAGCCATCCTGAATGGAGCCCTCCTTCGTCGGCGGCTCGAGCGAGTTGGCCCGCTCAGGCGCCGGACCAGGTGACGGGCTAGGCGTCGCCTTCTCCACAGTAAGCTGCGGGGCCTGTACCCGCGGCTGGCGCTCCTTCTGCTCGCGTCCCACGCTCAAATCCGGGTGTGCATTGACGAAGGCGCGGAAGCTCGGATCCGTTTTGGGATCCTGGGAGCGACAGTCAGCCTCAACTGCCTGCATTCATCCCCAACGCAAGACCTACAGGAATCTTCCACGGGAAACGCCGCAAAATCATGCACATGAAGATGATGGCCACGCTCCAGACGTCCGTCTTGCGCGGGTCATACCCGGACTCAGCTATTGACAGGTTAATCGCGACACTCGTCAACGAGTGGTTTTCGCGCACCACAAGACAAGACTTCGGGCGCAAGGTAAGGGTCACTGCCAACAATACCCGTCGCTAAAACGGGCTTCTTGCCGGGGTAGTGAAACACAGTAGCAGTACCTATAGTTGTACGTTGTAAGTGGACATGAAAATGAATGAAATCGGACTTCTGCCAGCTCACCGAAGTCAATGAGCTTGATGACATTGTCGGTCGTCATAACGCAGTTGTCCAGCTTTAGGTCGCGATGCGCAAGACCAATCGAGTGCAGATATTCTACACCATCGCATATTTGCCTGAATACGCAGCTGAAGGATGTTAGAGGATCGCATGTCAACGAGTGTGCTAGGCTCACTAGATCTCGGGACGGCACATCTTGCCAGTCATGACGACCGAGAACAGGTCGTAAGGCGCATACTCCATGACCTGAGCAGGCAAGAGATCAGCATCGTGTGCCCGTCCTACTCACGAGCGCAGACGGTGCCGCTCCAGAACACCGCCGGAGCCAATACGCATGCGGGCAAAGAAGACACGAAGACGGATCACGTGGGAGGACGAACAATGGAAAGAAACTATGCATCCCTCCTTCGGACGGAATAGCACAGTATATAGGGCGCGTGCGACTAGTGTAGTGTCACCGCCCCCTTGCAGGTACCGAGCCTCGTTCATGAAGCATGTTGGCATCGATGAAGCCATATCACTCCATCGCCAGCATATATGCGACGAAAGGTCGCGCAGTCGCCCTCCCGCCTTGCATCCCTCCCTGATGCCAAGGTAAAGAAGACGAGGAGGATGCGCCGATGAACGTGCGTGCACTCTAACTTTTTCGACTTACCTCATAATAGTGGCCATGGTCGCTGACTATATCGACAGTCTCGATAATATTGACATGCTTGAGCGTGCTGCCGACGCAGAATTCGGCGGTGACCTGCAGATGACGAGTGAGCGCCAGCACAGGGAACAGCCACGTCGATCGCGGGCACGCATCACAGGAGCGCAAAAAGTCCTCAAGCAATCGCGCCGCCAACACATCACGTCCTCGAATCACGGCGCCGCGAAAGTGCTTGTGCTCACCTTCTTCTGATACTCCTTCTCGCTCTCGCCTATGCGCTTGGGTCTGAACTCCTTGACCGCATAGATCGTGCCACCATTCTTGTTGCTGGCCTTGATCAGGCGTACAGTACCCCCAGCGCCGGAGCCCAGCACTCGCCCCCACTTGCCGTATTTCTTGCCCAGATGCGCCTGTGTCGCATCGGCCAGGGATATTATCGGCGCGGTGATAATACCACCCTTCGCTGCAAGATCGCCGGTCGACTTGTCATGACGGCGTCGGTGGCGATGTGGGCGCTCGTGATGCCGTTGTGGGCTGATCAACGACGGTGGCGGCGTTGCTGGTGGTGGCCTTGGGGTGATATCGTCGTCTGCCGGAGGCTGCTCAGTCGAGGGCGTGTTCCGTGGAGGTGGCGGCTGGCCGCGTACGGTGCCGTCATCGAGTGTACCAGCCGGACGGTCACGATCGCGTCGCATGAGGGCGGAAGAGAGGCCCTTCTCGCGCCCTGTCGAGGGTTCGCCAGGCGTACGCGGGGCGGAGGCATTCTCTGCCGCACGCTGATGGGCGTGATGGTGGGGCAGGTGGTTATTGAGGAAGCGCTTGAGGTCATGGAGAGGGCCGGTCTTGCCCTGGGGGTGCTGCTCAGGCGAGGGCGATTGCTTCGGCGAGGGCGAATTGGTTTGGCGCGGGGGTGAGGGAGGATTGGAGGAGTCGGTCATGGCCGGGGTGCTGTTGGCGGCCATTGGGGAGGAGAGGAATGAGTTTTTGCGCGACGAGGAGGTGAATCGAAAGCGCGAGGAAGAGGGGCGCCTGTTGTGCTGAGGTGCGTCTGCGAACGGACTTGGGGGCGGCTCTAGGAAGTCGTCGGAGTCGGATCGGGGCGATGGGAATGCGACCTGTGATGCAAGTGACTGTGAGAGGAGGATTGCGGGGGAGAGGCGTAAGTACACACCGCGGGCGAGGACGACGCGCGCGGGCCTCCTGGCGACGTTGCGGGCCTCTGCTGGTGCAACACTGACTGGCGCGGCGGCGAGGCAGGAGCTGTCGGGGCAAGCTGGGGCGGGACGTGGGGATGGCGGTTGATGTGGACAGGGTCGGAGACGCGGATAGACATCGTGGTAGTCGGAGACGACGAGCACGCTGTCGGACGGACAAACAGAGAGGAAGCAACAAACAAACGAGCCCGTCACGGTCAGGTCCTCGTCGTCGTTCGGGTGCACGAACGCTTGGCCGATGGTGGATCCAATCCAATCCCGCAGAAGGGGTCACCAAACCCTTCCGTAATCAGCCCGACGTCAAGTGCGCTCCGCGCCGCACCACATGATTGCCCCGCACTAGCCGGTCCGGCACTTCCACATCAGGCAATTCTGCCCGGCCTCTTGCCGCCCAGCGGCTCGGCGCGCTCGGCATTCCTCGGCCTGCTCAATTCTTATCGCCACAATGTATTATTGGTGCCGCCGGGTTCTTCCCCGTCGCGTAAATACGCCTCCGTCCAGCAGCCTGCCGCCCGCACCCTCGTCCAGGTAAATATTCTCGCCCCCAGCAGCACCCAGCCAGCAGCCACCGCAGTCCAAACAGCCGCCTGCCGTGCTCTGTGCGCTGATAGTGCATCATCGCTCCACCACCTCGCCGACGTCCGCCGCGTCCGGCCTCTTTGTTTCCTGATCCATTGTTTTTCCCCATGCCACCTGTGTGCCACCATCCCGGCCTCCTCCTCCGCATTTCACCACGTCACTCCTCCTGCCCCAACAGGCCCCAGCTCTTTATGGTCGACGTCATCCCCTCTTGCATGTTGAACTTTGTCAGGACGTCTGCAATCTTCTGCTTCCGCTGCCACCCGATTTTCAATGGGCCCCCCACTTGGACCGTCCCTCACACGCCTTGGAAAACTTCGCTGACCTTTTTCTATCGGATTGCGGCATGAGCTTGCCGCGTACCGCTCTCCTTCCCGCCCGCAAATCCCCCTCCGTGCGCGAACGGCTGACAAGCTGGCAGCCGCTGACCGACCTCTCTTCAAGCCCTTCGGACTGGAATCAACCGCCGGCGTTTCATTCTCGCTTGGGAGTACGAGCACGCAGCGAGCACGAATCGCGCTCGGCTAGCGCATCCTCTTCTGGCTCTGCTGCGGCCTCGCTGACCCATCGGTCTCGCTGCGTCCATCGACCCAGATCGATAGCTATCGTCGCCTATCGGCCGCCCTCGGCGCCGCCTCTGCATGCGCCTCGCTTTTCTCAGCTCCCAACGTTCGCTTTTTCTGAGCAGCCGGCATCGCGCCGTGCGGCGAGGGGCGTAAATCCCTCAGCGTCCGTTCCACGCAACGCTCTCTGACCGACCTTTTGCGGCGCGCCCCCTCGCGAAAACCATCAGGCACGTCCTTGGTCCGAGCTCCTATCGCCAGCTACCACGTCGGTGCTTCACGTGCAGCGTCTCGCGGGCGTCGTCCGTGGCGATGGACGCGCCTCGCTGGCGCCTCGACAGGCCTCTCCACCGACTCCATCCACGCCTCGTCGTGTAGGCTATCCGCAGAGGACTCCATGGACAATATCGGCCCGTGCACCGTAGATGGATCAACCGGACGGCGGGCGGTAGCCCGACCAACCGTCAATCAACCGACTACACGCCCGCCATCGACGGCGGTGCTTCTTGCCAAGGCCGCCACAGCTATATGAACTTCTCGCGCGCTTCCTGCCAATGCCATGGGAAACAACGCGCTTCCCAATCGGTTACGATCTTCCCGGCGACTTGTGCGCGACTGCGACGATGATAACCGAACAGAACATCTCGTGCCAAGCATTTGTGCGGTCTGAACATGTCTGGGGCACATAGCTTTCATGGAGGGTGCTTCAGCTCAGCGCAATGCGACCGACCAGCGGCCGGCGTACGACTTAGACGCCGCTTTCGCGTCAGATATCCTTTCCATCTTTGCGGTAGAGCTTGCAGCTGTGTTACGACTAGACCAGCAAGTAGCGCATCGTGATCTTTGGCTGACGTTTCCTATCCTACGGTCGAAGACCCCGGTCCGAGTAATGCGGTTAGCATCTGTACGTCCGTTCATTCACCCCTCTTCGTCTTCCAGCGCGCATCCCCCACACCCATCCTGATTCCTCCTGACCTCACCCCCACATACCTTCGCGTACCCGCGCCCGCCGCCACCACCCGCTTAGCACCCACGGTAATCAAGCAGCACGCCCGCAGTACTTCATCCTCTCACAGATTCCCACCTTGGACACCCGCTTCCATCATCCACGCAGCTCGAGAGCCCTCGCTCGACCGCGAAGTTGACGTTATGCCCTTGAGGCTCACATAAGGCCCTCAAGGCTCACGTTATGGTCTCTATGTAGGGTGTGCACCTGCCTCTATCCCTTGCGCTACGGACCTCTATCCCCCACACTAGGGACCCATAACCCTCATGCTAAGGATCCCGTTCCCTCCCGTCTCGCCCACAATGTCATATGCTCTCGGGGCTTCCTGTCTATCTAAAGCTTTGATATGTGTGTCCTCGATGTGTGTCCTCGGATCTCATTTGTCGGAAAAGTCTGGACCCGCTTACAAGCGGCGTAAGCGCCCTTAGCGCCTGACGTGATTGCGAGCGCTTGCAAGGTCACGATGCTTGCGAGTTACATCGCAGCTTGTCATCCGTGCAGTGTGCTTGCCAGCGGAGCGGCGCTTGCAAGCCTGTCGGGAACTTGGGATCTGGACCGACCTTGTGAGCGCTTGCAAGCAGTCAAGTTGTTGAGAAGCCTGAGGAAGCCTGGTCACTTGCTGGGTCTCTCGGTCACCGTCTCACTGTATCGCCTCTTACTGAACCCTCTTACTATTCCCTTACTAATGGTCTTACTCGTTCTATTACTTAGTCTCGAATCTTTACTGATCTTGAAGTTCACTTTCATTCAACTGTAATCGGATTCTATTATTTACTGACTACTGGTATCGTACTATGGGATTCGAACTATGTACCTTCCTATCGCTATCTTACAGGCGCCGGCGCCAAAACCATTAGACTACAACTACGGATATCTGAGAAAACCGTTGGGCTACCACATACAGTCTGTAAAGCCGCGCAGGCCAGCTTGTACATATCCTGCGACCGACTGAACGAGCAGTATGTTCTATCACGGTGCATTCGGTCACAAGCAAAGCGATTGTATTAGTGAGCACATGAAGGGAAAGTAGCTAACGCCCCGAACGAGTCGTGCGGCGCGTTACACGAGGCGCGTCAATGTCTATCTCGGCCGGTACCTCAGTACGCTTCCTGCCCTTGCCCTTCCCTTTGGTCTGCGCCGGAGGTGCGGCTGTGGCTTCAGTACTAGTGGTTGTATCTACTCGAGAGATGGGCTGCTTGCCACCTCTCCCCCGGCCACTGCTTCGGCTACTGCCCGCCTTGGAACGTGTAGAAGCCACCTCCAACATCTGATCATGATCTACACCGTGAACGTCGCCAGCCTCAGGAGCACCCGAGGCCACCACAGAACCATTGTCGAAAACCTCGGGAAGAATGGCTGGACTCGTCTCAGCGATCGGTTGGTCGGGAATTGATGGACTATCGACGACGGCAGACAAGAGCGTTGTGGGCTGATGGGGGGCTGAGATCGACGACACGATAGGTCCGAGTGAGATTGAGCTACGAAGTGTGTCAGTGTAAGGCATATGAAAGAGATACGAACAATCAACGTACCTGAAGGCAGCGGTGGCACTTGCCATCGAAGCGGACTGTTCGGGCACCGTCTCAGCACGCATTTGATGAAGGACAGCTGCGCGCTGCGCGCTCCCGTCAATACCGGTCATCCTGAGGACCCCTCCTTCGCTGTTCGAGGTGAAAGTGCGACCATTGAAGAACACGTAGTCGAAGGCGGCGCGCACACGCCTAATGGGAGCAGTATCCCAGCCTAACGTGAGGAGCGCGTTATACGAGCGCAGACGCGTCCTATAATCGATGCCGGTTTCGGCGCCGGGCGATGCAAAGGCGGGGTCGCCGCTGATGAGATAGGTAGCCTGTACAAACATGAGACCGAGCTTGAGAACGGAATCATTGACTCGTACCATAACCGCGCACATCGCGATGAACGAAGGGGTTGGCGAAGACTGCTTCCATTCCTGGTAGTAGCGTCCAGCCCATTTGTCGCGCGGGACTTGCAGTGCAGTCTTGCCGTGCAAGACGATGGTCGCGATCTGCTGAAGATAAGCAAACAAATCCAAAGCCAGCTTGATCAGCACCATACCTTGACCAACACGTCATTGAGGAACAGCTCAGCCGTCTTGGTCGAGTCACCGGAAAGGTAGAGAATCGCCGGGTAGTCGGAGAGCACACCTACGAGCAGCTTCCTGAGGGTCTCGCACTGGCGCACGGGCTCGGGGTTCCTCGGGTCACTGAAAACGTCGATCGAGAGCCCGGGAACGTCCCTGAAGATGTGTTGCCGCGTCGACTTGAGGTTGTTCGTGATCGTGGTGCGGATCTCCTTCGCGTAGAGGTGGAACTTGAATACGGATGTCAACACTTTCAATGAGCACAAGAGAGAAAGAAATACGCACTGCATGCACGAAGTGCTCGGTGTGCGCCTCATATAGCCCGCGCAGCGTCTCTGGGAGTAGGTCATGGAAAAGCACGACACTGCCAAGGTTGTACGTTGTCTGGTCTTGCTCGTGGTTGTGGAAGCGTGCCTCGGATGCTGGGTCGATGCTGCTGGGGCGCGCGCGCTTCAGGAGCTTCTCGCTGGGGAAGAACTCGTGGAATATTGTGTAGACCTGGGCGAAAAGCCTGATGTCGGCGTCGGCCCGCATGATTGCGGCGTCAACGTTGCCGATCTTCTGGTTGGTGGAGACCTTCTCGTCCTTGGCGACGCGAAGTTGTTCATGCATACCTTCGACGCGAAAGGTGAGTTGCGTCTTCTCCTCTTGCAGGGTCGAGATCTGGCGCGCCTGGCCATTGATGATCAGCTGGGCTTGTCGCAACGCCTCTTGCTACGTGTGGATAAGCAAAAACACTCGATGGAGGCACACAAAAGACTTACCAGCTCCGCAATCTTCGCTTCCTGCTGCGATGTATTGTCGAGTCCAGCACGTCTAGCAGCAGCGAGTGCATCGAGCGAAGGGATGGGCATGTTGATAGAAGCGATGGTGCTAGCGTCGAGCGAGTTGGGAAGCAGATGGCGAGCGCTGAGGCATCCGAGTTGTGCGCAGCTTTATATACTAAGGGAGCGAGTCAGTACGCAACGCCGTGGAAATCAGTGCATATTGTTTCATGTGCAAGAACAACACGAGCCACACGAATATCGGGGCTTGCCTGCAGCGGAGCGTCCTGCAGGGCGCGAGGCAAGACCCTGGAATGTCATGAAGCAGCGATGAGACACCACCTGCTTGATACTATTGCCACGTCGTCTGAGCTCCATTGAATTGCAGAGGACACGCTGTTGAGGGAAAAGGGCACCGTATGTAAAATCTTAGCCAGATTCCTGGGCATTGTAGGCATGATGCTTACCACGCAGTCCACACGACTGTCTCCCCATCCTGCATACACCGCCCGTTTTTGCGTGTTGGTGATGGTGGCGATGCTACGCCCTACGGCAGGGCGCAGAGACATGAAGGGCCACCACGCATGATTACATGTCGTGGCAGCAACGGTCCCGCGAGGTCTCGCTCGCTTGCCGCCAGAGGCTCTCTCGAGCAAGCCTCGAGACACTCTGAGAGGTAATCGGTAAGCGCATTCGGATGAAATGAAGGATGAACGACTTATTATTACACTCCAGCGTTGCAATTACCACCTTCACCGCTCGGATGTTCTCGACATGACTGCCTCCCTGTTGCTGATGTGCTGCCTTGAGGATGAGGTCGTCCACGCTGCGCTTGACACCAGCAAAGTCGACTCCTCCGTCCTGATGCTGAGCGTCACGAGGTAGTTGCCGTGCGTCGTCTGCACCTGAAGCGAGACACCGTGGACGCGGACGGTCGACACGATGTAATCAGTGACCTCCGACGCAGGGTCAGCGAGCTCAGATCTTCCAAAGACCATGCTCCTCAGGCTCGGCATGACTGCAAGATGCCGCGCGTACGGGAGAAGGCAAGCTTGACGCGATCATATTCCTACGCGCCGCACGGCCGTGGCGCATAGGCAGTGATGCTTCCTCCTCTTCGCCAAGCAATAGTCCCGAACAACTCGAACACGTCGACGTGGCCCGTCCCCGACGCGCTGCGCTGCAAGTTTGACGAACCAAAGGAGGAGACGGCAACCGAGTTGAAGGCGGAGGGGCAGGACGCGAGACATTCACGGGAGGCTGACGCGCAGCCACCGGCCGGCGCAGACGCTTGGCGAGAGGCGACGAGTCCGGTTCGCTACTACTGGGCGACCGTGCACGCTTCGTAGAGCACCCGCGCTTCTCAGTAGTGGTGGTGGGCGGAATGGGAGTCAGCGGGCTCATCGGCGAAGCTTGCGACATGTTGACATCGGAGAGCGTGGTGTCGGGGTCCTGCTCAAATGCGCCGAGGTCCTGGTCGACAGCGCCAGTGGCCTGGTCGTGCGCGCCTGCATATATATCGCCATCGACGTCCCACAATGCATCGACGGACATCTGCGATGTGGTGCTTATATCCACATCTGATTCAAGCTCGGTGAACCTGGATTTGATCACTGCGAACGCCTTCTCCGCCTCGCCCACTTGCGCCCTCGCTCGTCCAGCATGGTCCTCGGACTCACGGCTGCGCTGCTCGGCGAGAACGACCGCACTGGTGGCGTTGGATATCAGACCCTGTGGTGTTTGTCAGCAACAGCGATAAAAACCACCAACGACGACGTATACCTTAGCCTGCCGAATCTGCGCCTTCAACGCCGTGACGCTCCTCTGCAGCCGAACCGTCGCCTCGGCTGACGCCCCGCCCCTCTGTGCCTTTTTCGCCGCCTTTAGCTCCGTCATGACGCGGCCCACATTCGCCTGCGTCGCGCTCAGCTGCGCCACGACCGTGTCTCTCTCCGCCGCCAGCTTGCCCTTCTCCACCGCCAACTTGCCCTTCTCCGTGACGGGCCCATCGCGCTCGGCGACCATCTCGTCTTGCTCCACCTTGAACGCCTCCTTCTACTTCGTCAGTGCCCCCATGCCCATCCGCCCCCGCTCGTTGGCGCGCTGCAGCTTGTCCGCCTCCGTCCGTGTCCGGGCCAACTGCTTCTCCTTTTGGGCCGCCCTCTCCGCGGACGCCTTGACCTCCGCCGCCTGCGTCTCCGCGTCACGCAACTTGCCCTCGAGCTCCTTGGTCATCTCCTTGTGCTCCTTGATCATCTCATCGCGCTCCTTGATTGACTCCTCCCGCTCTCGCACCCTCGACTCCAGCTCCTCCTGCGTATTCTTCGCCTGCGACCTCTCCTTCTTCAACTTCGCCAGCTGCTCCTGCAGCCCCCAGACCTCCTCCTGCATCTTCACCACGTTGTGCGCATTGCCGACGGCCTGCGAGGCGAGGAGATGTGCGCCTTCGGCTTCGCCCTGGGCGATCTCGAGGTCCTTGCGAGTTGTGGTGAGCTCCTTGCAGGTGGCGTCGAGGTCCTTGCGAGCGGTGTCAAGATCGTTGCGCGTAGTCTCGAGGTCGCGTAGAGCGCGATCGCGGGTGTCCTTGCTGGGCTTGAGCTCCCCCTCCAGCTTCTTCAGCTTGCTCGCGCCCTTCCCCTCGCCGTCCTTCCTCGCCTGCTCATGTTCCTTCTTCACCTGCTTCAGCTCCTTCTTCATTTTCGTCAACTCCTTCCGTGCCGCTTCAAGCTTCTTCGTCTCCTTACCGTCCTTGTCGCCGTGCTTCCCATCCTTGGCGTCACTCGTCTTCGCTGACGCCTCCCTCGCCCGCTCGAGCTCCGCATCCAGGCGCTTCACCTCCGCGAGCGCCTCCTCTGCTTCCTTTTGCGCGCGCTCTGCCTCCTCCTTCGCGTCTTCCAGTACCTCCGCATTGTCGTGCGCGTTACGGCTGTTCTTCATGCACTCCATCTCCTGCTGCGACCTCTCTAGCTCCCGTTGCAACCTCTCCATCTCAGCCCTCGCCTCCGCGCACCGCCACGTCGCATGCGAGCGCTGCACATCCACGATGTTGTGGCGGCGCCGTTCGTCCTCGGCGCGCTGCTTCTCCTCTTCCAAGAGCTTCTTGCCCGCCTTTAAGCTCCCGCGCAGCGCGCCGGCCACGGACGCCGACTCAGCCGGCGTCACGATCGAAAAGCGCGTCGCCGAGGGTGAGTTGCGTGCGTGATACGCGGGGGGAAGAGCTGAGGAGGTGGTAGATGAGGCCATGGATGTGAGAGACGCATTATGGGGTGTGGGGTTGGAGGAGAACGCACCCGTAGTGAGGTATGACACGTTGGCGATGCGGGTGGAGGCTAGCGTGTTCAAGCTTGTCGTTGGCGCGATTGTACACGTTGGATGAGCGTTGAAATGTGTTGGTTGAGCGTTGGGACGTACTGGACGTACGATTCAGTACGTCCGCGAGATTGGACACCTCAGCAGCCCGATGAGACGCGTCAAATGGGTTGTATGAGATTTGATGAGGGACACGAGTGTGGTGGTGCACAGAAAGAATGCTTTCCAGCCGCTTGCGGTGAGCCTAGGGCGGATCATTAGTGCAAGAATCACGCGAATGAAACGAAGTCCTTACCTTGAGCTCCTTCACCTGCTCGGACTTGGACTCGTCATCCGTCTACTCTGAGAACTCGTCGCTACCCTCATCCACCCGCATCAAGTCGTCGTTCCACCTAGCACCGACCAAACGACGTGTCTCCGCCTCCCGCTGCAGGCGCTCCTCCTCACACCACCTTGCCGTCTTCTCCACGAGCTCGCCCGCACCCACATCAGCCCCCGAGTCTGCTCCGACAGCTCGACAACGCCACGAAAGAAGTGTGTCCACAACTGGCCGTCCACCATCTGATGGTTGGCAGCCTCCTCCTTGTCCTCAACACGACCATCCTCGAGCACCGCCTTCGCCTCATGCGCATCTAGGATTTCGAGCTCGGGGCGGCGATCCTTGCCGCTCTTCCCGTAGCTGCGCTCCCAGACCTTGCGCGCAAGGAGGCACCAGAATTCGGCGCGCTCCTCAGCGCCGTTGATGGTCAGCCTCTCGAGAAGGCGAGCGAGTGAAGGCTGGAAGTCATTCTTTTGGATGTTGGTGAAGAGCATGCCGTGAACCAGAACAAACAGATCCGGGACATGCGCATCGGGCTGCCCACGGCGCATTTGCGCCTGCAGGCTCCAGACCTGAAGAATCAACTCGCACATTGTGGAGAACGAGTGGAGGGCGCTCGTCTCTTTGCAGAGACTGTGGGAAACAAATTTGAGCTTGCAGTTGACCAGGTAAAGCAGTCTACTCACCTCCGCTACACGTGCGGGTCATTTTCTCACGGGAAAATTGGTTCACCTAACTAGGTTGCTCTGCGAATTTCCTGCCTTGAATCGCAAGTATGTAATGTAGAGACATATACACACCTGTATTAATATGAATGAAGGCGGAAATCACCCTGAACATGTCCAGAAGTCATGCCAGGTGCGTGCGTGGAAATGCGCCCTATTTGTTTGGCACGACATGTTTTGCTTTGCTTATCGAGTTCGGGAGCGCTGAGCTGGATGAGAATGAGGATTGGTGTCTGTGTACGAGACGGGCAATGTACGACATGAGTTCGGGTGATGAGAGTAGGAAGGAATGCATTGATCGCCCAATTTGGAAAGCGCCATCAATTGGCCACAAACTTGGGTGTTACGTCCGCGACATGAGGTATAGGTATGAAGGATGATATGATAGAGGTATACAACATCTGGCATGTCATATCTCTCAGACTCAGGACTGCCGCATCACATACAATAAATTTTTAGTCACAAAGGAGAGCGTAACGATAATGAAGCACAAACTGGAATAAATCAGGAAGGTATCCAATCAAATGTACGTAGAAGGAGGTCATGGTCAGCGGAGTTCACGAGTAGGTAGTCGTCATCTTTGGCAAAGTCCTTGGTAACTACTGCACCTCGAATAATACTATGTGGAGAGAAGATCTCGACCTTGGCCTGCGCCCTCCTTTGTCGCATCCGACGCCGGATGAAACCGAGGTCTCTGTCCTTGCGAAGTGTCGTCCCAGTGGGGGCATCCAACGGGAGAGTAATCATAAGTGGGTGCTCGATGCCGTCAATCGTGCAGCCAAATATGTACAGGACCTGCGCGACCACAATACCCGCGCTCTCGTTGTCCTCGTTGGAGCCAACCCGTAGAAGGACAAAATCGAAGCGGGGCTTGTTGTGGAAGTCGGAATTGCACCGGAGGTAGTCGGCTGTGATTGTCCAATCGACTTCGGATGAATATTTGACCTCGAGGTATTTGTATGGCCGGATCTGCATATGAGGGTCAGACAAAAGCGCTGTTGTATATGCTTGGAATTACCAGGTCGTGCTTAGTGAGCTTGACGCCAAGATAAGTCGAGATCTCCCTGCGGAGATGTGGGAACACCTGCCCATCACCGAAGACGAAACCTTCCAGATCTTCGAGGCTGACCATGCCATCCGGCGAGCCTAGTACAATGCGCTGGAAGTCGTCCTTGCCACTAGGGCCGTCATCGTCACTCGGCGCTGAAGGAGAGGGTTTCCATCGCCACCTGCGTGCATCCTCCACTTCTTCGTCCTTGCGCCTCTGTTCCTCGTCTCGCTGGAGAGCGTCAAGGCGCTCCAGCTGCTCCTGCACGTCCTGTGCCATATACTGTCGATGGCGAATGCGGACAATCTACATCAATATCAGCTGCCAGTCAAGCAAAATGGCGTAGTTGTGTGCACTTACCTGCTCCTCAAAGTTCTTGAAGTTTGTCTGGTTCTTGTATATCTTGCGCAGCCGCCCATGCATTTTCTCAAAGGGTTTCGTGCCGAAGTTGCGAGCAGCACCTTTCGCCTCGATGTCGTCAAATACATGCGCGTGTTGGTGGATTTTTGGAAAGTTCCAAGTCTTATCTCCGTAGACATCGTCGTGCTCGACGTACTTGATGTAAGCCTGGAGCGATACCTCAGTGTCTGCACTTCACAGTGATAGAAGAAAAATACCTGAATCGCCTCCTCGAACTTCGCAAGGCATTCACGCCCTTTTGCGACACGGCGGTCAGTGTTCACGTCGAGAGTCATAAACATGTAGACTAGGACATAGCGAGCAATTGCACAGAGCAAGCGATACCCGGCGGGACTGCTCTCCGGCGTCAGGACAACATGGGCAGCAAACACAAATTGCTTGAAAGTGTATAACGCTCAGTGGTCGCCCAATCAGCATACCAAAAGACCATGCGCACCTTAAGCATATCGGCATACTTTGTCCCATCGTTAAATGCGATGTTCATCACACTCTCGAAATGCGTAAGGCCACGCCAGGAAGGCATCATGTTCATACTGTTACTCATGAGTTAGCTCAGGCTCGCGGACACGCAGGACTGCGCTTACCACTTGTCTACACGCTCCACAGCTGACCGTCCCAGCTCCTCTATGTGCTCCTTGATCACCTCAAACATATGGCCGCCCCAAAGCCCCGACGCAGAGGAATGTAGCGTGTCAAAGGAGAGCGCGTCATAGGGGTCAGAGCGCTCGATTTGCCAAAACGCGTTCTATGCAGTTTGTAAGGATTCAGGTCAATGAAGCAATGAGCGTGACATACCACAACCTTCCGCAGGCCATTTTCCTTCAGTATTGACTCGCCTTCCTCCAATGTCCGAGCGGCGTGCGCCTCAACAACAGCCTTCTCCATCGACTCTGTAGTCCGAACTGGGTGACGTCGCGCAGTGACCGTGGCTGATTGTTCCTCTTGAGGAACCATGCAGCGGGGGCAAGGGAACTTGCAGTTCGTCCCTCGAATGAGTGCCATCACACACCTAGACTTAAGTAAGCCAGATTCGACATACGGGTCAAGGAAAAGCTCGTACTGCTCCTCGTAATCCGCTGCCAGGATCAGTATGCACAGAAAGAGCCATCGTATGATACCATCGCCACATTCAATGTGCACGCCATTCTTAGCATGGTTCTCGATGTCCTTGAGGAGTTTTCCCATAGAATTATGCCAGATTACCGTCTTGAGGTTGATGAACCACTTTTTGCCCGACTTATCACTGTCCTCCTTGATCTATATCTCGAAGTTGAGCTAGAACACAAGGGGATGGGTGGTAGACGCACATAGGGTAGCCATCCCACGAGAATCGCGCCGCCCCAACGATCTGAATGGCGGATGTTTGCGGGAAGATTGGCGATCTCCATGAAGACAGGGTGCGCTTCGGCGGTCCCGAATCCAGACAATTTTGCTGTATCTGCGTATGCGACAAGACATACAGCCTTCGCGTCTGGTGAATTCGGAAGCTGATCCTGCAGGACAGCGATAAGCTGCAGTGGCTAGAAACTTTCTGCATCCTCGTACCTGTATTTTAGACCAACGATCCCCAGTCCAAGGCTCGTCGAGAATTCGTTCCCATTCAGCGCCGTCAAATTTCGAGATTTCCTGCGCATCCCACGCCAGGAACGGAGCGAGGGCCGGATCGGTTATGATACTTCGCACCCATGCCCAGACATCGGTGCTGTACATCGCATACTCCTCCGTGTGGCCATTGAAGGTGGCAGTTACCTTCTCAGTGACAAACTGGAATTATTGTTATTCCAGTCACCAGCGGGTACCAATGCAGCACGCTTACCTTGGGTATTTTGGCAGTTTTTTCCATCAAGTCCCATCCGTCACTGAGATCTTTCGGTGCGCGCACGGTGAGCTCTTCAGGGTGCTCGGCAGCCCGCTTCAAGAGTTTCAGGAGCGAAGCTGACTGATCATTGTTCAGCTGAGCCTCGAGCGCAAAGGCAGCAACCTCGAAGTCGAGGCGAGTGTGAAAACCCTTCTCCCAAGGCTTAGATTCTAGTGGTGGATCAGGCGGCTTCCTATCCCGTTCGCGAACCAAGCGATGCAGGGGTATGGTCTCAGCGCATCTCTGGCTATTTGGATGGTATTCTATTTTGATATCATCAACCGACGGCTGCACCGTTTCGGGGTCCGCTAGCGGCAGAGGAGGGGGAAGTTCGTCGACTGGTGGGGGTGGAAGATTTTCGTAGGGGGGAGTCTCCGAACCAACGAAGCCGCGCTGATCTGAAGATGGCACGGTAAGATATTGATCGACCGCGGCAACTGCTAGCGACAGACGAACCAGCGATGAATGCCGCAAGTGCCTCAGCCGTCCAAGTGGGAGCTTCCTCAGCGTCTTCGGATGGCATGCTCGCGTTCGCTTCGGTGTTTGCTTCACGATCGCCAGGGCGTGTCAACGCCAACACAGGGGGCATGGACGACATATACGTACCATTATTAAGAACTGACAGGGATATGAGAATACAGTACGTACGGGGGGACGGGAGACGCACCGTTATTGACCATGGCAGCCGCCTCGACCATATCAGCGCGATCTGTATCGGCATTCTCGACGGCACAGACCCTTTCATGCCTCCAAATTCCTGACTCGGTGAACAGCTCTCCACATCTTGGGCACCGACAGTCCCGCGGCTGCTGTGTCTTCTTAGCTTTGGTCGGACGCGGAGCCATAGATCTCGCTGAGCTGGACAGAAGGGACACGACTGTACGAAGCAAGACTTGTGGGGAACACGCGGGGTCATCGGTCCGCTTGCAAGCGATCAATCTTATCTTGCAAGTGATTATCAGCCATGCGATATGACGCAAGCGGGCCTCAGCGGTCCGCTCGGATCACAAGCGGGGTCGGACTTTTCCGACATTCCTATGGCTTCTTCAACCTCGGGTACCCCAGGGCGCTGGCGTTATATCCTGGATCGTGATCAATGGGAAGTAGGATGGCCATCAGTAGGAAGCAGGATCGCTAGCAATAGGAAATAGGATCACGAGTGAGAGGCAATAGCATCGCGAGTAGTAGAAAATAGGACCGCAGTCAATAGGAAGTAATCGCGCGAAACTTGGACACACAACGAGAAGTTCTCTGGATACGTCTTCCTGAAGGCGAGATGAGATGTGCGGGCGGCGTCAGGGTTTGTCGAGGGCGTTCAGGGCTCGCGTATGTCAGATGGGTGCGCGTCGACGCATACACTGATAAGGCGCTGTGTATTGCCGAGAAACCCTGAGCGAGGCCCGACGGCATCCGCGAAGCGCACCCAACGGCAATAGTGACAAATGGAAGTTCAACATGGAGGCGCTTGTGGGCGCCGTCCCGGCAAACGCCGAGCTACCCGTTGGGTCGGGTCGACCAAAACTCTGCCTTTTGGTTCGCCTTGGCATCCCGCCTTGTTCGCGAACGTGGATTCTAGTGCGCTGCCTTTGTCCTCGCTTTCGGTAGGAGAGTATGCAATCAGACTTCTGACGTACTGAAGGGCTTGGCCGGCGTCTACCACCGAGGGCTAATTGGTCTTCGCGGCTGCTGGGCGATGCTTCTGACTTGTCGTGCACTCTATCGCTGTGCGCTGCTGTACGATTTCCTGGTTCGCTGATGATTGGTGGCGGGACGTCAAGGAGTATGCATTGCCATTATGCTCAAATGAGGCGAGTAATCTGCCACGCTGGCCCCTTCCTGGTGAACTGATCTCACAGGCAGGTCATACAGCGCAGGCCGACGTGTTAACTGCGTTGCAGTAGCTTCAAACTACCAATGGGACGCCAAGAGGACGTTTGCAGTATGCGAACTACGCAGGGTCCCCCGTAAGCGAGGATTGATATCGAGGGCTGTTCCTACGCGCATCGCGAAGCCACAGCATACATGAAAAGCAGGAGGCGAGTATCAAGGGAGGTTTGCTCATGCCGGGAGGTCTATCAGGGTGCACACCCAGATGCTTCCGTCCTCCGAGAGGCTATATGAGCCTTGTTTTGAGGCGAGAAATGAAGACCAGCTGGTGGAGGGCTGTTGCCTTACGCCTTCCACGAGCAGAAGTGAGTCATCGGCAAATTCAGCGCTTGTAGCCGTAAAGGCTTTGATACTACGGTCTGATAATTGCTCAGCAGGTACACGGCCGGACGGAGTTTGCAGGAATCGAGTACTATTCTGTTTCGTCAACTTTCTTGCTGAGTTCGCCGGAATGTAGCGTCGAATACGGTCGTAGGAATTTTCGCGAACGCGGTGTTCGCAAAATGTCGCGAGGACTGTTCGCCAAAATGTTTCGAGACGCTATGGCGTCATCGCCTCATTGCGTCGCCGGCCCGGCCGTCACCTGGCGCACAGCGAGGGATCCATCGGGGCTCATTCCAGGTGCGATAGAGCAAAGGCGAAGATGATACATTAACAGATATGGCTTACTATAGTATGGTAATATACGAGCGAGCTCGGGGAACGTAGAGTATGTCTATAAGTCTACGAAATTTCGTCAAGTCCGCATAGTAGGAAGAGATTCACTGAAAGATGCAGAGTTAGTTTCCATGCTATCTATCAGACAAAAGAGCGTACCGCATAGTGCATGTAGCTCATCTCCGATTCTGACTGCATCCCGTTGTCACCCAGAGAGCTCTGACTGACCGAACGATGATGCAGGGGTTGCATGTGGTGGGCAGCTGCGTGTAGGACGGGAAGCCGGCTGTTGCTCATGATATTCGATGCTCGTCCACCTTCAATGGGCCGCTCGTAGTCGTATTGTGTGCTGCCACCACAATAGTCTTCCGTGCCGTATGACGCCGGAGATAATGGCATGCGAGGATCTGCCGTAAGGTCAGGCCGTCCATAAGCCAAGAATCGTCCCGCAGGTAAGGCTTGCTGTTGGTCCGGTGAGCGCCGACGAAGAGGGGGGAGCTGTTGCTGTGTGCTCCCGCTTGACTCGACGTCGGAGGACAGGTCATGATATGGCCGCGAGTTGTTGAGCGTTGGTGTATATCGCCGGCCGTCGCCCATGGGTGTGCCGGAGATACCACCGAGTGACGATAGTGGGGGAAGCGACGTAGTGGTGGATGGACGAGGATTGGCAGTACGATCACGCGCTGGCACCGAGGGTGAGCGACTTGAACCAGGACGATGCGCAAGTGCCTGCAGAGCTTGGCGTGCAGCAGCAGCGGAGACATCGCGGGGAGGGGGTTGCGCGGCCTCAATCTGGCGTACGGCAACCGGGAGAAGGTCAAGTTGGTCGTCTGGGAAGTCTTCATGCTCTATGCGAACGAGTTCTTGAAAGAATCTGGGCGCGCGATCAGCAAAGGTCCCCTCATATGGAGAACACGCACTCATGCCAGCTGTCGCCCTTCCCGACCTCCTTCCCGTACATCTTCTGCTTCGCCCGCATATACGAGGTCATCAACGAGAAGAAGTCTTGACCGTTTTCGGGACGCTGAAGGCCGCGCTTGCGCTTCCGAGGAGGGGCGGCTTCAGCGGACTCCTGATCTTCTTCATCGTCGTCTAGGTTCGAAGTCGCCGGGCCCTTGTTCATCATATGCCGTTCATATAGCAAATCACGATGTTGGCGAACAAAGTCGCGCTGAAAATCATCAGGATTGCCCACTACCGAGGGGCTGGATCACGCACATGCAAGAGGACTGTTAAACCCGTGTTCGCGTCCAACTTCGGGAGGTCCAACCTCTTCTTAATCAGCTGGCACATTTCCGTGAATCCCAAACGACGTTTGCCAAACTCAGCCGTTAGGTCCTTCACTATTGGTCAGCTACAGTTCGGTACGGCAGAAGGGAACCCACGGCATCACGAAGACGGCTGCGAGCGTACCCGCTTTGATCGTTAGCGTACTCTTCGACGAGTCGGCGCCCGCGCGGTGACTTGAGGAGCCCGGTAAGGTCGTATTCTTCGGGATGTGCATGGAGTTCTGCCTATTGGGGGCAAATATTGGTGGGAACTTCCTATACGAAGGTGTCCCGCGCACCTTGACCTCGTCTGCATGTTCAAAGTTGACCCTAAACGGTTGGAAGAGCTTCCGCTTTGCGACACATCGAATGGCGGCCTGAGAAGCGCGTTTCAGTGATAGATCAAGAGAGACGTATGCACAAATACCTCCTGGTCCTTGGTGAGCTCGTCTGCAGACCGGGATGTTACATTGTGGTCGAGCGAAGCCATTCGCTCCTCCATCCGTGCGAGCCGCCGGAGCAGGGCTTCATTGTTCTCGCGCAGATATAGCAGTTGTCCGTACAGGAAGACGGTCATCTCGTAACCTGGCCGGTCGTGAAAAATCTACGGTAGTACGTGTCAACCAGAGGAGCCTCCTGCGCGTGTTGCTGTACTCACATCCTGAAAGTACTTCAAGTCCACACGACCACTGGAATTTAGGCAGGCGACGTCCGCAATGGTCGACGTGAACATCTCCAAAGCTGGATCGGGACGCTGCCGCGGCGCGTCTTGCGCATTGTTGACACCGGTGCTGCCATGGTCGGGGTGGGACTGGCTGGTTTGAGGGAATGAGGCGAATGAGCAGTGAAAGTCGGGGCTTGTCGACATGTGCTGCCAGCAGGCTTTCGGAGTGAAGGGCAGGAGCCAAGAGCAAACGCGCGCCGCGAGGGTGGGAAGGAAATAATCATCACGTGCCAATGTCACGAGACAGAAGTTCGTTTTCAATCGAGTCTGAGCCATGGACAAATGACTAGCCAGATAATGTGCAGTGCTCATAGGAGCTTGTCAGTACATGGTACGGATTACTCTGGTATATAACTATATCGAAGATGGCTCGACAAACGTGGGTATCCCGTAGAAGTAGAAGGTCCGGCGGGTGGCTGGTTGGGTATCGAGGGTCGGTGGTCTTGCTGATATAGCGGTGGGTTATAGCGAGTCTCTGATGAAAGGTAGTGACGCGGAAGATGAGGGTAGTGCAGCGATGTCATGGCTGACATCTCAGGGGATAAGGATGCTGCGAAGTTCGGTGAGACCAGTCTCGCTTCAAGCAGAGAGAACTTACCAGGTATCGGGTCGCTACTGGTGGGGGTGCGTGTAGAACGGGTCCCGTCATGGGGCGGAGCCGTATAGACTGTTTGTGGGGGCATAGGAGTCGGATTCGGGTGGTAGGGCGGTAATGACCGCAATGGGAAGAACGGTGTGTTCGGCGTGGATGGCGAAGCCTGTCGCGGGCGTGCGCCTGAGCTCTGCCAATATTCCGGATACTGTGATGAGGGTTGCGAGCGCATCGGAGGACTTGATTGCTCGGGCGTGCGACCACCGTGCTCCTGAGTATCTGCCGCGTCCTCATTCCGTGCTCTGGCGCCGCGATGTTTTTTCGCCCAGAGCTTCTTAGCTGACTCGCGAGTCAGTTCTTGGTGATTTGTGGGTGGAATCGGAGGGTACAGAGCGCTGATCAGGCGGGCGCTGCGCATCTGCCCACAGTTGAGAATAAGCTCGTCCGGATTTTTGTGCGAGACGCGCTTAGCGAAGCGCTGAGTTCCCTCGTTTTCCTGCTGTATCTGGTGTGTCGACTGTAACTCGCAATGGTTGTCGTTGCAGTTGTGTACAACGTTAACCGAGCAGCGGATATCCTGAAACCTGGTCAATAGAAAGGCCGACCTTCTCAACGGCAGATACTGTACCTTGGGACCAAGGGTACACAGCGTTGGTCGGGGCCGAACAACAGGCATCTTGTATTGAGGGTGCGCCGGCAGTATGTCAGTCTCTTGAGCGAGTACAAAGTCCACGCTACCCCGCTGATAGGCGTCGGACCCGTCACGCTGCACAATTTCCCATACTTTTACAAGGCCAAGGTCGCGCTTAGTCGAATTGGCTAGCGCCGGAAGAGAAGCAATGACCCAGTCACCAACATTGCACTTTTCGGAGGTCGGCAACTCAATGGACTTCGCCAGAAAGACGGCTTGCGAAGGGTCATACGATGGCTGCTCTCCTCTGCGGATGTACTCCGCGTTCGCTGCTGTCGAGCTGTGCGACCAGTAGCGGGGTTTGCCAGCGCCTAAACAACGAGCTGGTGTGTTATCAATTATTACGAGACCTGCTTGCAGGAATCGTCTTACAACGGTGGAATTCATCACCATTCGACGTCCAAGCGGCACGTTCCAAATCGGGATGAATATGTGGCGCTGGCATTTTCTCGCCCTTCTCCTCATTTCTTTGCTTGAAAAAAATCGTGTGCACTCACACAGCTCTTTTGTACGATTATATGAAGTTTTCTGGCGTGAATCTCCTTCGCCGTCGAAGTTATCGACGACTCTTTTCCACGTGCTCGGGAGATTCCGACAAGGTGCACCGCCACATAACTCGACAGGGCCTTTTCCTACCGAACGCTGGTCGCTTTCGTGCATATTTCAGTACAGAAATATATCCTAACCTCTAAATAGCACATGTGCGAGCACACACGGCTACACTGCGCATAGGTGTCGAAGAATTCAGAGTTGAAGCTGGGCGACCGACCGTGATGAATTTCCCACGGTCGACTTATCCCCGAAGGTCGCGAAGTCCAGCGCTTGCGACGCGCTCATCATCAACCACCACCATGTCGCCCACCTCGCCTCTTCATCCCTCCCAGACACCCCTCTCACATTCCCTTTTCTTCTTCACACCTTGAAAAAGCTGTCTACAAGCTGTTTCACCACATTTATGTCCCACGATTCGACGGAACTTGGCAATGACAGCGGCCACGAGCTGGACGAGGAAGGGAGTTCCGGGTGCGTGAATGTCCCCCGCACTGGATCATATTACTCAACACTGCTTTTCCGCGGCATGGGGGGGGGGGAGCGGGGGGAGGAGCGAAAGGAAGAGCAGGCGGAGGAAGCGGGGCGAACATTGCCCCGCTTTCCCGTCATATTCGCCCTCAGACGTAGTCTGAGGGTGCGAGGGTCCCGCTTATGGCACTTGAAGTGCTATATATGAGCCCTCGACAGCCCTGTAGCTGGTGCACACCCACCCACGCGCCCGCTTATCGCGATCGGCGCGGGCAGTGAGTAGTGCTTATCCTCTCCCTCCCCCTTTCCCGCAGTCGTGGAGAATCGCCTTCACGGCAATCCTTCGCGCCACCTGGGCTGCGCTTGCTGCTACTCATTGTTGAGCTCGGCATGCTGCGCGCGCAGATGCGCTACAGCTGGCTCTGCCAGCTCAGTGCTCGTAGGTGGCGCGGTCTGCGCACGCGCTCGCGCTCGCGGCGCCATCCCGACCCTCCCTTCCTTCTCTCGCGGAGGCGCTTCTGCCCTCTCATGCACGTTGCTCACTTCCCCATTCCCCCTTATCCCTCTCCTCCCTCGACTTGCAGTATTCTGTTCTATCTACAGTATATTCATAATGCCAACCAACACCCCCAGGGCGCGAGGAGGGACACGGGTGTGTGAATATGCCCCGCTTTCTAATCTTGTACTAACTAGCCTGTCTACTCGACGAGCGGAGGGACGAGGAGAGAACGCGCAACCTGCGCGATGGCGAGCAGAGCGGGGGTGCCGAATAAGGCGCCCTCTCCGCATTTTACGCCCTCAGACCGTGCCTGAGGGCGCGGGAAGCTCTCCTAGGCCGCGTAGTGCGCCGTGGGCGACTCGGCGATGGCTCAGGCGCCTCCCAATGCCCCCGCTGCGTAGCTGGCGCATCACCCCACTCCCACCCTCACCCCCTTCCCCTTCCCCCCTTTCTCGCGCGGGATCAACTCCATCGCAATCTCCCGCGTCACTAGCAACGCGCGAGTATTGCTGTGGTTGTCCTCGGCACGCCGCGCGTCTGCTCTGGCTGTGCTCGGCCATGCCAGCATGGCGAGCGGAAGCCAGCGGGAAGGGAGTCCGCTTCCTCTGCACCTCGTTAGGGCGCGGAGGGGGTGCGTGGCGAAGGACGCGCGTGAGTCGGGGGCCGCGTGGGAGGGAGGACAGCGCATGAAGGGAGGGGGCACGCTAGGGAATGGGACACGAGAGCAGGGGCAAAGAAAGCGGGACGGCCGTAGTGCCGAGCGCACGCGAGCAAATTGCTCGCTGCACCCTGCCCTACACTCTACATCGCGCATACCCCCCGACGCGAAGCGCGATCGCGCGCGCTTCTCAGCCCGTGCCGCCCCTTTGCAGGGGCTCCCCCGTTCCCCGTCAAGTGGTCGCCTGATGGGGAAGCTTCGTGCTGCCCTCGCAGCAACCCCCGCTCCCCCTCCAATTGTGTACCACCCCCTCCCGCACCCCCTCATCCCCCATCATACGTTGCGTACGTGCTCAGCGCTTGCGCTGAGCGCCTCGCGATGTGTAGTACCATACAATGTATATATACATATATTATGAACTATTTTCCCCCCATTTTACGCGCACCCGAGCGATCCCCGACGCGCGCGCCGCGTGAAGCGGCGGCTATTGCAAGTGCCCGCGGCACAGGAAGCAGGCCCGGCGAGCCGATGCGTGGGTCGCGAGCGAGCGTGAGCGCGGCTGTTGCCGGCTCGTGCTGATCTGCACCTCGTGTGCCGCGGAAGGATTTCCGGTGAGCCAGGCCGGCCCACGAGGCATAAGAGGCCAGTGACTTACCGGCGAATTTTGCCAGAGGTGCCCCACCCATATTGCAATATACTGAAAAGATCTCCAGAGTGCATCTTCGAGTGCTCAAAAAAAATCATGACTCTAGCGCAGGTCTCGTACATGCCCTAGGGCCAGTTACCTAGTCAAGGCTAGTCCCCAATTAACATGTCTACTCACCGAAGGAGGGACGCGCTATGGGATCATCTGCAAAAGCTAAAAAGCGCTGCGCAAATGAATTTGTGCGAATGAGGTCCAGAGGCGGACCATTTATGGCACGCCAGTGATACGCCATATCTTCCGGGCCCTTGACGCAGGACATCCATGGTGAGAGTCCCTTCTGGGGTGTGGAGACTGGCGCTTGCGAGCTAGGGAGACCGGTGTTGGGTACTCGAAAGTAGCCACCACTGAGTAGATGGCGGATGCGATTGCTTTGCGCCATAGAGCGAGCAATGTCCCGAGACGGAGCGTGTCGGTTGCTGTGAATGCTATGCGCACGAATAATGGCATTGAAGGATTCAAAGCCTTCCGTAGCGAAGAGCATCGCAGGACCGAAGCGCCGGATGTGCTCAGGAAGATGTATGAGCATGTGAAACTTGGGCTTGTTAAACCATTGGGCGTCGAGTTTGCAGGTACAGTCAAGAAGGTAACGAATCGCGGCCCTGAGGCGCACCTGCATAGGGCTACCGTCAGCACATGAGCGGTCAAAAGGGGCATATCTTCACGTACGAGATACACATCCATGTCATCTATTTCGGGTTGCCATACCATGGGGACAACCATGCCAAGGGCGCTCCAGATGTCGAGCAGATCCGCACTAAGACCCAGATCACACAGTACGAAGGGAGCGACTTGAGCTATCGCACGGAAATCGCGTCCAACAAGCGAGCCCGCGTAGTCCACCAGAGTGTCGCCTGACAGGGGGGCAATACCAAGGCCAGACGTATCAAAAGAGTCAAGACGAGATTTCAGGATTTCCTTTGCCGGGGTCTTCAGGCGATTGTTGATCACGTCTCGCCAGAAATACTTGACTATTCCCAGCAAGATGACGTGCAGAATTTCGACGGGGGTATCCGCGTGTGCGTCAAGCTCTGAGAACAACTTCAGTGGGCTGAAAAAATCGTATAGTCGAAGCGAATTGACGTACCTGGCAGGCGCAGGAGCGGGTTCAACATACGAGCGCTTTCCGGAAAGGTGGACAGCAAGTTCGTGACTGCTGCTTGCTTCTGAGCCTTTGACTGCCCTTTCTTCGTTGTCAACTGCGTAAGCTTGTCGAGGAAATGGCTTTGGTACGAGTCCTTGATGCCGGTCGCCGTGCGCTTGTTTCCAAGCGCGGTTTTACCGCCGACCCGCTTGGCCTCGGAGAATTGCTCGTGCAGGATGTGCAGCGTCTCCGATTTGGTACGCATGCGTTGGCTCATCTTAGGGAAATCAATGATCAGTTGCACCAAGGAAGTGGGAGGCATTCTACCGCCAACGCACCGACATCATACAGTCCAATCTGGATATCATATCATCGAGCGTCTCCGCCTTGCGTGTCCGGGCACCAGTTGTTGAAGCCCTCGTCGCACCAGGTGAGGCGCGCACTGAATCAGGCGAAGCGCGCCCGGAGTCAGGTGATGGCGCGCGAGAGCTTGCTGCGCTCTTGCCGTCGTCGTGTTCCTCAGCCTCATTTTCGACATCCTCCCCTTCCACCCAGCATGCACGGCAGAAATGATTGGCCATCAAGCCGCTGTGACAGCACATCTCGCTCTGCATGGGGTTGTCACCCAGCATCGCAAAGACAGATGGAATGACGAGGACATAGTCTTCCTCTTCCGCATCCCAAGCCCATATCCCATCCTCCTGCGCGGATCTTCCCCAGACGTCACTATGCCAATCCATACAGACATACGCAAAGTGACGTACCTGATCTGGTCGACTATTCCATCTGCCATCTCCAAGGGTGTGACTACGTTCGAAGTCGATATGAAGTGCACATTATATTCTTGATGCACGTAGCGACGTGGAAGCCCTGCCGCTGTGAACAAGAACGAATTGTGTTTGTTCCACTTTTTTGACGTATTTCCCGATGTATCGTCGCAGTAAAGATGAAGAGGGAAGGAGCGTACTGGACGACCTCGAGCGCGCGCGCGCCATTTATTCCCTGCGGCGGGATCTGTGCGCGTCCAAGGTACGATTCCCGATGTTCCTGCGCATTGAGACCCTCGAAGGCAATGAGTACAATAGCTCGGGTAATTAGGTTCGCTTTCGCACCTGTAATTCGATTGGGTGATGGTAGATTGTACAAACGATGTCTCTGCGCGAAAGTAGGAAGGGAGAGGAACAAGTCGCGCTCCGAAATCGTACTTTCTTCTTGTTCGTGTACGATCCAGCCTTCCTCTCGAGAATCCGGAGTCATGCGCCATCCTCTCGCATGGACCACGCCTGACTCGAGATACCAGCGGACCGGCATGAAAACCGTCAGGTCCATCAAGAGGGAAGGCTCGAACACAAAGAACTCCTGCGCCTGATCATTGTGTTTGCGGATGGACTGCGTGAGCAGCGCCGGATCAAGCTCGTCGAGCCACCGCGATGCATGCCAAGCCTCCGAGACTTTCCCATTCGTCTTTTCTGGCAGGAAGTGTAGATGACGTCGCACTCGAAGATTGGCCATTTCCTTGTGCGAAGCTTTAGCTGCGGTTTTCTAGCGTGATGAGACAACGTACCTGCGCAATTATTGCAGACACGTCGTTGGTGTAGTATATATTACCAAAAGCACTAACAAATCGAAGACTTTCGATGCCGCATATTGACTGAAGGACCTTACTGACATCCTTCATCGAGCGCTGTGTTGGGACGTTATCGAGGCCAAGTACCGTCATGGCCCAGTGGATGACCTGGTTCTGCTTAGCAGAAAAGGAGCACCGTGGAATATGGCGAAGTATATCAACTATGCAAGTCTGTTCGGGACGCTTTCAGATCAAGTTCGTCGTACAAAAAGAGCCTTCACTCACTTCCTTGTCAGGCCACGGATACCACGGGTTCTCTTCGTCGCCAATTGGTGCTCTTTGACGCTTCCATCCCTCTCCCAAGGGAGCGGTGGTGTTGTCAGCTTCTTCCAAATACGAGTTAGATCCCTCGTTGACCATACGACAAGGTCATTAACTTACTATCGTCCTCATCGTCGTCGGATGTATTGCCCTCGCCGACTCCATCGAGCTCCGCATCTTCATCATCCGAATCAACCGCGAGATCCGGCATATCCTCTGCGTCATGGCCGTCGAAATATCGCCGGAGGTCACTTGCTAGCGAGGCGACTTCCCTTTCCTCGTACGAGATGCCGTATTGCTCAGCATCTTTCCACGCGTCTGCATCCCAATCGATCTCCATAGCACCACTATCATCGCCTACATTCCACCCACTGTCGGTGTTCGCCCTCTCATCCAAGATTGTTCGCATACGGTCATAAAGTACCTCGCGCTCCCGTGAACCCAGCGACGCTTCCGCGGGGCTAGGACGGATTGAGGCCTCTGAAGGCGTATGTTGTGCGTGGTGGTCTCGCCAGTACGCATCGGCATTCTGCTGATGCTTCTGACTTTTCTCGTGTTGGTGGATACTTCCTGATGCATACTCTGCATCGCACGCTTTACAATGCCACTGCTCGTACGATCTACACTCCCAAACTTGGCTTTATTAGCGAGTGGCTCAAGCAGGAAGAGCGCGAAGCTTACCTCGTGGGTCCTTGGCCTTGAATCGTTGATGAGGCCGAAAGTCGGCAGGATGGAAGCGTTGCTGGGCGCGACGCGACGCGAAATCAGACTCTACGCATCCCGTTGAGTCTCCCTTTGTAGGCGAATCAAATCGTGCTCACCTTCGCGCATTCCTCCAAGGACGCGGTATCGTATCTCAAGCGTGCACTCTGCCTCAAGAAGTACCGCCTCTTGACACGATTTATCGGCGAGAATCCGGGGTCGACTGCCTTGCGAGTAAATACAAGCATACGGCTTGATGTGCTCGAGGTCAGCGATGGCGTGCCGCTCCCTGAGCATCTTCATGGCTGTCCTTGCGCTTGTACCATCGGGTACACCTACTGCTCGTCAATATAAAGTGGAACTAAGTGTCGGCAGCTTCACTTACGCAGCGTAGTAACCACCCTTCCAGGTCCGGGACCTCGTATCCCAGTCCCCCGAACGAAGACAGTCCTGGGAGGACCGGGCGATGCCTTGTTCGACGACGCGCTTGTATTCCCCGCGTGCTCCATACCGCAGAATGGACAAGGATCATCTGCCGAGCCTTCACGCACGGGCCAATCTATTGTGCATCGTTGAATGATATACGCTTCGCCGATGTATGTCCGGTACAACTTGCCTATATATGCAGATACTGCAGATGCAGCAGCGACCGACAAAGCAACGGCGGCGACCAAGATGAGACGTGACAAATCAGAGGGCGTCGCCCCAGCTGCCAGGTACAGAGCGATGAGACATCCAAGAGTAAAAAGGATGGCTAAGATACTATGGACCCAGTGGAGCCACTGCTTGGGATGCCAGAGGAAGCGCTCTTCGAGCGGCTCTTCACTGCCTGCACTCGCTGCGGCCTCTAAGCGCCGTTTACGTGCTCTTTCACGGTCCTTGCATCGCTTCAGCTTAGAAGACAAGAGGAGCTGGTGAGGTAGGGGGATGGCCATCGACCCAGCAAGCTTCAGTTGCAAGGCGGCGGTACGACAATCCTCAAGATTGAGAGTTCCTCAAAGAGTTGGCCACGCGCACGCGGCGCGCCCGTGAGGCATCAGCGGTAAATGCCGAAGTGGGCCCAGGCCGACGTGCGACGTCATCCTCACAGGCTTCCGTCTGCCTCATTGCACCATTGGCACCATAAATTCCGGCGAATTCACGTTCGCCAACATTCGTTCGACTGTGGTCCTACATTCCGGTCAACAGTGGTTCTGACGTTCTGGGCACTGTGATTCGTGCAGAAATCCGCGAACGGCGTCCGGCCGTGTAGACTACTTTCATATCTTTCGTCTTGTCATCGGACGGGCTTGTTGCTCTTGTTGCGATCAATGCGCAGGCTCTAAACCCTTTCGACCGCCTCACGTCTTCCTCGAGGTTAGCTACGGCGACGGCTTGATCTTCTGCGCTGCGCTCTCAGAGCCCTAGCCGACGCAGTCTGGTGACCTTAACACGAGCTCATGAATCGGTTGGAAGACACTTGACGACCGGTGCGCGTGCTCTGCTTCCCCAGCGTAGGCATGGTTTTTGATCACAGACGTGGGACCCTCGTCGCTTTGTGAATCTGCAGCGCCTGTAAATTAGCTGATCCGAGGCTTTTTAGACTCAAAGCATGGCACGGTCAATGCATCGAACAAGGCCGGAAGGAAGAAACGGCAAATGCCGATCACGTGCGAAGTTGAACTTGTAGTTTCAGGTTCGGCTCACACACCCAGACTCCCTCGTTCCTCGATGCCCTCTCCGTTCTCTACATGGACGTCAACTGACTACACTCCGTGCTCCGCCGGCAACTGCGACACCGCAAAATGGACACCGCGACACGCTGCTGTTCCGGACTTATCACCGCACCGCTCCAGCCCGCCGACTAACGCCTTGAAACTCGATATAAGTGAAGCACTCTCGCACGGCTTCCCCCATAGTTTGTCTTTCCCCTCTTCTTCTTCTTTTCTCTTCTTTCCTCTCTTCGGGTTCTTCGTCGTCTGCCATGGCTCAACTCACCTATGTCCCCACTGCTATCGAGGACGATACGCGCCTCGCACCCCTCGTCGAGGACGCGTTTTTCCTCCCCACTAACAGGGATATTGACGCTTATATGCGTCCGGACCAGGGTATGTCTGCGATCTGACTACCAGGGATTGCTTATTGACGCTCCTACGATTAGATGCGACAGCAACATACGTTTGCGGCGCATCCTTAGGACCCTTTCCCAAGCGCAGCAAGAGGCGACTAGATGAAGAACTGAATGTCTGGCAAAAACAGTGCGTCCAGCAACGCTCGCGACTCTGACCTCCCTGATGATCTTCCAGGGTCGTGATTGGTCACTTCAACCACCCATTAGGGCGCCCATGGAAGCGGTACACCGAGAACGTCGTGCCCCTCATGGCGGAGGTCGTCGGCGCGAAGGAGGGCGAGGTCGCGATCATGTCGGGCCTCACCCAAAACCTGCACACCATGCTCGACCTCTTCTACCGCCCGACCGCAAACCGGTACAAGATCCTCTGCGAGGCGAACGCGTTCCCGTCCGACCAGTACGCGATGGCGAGCAAGGTCCGCTCGCACGGGCTCGACCCGAAGGCGGTCATCCACGAGGTGCACCCGCGCCCGGGGGAGTACGCGGTGACGGAGGCGGATATTTATGACGCGATTGAGAAGGAGGGCGACAGGATTGCCATCGTTCTCTTCGCGGGCGTGCACTATTGGACTGGCCAGCTTTTCCCGATTAAGGAGATTACGGCCGCGGCACATGAGAAGGTCAGCTTGACCATAGATGTTCATCATACGACGCGCTGACGATGTGTTCTTCAGGGCTGCATCGTTGGTTGGGACTTGGCACACGCGGCGGGCAACGTCACGCTCTCGTTACATGACTGGGGCGTCGACTTCGCCGTCTGGTGCAACTACAAGTTCCTCAACGCAGGTCCTGGATCCGTTGGCGCACTATTTATGCACGAGAAGTGGAATGAGGAGAAGACACCAAGGTACTGCAGCTTTCTCATGATGTGTTCTTCGTCACTGACATACTTTACAGAGCAGCTGGGTGGTGGGGCCACAAGATTGAGACGCGCTTCCAGTTCCTGCCGGACTTCGACCCGACAGTCGGCGCGCAGGGCTTGCAACTCTCCAACACCGACGTCCTCTCGACCGCGCTTGTCTGGGGTGCGCTCGAGACGCTCAAGGACGCCGGCATGATGAAGCCCGTCCGCGAACGCTCCATCCAGCTCACCGGCATGCTCCAGGACCTAGTCATGCAGAGCAAGTACTACGTCCCGCTGGAGCAGGCGCACCGCCGAACGACACCCGGCTTCACCATTGTCACGCCGCTGGAGGCGCACCGCCGCGGCGCACAACTCAGCCTGCTCTTCCTCCCGACAGGGCAGGGCGTGATGCAGAAGATCTACGAGGCGATGAAGAGCTTCGGCGTCATCGCGGACGAGAGGCCGCCCGACCTCTACCGCATCGTGCCGAACCCGCTCTACAACTCCTCGGACGACATGCACCGGGTAGCGGAATGCCTCGAGACTTCGTTCAAGTACATGGAACCTCGGGCGAAGCTATAGGTTCCGGTCGTTTCGTTGTCTTGTTTGCATCTCGGTCCTCACTGTGTCACCCCCTCCCCTTCCCCTCCTTCGTGCACCATCGCCACTGCCTTTCATGTGTAACGGACTATCGCAATCTCTCCCCTTTGCTTTCCTCTTTTTATCTATCTACCTCGTCGTCCCTTGCTGTTGCTGCGCACACACCGTCACTCATTCGCATTTCTATTTATCTTCTCTATCTATTGTATCATCGGACATGAGGTAGAGTACATCAACTGTAGCCCAAAGTACAACACATAATCCTATTATTGATCTTCTGACGTCTTCACGTTTTGCCGAACTTGACCTATTCGTCCAACAAGGTTCCCGGGAGAGAACGTATCGCTTCAGATTGAGCAAACGAGTACAACAAGACAAGCTACAACGCGGTCTGAACAGAAGAAACAGCTATGTAACAAGATAGCGATCGATAGCCCAGTCGACCATGAAGAAATCGTACGTGCCCTTGGGGTCGTAGTATTGCCAAGACGCGGTCGTAAGTAAAATGGTATCTCCTCTACAGCGCTTATCGAGCTCGTCGCAGACGCCGATGATAGGCAGGTAGACATTGGTATATGGCGGATTTGTCGCTGAACAAAAGGTCAGCGTATGTTGTCGAGACACGTGACAAGCAAGCGGATTCAGAGGTTCAAGTTCGCACGCAAGTTCGTACGGCGCGAGAAGCCATTCTCGTCGCAAGGAGGTACTCACCGGTCACGTTGATGAAATGGAAGGCGTCGTTACAGGACAGAGAGTAGTGTGACCACACATCCGCGGACACGTAGGCGCCCTTCATCATGTAGGTCGTGAGTTTGCCACAGGTACTGATAGTGTTGTCAGGAGCAAAAGAGTGCACTGCAGCGTAGCCATGTTATATTTCACCAAGAGCAACAGCGAAGAGGGACCTACCGAATCCTCGTGTACTTGCTTCAGTCAACTGAACGAACAACGCGAGAATCGAGACCAGCACGATAGCCAGCATTGACGTGGACGCCGCCATGACGACTGCGAAAGCCCTTCGAGGTGTAAAAGAGTGGACTTGGGCGCGCTGGAACGTCCCGGATGTGCAGAGTGAAGGGGAAGATGAAGGTAGGGTTTGAGAAGGAAATGGAAAAAAATAGAATGGAGATGGCTGCCTTGATCTGGCAAGGCCCGGAGTCTAATTGACAAGGTACGTTACTCCAGGCACCAGCGTTGCCTTGTTATTCTAACGTGGGTCGCCTGAGCGGAGCTTGACTCAAGAACGACAGAGGAACTTCATGTCGAGAATATGTGCAGAAGCTATCTCACTGAAGGTCGGGAGACGAACAAACTTCGAAAGGACTGCGCAGCGGACCCGATCAAATCATGCTTCTCACGATACACCCGCCACGTCACGTGCGAAGTTGCTTTCATTTTCTTTGCACGAGAGGCGCCCATTCCAGCGAGAGATGGTGCAAGATGAAGCCCGGTATGAATGAGGTACACCGGTACGTTCTATGCAGCATTCGTGATCATAGGCTCTGACGAGTACATACAGTATATGCTTCAGTTACATGAAAACGAATTTGTTCACGTGTTAGCGATGAGTCTCTTCAGGTCACCCAGAGCTCGACCAGCGCGGACGACGAGACGAAGAATCATCAGACTTGTGGACGACATCGCATCGACGGGAGAATGCAAAAAGCAGCGTGTATTATGGCGCATCGACGGCGATTGATACAGAACAATGGGACGGAGCTGTACAGAACAAGAAGAGGAGCGTGGCCAGCACAAGGCGTCGGCGGCACGAACTCGCGACGTGCTGCAGACGGATGTCAGTATGGCATGTGAGGCGCTGGGCAAGGGGCTCACCAAGGGCATGCGGGCTGCACGCGAAGGCGAGAGGCGGCGTCCAGCAGGCGGGAGACGAGATCGCTGCTCGGCGGGGGGAGGGGGGGGGGGGAGAAGTATGTCAACGAGCATCGAAAGACGAAGGGCGGAGACACGTACCAGCCTGAGCGAGCATCGTAAGAAAACGAGGGGCCCTCCACTCCAAGGCGACCGACCAGCCATCCATCCTTCCATCCATCCAACCAACCAAAACCTTTCAGAATAGACTGCGACAAACGCGACCAGGACTGCCCGTGGCGAGTCGCAAGGCCGCTGATCCCACGCGCCGCCCAGGCTTGCAGGCTAAGCGCGCGCCGGTCTGCCAGCAGTAGGAGGTAATGGGTCCCACGACCCGGTGAGCTGAGGCGGAGCCCCTACTCGCACCGACCCGCAGAATGACCACTCAACCAGACCCCAGCACATCCGGCGACAGTATCAGGCCGCCAACTCGTGACGAGCGACGACCATCCACGGGGACCTTGTCGACAAGAGAATTCCACGAGGGGAGAGGAAGAGGGACGCTGGCTTATATACGGGCGAGATGTGGCTGCACAAAGTTTGTTCCTGCTTGCTTGTTTGTTGAACGGCCAAACACGTGTCCCTTACGCCCTCCGGACAGCGCGGGAGTAAACTCGAGTGTTCGCACCACAACATCGAGTCCATCACCGCGTTCGAGTCCTCGGTCCGCACAGAGCCTCGCTCCGTGTAGTGACGCACGCTTCTACAGATCCACCTGTCTCTGTAGATCCACTCTATCTGCTGCCTGGCCTCGGAAGAGAGGACAACGGCACATGACCGGCGCACTGTCACTGTGGGCGCGCGCGCGCCTCCTTCCTAATCCGGCTCAATGGCATTTGCAAATCGGCCCGACGGTTCCGCTCCCTCCCTCCGCTCGCCCTCTTGATCGTCACCGTCGTGTATCCTTATACATGGCTTCAATCTCTTCTCGTACCAATGATGAACTACAATGCCATGCTTATGATGCCTAATGCGGACAATTGCCATCCATATACATAACCGCGTCTTGCGGACCGTACTGCAAAGGGTTGCACCTGATAGCGACCCAGTCAGAACGGTCCTCAGATGTACAGCCAACGTGCTTACCCGGGAAGTTTGTCCAGCTTCACGCCCGGACCACCCACGACTTCGTTGACCACGGGCTGGATCTTGCAGCTTCCGGCGGTGTTGGAGTCCTGCACCGTCAAATACTTGCACGCTTCTGTCGACCCTTGGCCGGTCGCATCGTTGGGGTTGTCACACTTGTCGATGGCGTTCTGGAGTGCGTCAATCTCCCATCCATTCTGGAAGTCACCGTGCCAGGACAGGCCGGTGGGGTCACTGTGAAGGGGTGGGATCAGTTGGTTGAGCAGCAGCGACAAGGGTAAGAGCGTACCCCGTGGAATAGACGAACGGCCAGCCATCCGATTGCTTCCAGCGCCCGGCAAAGGCGTGAACGTCCCAAGTGATCTGGGCGAGTTGACGGTGATCGAAGTCTAGAGTTTCGCGGCGACGTACCTCGTAGAATAGCTTCATGAGTCCGACCGGGTGCGTCCTGGGGCAGTCGCCGTTGTCGAGCCTTGACAAGAATGCGACGTGAGATTGGTCCGCGGATTCGACGCGCTGCAGGGCATCAGATTCGTCGTGCTGCGACAACATGAAGAGTAACGTGCCTTGCCGTCCCAGCAAGCAGGGAAGTGGATGCGAGCGTTCAAACCGGCCTCACAATCCGTGTTCGGGAAGCCGAAACCTTGCAGCCGCGGTCAAGACATCATAAGGGGACAAAAGTGTTGAAATCACGTACCGTCATAGCCCTGCGCAGTCCCATAGCGAAGGCACGAGTAGAACTGGGCCCGCTCAGAAAGTGCGCCCTGCGAGGTATCGTTCAGCGCGTATCTGAATACAAAGCACATCAGTACCCGCTCGACCCCCAACGCCGATCGCAACGCGAACATACTTCGTTCCCCTCCTCGTGGGCCGCCCAGAGATCATCTTGAAGCCAGGCGGGAAGGCCTTCAGACCAGGTCCGCCATTCCTGACGTCCTCGTCGCCTCGATTCTGGTAGTAAATGAGGAGGCCGCCGTTGGAAACTTCTTCGAATTTGCCATCCTTGGGGTCTTTGAAGTAGAGCTTGGGGAACCCTGTAGACGAGATGAGCGCAGGCGGGTGTGAGAGATGCTGAAGACGCACAGTAGTTGGTCTTGTCCTGAACGACCTTGCAGGACGTGCAGTTTGAATGGACGAGCGAGTCGTACGTCGAGTTGGCAGCGAAGTCTGGAGGACCGCTTCATCAGCCACGCGAGGGAAGGCGAAGACGTGACTGAAGTACGTACTTGAACCTCCGTGAATAGTCTACAGGCCGCCAGCGGGTCAGCGCAGTTACGAGTAGCGAAGATGATAGACGCCTACATGAACATGGTTGGCCGGGATTACACCAGGGTTGATGATGGGATCGACGCGCTCTGCGAAGCGGGTCAAACTCGAGTGTCAGGCATCTGTAATGTAGACCACATACCGGACACCAGCGGGGACGTGCAAGCAACGCGGAACCACGCCTGGACACCGCCAACCCCCGAAAGAACGACCGTGACCAGGAGTAGGATGGGGGAGAACATGGGGATGGGGTTGATGGCTTGGAGGACATAAGTGCCCCCTTTATACCTCCTGGTGGAGGTTGACCGTGATGAGCGGCCCTGGTAGTCGGAATAATGGCTAGGACCGCCGCGAGGAGCGGGACATGTTGATGTGCAGATCGGGCGTCCATTGCGATCCGGGAAAGGATAATGCGCTACCGCTGTCAAGAGAGCGTTCGAGGTCTACCCCGTGCACGGAAAACAATAGGGACGCATTTCGTCGAAGTACGCGGGAGAACAGAAAGGCACGACAACGTACGCCGCGCTGTTTTGAGAGAAAGGTGGTCTCCCGCCTGCGGGTGGGTGCCTCGGACGGACCGCAATCCTCACTGGAAAACGATGGGCCACCAAATATCGAGTGGTACTCAGCTCATAACGTCCTCGTGGTCGAGATGGGTGTTGCCTGGAAAGACAAGCTCCGCTCGACTTGATCGGAAGACTGTCAGTTGCACGTCAGCGCCGCAGACTAACGTCCATCCGTCCCTCGACGACAAGGCCTATTGTCCGTCAGCAAAAGTCCCACTTGACAGAGAAGGCGAAGCCTGAACTGGCCGTGCTAGATGCATCGATGGACGCGCGCAGTTAAGTGGGATATAGCACATAATACGGCTCGCCATTGTTCAAAGGAGGGTATAGATGACAGGAATGAGTCACAAGCGTAAAAAGGCATGCATCGCGGCGCCTTCCAGGACCTTACTCCGGGCAGTTGTCGTCCATGTACATGGTCGCATCGTCCGGACCTTCCTGGATCGGGTTGCACCTGTTCGTCGCCCCGTTAGATGACTCTGGCATGATTGAACTCGTTCACTCACCCGGGAAGCTTGTCTAGCTTGACGCCCGAACCTCCGATGACTTCGTCAACGACAGGCTGGATCTTGCACTGATCGGCCGTGGAGGCGTCCTGGACGGTGAGCCACTTGCAGGCCTCCGTCGAACCGTTGCCAGTCTCGTCGTTGGGGTTGTCGCATTCGTCAATGGCGCTCTGCAGAGCGTCAGAGTCCCAGCCGTTCTGGAAATCCCCGTGCCAGGAAAGTCCAGTGGGATCACTAGACGAATATGGTCAGACTGGAGGACCCGCGAGTTGCAGCTCAAAGACGTACCCCGTGGCGTAGACAAACGGCCAACCGTCTTCCTCCTTCCAGCGACCCGCAAATGCGTGAACATCCCAGGTAACCTGACGGACCTGATAAGTATCATCCCGCTAAGTGGACGCGACAAGTATACCTCGTAGAGGAGCTTGAGCAGCCCGACCGGATGCGTGTCCGGGCAAGCGCCGTTGTCAAGACCTGAGAGGAACGCGACGTGGGACTGGTCCTCCGACTCGACGTTCTGCACAGTTTTTGTCAATGACGTAATTTGACTGTGCAAGTCTTGGACTTACCTTGCCGTCCCAGCACGCGGGGAAGTGAATGCGAGCGTTGAGACCCGACTCGCAGTCAGTGGTGGGGAAGCCGTACCCTGCGTAATAAATCAGTTGCCTGAGCTGCAACGAGGTTGAGTATGAGCAACTTACCATCATATCCCTCAGCAGTACCATAGCGAAGGCACGAGAAGAACTGTGCGCGCTCGTTCAACGCCTCCTGCGAAGGGTCATCGAGCGAGTACCTGGCCAAATCGGAATCAGTATAACCCCCACGACGTGTTCATGGACAGCGCACTTCGTCCCCCGCCTCATTGGCCTGCCCGAGATCATCTTGAAGCCCGGAGGGAAGGCCTTGAGACCAGGACCGCCGTTCTTCTTGTCCTCGTCGCCCCTGTTCTGGTAATAAATAAGAAGGCCGCCGTTCGCGACTTCTTCGAATTTGCCGTCCGCGGGGTCCTTGAAGTAGAGCTTGGGGAACCCTAGAGGGAGGATATGAGAGGGCAAGAGTGTGATGCGGCATGTGTACGAACAGTAGTTAGTCTTGTCCTGCGGGGGTGTGAGGATGCGTGCGAGATATACAGGTGTAAGACTTACCTCGAGAACCTTGCAAGAAGTGCAGTCCGAAGCTAGCAGGTCATCGTAGGTCGCGTTGGCCGCAAAGTCTAGCATGAAGTTGGGTCAACGAGAAGAGTCAAAGCTGAAGAAGAAGCATTGCTGACTGGAGCCGCCGTGAACGGTCTACACAACGTCAGCGTCATCCGCTCTTCACAGCCGTGCGATCACTCACATGAACGTGGTTGGCAGGAATAACGCCTGGGTTGATGATGGGGTCTACACGCTCTGTCGACGAAGCCAGGTCAACGGCATGCTCAGCAACACCAGAAAGCAACTCACCTGACACCAGAGGCGACGTGCAGGCAACACGGAACCACGCATTCACACCCGTGAACCCAGAAGAAACGAGCGCAGTGGCAAGAAAGATGGAAGAGAACATGGCGACGACGATAATGAAGACCTACAGGCCCTCACACCCGTTGCCCTCTTATATACGTTGCTCCATTGTATGCCGCACAATCCTACTCCGCGTTCCCTCGCACTTGAACGACCACTTTACAAGATCTGCGCCGCGATGGTGACAAGAATCTCTATGATCAACAGGCGCAACAGAGGCGGGCGTTGGGCGGGCGCACCGGCCGCACGACCCTCGAAGTCGCTCATCACGACGCTGAATGTGCAGGACGGAGATACCCCTGGCAATAGATAAAAGGAACAGCGTTTCGGGCATAGAGTTGGACCTGATGTTGCATAGATCCATGGGAAACTGGACACAGATCAGACCAGGTGTAGGGAGAAAAGGTCAGCCAAAGTGCCTCTCGGCGGGCTTGTTAGCCGTTGACGAGGTAGTGCAGCGATCTCGAGGGCCTGCGGCAATCCAGACGGAGGAGTTCCGCCAGAGATCGCCCTCGATGGGGGCAGGGCGAGTCTCTCAAGAGTGAATTGAGGCTTTGATGAAGCACTCTGGGTGCGTCGACCTGTGATTCTGGACGTGTGTAAGGTTGTTCAGCAGTGTCGGGTAATATTCTCTTGTTAACGCAGTGGTCGGCTTGTCAGCAATATGCCTGGAAGTTGAAGGCCAGCTGCTCCATAGGCCGCAACGACCAAAGGGACCGAGCTGGTCAGAACAACGTAAACGTTGTCTGAGTGATACCTGCGTGTCGACTTCGAACTGGCCCCGAGGTCCCTCGCAATACGGGTAACAGACACAGCCAGTTCGGTTCGTCGCCACTGGTCTGCAGCCATCAGCGATGTGCATACAGCAAAGCATACATTACAAGCGCTCAGAAGTCCCAATCTCTCAACCAATGTCATCCGGATCCCTCTTCCTCTTCATATCCCGCGTGACTTTGTGTTGCGCGGCTTCGTGCTTGGCGAGCTCGACGGGCACCTTGCTGACCGGGCTCTTCGAGATTTCTGCGAAGCGAGTCAGACATGATTGGAATGAGGGAGGATGGACGACATACCTTGCTTGAGGTCGTACATAACCTCATCGTCCTCATTCGTGAGGAATGTGATGGCAGTTCCCAGCTTGCCCGCACGACCAGTACGACCTGCACGCAGAAATTCTAGTCAGCACTGTCCCACAACATTTGGCTCCCGACGTACCGATACGATGCACATATGCCTCGATAGTGCCCGCCATCTGGAAGTTGACAACCAAGCTGACGTCCTGCACGTCGATACCACGACCAGCAAGATCGGTCGCGACGAGGATGTCGGCCTCCCCGGACCGCAGCGACGCAAGAGCGGCCTCGCGCTGCTCCTGGTTCTTGCCGGAGTGCAGCGTGGAAGCGGACCATCCTGCGCGGCCGAGATCCTTGGCGACCATGTCCGCCATCTTCTTTTGGTTGACGAAGACGATGATGGGCGATGGGTACTGCCCGCTGTTGAGGATCTCGAGGAGGCGATGTCTTGGGGGTATGGTCAGAATGACATCCCGAGAACAGTGACGGAGAAATAACACTCACTTCTTCTTCTCATCCCCATTGACAAACTCGACGCGCTGCTCGACGGTATCGACCGCGCGACCCGCCTCACCAATCGTGATGATCGCTGGCCTTCGCAAGTACTTCCTCGCAAGCCGCTCGACAGCAGGTGGCATCGTCGCACTGAATAACGTCGTCACACGCGTGCGGCCCTTCTTCACCAACTTCATCCGCTGCTCGCCGTCGATGTCCATGGCATGGTCGTCATGTCGGTGCTTGCGGTTGTCGTCCACGACCATCATGTCGCCGGATTCCTCGCCTTCCATTGTCTCTGCTGGTAATTGGTCGAGGATGAAGTTTAGGTCGGGCTCGAAACCGAGGTGGACCATTCGGTCAGCTTCGTCCATGACGACGTAGCGACATTGGCTGAGGACGAGGACGTGGCGCTCGAGGACATCCTTAAGACGACCGGGTGTTGCGATGATGATTTCGGCACCTTCACGAAGGTTGAACTGTTGCTCCTCAACCGAGCGCTACAAGTATTGTTAGCGGTCTTGAACAAAAATAAGACAGCGAACACTTACTCCACCGACGATGGACACGCAGGTATATCCCAAGCCGCTGGCGAACTTGCGCGTCTCAACCTCGATCTGCTGAGCCAGTTCGCGTGTTGGTGCAAGAATGAGAGCGAAGGGGCCCAGGTGTCGATTTTCATCGGTGAGAGGAGCAACTGCTGAGATGAACGCAAGTAAGGGAATGACAAAAGCTGCCGTCTTTCCGGAACCTATGAGAGGTGAGGGTAAATTCAGAGGCCCAAAGCGAAAATCGACGTACCAGTCTCAGCAATACCGATGATATCACGGTTCTGCAGACCAATAGGAATGGCTTGCCGCTGGATAGGTGACGGCTCCTTATAGCCGATGGTCTCAATGACGTCCAAGATAGACGACGGAATATCCGATTCTTGCCATGATCGAAGAGGATGTGGGATCTGTCCGCCACGCGCAGCAATGCTGAAATCCTCGCGGAAAATTCGCCAATCTCGCTCCTTCATCTCGTGTAGTGCTTTCTCAGACCAGTGTCGCTCGTCCATTCCGCTCTTTGCGGCCCGCCTCCTCTCCATAGCGTCCGCGTGGTTGTCTCCGCCCGACATGTCCATACCGGCGACGTGGCCGCGCCCGAACATGAGGGAGCCGCCTGCTTGACCATCAGCCGCGGCAACAGGTGTAGCGTCCGCTGCGGTGTCGTCTTGCGCATCCCAGTCGAATACGAATTTGCGGTCGTTCATCTTGCGGATTTTGCGCTTCTTGCGGTCGACGCCAAGATACCTCGACCGGATTGCAGACAAGTCGTCGTTGGTGAGCTGCGGCGTGTACGTCGCATTTGGGTCTGCTTCGGCGGAACCAGAGGATGAGGTGTTGTTGGCACCGGGAGGAGGGGGAGGGGGCATCGAGCCGCCTGGTTTGCCACGGTCGGCTCGTGGACCTGTCGGGACATTGTCGTAGTCCTGTCGCCTGCTATCGCGCGCGTCGCGTTCTCGGGGAGCATCCCGATCGCGATAGTCCCTGTCTCTGTCGCGGTCACGACCTCTGTAGCCACCGCGGTCCCTTCGAGAGCCGCCACGGTCGCGATCACGATCCTGGTCCCTGTAGTCTGGCCTTGACGAGTAGCGCTCATCAACTGCATAGGTTATCAGCACAGCAGTTATAAGGAGTATCGCACAACGCACATCTCCCCCCTCCAGTAGTCCGTCGGATCTCCTCTGCCTGACGCTCGAGATCCTCGCGCTCCTTTCTTGCGCGTTCTTCTTTCTCCTTCTGTTCACGTATCTCTGCTGCACGCTTCGCTATGGCAAGCTTCGCGCGCTCTTCTTTGGAAAGGAATTTGGGCTTCGAGGTCAGCCTGTGAGCTTCATAACAGTATTACAAGGTGAATTATTCACCTTCGACGCCGCTTCCTTCTCCGCGCGCTGCTTTTGCAGCAGCGACTCGATTGACAGAGGTTCTGCCTTGCTAGTCATGTTGACAGCAGCTGAGCGTAGACGTCCAGTGTCGTTCCTTGTTCAGATGCAGTTCAGGCCCAGTTGAAGACCAGCGACGGTGAGATGCAAGCAGGAGCCGGTCATGTCACGTGCTAGCACTTGCCCAAACGGGCAATTCGGACTTTCGAGAGGCGACTTCAACTTGAACTTGGACTCGATGCCTACAGGCAACCCACAGCTACCATGGCAACCGTCCGTCTCTCGTTGGAAGTCGCGATAGTAGCTCTCAGCTTCGCGACATGCGTAGCATAGCTACGCGCAAGGATCGGTGTATTCGATGCACAATTCGACTGCAACAGGCCCACGAATTGTATATACGAAGCCAGCTACGCCTCACGTTGACGACCAGCCTTCGTCAATACATGAGTCAGAAGAAGGTAAGAACCTCCTGCTGTCACCTGCTTCTTTGCAGGTGCACCCCTCGCCACACTTCTCATTGCTGTATAAGTTGGACATGAACGATCCGCCACACTCACCCCGCCTTCGTATCTTACGCTCAACATGTCAGAGTCAGCCTCCGTTCGCAAGGATATCTCTCCTGCAGAGAGCACCGCGCCGAGCAGTCCTACAGAAGATACCGTGCTGTATCCCTTCTCATCGGTGCTCACCGACCCCGAGGACTTCGTCTCGTGCGCATCGGGCACATCCCTGCAAGACTTTTCCCTCTCTTCCTTCTCTGAGCATCGCGTTGTACCGATCTCCCCTTCCAACTTCATGCGCCGTCGCAGCAGACCCATTGTCCCGTACGCTCCTGTCTTCTCCTGCATCTGCGCGTTGCTCATCCACTACAGACCGCCACCACCCGGTACTTTGCACATCCAACCAGGACGCATACGGTATCCTCTGTACGTCGCATCTAACCCCTTCATGACACCGAACATTTTACCAGTATCCCCAGCTACGAGCTTCAGAGCCTACTCGATGGTCGCTGGGAAGCAGTCGAGCACCCCGAAGGTGTTCTCTACTTCGTGTGGCGCGAGCGCGTACGTCTCTCGATATCTCGCACTCTGCTCGTGCTGAATGAATCCGTGTTTCAGCGCATCTACGTCGATACAAATATCGGAAACCCCGAGGCCGCTCACTACATCTACCTCGCCATCGCCGCCATCGACGACTTCATCACCACCCACGAGATCACATGGCCGGAGGGCAACGTCGACCTCGTCCTTGACCTCTACCCCGACCAGTACAGGTATGCGGACGGTGTCTGCGGCCATGTCAGCGGCGAGTGCGGCTTCGCGAACGACCCGTGCAAGAGCATGGAGAAGTTCTTCCAGGGTGCTTGCGGCTACTACTTCGTCCATCACGAGACGCGAACAGTGTTTTGGCTCGACAGCCTCCCGGCTTCGGCAATCCCGCAGTGTGGATGGGTTCCTGTGCAGACCGCATCGCATCTAAGGCATGCAATCCAGTCGCAATATTGGTGGGTGACATCTTCACCTGTTTGAACGTCGCTGACGCCTCGCAGGAGCCATTGCGCTTTCTTCCCGGACTGTCGTCCGTGCGACAAGGCGCTGCTACATGAGTTGCATGGACAGATAGCCCACATATACGGCGATCGCATCGTATACACCCGGTCGATAGCAGGTCCTTGGGGTCGTGAGCAACTGGATCATCTCATGACTCTCATGGGAACTCTATCAGGTTCGCTGCTATCAAAGCCTAATTCATCCCTGCTTTGCTCACATCAACCTCAGAATACGGCGGGGCCAACCTTGGATGCGCTCGAATCGTATTCGAACTCATGGCTGAACATGGTATGGCCTCTGATAACAGCCTTAAACATTACTAACTATTTTATTTGCGTCACCTTCTCAGCCGTCCAACGCCTCGTTCTGAATCACGGACAACCAAACGTCCGCTTCCAAGCCGACAAATCCGAATACGCACCGGAGGAACTGCCCTCCTCCTGGACCTTCCGCATCGCGCGCGCGCTTTTGTTCTACGTGCCGGACGTCTACATTCGTGACCTCGATGACCTGGGCCGCGACTCGCCCCTGCAAAATCATGAATGGATGGCCTTTATGGACAAGGCGATGACAGAGTGGCAGGAGATCACGCTCTATGTGAGTGGGAGTTGTATATCCCGCGTTGCATGATGAGCTGATACATGTGTTCGCCTACTAGAACACGGTCCTCCTCAATGCCAACATCGCCCTACTGACTATTCAGACGGTCGATACGGACGGTGAGGTTGTGCACTCGGCCTTGCAGATGCTCAGCTACGCGTCCGTGATGGCAAGTATCTGTGGTCTGATTGTAGGCATCCTGCTACTTCGACGCCACCGCACGAGGGCAGTGGCAGATGATGTCGAGGCTGTAAGTGCCATGAGGACGTACTGCTTCACTGTCTGACGCGATCCTGCAGCTATCCTACCTCGCCGACCAGTACGACGAAGAGACAGGCTACGGCTTGCTCGCAATCTTCTACAGCCTGCCTTTCGCGTGCTTGATGTATAGGTCAGTACCACTACTCTGTTGCGCCCTTTCCACCTGACATCCTACTTCCAGCACCATCGCCTTCCTCTCAGCCTTCCTCTTCATGGGCTTCCAGCGCTGCAACGCAGCGCAAATCGGCGGTCTCGCCACACTCGTCTTTGTGGCCTTCTCCGTCATCATCTGGTTCATTTCGCGCACTTGGCGCAACCCGAGGCGTCGCAGCAATGTGACTGTGTTCGGGAAGGTCTTCTTCGTCTTGAAGAAGGCCTTCTTCGGTTTGAAGAGCGTGCTGTCGTTCTTGTTTACTATGGCGAGCTTCGTTGGGAAGATTTTCTCCCAAGTGGCGAGCCGCTTCAAGAGGCAGAACAAGCCTTTGGTGGAGCAACACCCGATGCAGCGGGTTCGCGTTAATAATGAAGAGCAGGACGTCTGAACGCGCAGCCACTTGACCGTCTTCTGGTATTTCGCCCAGATCACTCTCTGTTTCATTCATCCTTTCTGAAGATCCGTTGTTGATTGTATGACTAGTCTTCCGTGCCTCAGGAATGTAGATCACGAATGTATTATGATGCAATGTAGGCAGTATAGAGTCATGAATATTTTCGGCCGTATATGAAGAAACGCATAAGATGGGGACATGCCAGAAACGAATCGCCACAACGACGCGGGAGGATATGGACATGTCAGTCCTCTGCTTCTTTGCTCGCAGAAGTAGATGTGGCAGACGCACTGGCCCAGGGAGGTTCCGGAATCATCTTCAGCTTGCGCGACGCCGATGCTATCTCGTCCTCCCAGTGCTCTGAACTAGACGCGGGAGCGGGTGGCGTCGCGGCTGGAGACTGCGAAGGAAATTTACTGGGAGGCGAGCTGGCTGCGATTTCGCTTGGGCCGTGCGCAGCGGGAGCCGCGGCCTCATCTTCTCTCGGGGGATAGTGAATCTCGCGCACGCCAGGAGTCTCCTCCTTGCGCTTCCTCTTGTTGGGCTGCCACTTCCAGCCAGGGAAGGCGAGCTTATGAGATTCCTGATTTCTCGACGCGAGCTCCGACCACTCGGCTTTCTCCGTTATATCGAGTCGCTGCCACACGGCCGCTGGACCGATGTTAGTGCTCGACTTCAGTGCACGTGCGAGTTGCGCGTACCGGCAGACTTGACCAGAGTTGATCGATTCATCGCTGGGTAGTCCTCATTGCAATGCGCCGTGAAGACTTTGAGGAAGGAAAACCACGCATTATCAGGTAGTCGAATGTCCCCGTTGGCTTTGGGGGCGGGAGGCGTATAATGATATTCAGACGGATTTGGGACCCGAAACGGCCTCTCCTCTTGACCTTCTATGCTGATGTTCCAGCGGCGTGGTTCGGTCATCTAATCAGAACAAAGCAAGTAAGCGTTTGAAGGCCAAACGAGTGGCTCGAAGCTCATGAGTCATGATCTGCCTCATTTCTGAGCTGTGGCGGGATCATAGCACATAATTGGAGAAGCTATACTTACCTTGTTCAGTGTACTATATGAGTGGCAAATTCACCCGCTTCTGCCACTGTCGAACTTGGGCAATGGCCTCAAAGATAGCAAGGGACCTTCCGCTTGGGCAGGAAAGCACTCAATGGCAACTTGTGAGGGGACGACGAAGTAGCTTCGGCAGGGTGAAAGACGAAGAGCAAGTGACTCTGGCGGCGGCGCGTTGTCCATGCGCGTTGACTGAGCGTCAGACGACAACAGTGGCCGTTCAAAGCTGACTTTGATAAAATGACAAGCGAGGGCGGAAGCAAAACGGAAAGTCCCGGCTTCTTTCGCACGATATCACTTGCCAAATGCGGTTAGGGCGTTCATGGTGTCACCGCGACGCAAGTGACGGACCAGCGCTTGGCTGCAGCCGGGACTCGGCTGCCCATCATCCTCGACGTGGGATCGCTTCCTCTGGCTCGAGACCCAATCCCCCCTCCCCCTCCCCTTCACAGAGCGCGCGAGTTACCTGGACCGGTCTCTCACGACCATTCACGATCGCGTACATGATCTACTAGCCACGGACTGCAAGCTATTGGATCAGTGAAGGACGACCTGTTAATCTCAAGATACCATGGGGGAGCGATGCTACAAGGAGGTCGCACCGGATGGGCCATCCCTCTTCCAGAATGGGAAGCTAGTCATCCAAAGTGCGTCGCCGTTCGATTCTTCCCCACGAGGAGAGACTGACTGTCCCCCTTCCCCCAGCGCACCACGTTCGTCGGTTCTCCTCAGACATCCAGAACTCCCCAAGTGCTGATGGCTCTACTAGATTGGATGGCTTGTGTCGGGCGTCTTCACTCTGATCGCATGCGGAGTGTCCTTCTGGCTCATAGACAAGCACCTCCAGTGGTATCACAACGTGCGTGACTTCATCGCTCTCTTTGCGCACCGGCTAATCCACCTCACGATAGAAACATGAGCAGAGGCGTACGTGCCACAACACACCCTCTTCACTCCCCCAACTAACACGCGTACAGACATCGTCCGCATCCTCTTCCTGGTCCCCATCTACGCCATAGTCAGCTTAGCGTCATACTTCTTCTGGGTATGTCCCACCTTGTCCCCCCTCGCCCATCACTTACGCAGCCTACCCAGAATCATTCTACGCCGATCATCCTTGTCCGAGATTGCTACGAGTCCACCGTCCTCACGTCTTTCTTTTATCTACTCCTTCTTTATCTGTCCCCCGACTATCAGACCCAGCAAATGATATTTGCAAAGGAGGGCCTTTCCTACGAGCAAGAGAGGCAAGCGATACGAAGCGGAACCACGGTGAAGAAGTGGGTGCTTCCGCTGGGATGGGTCAAGTGGAAGCCAGCGGTATGTGCGCGTCAGGTGCAGTCTGTCACCATGCTGACCTACTGCAAGGATGGCCTATATTTCTTGCAACTCATGAAATGGGGTGTGCTGCAGTACTGTGTTGTCCGACCTCTGTACGTCGCTCACCTTGTTTACTTTTCACAGCTAAATGGACCTTCCTAGTTGTACGCTTGCTGCCGTCATTCTGGACTACGCCGGCCTGTACTGCGAAGCCTCCTGGGGTCTCGGGTGGGGCCATATCTACGTAGGTTGGCTTCGCGACGGACTCTGTCCTCAATACTCACTCTTCTCAATAGCTGACTATCATCATCTCCATCTCGGTCACCATCGCTATGTACTGCCTAATTCAGCTGTACGTCGCTGTATCGGAGTACCTTGCACCCCAGAAGCCGCTGCTCAAGCTGTTCGCTATCAAGGCCGTTGGTATGCTGGAGCCTACCCGATTTAAGGCTTCGACACTGATGCTTCCTAGTTTTCCTCACCTTCTGGCAAGCGACGTTTCTCTCGGTCCTGACGATGTTTGGGGTGGTCAAAGATGTACGCGAGGCTACTGATAAGCGTGTCGCTATGCTGAGCTCGCCTCATAGACCGAGTACATGACTGCGGAGGACGTTAACATAGGCATCGGTGCACTACTCGAAACCTTTGAGATGGCGTACGCTTTCACAACATCTTCCTCCTCACCTCCACTAAACCTCCTCCTAGCTGCTTCGCCCTCGTCCACGTCAAGGCCTTCACCTTCAAGGTCTACATCCCTTACTACCTCCCAGACTCAACAGCCGCCCCCATCGAACGCACCCGCCGGCTGCGCTCCCTCGGCCACGCCTTTGACTTCCGCGAGACGGCACGCGAGTTGTGGGTCGGCACTAAGTATATGTGGCAGAAGGCGCGTGGTCGGGAGCCCAAGATCGACCGTCCGGCGAAGCGGCAGACATACTACGAGAGTGTGTTTGGGAGACCGAGGATCGCGGATTTACCGGCGCCGGTGGAGAAGGATAAGGGTGCGCGTATGACCAAGGAGAAGGATATGCTTGCGAGGAAGGAGAAGGACGCTGCGTATGTCGAGGAAGCGAAGGCGACGCTCCCGGATGTGTCCTTGGACGATGACCTTGACGCGGAGAGGCAGTGGCTTGGTGTTGGAGATGCGCAGAAGTATGGTCTTCACGTTGGGTATCTGCAACGCGAACGGAGCGAAGGTCTGGAGAAGCAGTTCGAGAGGGAATTGACAAGGCGAGGCTACGTTGATCGTGAGTGTGCTCCATATCGTGCGTTGTTACGCGCTAAGCATCCTCTGCAGCCTACTCTGACCACGATCGTGCCCATCCCTCTGGGCATCGTCAACAACGGTCGTGGTGGCGCAACGTCTATAATCGCATCTCTCAGACCGGACACGAGGCACCCGAATCCCCTATGTCTGCTACCTCACGACACTCATCTCGACAGCCTTCAAGACCTAAGCATGACCGGCATCGACCAAGGGACAGCCAGGAAGCAGCCCAGCAACGACAGCTCCTGGACGAAGACGTTGACTATGATGAACCGCCACCACCAAGCGTCCTATACTCGCCAACACGTACCCGCGGTCCCTCCCGCGACCGTTATACTACTGTGCACGATAGTGACCTGGACACGGAGGCCCCGCCATCGCGCTTCAGACCACCTGGTGCTTCGCCTCGCTCCCCGCGCGCACAGCGTCATGAAGCATCCTTGCCTCCCAACGAATCTCTATACACCGGTCATCGTCGCCCGCCTCTGGACCGTGCAGACAGTGTCATGGCACGCATCTTTCCTGCGAGCCAGAACCCTTCGTCGACCGCTCTGCATCACCCGGCAACGAGCGTTCAATCTTTGCCCTCAGTGTCTGCTGATGGTGTTGCGCCGTCTCGCGCGACGCCGCGCGCGAGGCTTGTGACGGGGACGCCGATGCCGACAGGGCTTTCGGCGGTGGGCGAGCGACGCGTAGAAGGAGGGCTGTCCGAAGTGAAGGAGGCGGGCTCGCAGGAGGCGCACGTCATGCATATGACTGCAGTGCCGGAATCAGCGCGCACATCGTCCGATGTTAGCCATCCTTCTCGCACTTCGCGGACACCTCAATCGCCCCGTGCACCGTGGCAGTCGGACGCTGGTGCGAAGCGTTCCCGGGATCGTGCTACAGGCAATGGCTACCAATCCCCGGTACACGAATCAGTGTACCATCCGACCTCTCCCGCTACATCTCACTTCCGTGACGCTGCGTATCGTCTCCCTACTCAGCAACCTATATCCTCCTTGCCACCCGGCGCCGGCTACCCGAGACTATCCTCCTCCGACCATACTCGCTCGCCGAAGGCCCGGCCAGTGCCTCGGATGCCTTGCCCGCTTGCTCAAAGCCCGCACAACAGCCACCAGATTACACCTCCAGAGCAGTCGTACGATCCCATGAACCTGGGTGGGGACGTCTACTTCTCACGATCTTCATGACATTCACGACGACACACAACGAACAAACGGGAAGGCTGCCTTCCCGCATGACATTGCACGATTGACCTCGCTATTTGTACCTGTGACTTTGGATCTTAGGAAACTTATTGCTAATATAAACTGTTGTCCTGGCTATCTACGTGGCGACTGAGCCCTTCTTGGGTCTGCTCTCAGCATCAGCGTGCACGCAAGCATTCGAACTCGGGTTCGGAGGAAAGTAGCGCACGTGGCTCAAAGGATCAATCCCGCGGACTCGGCAATTGACGTTCCGCATTTCTCCCCGAGCGCGTTGACGTCGTGGCACGCGTCGGCGCCTTTGATACCCCCACGGCTCCAAATACCCTTCTATCTTGCCTCAAACCGCCATCTTGTCGCATTCGCCAGCAATTCAATCGCCCAGAGTCATCAAGCGCGCTCGCGACAATGGCCAACATGATCTCCCGCCCGTCTTCGTCGCCCCCCGAATCATCATCGAGCGCTGGTCATGATTGCCATACTCCCGAGGTGCCACGGGACAAGCTCCCCCCGGTGGAGACAAGGATCTGCTACCACTGCGATCACACCCTTGTCTGCGAGAACCGGGACCTCAGGAAGGCCATCCAGCCCGTATACGCCGCACTACGGGGAGGGATATCCCGCATGCACGTCAACCCCGACGCCATTGACGAACAGATCGCCATATATGAGTCCGATATTGGCCGCTACGACGACGAAATCGTCGATCTCGAGAAGGTTATGCGCGAGCTGAAGAGGAAGCGCGGGGAGCTACAACGCGTAGCGGACGCCAACCGATCCCTCATCTCCCCCATCCGCCGCCTCCCCCTTGAAATCTTGACCACCATATTCCGCTACGTGCAGGATATCCCGGATGTACGCCTGCCTCTGCAGCTACGCAAGAACGTCTGCCAGAGGGTGTGCCACTCATGGAGAACGATCATCCTCTCCAATCACGCCGAGTTCCTCCCTCACCTCATCGCAAGGGGGCAGACGCCAGAGCATATCGAGCGCCGGCGCCGTGCGCTACACGAGCAGCTCGCCATCACAGCACCGAAACCCTTCTCGCTGGTCATCGAGGACTTCAGCAGCATCCTGATGCATGGCAGTGAACGAGAGGACTATGGGCTCCCTCTTGAGCAGCCAATCACCGAGGATCCTATATTCGCCAACTCCGAGCGTTGGCGCTCAGCCAAGATATCCCTCGGACCGCGCACCCTCCGCAGTTTAGCTGGTTTTGAAGGCGCAGTCCCCCAGTTGACCACTCTGTCGCTGTCCTCCGATAGGCCATTTCCTGGCGAAGACTTTGAGTCCGTGTCGCAACTACGCATGTTTGCAGACGCACCCCGCCTAAGGACAGTGATGCTGTGCCCGCCGTTCTATCCGAATCGCACCGCGTTGCCGTACGAGCAGCTCACGCACATCACGGTCATTGGGATGGACTGGTCTCATATCGCCTACCTCTTCGAACACTGTCGCAAACTCGTCCTTGCGCGCATATACGCCGGCAGGGGCCCTTCGCCAACAGATGCGATCGCGGAGACTTGCGCCACGAAGCTCGACGTCGAGACCAACAATCACACTTTCTTGCCACAAACACCAGCGCCTGTGACTCGCTCGCCATTCACCGTCATCTCGGCGCCACGACTATCAAGGCTGGTCCTACACAGTCTTCCGGACTGCGACGCACTCGAGGAGATGATCCAGCGGTCAGGCTGCAAGATCACGAGTCTCATCCTGACCTTGCGGTTTTTGCGGGGGACGAACGTCAGTGCGCAGATCGTCCGGCGGATAGTCGAGATCATGCCCCACGTCCGCAATTTCGAGGTCACCCTCGATGTGCTGGAGGGCGCGGCGACGTTCATCCAGCTGCTCTTCGCGGAGATGAGCGCGTTGACCTGCGAGGGAAAGCCGCGCGTGCTGCCCGTCCTGCGCCGCTTCTCCTTCACGCTCATCGGTCGGCGCCCGGTGTGCGACCAGGAGCTGGTGCAGCTCGTCGCGGCGCGGATGCAGTGCCCCGAGTTTATGTGCTTGGAGGTCAAGTGCCCGCTGCCGGACGCGCGCATCAAGGAGCTGCGGGCGTTCTCGGAGCGCGGGCTCGAGGTGTATGGCCTGAATGACTGCGACCTGAAGTCCGTGGCCATCAATCGTGGAATGGCGAGTACCGCTCGTCTCTCGATGTACTTCGGGCTGTGAACGTTCATTTTGCAGTATCTTGACCTTCACCTGCACGGCCATTGATGTGACGACTGTCAGCTTGTTTTGTAGGATCTGCGCAAGGATGTGTACTGGTATGTTCCCCGCCTGAGCACTTGTGGACGTTCGCTGTATACGTGCTGTACTTCTATAACCGATCTCGTTTGACTTCAATGCTTTCGGGGAAAACTATCGCAGAGCGATGATATCTGGTTAGTTCTACCAGACGTTACTGTACGTCTAAGCGCAGTTTATACAGCTCGATCCCATCCCAGTCATCCTTTGCCCAATGCACACCTCCCCTTTCCAATGCCTTCACTAGCTTGCGCTGCGGGACCTTATCGATCACGAACTGCCAGACATCCTTCGCGTCTCCAAGGAGCCTATCTGCGACAGCTGGATCGCGACGCTCGAGACATAGAAGCACGACCGGCTTGCGCACTCTCGACGCGTTGCAGATTGCATGTAGGGTCCGCAGAAGCGGCGCTACTAGCTCTGGCGAGTATACTGTATCCCCCGTGCAGATCAAGTCGAAAGGAGGCGCAAGCGACGCCGTTTTCGATGGTGGACATGATGTACGTGCTGATAATTCAGAAGTAGCTATCGCACGCGCATCTTCCCAACACCAGTCTTCCGGCGGGATAGTCCAGTCTAGTTCGGATACCTGTATATTTTGACGCGTACTGGTGGAATTTTGAAGGATATTCGGGCGAAGTACGTTGTTTACGACTTGTTCGATGTCGGTTGCGAGCACTTGCCATCCTAGTGATGCAGCCGCGAGTCTAGGCGCCAAATTAGAGGCCCTCCGGTTCTAGCTGAGTGAGGCATACGCAGTCAGCCCAATGCCACTTCCTAGTTCGCATAGCTTGTTCTCGCAGCGAGGTTTTGGCCGAAAGTTGTCAGCTATGTAGTAGGACATAACCTGGCCGGAAAGCCAAAGGGCAGTCCCGTTGACGGCACCGTCGTCTAGCTGAGCGAGCTCAAAGGTATTTTCGAGGAATTGGCAGTGTAGGACTGCCTTGTCTTTCGTAAGATGAGCAGGGAGCATTGCCATGATGGTGGTAGAAAGCAAGCCGAAACCGGCATCAAAAACATGAGGCAACGGGAAAGTTTGACACGGCGCGCACGAGGTTCGTTTCCCATCCCGTCGTCGTCGTCGCTGTCCCCGTCGCCGCGTCCCTCAGCGATGAAGGCCTTCTTCTCTCGACATTTTGGCAGCAAGGACAGCAAGGACAAGGACCCGTCAGTTCAGAAGGAGAAGTTCCCCCCGCTGCGCCAATGGCCACCGCAGGAAGACTCGCCGCCGCAACGGAACGCGACGCCGACGGGTTACACGACGTTCAAGCCGCTGCCAGAGGTCGTACCGGATGAGATCCTTGGCCAGCTCGCTCCTGGCTCTCGTTCTGCCCCCTCTCCTTCGCCGACGCCAACCCCATCGCCTCCGGAAGCAAGCGAGGACACCGTCCCCGACCTCCCCGCGACCGCACCCCGTCACGAGCAAGAGTCTACGGGGAGGAGCTCCCGCAAGACTCTCAATGGCACGAGCAGCATCACTAGTAGCGAAGTCCATAAGAAGGTCGCCTTCATCTCCCCTCCCCCAACACCTGCTGGCGCTACCGCGCTCGACCGCGTCCCATCCGAGCCCACCGCGCTCACACCCAGCCAAAGCCCAGCGCCGGCGCCGGCAAAGACAAGCGTCTCGCGATTTCAGGCTGCGCACGGCGAGAAACCGCGCGCGTCTACGGGTGCCTCATCATCCAGGACGGACGTCGCTTCCACCAAGGCGAGCGCGAAGGCGTCGGTCAGGACAGCGTCCCCGTCCATGCAGGGCTCGGCACAGTCCCTACGCTCCGGTACTCCCTTCTCCACCATGTCTTCAGACAACAGCAGTCGCATCCTTTCCGCCACCTCCTGGTCAGAGGTCACCGAGGACGATCTCGTCTCAAACCTCGGCTCGAGGGAGCGAACACGTCAAGAGGTCCTTTTCGAGATTATATCCAGCGAGGAGAGGTAAGTATTGGACCCTTCTTCCCGTACTTCTCTAATTGCTTGCAGATACGTCCAGGAATTAATAAAGATGAAGGAGACATTCATCGATCCTCTTTTGCATCCCTTCTCGGCGACCTCCTCCTCCATTACCTCCCCATTGTCATCAACACCGAATCTCGACTACGACTACTATCGTTCAGAATCCCCTGTAACAACATCTAATGACCACCTCCCGCCTATTGCCGCGCGCTTCATGTCGCCCACCCCGCCATCTGTCACTCCTCCGGTCGACGCCGTAGACACGGACGAGGAAGACGAGCAGGACGACAGGCTTGGCAAGGGATATCCTTCTTCCCGCCGGACGGGCGGTGCGATGAGCCAGGCAGCGCGCCTTAATCACCCACGCTCACCCTACCGTGCCACCGTCACGAAGAACGCAGGAGGCAAAGGAGGCACCGCCGTGCCCTTCCCATCGAGATCACATCATTCACTTCCTCCGCCCCCACGAGCCAATCCGAGCGCGTCGACGCACTCGCTTGGTCGCCAATCTGTCATCATGGAGCGCGAGCGCAACTTCAGCCAGGGTGCTTCCGAGCGCAAGGTCTCGTCCCCAGCGCCAACACGGTCTGGCGGAGTCCTTCGCAAGCTCAAGAAGAGCCAGAGCGGGACGGACAGCCAGGCAGCCAGCAGCGCAGCCCTCCTCGGCGACTCTATAGCGCCGCATCAGCTGCCAGAAGACTTGCGGATATGCCTGGAGGTTATCGACGGCGGTGTCCTCGACGGACATAAGCGGCTATCAGAGGCGCTTAAAAAGAGATATGACGACCAATACCCGCTGGTTCGGTCTCTCGCAGACGTCTTCGTGTCGAACGTACGTGCCTATCATGTTTACTCGTGTTTGTTCATCTGATTCACGTGTATGACAGTCGGACATCTTCCAAGGCTATGCAAGATACGTATTACATCTGGAGAGGGCATTGGAGGAGGCCGACGACGCCCTCTCCAATGTCAACACGAAGAAGCCGAAGAAGCAGGACGCTCACGAGTGGCAGAAGGTCTGCAAGGCCTTGCAAAAACTTGAGGAGATAGCTATGGAGAAGGGCGAGACCGGACTTGCCATCACGCTGTCCAAGCCTTTCCAGCGACTGCTCAAGTACCCGCTCCTCTTCCAGAACCTGCTCTTCCACACCGACCCGAGTACTTTCGAGTACGAGAGTACGCTGCAGATGGTCGCAGAGGTTGAGCAGATCGTGCGTAGCATTGAGGACGAGAAGATCCAGAAGGAGGAGCGCGACAAGACGCGCGATGTCTTCGCACGTATCGAGGGTCTGGAGAAGGTCCGGCAGCTGGCTCAGCCCAAGCCTTCGCGTATACTCGTCGAGGAGCGACCATGCGTGCCGACGCTGGGATCGATTGGGCCGGGAGGGAATGGGTCATCACCACCGCCAGCCATCGCCAATGGGAAGAATGTGCGGGGGAAGTCGTCGTTCAAGCGGCTCAGCGATGTGCTCAACCCCAGCCTCGGTGGTATTGGAGGGAAGAAGGACCTGTGGTTCGTTGTTTTCAATGACGTTGTGTTGCAGTGCCAACGTACCGGCACGACGTCTCTACCATTGGTCGCGCATACGAACTCCCGGACGAATTCGTTACCCGAGTTCCAAGGACGTGCGAAGTACGCGACGACTGGGCGACGAAATTCGACCACGAAGCCGCGGAACCTGTACAAATTCCTGAAGGTGCGTACCCTGCCGTCCTGGGGTGTTCCGTATCTCATTAGAGCCCAGATCGAGACATGGGATATTGGCGAAGTCATACAACCTCGAGAGGGTGCAGTGTCGATGGACGAGTAAGCAACTACCATTTCTTGTTATGCGACATCTAATCTCTGTGCAGTGTCTTGCGCGCCAAGGCCGCGAAACATAACTCGAACACACTGAGCCCAACACCCACCAGCAATCATGACGAGGATCCGGGCAACGAATCCGACGACTCCGACCGCAAGAGCAAGATGAGCTTCTCGTACTGGGGCGCGGACAAGATAACCGTGCAGAAACCTCTCAACATCAACAGAGGTGGACGTATCACGGTACCGCGACGCGGTGGCGTTCCCGGCGCGGTCTCTTACGGACGAGAGTCCTCCGCGAACGCCAAGTTCGGCACACGATTAGTGTCCGGCGACAGTACTCAACAACCGCTACGACCAGGTAGCCGCAGGACAGCTGCGACCCCGACGTCACGTCGCCCGCAGCAGTCGGAGGACGGACATGGATCGAAGTCCACCATCGCTGGCCGGCCTGCATGGAACAGCCCAACGTCGCCGCTATCATCGCCACCCACAAATGCGCGTCGACCACGCAACATGTCGCAGACGAGCACGCCCGCGTCTGCAGCAGCGAAGCCAATCCAGGCGAAGGCGATGCAGTCGTCGCCGGCGCCGTCCGAGGACTCTGGGGTAGGCCTCTATCGCCAAATTGTCAGGAACGACCCGTCTCTAAAAAACGTTTGATGACACAGACTGCTTGATCTTCGCTGCCGCTGCTGGTCCGTCTTCCTTGCGTCCTTCACACCTGATGATTGTCATTGCCCTGCACCCCTCATACCTCTACCATGCTTTCCTTCTCCCCTCCATTCGCACCTACCGTATGACTTATATATTATTGAATGCATTGCCAGCATACATACCTCTTCCCTGGTGGTACAAGACCATAATTCTCACGTTACCACGCCACCCTTTGTTATGATACCACGTATGCTGCGCTCGCCCACGCACCGACGTCTCCTTTGCTCGCCCCCACATTCATTCAACGCCTTGCGTCCAAAGGACGGCTCAATCACTGCACGCTCATTTACCGGTAAAATAGCAGTATATCCCCCATCTATTCGTTACCCGAGTAGTATATGTAGGTCAAGAGTTCCTGTATTATCATGCTACGTACCCTTTCTTTATATCTTCTGCCTTCGCGGATTTGTTTGCAGTGCAACCCGTTCTCGGGCTTCGTGGTGGTATATTGTGGGCGAAATTGGACAGTGGCTGCGCTTCGCCAGTTTGATACAGTTGACATGGAGGATTCTCGCGATGACGTTGCAGAACGAAAGGTGTTCCAAGGTAGAGAGAATCATCGTACAGCGTTTGAATGTGAAAGGTGCTCAAGCAATAATGATAATGGCTGTAAATAAGCGCACGAACATGCGAAGGAGCGACGTAAGGTGATAAATACATGATAAATAAAGGTGGAGAGGATCACTCCCGCTCATAAAGTTGACTGCTTCCCCTTCAACTCGCGCTTTAGCCTAAGATTTTCCGTTTGCTGCCTACTCAAGCTGCTATGCAGCTTGCGGAGTGCCAGCGACAAAGCGCTCGCGGAATGCGCGCTCCGCAGCGTCGACAGCTGCGAGATCTGCTCGTCGACGCTGTGCAGCTCTTCGGCGAGCGCATCCAACGCGAGCGATACTCCGCGAATCTCCTCCAGCACCGTCTCGGCCTCCTCGCGCATGCGATCGCGGTCGTCGAATAGTCTGCCGCGCTCCCGCGCGAGCAGGGTGTACTGACCCTTGATATCCCTCCGGCGCTCCTCTAGGCGCGCCTGCTCCTCGGCGACTTCGTCCACGGCGTCCAGAGGGAGAATGCGGATGTTCTCCGTACTGCCGGATGCACGAATTGCGTGCGAGACGATAGCCTGCAACTCGGCGGAGGTGAGGGAGGATTGCACGTCGTCGTAGGTGTACGCGTGCCAGGCGACCCCGCTTGCTTCGAACTTGGGATCGTGCTCGGGTGCCACTGAGCCATGTCGCCGAAGGGCAGCGGAACGCGAGCGAGCGAGGGCATCGCGGCGGTGAGAGTGTTGGCGCTGGACACCTTGACGAATGACAGCATTGCGATTTGACTTGCCGTGGACAATGACTGGGCGCTGGTGGCGCTTGCGTAGAGACGGCTTGCGAGATCCAAGTCCAAGGGGTTTCGCATCCGTTGCCTCATCGTCGGCGTGCTCGAGGTCCTCAATCTCTTCGTCCATCAGCTCGCTCATGAGCTGCTGGAGAATCGGTGTCGAACCGTCGGACGCCTTGCCGATGTACGAGTTGGCAATCTGAACCTCCTCATCGTCCGCATCCTCTGGGACCTCTTTTGCGGGCTCCTTCGGTGGTGATGAAGGGCCCGTTTCCGGAGGCGGAGCTTCAGAACGAAGGACTTGTGCCGTAACCGAGTCCTCCTCCGTCTGCTTCTCTTCCTCCTCTTCGACGATGGGAATACTCAGCCGGATGCTCCTAGCCCTGACAGAGTCGGTGTCATTGGAGGAATGCGTGGAATCCAGCGAAGGCCGCCTATCGCTGCTTGAATCCGAGGAGACGGTTTCGAAGCTCGAATCTCCCGGAAGTGGAGGTAACGGCGGCCGCTCGGCAGTAGAACCCTGCCTCAGGCGCCCATTCACAGAGACCAGCGAGCTCGCGCTCGACCGTCGCGACAGAGGCTCGCGCGGGCCCATGCGCTTGCCCCTCAACGACGAGGTAGCCGCTGGCAACCGTGGGCCGCCCGGCCCTCTTGGTCGCGGCCCGCCCAGCTTGTCCGAGAGCGACAGCCGGTGCTGCAGCGCCTTGATCTCCGCGCTCCCGCTGCTCGTGTCACGCCTATGCCCGCTAGATCCATCCTCGTCCTCCTCGCTTATGTCGTGGAGGCTGCTGGGCGCCTCAGACGAGGTGTCGCCGGTGTAGAAAGAGGTACCGACGGGCGCTGTATGGGGCGGGGTAGAGAGGTGCGGGGCCTCTATTTCGCGAGAGCCGGAGTGAGATGAGGTGGAAGAGGTGGAGGAACCCGAGGATGAGCGGTCGGTTTGGGGCGGGGTCGGTGGCAGGCGGATGCCCCTCTCGGACCGCTGGCGTTGCAGCTCGTCAGGCTTGCTTGGTAGAGGCGGAGGAGGGGGGGTACGGCTCTCCTCTCCGACGTCAAGCGAGACAGCCGTCACCGCGAAGTCGGGCGGAGCGGGCTTCTGCGTCGGAGGCCTCGGTAGAGGCACGACGGTCCCCGACTTCGTCCTCGAATGCGACGGGCCGAACGGTAGGGTAGCCGCCGTACGCGTCGGCGTGGCAGGCGCAAGCCGATTCTGCGACCACGGCGCCGCCGGGGGCATAGGCAACGTCGCACTCTCCGGCTTCGCGGTCATCGGCGAGTCCATACTGGACAGATACTTCCCACCCATGAACAACGGCGGCACCTTCGGGAACTCGCTCAATATACGCGCCCGGCCGTCCGACGACGCTGTCACCGCCGACAGACTACCGGAGGCATTCTGCGGATCGGTATCGTCTACCCTAATCTGCAGGGCTTCCGGCGGCGTCGGGAGTGCGGGGGGCTTCACGCCGGTCTCGGTAGATGTTGACGTGCGCGGGGCGGCCTCGTCGAGGTTGCGCTCAAGCTGCGAGTCGGGCGTGCGGCCGTCGGTGGGGGTGTACCAGGGGGGCATGGGAGGAACGGGTGGAGCAGCGGGGTCGTCCTGCGCCCAGAAGGGCTTGCTGTTGGTGCTGACGGCGCTGTATGCAGAGTCTGGCGACATCTCGCTAGCGCCGAAGCTGTATATCGAGGGAGACAGCTGCGAGCCATCGAGGACACTGGACATGATGAGGCGTGCCATGTGGGCATCCTCGCTTGAGAATGTGCGAACAGTCCCATCTTCCAGCTATTACGACAGTGAGCCCAAATCGCATCGCTTGAGAAGGGGTGATACTGACAACTATGGACTTCGGACGAACATGAAGACTGCGCAGGGAAACAGTACGACTAGCGGTCTTGCGTGATCTTGATTGTCTCCTGCTCGCTTTACCTGAGACTGCGTCTGAAAGTTGGTGGTTAGGTAACGACAAACCCACCGAGGTATGAAACAAACCTGACTCCGCCTCTTGCTTCTTGGGTGGGAGGTTCCCCAAGTCAAGGATCTCGTTTTCCTCCTCTTCGCCTGACTCCTCGGCGATAGGCGAGAACGATAGCCGTACGTCCGCGTTGACGCCCAGAAGCGACTGACCGTCTAGGTACTGCCGTACCTCATCCTCCCACTTACGCTGCTCCTCGTCGTTCTTAGGCTGGAAAGACGTCTGAGTGGGCTTTGGCGTCGTCTTCTCGCGCAGGTCGAGCGGCTTGGTGGGTACGAGGTTCGGGATCTGGATGGGTGGGATGATGGGGCGTTTGCGCGGCGGACGGGGCGGGGGAGTGGATGGTTCCTGCGGGACTGATATCACTGGCTCCGGAGGGATGTCAACTGCCAGACGCGGCCGCCCGTCGTGGAGGTCATCCTGCGTCGAGATTAGCCTTATCGTCGCCTGCTCGATCCGGTGGCGCAACATACAGAAGGGCTGAGGATACTCGCATTGTCGCGTAGATACGCAATGGAGGAGTCCTGGTGGCGCGTGAGCACTTGCGACGTTCCAGTGAGCGATGCTACGCACATCTTCGTTGGATCCATCGAGCGAGGTGTGAGCGTCATGGCGCCAAGGAATGGGACCCTTGACGCGTTCGCGGATGGAGGGGGATTGCCCGTGGTCGTCGGGAGTGATGTCGAATACGATTTCAGGAGGGGAAGGCAAAGGAGTGGGCAAGGACCCGTGTGCGGAGAAGCTGGAGGTCGCGCTGGGGGGCTGGGGGACCTCCGGCTCAGGCTCTGCCGTGACTCGGGCGCTCTTGCCCTTCGAAAAGAAAAGTTTCCTGTAAACGACGAACGAAGAAAGAGCCGGCATGCTGGCTGACGTCGAGCGCGTCGCGTCCGGGGAACGCGTCGTCGGTCTCGCGAAGAAGAAAAGTGGAGAAAGTGGAAGAGGGAGAGATGAGAGCAATACCTGATCTTATGCGGGCGCAGGGCGCGCGCTAGTTATGCAATGGCTTGACAACCCCCCGCCGCCGTATGCATCATGCAGTTTCATTTCAAAGAGCCACTGATGCGCGTTCGCGATTCCATGTATCAGGATAATACATTCGGTCAGTCACAGTGGGGGCGGGGAGGGCTCTGAGGCTGCGCTTCGGAGCACTGGGGCGCGAAAGATTGTAGGCGAGGTCAGGAGAACTGTTCGCGACATGTTGAGGGGCCATCTGCGCACTTGTCCCCCATCCCACAGCCGGGTAAGAGCATATTCTGTGGATGATGCGAGCGGAGTATCCGTGCTACATGGGAACTCGCGCAAAAAGAATGGCGACAGTGGTCGTCAGCAGCACCGCCAGTGCGGATGTTTGAGCGCCTCTCCTCGTCCCCGGCCGGTCTTGACTGTTGGAGAGTCGGTGCGGAACACTCGGCCCGGAATAAGGAAGTCCATTTTAGGCAATTCATCACTGCGGCCGCCACCTGCCGTCGCCCAGTACCTTGTGCAAAGCATCGTAAACATGGCCCCTCCGCAGCAATGATCTGCAACGAGGACGCCCAAGCAGATATACCGAGGCCACGGAGCTCTTCTTGGACGACCGAGGGACGTACATAGATCACTCCTGCTCGCTCAAAGTCAAGGAATAAAGCGACTTTGGATGAGAACTCGGAACGAACAAACATCACCAAATCTTGCACGAGACATGAACAGGACGACCACAAGTGCAGGATACTGATCAGGAACAATAACCATTAGGACCGCGCGAAGCCGCAAGACCAAGGTACAGTGCTCATAGAGATAACTCCCTACGGGTCACACACGCATCCAGGAAGAGAACAAGCCGAGCTTGCGAAGCTCAAAGGAAAGTGCGATATAACAGGGCCATCAACAAACGATATATAGGTCCAAGCCGACTATCTTGATATCAATACCCAGGTGAGGAACGACAGCGAAGGTGAATAGGGAATACAGTACTTAGCAGTGCATGTATATGGGGCCGATATCTATAGTCAGTATAATCGTGCATGGAGGTGAACGGAATGGAAAACCAGCAAGCGTCCGTTAAGGTATCACAGTAACCCAGTCAGAAAGGTATAAACGTACGTTCGAAGGACACCCCTCGTGACTCAAGCAGTTCTGTGGCCATCATCGAGATTCTCCACGAACCGGCCGCGGTCGCCTACAGGAGGAAGGGGCGGAGGCAGCTGCTTGCCCTTGTTCTTGTCCTTCTGGCTGCCACCCCCGCCAAACCAGGCCCTAAAGCTCCGCTTGCTCTTCCCCGACACGTTCGTCTCCGTGCTCGTCGTAGCCCGCTGCGCCGGACGCGAGGGAGCACCAGCCCCAGGCTTCACCTGCTCCGCATCGGCCTTCGACACGCCTGGCACGACCTGGCCCTTTCCCTTCTTGCCCTCCGGCGCAGTCGGCTTCGTCGCCTGGCTCACGCTCGCGCCGCCCTGTTGCAGCTTCAGAAGCTCCTCCCCGCGTATGCGCAGGAACTCCTCCAGCAGCGCCGCATTCCGGCTGTTCGCCTTGAACGCCGCCAGCACGACGTCGCCGACGATAGGAACGAGACCCACGCCGGCGCTGACCGCGTTGTTCAAGAGCATGCGCCGCACAAGCCAGCCGGGGAGCTCCGCCTGCTTCGCCTTGCGCAGGACGAGGGTATAGTTGAGCGCCGCGTCCGTGATGTCGCCGGCCATGGGGATGATGCCGATGATGAACGTCCACCCGAAGCGCAGGCCGCATATCGAGAAGCCCTTGTCGAGGTAGTGCGCCTGGCGCTGCACCGACTTGAGAATCTTCGCATCGCGCTTGGACAGGCCGGGGGGTATCGCGCGCTGTGAGGTGCCAAGAGCTCAGCTGACGGCGATGTGCGAGATCAATGTATAGACGCACCCTTCTCCTCTTCTTCCTGCCCTTGGCATCCACATATTCCTCGTACATCGGGTCGGCCGGTGCGTAGCTCTCCAGGTGGCGCTCAAAGAGCACCTTGCCCGCCTTTCCCATGAGGCCGCTCATTCTGGCTGCTGTAGCGGATGGGGGAACGAGGACGAGTCGAGGATGCGGGTGGGAGAGGTAGAGGGCAAGAATAAGCGAGTGGAGTCTAGGCGGGACGCTGGGTAACGATTGACGGGAGTATACCACGAGTCAATGATGTCATCCCACGCGAAAGGGGATCGACCGTGGCGGTGCTATCCACGCGACGGATGGACCCACAACTCGACATCCCTTCACAAACAACTGCTATTGCAAGCTCGGTATCCCTGACAGCAGGGTTTGTGTCCTCTACTAGCTCGTACAACAGTAGTGATACATGGCTAGTTCACAGGTAAAGTACAGATTCCTCTATAGTATGTAGTACACCTGCTCTTCATGCCTCACCCTCGTACGCCGCGTTGTGGATGGCCACAGCGCGACCACTGGGGTCAGGCGCGCAACCCCAATCACCACGCGGTATCCACCGGACGGCCGTGCTCGCAGCCGCCTCCGTTGGGAACAGGCCGTCGAAGATCTCGCGAATGTAGTAGGCCTCCTTCGTATCCGGAACATCTGTTGTCCAGCGCTCGGAGCGCTTGGCGAAGGCTTCATCGGAGACAACGTCGGCAGCGTGGTCTTTAATGCTGGAAAGGATATCAGGATCCCGAGCACTAGTGGGATAAATGGTGAGACATACCCATCGATCCAAGAGTAGCCAACACCATCGGAGAACTGCTCCTTTTGGCGCCAGAGGATGGACTTAGGCAGATATGGCTTGCCATCAGGTGCGCAGTCGAAGGCTTTCCGGATGATGTACTTGAGGGCGTCGTCAGCATACCTTTGCACGTATCGAGACATTTAAGGATACCTTCTCCATCTTCGGGCAGCCGTCCTCGTCAACCTGCTGTTGCGAGCCCTTGCTGAACATCTTCTCTTTCGGGTCGACATTCATCGCGATGTCGAGGAAAGACTTGTCCAGGAAGGGGACGCGTGCTTCCAAGCCCCAAGCCATTGTTGACCTAGACCGCAGTCAATGAGCAAGTTCGCGATAAGAATCGACAGTACTCACTTGTTGGCGCGCAAGCAGTCAGATGTATGCAAGTTCTTCACGCGGCGCACACTCTCCTGGTGGAAAGCGACATCGTCCGGCGCAGCGTGGAAGTAGAGGTATCCGCCAAACACCTCATCACTGCCCTCGCCACTGAGCACCATCTTGACACCCATCGCCTTGATTTTCCGGCTCAAGAGGTACATCGGTGTGCTCGCGCGGACCGTCGTCACGTCGTAGGTCTCAAGGTGATAGATCACATCGGGGATCGCGTCGAGACCCTCCTGCACAGTGAAGACGTATTCGTGGTGCACCGTGCCGAGGTACGCGGCGACTTTTCTTGCGGCGAGAAGATCGGGGGAGTTCTCGAGACCGATAGAGAAGGAGTGTAACCGTGGCCAGGCCGCCAAGGAGGCTACATATTCAGTCAGCAAAGCGCGAGGTGATCGATGAAAGAGACAGTACCTTCTTCAGCGAGCATCTTCATTGTCGGTGTTGATGGGCCGCTCGCGATCTCCTGCAGCCTCCGCTGGCGAAGCTCGTACTGTGCCTGCGCAACCTTCTCCGTCTCACGGGCAGCAATAGCCGCGATAAGACTGCTGTCAAGACCACCACTGAGAAGGACACCGTAGGGGACCTCGGACATCAGGCGCTTGCGAACAGCAGCCTCGAGACCTTCCCGTAGCGCGGTCAGGTCAACGGGGTTGCGAGGGATACGGCCGCCCTCGAGGTCACCGTCCCACCAGGATGGGTTGAAGTAGCGGACAGTGGTGTTGTCGCGGGAGTCGAAGACGTGGCCGGGAGGGAAGGAAATGATCTTGTCGCAGTCCTCGACGAGGGCCTTGAGCTCGGACGAAAACCAGGTCGCGCCGGGCTGTTTGGAGCTCCAGCCCTGATAGAGGGTGGTGATGCCGATAGGATCGCGCGCAGCGATGACGCGGGAAGGGGTGACGGACTCGTCAAGGAGTATGAAGGAGAACATGCCGTCGAGCATGTTGCAGAGGTCCTTGTCATGCTTCTTGTACTACGCGACTGTCAGTCCTTGACACGCGCATATGTGAGGGGGGCACGTACCAAGGGAAGGATGACCTCGCAGTCAGAATGTGTCTTGAACTTCGCGTCCGGGAGGTCCTTCTTCAAGGCGAGATGGTTGTAGATCTCACCGTTGACGGCGAGGATAAGCTTCCCGTCGTCGCTGACGAGCGGCTGCGCGCCGGTGTCTGCAAACAGTCAGACCAAGTTAATCCCAGTAAACTAAGCGACACGTACCAACACCGACAATAGCCAAGCGCTCGTGCACAAGAACGGTCTCCTTCCCCACATAGCAGCCAGACCAATCAGGTCCGCGATGGCGCAACTTCTTGGAGAGCGCGATCATACGCGCTCTGCATCCCGCGGGATGTTGAATACCGTGAAGGCCTAAGATGGCACACATGACGGGAGGAGGCAAGAGAGGGAACTGGGAGTCACGGTCGGATTGACTCGAGCTGATCTTCAGTCAAAGCGGGATAAAGATGTGCGCTATATCCCCTTTCGGGGCGATAATGAACGGCAGCGATCGGCCGACGCGAGCAACGGTTGAACTTCGCAACTTGTTCCCAACATCCACGGCCATAGAATGGCAACTTGCTTGGACTGCTGAACAGTGTCAAACAGGCGTGGAAATTGAGGCTGAACGTCGGCAGTAGAGACCATGGAAGCTAGGGGCGCCCGCAAGTGACCAGTCCAGTTCAGGTCCTGATGCCTGTCGAGCGTCAAGACTATTCAAACGATTGCCATGAAGATATAGAAGAATCTCCTACCTCGCCGACACATTCTGGACCGCGTTAGCAAACGTCGCAGCGCGAGGAAGCACTCACGCGGCGATCCCGAAGACTGTAGAACTGAATATCATCACTGGATCAGCGCTCACGCCGCAAGGAGCCCCAAGGAACGCCGCTCGGAAGTCAACTTGAAGTAGCTCTATCCCGCTACGGAAGGTCGCCCCCGGTCGCTCGAATATCGAACAAAGCAGGACGTGAGAAGTACAGGCCACGAGGTGCGCTAGCCATGTGGTATCAATCAAGATCTCGTGGTGTGGGGCCTTCCCAACTTGGTGCGCCTTGTTCTGTGCGCCCATATATACGGCCCGGCGTTTTTGCCATGTTCTCTCACCCCCTTCCTTCCCCACCCCTCGGGGCTTCGTCTTGTTCTTTTTCTTCCCACACTCATTTGTTTCGGCATGGGCACCAGCACCAGCCCTCGGGCTCAGGTCGAGGACGCTACCGTGCAGTCTCCTTCCCCGAACGTTGGCGACGGTGATGAGCGCGGAGGCGGCAACGTCGCGGACAATGTCGGCGACGTTGCTCTCGACCCCAGATACCGTCATCCGAACGCGTTCATTTTGTTCCGACAGAGCTTTTTGAAGGGATCGAAGGCTACGTGGGTCGAACCAAAGGGCAAGGACATCCACAAAGTCATTGGTGAGTACGCTATCATGTTTGCACGCATTTGGGCTGGAATCCCCTCAGCTCAGCATTGGAAGGCACTGCCAGAGGAGGAGCGGGAGCGTTTTCGCGCTCAGGCTGCCCAGAACAAGCAGACTGCTCAATTGCCGAATCCCGAGAAGCGGCGACGTCGCAAGCGGCAGCAGCTATCTGCCGTGGTTGCTACGAAGCCCCAAGAGGAAGTTTCCTGCTCCTCTATGGCCCTCCCTTCTGTTCCTGTGATCCCAACGCCTCCACCCATGGACCCTCTACCTAATCCCCGTCCTATCATCTCACTTCGCAAGACTAGCCACCCGAAATCACGTTCTCTTGGTATGTGTCACTGAAGCGGTTGTGCTGCAAGGACGCGCTTCTGACAGTCGGCAGGTACCCACGCTCCTTACGCATCACCCACGATCATTCATTCGCCACCCACCGTGCAGATCCCTGCATACGAGGATAACCCTTATCGCTATAGCTTTCCCCAAAAGCCTCGTCCGTCCAAGCCGCGCTCGACGGCGAAGGACGGTCGCGCGAGGACCGCCGAAGCGACCCCTCCTCCCCACCAGGATGTCTTCTCTCCTGCGAGAGCCATCTACAGTTTCTCCGTTCCGTTGCGCACGCCATCTGCCGAACCTTTGATGGCAGCCGCACCCGGTGGCCGATCCTCGCAGACCACTAGCGAAGCCGTATTCCTGCAGGACTTCCCTCGCCGACGTTCCCTAAGCAGTCCCGAGACTCTTCGTCCCTTCTCATCGGGCCGCGCTGACGACATAACCGGCCATGGGAACGTACCTAGCAACGCGCCCTGCGTCGGCATGATGAACCAGCCGTACTATCCCGCCAGCACGCTATCCGAAGAGGCAGACTCGAGCGCCCCGTCATCCTGGTCGCCTACTCGGTCTGACTTCATCGTCGGCGCCCACCGCCGCGGAGTGCATTCCTGGAACGTACCTTGGGCGTCGCAACCGGTAGATCAGACACCTGCCGCGCTCATGGGCTTGGAGCCAGCATTCGCGCCCGGGCCTTCCGCGTACCAGTACGCCATCTACGACGCGGCCCAGTACGCCCAAGCGCCTGCTTTCCTCAATGAATCGCAGTGGGCCGCTGCTCCTGCGACGTACCCCGGGGTCGATAGCGCGCCTGATCCCCAGCAGAGCTACATCCAGTGGCCTCAGCAGGAGCAAGCTGTCGATTACACCGCCGCTGGTCCAACCGCTCAGCCGGCCGCTGGCTTTGCTCAGTACGCCCAGTACCCGATGCAGCAGCAAGAATCATACGACAACTCCTACTATGCTCCGTACGCGTATGATGCGACGGAGTATAACTGATTGAAGCCCATCGGCCTTCCTCGCTCGGCATTACTATTGTCGACGTTCGATCTCCCTTCCCTTACACCATTATTTCCCTTTCCCTGCAACATACCTTATACGCACCCGTCTCACCTCTTACTCCTGGTGCCCTAATCCTCGCCTCCCTCTCATCTCATAGCATTGCTACACTACACTCTGCTAATTACCGCGAAGGACCACTCACTGTATCCCCAGCGCATGTCCCTCTATTCCTCACTCTCACTGTTTCGTTAGCCGGCAGGGCGGGCTCTCGCCGCCTACTGTAGCATACTCACATCCTACGGACCTCTTATCTTGGTAGAGCTACCATACGCAGCTCGTCAAATACCAGCATGCGCTGCTGAGAATCAGATATTTACCTGACATGCATTGTCGCCGCAAAGTCGAACGCCCAAAACGCGTTACGTCACGCGACCGTGACACCACTTGTTCCCGCCTCTCATCTGGATCAGACGCGTCGCGAGGTTGAGCAAACATGTTCCGTGCAGATCGAAAGCAGTTTGACGACAAGACCAACATCCTCGAGGTCGACAACAAGGGTCTGGTCAACTACCCCTACCGCCTGAGCTTGTGCGTGCCATGCCCCCTCCGGTACTCATTTCACCCTAACCCATTTCTTCCCCAGCTACGACAAGCCTCCAATATTCGACGTCACAATCGAAGAGTTTGAGATATGCGCTTTGGACAGGCTGAGGATACTCGCTGAGATTGAGGCCTGCGCGGCGCGAAACCGCAGCTGGGAGGAGACGAAGGCCGTGATCGACACACAGTGCCGCAAGTATATGGAGCTGGACAGCAATACCGCGTCGATCGATAGACGGGACGCGCAGAGAAGGAGGGATCAGCTGGGGCATTTTGTGCTGAGGCTGGCGTTCTGCAGAACGTAAGTGTTGGTGATGGCTAGAGGGTGGCTGTGAGGGATGCTGATTCGCTGTTTGCTAGGGAGGAGCTGAGAAAGCGCTTCGTGAAGGCGGAAACAACGTTGTTCAGGGTTCGTTACGACACTGACAAGAGCGACGAGCGGAGGCGATTCTTGAACTCGAGGGACTTCAATTGGATCGAGGTACGTTTCTGCGGGATGTGTTCGATATGTTCTCACCTTCGAGGTAGGTCAGCGATAGCGAGAAGAAGCAGTTTCGAGACGAATTGTACGCCTCTTTCCACCCACCGCCGAAACCAAACGTCAAGTTGTCAGAACAAGAGCGGAAGGCTGAATTCGAGAAGGAGAAGTACTACAAGGTGCGCCCGTGTCCCTTCGAGCTTTCGCGGCCGATGGCTGAAAGCGCTTCAGGTCAGATGGACGCGCGTGCCAGACCTCGTAGAGAGGCGGAAGGTCTTCCTCAAGAAAGGATGGGCTTATGTTCCTGCCATCGAGCAATCAAGTATCGTCTTCCAAGCTTTCGAATCTCATCTCATGAAGGATCTTGAGGTATGTTCCTGCTATGTCGCCCAGCTGAACAACCCTAACATATCGGCAGATGACCGCGAAATGCCTACCGAACATGAATGAAGATACGCGCATAGTACCCTTGCTAGACAAACTCTCGCAAGGCTTCCTCGCCGGCGTCTCTTCGGAGTGGAGCAATCAGACAGAGGGCACAACAGAGGGTTTGACCGCCGACATGATCGACGAAATTGCGCGCAAGCACTACCCTGCGTGCATGCGCAACATGCATATGAACTTGCGAAAGGACCATCACTTGAAGCACTTTGCTCGGTTGACGTATGGGCTGTTCCTCAAGGTATGTCCTGCTGCTCCCTGCCAGTGCTCCGCCAAGCGTGTAGCTCACGAATATGCCTTGCGTAGGTGCTGGGCCTCTCATTAGAGGAAGCTATCGTCTTCTGGCGAAAATCCTTTGACCGCATAACGGACGACAAGTTCAACAAGGAGTATAGGTACAACATCCGCCACTCCTATGGCCAGGAGGGCAAGCGGGCGAACTATCCTGCGAAGAGGTTCGTCGTTTAGCTCCTCCACGTTGTCCGCTTCTCACCATGCCCCGCAGCTGCTCGCAAATCCTCACCAACGACCTCGACTCCGCACACGGATGCCCCTACCGCATGTTTGCGCCAGACAACCTTCAGTCAACCTTGCTCACCATGTACTCCGGCCAAGGCCTCGCTTCGCACCACCTGCCAGAGATCATGGAGCTAGTTAAGAAGCATAGCTACCACGTCGCGTGTACGCGTGTATTCGAGATCACGCATGGTATGAAGAAGGGGGATGGGATAGGGGAAGGCGAGTCGGTGACGCATCCCAACCAGTACGCGGCGCGAAGCATGGAATTGGAGAAGGCCAAGAAGGGGGAGGACTCAGATGCCATGGCCATAGGCTGATTATCTGCCTGTATCTCATCGTGTCTGTTGGTTTGTATCTATATACCTGTATCATAAGTACGTGCATCTGAGTGGATTGAGCACACCAGAGAGCGCATGGAGATCGAAAAAAATGCCGAATATTCGGAGGCAGTGGTCGCTCATGGATGACGTCGTTTGCTCATGTTTTCCAGCCGACTGCTGCTCGCGTGCAGCGCGCCACCTCTTGACTGCATCCCTCGTCTTCCCCCTCCATCACACCCTTCGCCACGATGAGCCAACGAAAAGTCACGACTCCCTCGAAAGATGCGCAGATGCAGGAAGCGAAAGAGCACTCGCTGCAGCAATACGTGGACACGAATGGGCATTTCTCGCTCGTCCGGTAAGCGCAGGCGCGCGTCGAGCTTAGCGCCCGCATGCTGATCATCCGCGCCCTCATAGGAACTTCCGGCTGGCCGACCTGGTCACTATCATGAACGGGGTCTGCGGATCGCTCTCCGTGTTCTCCTCCGCGCGCTATTTGCTGTCCAATGACCCGGACTACCTGTGGGCCGCGCTCGGGCTTCCCCTCGCGGGCCTGATCTTCGACTTCATGGACGGGAAGGTCGCGCGCTGGAGGCAGGAGAGCAGCATGCTCGGGCAGGAGCTGGACAGTCTGGCTGATCTGGTGCGCCCCCACCGCTCTATGTGCACGGCCCCGCAGCTGACGCACAGTGACTTAGATTTCCTTCGGTGTCGCTCCCGCGCTCGTGGCCTTCACCGTCGGCCTGCGCACCTACCTCGACACGGTCGTATTGACTGCATTCATTTGCTGTGGTCTTGCCCGCCTCGCCCGCTTCAATGCGACGGTCGCGCTGATCCCGAAGGACACGAAGGGCAAATCCAAGTACTTTGAAGGTCTCCCCATCCCCTCTTCACTCGGCCTCGTCGCTGTTCTCGCGTACTGGACCAAGCAGGGATGGATCGAGGGACAGGAGGGCCTACCGTGGGGCACCATCACGCTCTGGGGCGCAGAAGGCGGGCGGGGCGAAATCCATCTCGTCTCCGTCGTCTTCGGCCTGTGGGCCGCAGCCTTCGTTAGCAAGACGCTTCACGTCCCCAAGCCTTAGAGTGGAGGGCAGCTCCAGCGCCAAAAGGGGGCGCACATCATATGCACGACGAGTAATTCACGCTGAGGGACTGGCGTGCTGGTGGGGGAAGTAGGCCAGCGCGACATGATAACAGAGACGATCTGACGACAATGCTTCAAGTAAAATACTGTACCCGAGGTTCAACATCCTATAGTACCGTTATATACCGCTATTTCGTGTCTATCTCGAGGGCTGGGACCGCCTGCAATAGGACAATGGACTTCGAGTTGATCTTTGGCGGTGCGAGCGGCTTATTCTCCCGAAAAGGGCAAAAACAGTAACGAACGCGTGATGTCACGCGTCTTGTCGCGTTCGCGTCCCTTTGCTTCGACCACGATCAGGCTGCGAACATGATCACGTCCGGCGATGCGCAGCGCTTGTTCCTGCAGGCCGTCCTTTCGAGAGGAATAATGTCTGAACCTCTAGCACGCACCCTGTACTCCAAATGCGTAGAGACAGTCAAGTGTAAGCATTGTTTATGGAAATGGCCAGGGCGGGGCATTGACATTGTCCCCCTTGCAGCTGCAGATGAGCATGTAAACGTGTCGTACAAGAACACTCGGGAGGAGTGGGAGGACGTTATCAGGAATGTCAACAATGCCCTGAACGCCCTCGACCTCCAATTCGTCCGCCAAGTCGAGCAGGAGAAGGGCATCCCTATGTGGGCTTTGGTAAGGAGAGCATCTGCTATCAAGTTCACTCTGCGCTCACATACATCGTCTACCAGATCAACTTGAAGGGCGACGAGGTAGCACAGGTAGCGACCGATTACAGCCCCGTCGAGATTGCATATTTCAAAGCCCTCGTGAGTGTTCTTTACGCCATCTTCCCCGGGTATTTCTAACAAAGTGCAAAGGTCGAGCAAATCGTCATGGCCCCTCGGAACTCTTTCTCGATATCTTCTTTCCTCGCGCTCCGCGAGATCAATGAGCTCAAGCCCAAGGCCAACATGACCAAGAGCCAGGGCGAAGAGACTCTGTCCAGCTTCGTCAACCGTGGCTGGCTGGTGAAGAGCAGGTCAAGAATCTCCCTTATCCCTGTAAATTGATGGGCTCATTCAATGCTTATAGGAGAGGGCGCTACTCGCTATCAACGCGCACGCTTCTGGAACTGAAAGGCTATATCAAGTCGGAATACCCTGACCAGATTCCCACTTGCATGCTCTGCGACGACGTGAGTTTGCCCCAGATTCTAACTCACCTAATCCCTCACCAACATTTCTCAGTTCACCACCGTCGGCGTCACCTGCAAATGCGGGCGCGCAATCCACAAACACTGCTTCACCCAATGGCGCAACCGTCGGTCGCAGTGCAAGGAATGCCGGACCGAATGGGCAGACAAACTCGACGACGAGATGTTCACGCCCATCGGGGAGGATGCAGTGGGCGAGAACGACGCGGGGCGCCGGTACGCGAGGCACGAAGACAGCGACGAGGACGGTGAGGGCGAGGAGGACGAGCCGAGCCAGTCGCAGGCTAGTCAGCGACCGGCGAAGAAGACAAAGAAGACGAAGGGCAAAAGCCGCGCGAAGAAGGGGAAGGGCAGGGGTGACGATATGATCCTGGACGACGACGAAGAGGTGGAGGCGGAGATTGAGGAGGATGAGGAGGAAGAGGAGGCCGACTATGAAGAGAAGGACAACGACCGAGCGTCCAGTCCGCCCGTAAAGAAAGAGCCTCGACGCAGGAGCACTCGCGGTGGGTAGTCGGCATGTATTCAAATCTACGTTTCTTGTCCGTCATTCGGTGGTTTGCACCGCAGCCCAAACGACCATTCTTGCTTGATTCTTGCCTTCAGAAATGTTACACGAGAACAAGCTAAACACCATTTCGTTGTTTCTTTTGGTCGATATTTTGTCGTCAGTGGTCGTATAGGATATGTACAGTGTTACTAGGCGCGGACAGCGATTGTGTAGTCTATAACGGGTTCCATGCACATGTAGTTAGGTGGTAGATGTCAGAGGGCAGGTGGTGGATCGTCTCATCGCCTCCTCGCCTCCGGCCGCGACTGTGAGGCTGGCTCGGGCGTCACCTCCGGCGTCGCTACGCGCCCCGCCTCCCCATCCCTCACGACGTTCGTGAAACCAAAGGAGCCCTTCCCCCACACCTGCTTGCGCCGCTTGTCCTTCCGGCCCTCGCCAAACTCGTCGTTCCACTTGCGCAGCTCGGCGAGGCTGCCGAGCGCCTCGGAGGATGAGGGCGTGATCTCCTTCATCGCCTTCTCGAAGTGGCGGAGGTTGAGGACGCGCGGAGGGGTGGTGGGCTTGGTTTCCGGGGCGGGGGTGTCAGATTTGGCCTCTGCGGTGGGTGGCTTGGGCGTGGTGGTCTCCGAGGTGGCTGACTGCGTCGCTTCAGCCGCCGGGGCGACGTCCGTAGTGGCAGCCGGTTCCTGAGTAGCCTCAACACCTTGCCAGGTGTTTTCGGCCTGCGCCTCAACCTCAGCCACAGGTGCAGACTCCGCTGATTCCGACGGCTCAGACTGCGACGCGGCTTCGGCGTCCGATGTCGGCGGGGCTGCTGGCTTCGTCGTGCTTGCCCACGGGACGGTCACCAACTCCTTCACCGCATCCAAAGCAGCAGACACGCAGAGATCTAAAGAACCATCAGCACGCAAGTGACGTGTCGCATGAACACACTTACGCTTCAAGTCAGATCCAGAGAAGCTCTCGGTACGCTTCGCCAGCGCCTTCACGTCAACGTCCTCCCCGAGCGTCTCATCACGCAGTAGGATCTTCAAGATCTCCGCGCGCTCCTTCTCCCCAGGAAGGTCGACCAAGAGACGCCGCGGCAAGCGGCGCAAGACCGCATCATCGAGGTCGAAAGGCCTGTTCGTCGCGCCAATGACGATGACGCTGTCCTCGTTCGACGAGGTCAAGCCGTCCATTTCCTGCATGAATTCGGTGATGACGCCGCGGTGGGCGAAGGCGCCCCCGCTCTCGCGGGCGGACATGCGCGCGCCAAATAAGGCGTCGATCTCGTCAAGGAAGACGACGCAGGGCGCAAGGCGGCGCGCAAGGGAGAAGACGGCACGGACGAGCTTCTCGCCTTCACCGACATACTGTACAGAGCATTAGGAACCAGGGTCATTAAAACGACGAAGGCCGCTTACCATGTCCATGACATCGGAAGGTGAGATGGTCATCATTCGCACGCCAGCCTCCTTCGCAAGGGCGCGAACGACGAGCGTCTTTCCAGTACCTGTAATCAAGATTAGCATCGTAAGGAGAACAGTTGCAAAGGCTTACCTGGCGGACCAAAGAGCAGGCAACCAGTCATGCCGTGCTCTTTGAGAATACCACTTTGGAAGGCAGTAGGGTGAAGCAAAGGTAGTGACACGATTGTCCGTACAGAGTCGATCGTATGCGTCGGCAGATGCACTTGGTCAAATGATGTGGGCATCGACGCTGCAGAATGTTCTGTCAGCGATGCATCACAGTCAATGCAAGGCCAAAAACATACCAGACGAGACAATTGTAGGCAACAGCCGCTGCTCGTGCGGGTCCAAGTCCGGATCCGACTTGACTCGCTCAATGATCTCGTCCCCATTCTCCTCCGCATCCTCCGCTTCATCATCTTCCTCATCCTGCTCGCGCGCCGCCTTCGTACTCGAGCACGCCTTCGCCCACGCCTTGCGCAGCGTCTGCGTATTCCGCGCCGCCTGCCAGGCATTCACCACCGCGCTCCACGGCACGGGCGTCGGCTCCAGCGTAGACCGCCGGCGGGGCACGCCCGGCGTCGCGGCGAGCACGCTGCCCACCGCGCGATCCGCGACGTGCCGCACCTCTGACCACAGCTCGAGCTTGTTGCCCCACTCGGCGCGCATCTTGTCGAAGACCTCTTGTGGGAAGTCAGCCGGGGTGACTGGCTGAGCATCCTCTTGTGGTGGCGGTGCTTGTGCAGGCTCTGGTAAAGCATTGCCTGCAGGAGGCTCTAGCGCAGCGTCTATGACTTCGACGGGTGCTTCTGGTCCTGCTGTTTCTACTGCTGAAGTTTCGCCCTCAGCGGGTTGCCCGGCAACGGCCTCCGCAGCGGGCGCGGCCTCGGCGGCTACAGAAGCATCGACGGCAGCCTTTGGTTGTGGCAGCTTGTCCAGCACACCATGGCTCGCGCCCACGCCCATGCGCATCGTCAGCTCGTTGATCTCCTGCCGACGCGCAATGCGACATTTGCGTTCGTCCACGGTCGACCGCACGCTCGGCACGACAGTCGAAGTCCGATAAAAGGGGACCGTGTCCTGCCCCGTCATGCGGGCGAGGGGCGGAACCCCAGGAGCGCCTCCCATCCCGCCATTGGACATCAAGCCGCTGAGAATCGACGAGATACCCGGGTTCTGGCCAAAGGTCTGCTCCGGGCCGAGCATTACGACTTCGACCTTCTGCTGGGGCACCTCATCGCCTTCGATGTTGGCAGACAGCTTGGGGATGTCGTGGTGGAAAGCGGCGTCGTTGCGCTCCCAGAGCTGTAGTCGGCGACGCAGGCGTTTCTCGCGCGCCTTCTCCGCTTGCTCGTCCTCCCCGAATGAGGGGGTCTTCTCCCGAGAAGAGGAAGGACGTGCGTTAGTACGACTCAGCAAGGCAGCGAAGTTGCTCGGTCCGGGTGTCGATACAGACACACTTGACGGCGTCAATGGTGGACTGATTCCAAAGACAATCGTGATTGGCGCCTGCACGGGCAGTTGGGACTTGATGAAACCCCACCGCCGTCGGTCGCGAACGGCGTTCAGCAACGGTGCATACCATGTCGATGACGTCGCGGCCAGAGTGGGAAAGTCGCGCACGTAAATTAGTCGAGGCCGGACCTTCTCGGTCTTTGAAGCGGCAGCAGCGGCCTCTGCAGTGTTGCGGAAGGGCGCGTTGACGAGGGTGTCAAAGAACGTGCGGATGCGAACGGCGGGGTGACTGGGGGAAGTGAGGGCGGCGGCGCGCTTGTGGACGCGCGAGCTTGCCATGCGGGGCATGACCATGAAGGAAACTGGGGTATTCGGGGTAGCCTGCTGAATCATGGGCTCCACGTCGTCCTCGTCCGCGTCTTCCTCTTGCTCATCGTTACGAACGACCTGGGGCGCGGTCTGGTGCAAGGGATTGCGGGGGAGCTGCAGGGTAGCGGCGGCTGAGGAGCATAAGCGAAGATTTAGTCAGTAGAATGCAGACATACCTTTGCCGAAGTGACCATGCTCTCCTGCTGCAAGCTGCACGGCGTCCAGCACTATGACTTCCGATCCAGTCCTTCGCGCAAGCTCCCATACTGTTGCGTCCACTACATAGTCTCCACCTTCAATTGGGCAGTACAAGGCAAGCGTGGGCTCGGACTTGAGTGTCGGCGTAGGATTGTACGCCGCGTTGTGCTGCGTCTGGGGATGGAAGGTGGCGTGCAGGTGGTCGAGCGCCTCGTCTAGGATCTCCTGGGGCGGCAGCGCCTCCTGCAACTTGAAAGTCTCGGGGAACGGCGTCTCCTCTGGCGTCCAGATGATCTTCAGGTCCTCCGGGAGCTCTATGCGGGGCAGCTGGGGTTCGGTCAATGACGCGAGGAGCCGCGACTTGCGCCGGTGCTTTTCAGCTTCCTCTAGCGGTCCTGTTGGCGGCGTCACGCCTTCCGGTGGTGGTGCACCTGGCGCTGAATCTCGTGGGGCCTCCGCAACATCCCTAGTTGTGGAAGTAGAGGTTCCCGGCTCATCGTTGGCTGGTGTGGACGATGACCAGCGCCTCGGGCTGCGTCGGGCGCCAGTGATGGTCTGTGTCGCGTGTACGGCGACGACGACGGGGTGTGGGGCACCCGATGACGCCTTGAGCAGCGCGCGCGAGCTTCTGCGGACGGCGCTGGACCGCATTGACAGTCAGCTTAGAGGCGCGCAGACGCGATTCACGAGATTTGACTACACTCGATCAGCCGCTTGGACCGCCGCCCCTTGTCTTCATCGTTGACGCCGACGCCGACGACCGCGACGATGCCAGTAGACTGCGAACGGGACAGCGCTACGCCGCGTCCAGAGACCCCCGAGCCGTCGTCCGTACAGGGGCGGCGTAACACGGGCGACGTCCAGCTTCTCGACACCGAGGGCTGCATCTCCCCACAGGTGCATCCCCCGCCCGCCGCCGCGCGCTCCGCGTTCTGACGTCGCTCTCGCAAGTGCAGCTGGAGGCCTGTCTGCAGCATATATTTGCCAAGTACTGCACGCCGCAGGCGCAGCACTCCGCCGTGCGCGCTCGAAAATCCCTCTTGACGGCACCAGAGGGCGCGTATCTCTCGTCTGAGGGCCTCGATGCGTGGGCAAAGGATACCAACGGCGCACCGTTCCCCCAAGAGACGAAGGATGAGCTCATCGAGTTCCTCGATGTGACGCCCGACGGTGGCTTGACGTATGTTCGTTTCCCTCCGCCCGTTGCCACCTCCCTGATCGGCCCCCAGCTTCAAAGGCTTCCTGCAAATATATCAGCTTCAGACAGAGAACGATGAGGAGGAGACCTGGAGGGATCTTGTACGTTCGTCATGACTGCAATCGTGACTGTGTTTAACCCCCTGCAGGCGAACCACGGATTCGATCGTACATTAAGCCTCGTCTCCACCCGTCGAGAAGATTATGAGGAGATAGCCAAGTTTGTTGCGGTACTTCCCTCTTACACCGATTACTTATCCATCTTGCTAGACCCAACTCTTCATGACCCTGTCGAGGATAACATGCCTCGTGGCTCGCCCTTCACATCCAATCAGGATAGCGACACTGCATTCACCCTCACGCACACAACTCCAGGACACCACATTCCACGTCCTCCCGCGCCCCAGGCTCTTTCGCCGGTATTAGAATGACTCACGAATCCTCTTGTGTTCATGCCGTCGACGACTTTCATGTTTTCTTGCTATATGACCGAAGTGTACTTTAATGCTGCTCTACCTTTGTAGGGCATCAAATTGATCCTTTGACTGCTACATCTGAGACCTAGTTCGCTTATTGTGATATGCGCTAGGCCGAGCGGTACGCGCATTACCTTGCCTAGCAAGGTCTCTCGCCACCCTTAATTGAAGCCCAACTTTTTGCAGGCACGATCAGAGAGTCAACAGTGCCCAACTAATGACTGAACGCTCCGGGCTTCGAACCCGGAGCTACCCAGAACCGGATCTCATGAAAGAGTGTGTCGCCGGTCGCAGGGCCCGAGTGCTGCTGCGCCTACCACCACTATGTCGTGAACTGAAGCTTGAGACGAGCCGTGCGCACCTCAAGGCCTCGGGGACAAGCGCTTGAGCTCCGTTCAATGGACCTGCACGAATCTTCGATGCGCGCGCAAGCCGCACGAGATGTGTAGTGACAACTTCCAGGTAATGACCGTTGACGAGCTCATGTTGAGTGACAGAAAAGTCATGAGCGAGTGTCTGCCCTACTGCTAGGCAAGGTCCAGAGCCGGCGTAGCCGGGGCTTCCTCTAGTAAAAGTCCCATCGTTCATTTATGATCATGAAGTTGCCTCTCGGAGCCCGGCCCGCGCCACCGCCCTCTGCTTTCGCCGATCATCGTTGTCTGGAGGTCACACATCCTCAGTATGGCCGCCCTCCTCGACCCCACCAGCCACGAGTACAAGAAGGCGCGAAAGCAGCACTTTAAATCCCTCCGTAATCGCCATCATGATGACTCCGCCTGGACGCCCTTCCGCGCCGCGGAGAAGCACTACAAAGCGCGCTTCCCCCCACCGGATCTGTCCAATGTCCTCGACCTTGCTCTCCTTGACCCTGCGAGGGAAGCGGAAATTACAACGGGAGGTTGGAGAGGCAGTCGCAATGTCGAAGGATTGGAATATCAACGACTAGAACACGCTAGCTCAAGAGCGTTTGTCCTGCCGCGTATCCCAGGTGCGTCGGGCGATGCTTCCCGACTGCTGGCAGCTTACCGATCGCAGGAATCTCTTAGGTTTAATCCTCCTCCCCTCCTTCGTCTGTCATGAGAAGCAAAAGGAGCTCATTCGCTGGGCAATCGCCGAGCACGCCAAACCGCCAACGGAGACGAACCTCGACATCCACTACGTTATTCCCGAAGAGGGTGTCTGGAAAGCTTGGTTGGACTCCAAAGAAGATCCAGCGCGGGACTCCACAGCCATCCCCAAAGCTACTCTGCCTGATGCTGCGCACGCTACCATCCCTCAGCCGCCTCCCGGCCCGCGTCAACTCATCAACAACGAGCCCGCTTCCCCAGCTAACTTTACCTCTATCGTGCATACAGAGAAGATTCCACAACCGCCTTCACCCACCGTCAAGCCCGTCTCGACGTCAAGCTTACTCCGTAAACTGCGTTGGGCGAACCTTGGGTGGTTCTATCACTGGGGGACGAAGCAATACGACTTCGTGAAGGGGCCGGATGCGATCGACGAGAGGGTGAGGGCTCTGTGTAGGGAGGCGGTGCATAGTGTAGATTGGGGAGAGGTGTTTGATGGGAGGGAAGGGGACTGGGGTGAGGAGAAAGATGAGTGGAAGACGTGGAGGGAGACGTACGGTGAGCCTGCCTAACTTGCTTGTGCTCCGTGAGACCTTACTGAACTCTGACAGAGCCAGATGCGGGTATAGTCAACTTCTACCAGACCCAGGTAGGCTGACTTTGCTTGAGGAGAGAACGACGTTTGACAGTCGGTCAGGACACTCTCATGGGCCACGTCGACCGGTCGGAAGTATGTGCGACATCGCCGCTGGTCTCTATCTCGTAAGTGCACTCCTATGATGGCACATCCCTGACCGACCTCATGCATCGCGCCAGCCTCGGAAACGCAGCCGTCTTCCTCATTGGCAGTACGACGCGAGACGCAGCACCAACACCCATCCTTCTACGCTCCGGAGATGTCGTTATCATGTCTGGCCCTGCTTGCAGGAGAGCGTACCATGGTGCGTCGCGAGTCACCTCTACGAATCGCCGTCACCTCATCTCTTCCTCCTTGCAGGCGTACCACGAATACTGGAAGATACACTGCCGCCACATCTTCGCCGTAATGGCGATCCAGAATGGGAGCCTTTCGAAGAGTACATGCAGACGACGCGCGTGAACGTCAATGTTCGACAAGTATTCCCCAAAGGATTTGATCCCTCAGTAGTGAAGTCGTGAACGTCGCGGGTACGCCTCATTGGTTTCTATGTAGCAACAATCACAGTTCATTGTCCTGTTCACAAACACTATTTGCCGTTACTCAGCTTCGAACGTTGCCTCAAATTTCACTGCTTGTAAATGATTGTTTCGGTCCCATGCATATCGCGCAGTCTCACTAACATCTTTTCCAGGACGTCGTAAACGGACCCAAGAGGTCATATATCATCGTGAACGTGAACCCCACCAATAAATATGTAATCCATCCCCAGCATGTCGTCCAAATTCCTTCGCACCCCTTCCTTAGCAGGTACCCTCGTTGTCGATCTCGATGCGCTTGCCATCGGGGACATCGTCCGGGTTGTTGTTGTACCTATAGGACGGTGAGCTCGGCTCTCTCCCAACTTGCAGCGACCGCGCCACGCGACTCACCAGATGTAATGCCCGTTGAGCGCCCAGCCGTAGTTGATGCGGATGCGGTTGCACTGGGGCATTGTCAGCATCGTGAACCATCTCGCCCCAAGTCGCAAGCAAAGCTCGATCGCTAGCCAAGGTAGCTACCAGAGCTCGCAAACTCACACTCGTCTCCAGATGGCACGCGTCCGCACCCCCACCGGGCGGGCAGTTGATGAGGTTCTGCGGGTTCGTCGGGTCCGTCTGGCGCTTCTCGGCCGTGGCGGCGGCGGAGGCGAGGCCGGCGAAGAGCGCGGCGGGGAGAGCGAGGAGGGCGAAGCGCATGGTGAATTGGATGAGGTGGTTGAGGGTGAGGTGAGAAGACTGCGTGTGGTGGGGCGGCGGATGGAGAGGTAAGGTGGGAGTGGACTGCCTTTTATATGAGCGTGCTGTGACCTGACTTCGTCTTGCAGCGCTGGCTATGGTACCCTCGAGGCTTACGACTATGCTCGCGAGGAAGCGCGTTTGCCAGCAGGCGCTCTCACGAATACCTCGCTCACTGATCAAACATGGTTCAACAGACGCCGGAAGAATGCAGGACGAATTTTCCTGTTTGGTTTAGCCCTATGGAGAAAGCGAGGTCGAAGTTCCCCACACCCATGCCGGCTACAGCGCTCCACTACAGCGTGCTCGCGGCGGCTTACGCCGTACAATAGTAAGTCTCATACTCAGCAAGCGCGCCTGGTGGTGACGGCCCGTCCCGCACCGCTCGCTCGAACAGTGATTAAAATCCAAACAAATGAAGTTTCGAAAGTGTTTCCACCGGGACAATGTGTACGTTTATTTGCTCGGTGCTGTGATGCGTTGTACTGTCCTTCGAGCTCGCTGGACGCGCCTGCAGAGCATGTCTTGCCTCATGGTCAACCAAACACAGTTTCTCTTCTGTGTGAACTGCCTCGCACATTCATCTACGAAGCTCAACCAATACCCTGAACTCCGTCGCCATCCGACAAGAGCGGCCTCAAAGAACTCGTGCTGAGCTCTTCGCCTGTGTAAACTGGCTATGCTCGCGTAGCCTCGTCGTATATAAGCCCGAGTGATTGTCCTCTCTTCTCATCAGCCAGCCACCCAGCCTCGGACACCAACAGCCATCTTCACTACCCACCTCTTCCAGACCCGCATATCTCACGATGCACGCTTTCACCCCCATCGTCGCTCTTGTGTCCCTCGCTGCGTTCGCTGCTGCGATCCGCAACCCCAACAACCCGGCGGACCCCATCAACTGCCCGCCCAGCGGTGGTGCGGACCTGTGCTCCAAGGAGACGAAGGTAAGTCGTGCTCTTGTGGCAATTGACTCGTTGAGGTCGTCGTCCGCCTTCACAGCGTCCTTCATCACCATCTTTTCCAACTCTTCTGGGACTCCACGAGCTAACGTGCACTCCTCCAGTGCAATAACCGCATCCGCATCAACTACGGTCAGACCGAGCAGGGCCACTACATCTGGTACCTGTGCGTGCTCGCTCTCCTTTATTACCCCAGCCTCACAGCTCATTTTCCTTCGCAGTAACAACTACGACCCGAACAACCTCCCACAGGGCATTCAGATTACCACCGACACCGTGTCGACGTGCTAGACACCGGGACACTGACGGCTGCTTGATATGACGAGTCATGGGAGACGACCAGACACGATTTTTCCGCTGCTGTCTATTTATCTTCTGAAGCTCATTTATGAATCATGACTTGAGAGTTAGCCTCACAACTATCTACCATGCTTTGAGTCGAAAATGCATTGTCAGCGATGCGACGAACGACCTGAGGCCTCGCCAGCCTAAGTTCAACTTGAAAGCACATGATTGCGGGAAAGTGATCATTCGTGATGCCACGATCACTGGCGCTTGTTCTCGACCTGCTTTCGTCCACCATCATCTTGACTCTCGAGCAGCATCACCCAGCATGTCCAGAGGAGGGCTCTACGGTGGCATCAAATTTGCCTCTGGCACGTCTATTAGTTCCCCTGCTCCCCCTGCTTCCGCACCCCCAGCTGCTGCATCCGAGAAACCAGTAGCACAACCCGCTACGGCTGCAGTCCCAGCACCTGCAACTCCACCGGAAACTCCAGCGCAAGGGCCCAGCGCGCCCGCGCAACCCACAGATGCCTCGAAGGGCTCCGCCGGTATTGCATTCATTGCTGTCGCATGTCGTCCGTTCATCGTCCTCACGAATTCCCTCGATAACCCAAAGGCTGGTCTGCCTCCCTCGCCTTCGCACCCGTGCGGAGGGCGCCAAAGCCGAAGGCCGCTGCGCCCCGTCTACCTGCGGGTGCAGCGCTGAGTGCGATGTCCGCCACGGCGACGGTCTTCGCACCGCCCGTCTTGATCGAGCCCAGCAAGCCTGCTGAGGAGAAGACGGAGACGTCGGCACATGAGGCCCAAACACAAGGATGGGGGAAGAAAGTCAAGCCCCCTTCGATGATCTTGGAGGAAGACGTCAATGGATACAAGGCCGCGCATGGGAACCAAAACAAGAAGAAGGGTAGCCATGGCAAGAAGGGAAAGAAGGTATGTGGTCCGCCTCGTTCAACGACACAAGATGATCGAACTTGGTAAGCAGAACAAGCATGTCCCGGTCATTCTCGCTTGGGACCCCATGGAACAGTATGACCCGATCCGACCCAACGACTACAACGAGTACAAGGTCTGGAAATCCAAGGAGCGTATCGAGAGGCGTCACAGAATGGCCGAAGAGAGCCGCAAACGCCGCCGCAGCGGAAGTTATTCGGGAAGCGACTACACAGACTCGGAGGATGAGAGACCGCGCAAGACAGGTGTGTACCACGGCCAATTTGTCGTTTGGTTCATGCTCACATAGGAACTAGGGCGCTTTGACGAATCGTGGGCCGGCGCTCACGACCAAAATCGTAACGACGATATGCATGTCGACCCTCCACCTGTTGTCGTCGACAAGAGTCTGTCCGGAGATGATGCCTATGCACGCCGTCTCGCCATGTCCGCGGGCATGCGAGCGCAGCCACCGCCAGCCTTCGAGCCGCCCGCAGCAATGGAGCCCTCACCCGCGCCATCGGGTAGTGGATCACCTGCGCCTGAAGTCCCTCCCGCCGCCCCTCGTCATGACGAGACAGGCGAGGAAGCGTACTTGCGCCGCATCGCGATGTCGACGCGGCCTCAGGCTGCTGCTCACATGCAACAACAAGCTGCTGCACCCGTGCAGCCTCCGTCCCGGACGGCGTCCCCCCCGACGTTGGCCTACAATCCCTTTGCGCCCACCTCAGCGCCTCCGCCTCCGCCCGCAGCAGGACCACCGCCTGTGGCCGGTGTTTCCGCGGTCAATCAGGCGGCCATTGAAGCCAGAGCGAAGGCTGCGGCAGCCATCGCAGCCCGCCTGAGCGCCCTTGCGCCCAAGGGAGGAGATGATGCGCCAGCACCTGCTCCGAGCCAGTCAACCCCTCCGTACGTTCAGCGTGTCTTTTTATGTGTCGAATGCATCTTCACAACATACCCAGCCCCGACCAACACACCTTCGCCGCCCGCCTCATGGCTAAATGGGGCCACAAAGAGGGCCAAGGGCTCGGCGCGGACGGCTCCGGCATTGTCAACGCGCTCACCGTCGAGCAAGTGGGTACGACGTCTGGCCCGAAGGGAAAGAAGGGCAAGCAGGCCCAGCAGCAGCAACAAGTTCAGCAACCGAAGGGTCTCGCGGCGAAGATGGGCAAGATCGTGAACAACAACGAGGATGCGAGGGCGAGGGAGGACCGCGAGAGATTTGGCGAGCCGAGCAGGGTGGTAGTGTTGACGAACATGGTGGGGCCGGAGGATGTAGGGGACGAGGAGCTGAGAGGGGAGATCGGTGAGTTTGCATGTTTCTGTCACTGATTTTCATGGTGCTCATGCTTCTCCCAGGCGACGAATGCGCGAAGAACGGCACCGTCCAGCGCGTCATCGTGCATCTCGCCAACCCGCCGCCAGCCAACCCTGAAGAACTGGTTCGCATCTTCGTGCTTTTTGCAGGGCCTGCGGGTGCTTGGAAGACAGTTCGGGAGATGGATGGGCGGTACTTCGGTGGAAGGAGTGTCCGCGCGCGGTATTACCCAGAGACGTACTTTACACAGTACCTCCTGGACGAAGCTCTTTAGTTTATTTTCAAGTGCTGCCACCTCAGTGTACAATGCTACATATCTATCGATTGCATGATTTCGCTGCTATCTCCAGCTCGCACAACCCAGGCTTTAGCCAGTTCTTGAGTTCCAAGCCAATGAACGCGAAATAATGATTATCAGGGTAATGATACAATCCGTACGTTCAGTGTTCACTCTGTAAGTACATGCACCCGAACGCGCCTGCATGCGCCTAGTACACACGCTTAAACGGCGGCACCGCCTTGCACTCGTTCTCATCCAGCGTCTTGTCGATGACACCACGGTACGACAACTTGACGTCCGGCTTCGTCGAGTCGTTCTGGAAGGAAAGCGTGTGCTTCATCCAGCTCTCGTCGTCGCGCTCGGGGAAGTCCTCGCGTGCGTGGGCGCCGCGGGACTCCTTGCGGGCTGCGGCGGAGGTGATGGTCTGCACGGCGCACTGGAGCAAGTTGCGGAGCTCGAGCGTCTCGACGAGGTCACTAAGAGAGGGTTAAAACAGTGTTTAAGTAGCAGGAGGTGGCGGACGTACGAGTTCCAGATCATCGAGCGATCCTTGATACCGACATCCTTGTAGGTCTCGTAGATCTGCTTGACCTTCTGCACACCCTCGTCCAACGACTCCTGCGTCCTGAACACAGCAGCGTCCGACTGCATGGCCTTTTGGAGGTCCAACCGGATCTTAGCGGTGGGGATGGGACCGTCAGCCTTCCTACAGCGACGTTAATACGCGATGCTTGTTTGGGCAATCAAGAATTATTTACCTGATCTGGTCAAGGAACTCGATGCTCTCGATGCCAGCCTCATCGGGAATCTTCTTGTGCGGCTTGCCAGGGGTAAGGGTCTCCTCGATGTGGTGCGCGCAAGCACGGCCGAAGACGACGATATCGAGCAGGGAGTTCGCACCGAGACGGTTGGCACCATGGACGGAAACACAGGCAGCCTCACCGGCGGCGTAGAGACCGGGGACAACCTTGTCCTTGCCGTTCTCGTCGACCGTGATAACCTCGCCAGTGTACTTCGTCGGAATACCACCCACTGATTAGAAGGTCAGTCTCCTGTCTTGTAGTACAATGATGAAATTGCTTACTGTTGTAGTGGACGGTGGGCAAGACGGGGATGGGCTCCTTGGTGACATCGACACCAGAGAAGATAGCGGCGGTCTCAGAAATACCCGGGAGACGCTCGTGCAAAATCTCGGCGGGCAGATGGCTGAGTTGGAGGTAGCAGTGATCCTTCTCAGGACCGACACCGCGACCCTCGCGAATCTCGATCGTCATGCTACGAGACACGACATCACGAGAGGCAAGATCCTTCGCGGTCGGTGCGTAACGCTCCATAAAGCGCTCACCCTCAGAGTTGAGGAGGTAGCCTCCCTCACCGCGAGAACCTGCGATAGGAATGAATGGCTATCCTGTGCAGATATATGCGTTGGCGACGTACCCTCAGTGATCAGGCAACCAGCACCGTAGATACCCGTGGGATGGAACTGGACGAACTCCAGATCCTGGAGGGGAAGGCCGGCACGGGCGACCATGGCGTTACCGTCACCCGTGCACGTGTGCGCACTGGTGCAGCTGAAGTACGCTCGTCCGTACCCACCCGTCGCGAGGACGGTCTTGTGCGAACGGAAGCGGTGGAGGGTGCCGTCCTCGAGGTTGAGGGCGATCACACCCACACACTCACCATCCTGCATGATGAGGTCGAGTGCGAAGTACTCGATGAAGAAGTTGGTGTTGTGGCGGAGGGATTGGCCGTAGAGGGTATGGAGGAGGGCGTGACCGGTACGGTCAGCGGCGGCAGCGCAGCGATACGCCTGACCTCCCTTGCCGTACTTCAGCGACTGGCCACCGAAGGCGCGCTGGTAGATCTTGCCCTCCTTCGTGCGTGAGAAAGGAACACCGAAGTGCTCGAGCTGGCAACCAGATGAGTTATGCGTGCTGCAGCGTCGTATGCGCAGCGTACCTCAATGACGGTCTTAGGCGCCTCGCGACACATGTAGTGGATGGCGTCCTGGTCTCCAAGCCAGTCGGAACCCTTGACCTGTGGGGGATGTGAGCATACATGCGGGGTAAAGTCTGGGAATACGCACCGTGTCGTACATATGCCATCTCCAGTCGTCCTCGGTCATGTTCTACAATGATTGTGAGTACGATGTCCCCTTCGCCTTGCCAGCGATCGACGTACTCCGAGCGCTGCGTTGATCCCTCCCTGTGATGGCTGTCAATAGAGCCCACGAGATATTGTGACTTCTCCCTCTCACCTGCGCCGCAACGGTGTGGCTTCGAGTCGGGAAAAGCTTGGTAATGCATGCCGTGTTGAAGCCAGCTTCGGCGAGACCGAACGCTGCTCGCAAGCCCGCGCCACCAGCACCTCTGCGATCCCGTCAGCTGCCGTGTCTCCCCCGCGCGTGCACCCACTCACACAACGACCGCATCGTACTCGTGCTCAATCAAGGGATATTTCCCTGATGCCCAAGACTAGGTACTTCTCAGCAAACAATTCCCCAGTAAGCCAATGTCTGAGTTGACATACCGGAACCTCCTGCGCCTTGACGGGGTTTGTCGCGACGACCTTCCTCGCGGGGGCGGTGGTGGAGAAGGAGCGGTGAGGCCGAAGGAGACACTTCCTGAGCGTGGGCCTGAACATGGCGGAGTGAAGACAAGACGCGCGCAATGACGCCCCGCCCGCTCAAGAATCCAGAAAACAGCCGGCGATGCCGGCCAATCATCGCTCGTGATTTTCGCATGTCCCCGGTCCGCGACGTCCCGAGATGTGAACCCCGCGTTCTCCCGGCGTCCGCGGTCACGGTTCGACTTTATTGGTCACCTCAGACAGCAGGTGCGTTGCAGGCTACTATAGCTATGGATACAGTGCATTTCCAGAATTATTCAAGTCCGAGTCCTCCCTCTACAATACTCCCAATGGGTCTCGCGGTACATCTCTGCGCTCTGGCGCTGCCGACTCTTCGGCAGGCTTCCGACCTTGCCCTGCCAGAGGTGCCGTCGGCAGCGCCGGCCTGCTTGCACCCACACCGGCAGGAGGTCCTCTACGAGGTATGGTTGCAGGGGGTAGATAGCGCTGCGAGCTGGGAAGTGGTGGTGGCCGAATGGTCGAAGTTGCTGGACTGCTCGGTTCAGACGCCCCGCGAGGGATAGGCGGTGTTGGTGCAACAGGCGCAGGGATGGGAGCAGCTTCAGAAGACTGCACAGGTAGTCTCTGCGTGAAACTGGGATCCCGCCCATGAGCAGCAGCCGTTCTCCGCCTCCGCTCCTCCTCCCCATACAACCTCTCCTCGTCCAATTCGCTGGGCTTGCACCCGCCTTTCAGCAGAATATCCCGCACATACAACAGCGACTCCATCGCGTCCTGCTTTGCCTTCCGCTGCGCAACGTCCGTGACCGACCCCTCTGCGGCCGGCGCGCCGAGACCGCCCTGCTGCAGCGTGTATGCCACCCAGGCGAGCGACTCCCCCAATTTCTGGTTCGTCGCCTGTAGGTCGGCCATCGAATCCCGCTCGCCGTCGAAGCGCGGCGCGCGGGCTTCCCAAGGTGTTCGCGAACCCCGCGTGCGCTCGTCAAGCAGCGCAAATGAAGTCCCCGTCGGGGAAAGAGGTTGCCGTACGAGCGAAGAGAGCTCGGGGATGTTCTTCTGCGGAGATCAATCAGCGGCGATCCTAAGGAAGGAGGGGATCGTCGTTCTTACCTTGAGCTCGGAAACCGCACTCATGATGTTGTTGATTCCTAACCCTTCCCCACGCTCCATGAGTCCCTTCGCCAGCATTTCTGGTATGCCGAATTGCGATGCCGAACCCTGCCTCGCATGACCTCGCGGAGGCGCATGCGACGTCGCAGGACTCGCCCCAGAGTACGAGTTCGTTTTTGGCCTCCCTCGCGCAGGTCGTCGAGGAGGTGTAGGTGGTGGCTGGGGTACCTCGCTCGGTATACCCAGCATATTTCTATTTTGCATCATAATCGTCGCTCCTGTCGCCGGCGAGGGAGAAGACTGCAGCTCGATTGCCTGCTTGATGAGTAAGGACGTATGCAGAGATCCGTCGGCCAATATCGTTCGAGGGGGACTTGGGTATCGGAGAAGCGCAGTCAGTTGGCCACTATAGTCCGCGGGAATGACTTGAGAAGCATTGAGCTATAGATAGTAAACACCGACGGAAGATACTCACGTTCGTTTCGTATGCGGATGAGCATTGCTACGCATATCCATGGTGCTAGCTCCAACGTAGGGTCGTATGCAAACAGCCCGTCCCACAACCTCATCGCATCACCCAGAGGAAATTCGCGCGTAAACAAGAGTCGTAACCATCGACTGTTCGCTGAACGATCAACCTCGTTGTGGACAAGTCGTCTGTCCGGCCACTCACATTCCATATATCTGTGGCTCAATCCCCACACCCTGTATCTTACCCCACAACAGCGGATCAATCGAGCGGAGGAGAGTCGACTGGATGCGATTGCACGCCAGTACCACCGGGCTGACGTACGGCTTGAGCTCGAGCTTGCCGTTCGTGGGCGCCGGCTGGATTGGTGATGAGGCCAGCGAAGGCTCGCGCCATTCGTACCACTGCGAAGCGCCCCGCATTACAGCGCTAAACAACGCCCACGCGTCTGCAGCGACCCACGTCCGGGAGCATAGCTCGCGAAGAGTAGCGTCCTCAGTGGAGGCCGGCTCATCTTCAGGCAATGCGTCGAAGTCGACAGCATAGTAGATCGGTGCGAGGAGCTCGTGCATGCCTGTATATATGTGAGCAAGGTCGTGTTACGAGATGGAAGGCGCGCAACCTTGCCGATAGCCGATCTCTGGGTTGGTTGCACAGTAGAGAAAGAGGATGTCGGTGAGATGAGCTTGAACATCTGCATCGCGGAAGAAGTCGATTTCTGGGAACCTGGAGAGCGTGAACTATGGTTCAGTCGCGGAGGCTCAGCACGTACGTCCGCTCAACATCCTGCGCGATCGTCTTGCGAAGTTCCATAGATGCAAACCACTCCGTCCATGGGTTCTATATGGGATTAGTCTTCACACTTGAGTGAAGACGAAGCCTGAACGCACCTTATCATGCAAACTCAAGGGATTGTTCATCTCTAAGTTATCGACCTTCCTGGTCGTGCGCAACTCCGTCGTCGACCCTCCTGGCACGGTGAAGCCTTCTGCGTAGCCTCCATCTGGTGCTTTGAACTTTTCAAGCATGACGCGTACAAAGTCGCGTCTTGAGGTTCGAAGGCTGCCGATCGGAGGCTTCACTTCAAAACTGGCAGACGTATCCAGCGGCTCCTCTTGGTGCAGGAGGAATAACTAGACAATACTGAGTGACGGTGGAACAAGCACAATACTGTAGCGCACCTTCCATGCAAGACTCCTCCCTGCAACACATACCGAATTGCCCTGCTCATAGTCGAGCAATCGGTCAGCGATAGCGTTGTCCTTCAACTTCGCCAAGCTCGCTTTGGACTCGAATAGGCGCTGATATACATCCCTACCCGCTGATCAGTTATCAGAAGGCGCGTCTTCCTCGTGCACACTCACCTCAGGAGGCCTCGAGGCGCCCGAGGGTGACTCTCGTCCGCGACTGCCATTCGTCACAGTCCGTGTCAGAGAACAAAGCCAAGTCTAAACGGGGTTATGACGACGAGAGCCACGTGCTGGAAGCAAACGAATGTGACGTGACACTTTGCGTGATGGTTGATATCTGCCCTGCTCGGAGTCCGGACCTAACCTGCTTACCACCACCATGACCTGCCACGCCGCATCCATGCCTCGCTGCTTGGAGTCCTGATGGAGAGGCTATCTTATGAATACGCAACGTCTCGCCCATCTCTGGCTCTTGGTCTTATGCCTCGCTCACATTCATCTTGCCCTGCTTCCTTCGCGAGTTCGGCTGTATATCGATGCTCGGTACCGTGAACGTCGGGTTCCGCTCAGGACGGCGCGTGTCGGCTGCTTCCCGACAAGACCATCCGCTCTGGCATGCGCTCTCCCCAGCTTCGACCTGAACGGCATGCAATCCGTTGACAGATATCAGAAATCACGAAGCGGCTTAAACATGCTGCCCTACACAGAGTCTGTGCTTTCTGGCATAGTATGTTCGGACCGATCAACGAGAACGGGGAGGGTCATGCTCAATAGAGACCTGCCAACTTGATCGTCATAGAGCTTGACTCTCCTCCGCCTGTGACCCGGATGCAAAGCGCCCGACACCTGAACCCGCAATACCGACGCCGACTCGCACTGGACTGGACATGCGCTGAAACCATGCGCGCCCATCGCACGACGGAGTACCGACTTCTCTCTGCGGACGCCATAGCATCTGCGCAGCTGGGGCACGAGCCGTAGAGAATCCTAACACCGCCGACACGAACCTCACCTCGTCGGCCTCAGCCGCAATCTCGATCCGCACGTTTCCCCGGATCCGTGAGGTACGTTCTCCGCAAAGCCGAGTGATTGACAGGGTCAGATGTGTCCCCCGATGTGAAGTGCAATGCTCTTTTTCGTCCACAAGGGCGTGAGACCGTCGGAGGCGAGAAAACTCCTTTTCTGATAACCGAAACCGCACCATGCATAATCCAAGATCATACAGGAAGTACTACAGTAGGACATATCGGCGGCGCATAACAATCCGAGCAGCAAGTAAGTAAGGTAGGGTGGTATGTAAAGTACATCGGTCGGACGAAGTTGGATGGAGGAACACAAATTACAAGGGGCACAGTAGTAAGCTACACCCGAAGAAAGCAAGCTACATAGATATCCGGATAATCGCCAGCGATTTCTTTCTTTTTTGTAGGCAGTCCATTATTTCCAGGTGGGAGCAGCGTATGTTGACCACGACGTCGTTGCCTGCGGTTCCGATAGACCCCAATCCCCCGACCAGGGGATCGCCGAGCTCGCTGGAATTTCCGCCGTATACTGAGGGACGGGCTGCTGCTGCGAGACGGCGCGGAGGAAGTGGTTCATGCTGAAATCCATGTCAGGGTCGCCGACTTGTCGGAACACGGCGCTTGGGCTGGGGGAGACATCACCGCCGGACGACACCAGGCTGCCGCCCGGGGACACGTCCTGGCCCACGTCGGGCCAGACGTAGCGGTTGGGAGGGGTGTGGTAGCGCTCGTCGGAGAGCTGCGCGAGCAGGTGGCCCGGGGAACCGCTGTCTGACCTGGATGATCTGTCACTCTCACTTCTCCGCAGGTTGCGTTTGGCAAGCAGGTTCTCGAGGAAGCGGGAGTGTAGCGCAGGCGTATGCCGATCGTCCAACGCCACATCCTTCGAGCCGAGCACATCGATGAGGCGATTCACCAGCGACACGATGTCCTGCTGCTCGCTGTCACTGAGTAGTGGACGAAACTTGGGGCGCAGAAGCTAAAGGCCATCGTTAGTGAAAATGCCAGCGAAGTCAAAGGCCACTCACATTGATCAGGAAAGCGGCGGCGTATGACACGTAGATGAATTGGTCTTCTGGCGCGTAGCGCAGCTGGCGGGTGTAGTACAGACGATCCAACATGGTCTCGATGACCGTCTTCGCCGCATTGTAGGCGTCCTTGAACACCCTACAACTCCGCGTCAAGCCGGAAGCACCCTTCTTCATCATCTGCCGGACGCCAGTGGCGAGCATAGTCAAGCGCAAGTACGAGACCAGTCTGGGGAACGTCAGTGGAGTACATCTAGGTTGACTCGTGTACTTACAATGGGGTGAGGAGTATCCTGTATTGGCAGACCGCTGGTGGAGAATTAGGAAAGACCGTCCGTACAAAAAAGAAGCTCGCCTACAGTGTTGCTCGTAGATCTGCTGCCAAGAATACATGTCCTGTACTAGGCGCTCTGCGTGGTCGCACGTTGAGGCAACGGCGTCTCCTTCCTAAGATAGAGTATCAGTACAGCCGATGGCATCGTATAACGGCGCAATTCAGCTCACCTTCGTGAGCGCCTTCGAGCGCCACTCCCACACCAAGCGCAACGAGCTGATATAGCCGCACAGATGGACGTCGAAGGGCGTGTTCAGTGGTGACGTCTGCCACCAACTCGCTGATGTCCTCGCGAGGAAGTCGTCTGGAGAAATCATAGGCGGTTTGCCGAGCTGCACGGCCTGCGCTGCGTCGACGCAGTAGCAATTCAACCACACCCTGGTCCGATTGAGCTGCTCCCGGACGGGAAGATCCAGCGAGGGGGGACGGTCAAGCCCGAGTTCCTGGGCCATCCTGAACACGGATGAGCCCGAAGGCGCAACGAATTCACAGCCTATGCCTGCGCACCTGATAGCAACACCCAAAAACATCCAGCTACGGTCGTCGGCGTAGTTCTGCCGTTCGGTCAGCGGCTGACGCAGCCCCGGGTAAGCACCGACGTACTCTTTTCGGCGTCGGATACATGCCCAGTAGAAGGTACGCTGTCATGCGGTAAGACGCGAGGTCCAACCGTCATTAATCAGTTGAACTCACCCTGACAAGCGTCCACGCTTTTCAGCCCGTTGACCAGCGCATTCCCAGCCGCAGTACGCGCGAACCCAATGGCCAACTCGTACATGTGCCGCCGAGAATCGTCATACCTGCAGGCAAGACCACAGACTTGGAACGCAATCAGGATCGACCATCGTAGTGCCTCCGTCCATCGCACTCACCAACAGTGAAAAGAAACTTCGATGACGATGATCAGCGATCGGTCGAACTAGTTGCGAGCATATGGACTTACTGGACAAGACCATATCAGGTTCCCAGGGGTGTGCAGCTCGGGGTCCAGAATGGAGAAGAAGGGGTTGATTCGTTCGAAGAAGCTAATCGACAGTGAGCAGGGCCCTGCGGGTATAGCGCGGCGGCACCTACACGCGGAATAAATCCTGCACGTCCTGCGGATAGAGTTCACAATATCGGACGACATCAGGTGCCCTCAGAACGTTCGCGTCGCCTGCATGATGTATGTCAGCCGCGAAAGAAGCCCCGGATCACCACCGCGCGGCGTACCATGTGCGAAGTATGAGAGGCAGGCCATCTCGGCGGCGCCTTCGTCTCCTGTTGGCACCCATCTCGGACGGTGTACTCGTGCCTCGTAAGGTGAGAATTCTGCCAATACATGAGGACAACAGCTCTCATTGAACGCGCACGCCGTACCTGAGGGGTGGGATGAAGTGTGGCGCAGGTCAGGCTGGGCCCGCGCCATCCAGTCGCGTATCCGACCATCCTCTCGAATGCGGTCGAATCGCAGCAACAGGTCCTGTATCTCCATATCCTGGCTTTGGGCGCGCTGGATGAGCTCCTCGTGCGTCCTGGCATTCGGTAAGAACGGCTCGATAGAGAAGCTGATGGACTAACGGTGCAGGCTTGCGCTTTTTGCGAGTGCGAGCAAGGCAGTCGTAGTTGCCTGCGATGCATCTCTGACAGGCGGAGGCACCAGGACTGAACTCGCAGCGGACCTAGTAGACAACATTGAGTAGGATACGGCGCGAGGTAAGGGGCTAACTACCTTCAGCGACTTGCAATGGACACATGCACCAGACCTGTTCGGGGAATACGCGTGTCAGTTGAGACTCATGTTCGTAGATAATGTGCCACGGACGCCTTGGTCCCCGCGCGAGAGCGACCATAAGACTTGTTGATGAAGGGCTTGACATCCTCCTCCTCGGTATTCTCGGAGTCCAGTAGCCTGGCGGGGCGGAACGCGTCCGGGGTAGGGGCAGGCATGGAGGAAGAATACACTCGTCGTGACTGCTCGGAAGGAGGAGGAGACGGAGATGACATGGTCGCCGATGTTCGAACCAACATGGGAGATGACCGTGAGTAATGCACATCATAGGAGGATGCTGTTAGTGTCCAATCATTAAGAAGACGCGTGCAGCTTACCCGTACACAAGGATCGTCAGGGCCTCAGGAGAGGCGCAGCGGTAATGAGCTGGTGGGTTGGTCGCGCAAAACCTGGATAGGACAGGTAGCTTTGCTTATATACAGCGCGGGGAAGCTAGGTGGATGGAAGCCCACCTGTGACATGCCGAGGGGAAGCGGATTCTTAAGGCCCGTCAGAGCCCGTTCACCACGGCAGTGCAGCATGAGATCTTGATTGATATCGGTGATGGACGAGGCAGGATTACGGTTGGCTGGGCCGTGTTCCTGGGGCTATTGCTGGAATTCTATGCAGGTCCGATTGGGAAAACCAAAACCGCCCTACCGCGTTGTCAGTGAAGCAGATCATCTAGGATTGGATGGCCAAGAAATTCCCAGCGCTTACCGAGCCATTCAGTTTGGCGCCCACTGAGCTCGCACGACTGGTTCGCGGTCAAACCACTAATGAGGGCGAGAAGCCCTGGTGCACTGCTGCTCGTATAGCCATAACCCACTGACGACCTTCTGGCTGAAGTTCGTTTGGCCAGAACGACCAACCAGGCTCCTCCAGCACACGCAGTTTCTACCATCACCACTGAGTCAATACCAGGTCTAATTAATTAAGAATGCTGTAACTGACAGTACGGCGGATATACAGCCGCGCTATCGCGTATTTTCAGCAGGGGGAGCGAGGTGCTGGGCAGGAGGCGAGCCCATTTTACGATTTTCCTCGACAATACAAAGTGAGTTGCGAATGGGGCGAAACACCTGACGATACGACCTGATACGGCGGGCGCTCGTGGTCAATTCGCCCGATGGCCGGTGAAAGAGGAAGGGGAAAGGAACAACGGGACCAAATTGCGTGATCGATCTACCATCAATCGGCATCCACGCGGGCGACAGAACGTGGCGGCGGAAGCATATTCTGATTACTCCCGTCCAAGGCCAGCCAAAGGCATCCATTTAATGCTCGTTTGGATAGGAAAATAACGTGCAGTGTACGCTACAGCAGTGAGCCCATCCGCAGTGCGCGTGCGCTTCTGCGCGAGCATTTAGACTATCGGCGCTGCAGTCGAAGCAGGTGACTGTCCTATAAGCGGCACAGCTCTGTAGCGCGCTCAATTGCTGTGGCCAAACTTGCAATCATAGTTAGGTGCTGCCCCCACCGCGCCGGCGCCCAAATGCGCTATGTTATAGGGCTGTATAACTCGGTCAGTCGGGCCTGACTTCATGACAGGTCACCCGCTCTTCAGAGTAAATTCAGTGAGAACTCAGAATTTACTGCCACCGGCGCAGCCTGAGATACCTCCATAGGTTGTCAATTGAAGTAGTGGCTACTATCTCGATGCCGATGCGGAATCGCAATACGAAAGTGATGGAGAAGACGGCCTCCTGAGGAGTGGAAAAAACTGCAGTAGAGACTTCGTCAGAGACGTAACGGCTTCCGCGGAGCTCTGCCACCAGAATCGTCGCGTCCGCGCAAACTCCTTAAGGTGAAGCATCGTAAACAACGTCACCTTGGATGGTGCTAAGAGCGCCTTCGCGCTAAATCGCAGATCCTTAATCATTCGTAGCGGTCACTGATCCGTGCAGGCTTTGGCTCGCTACCAAACACGCACGGGATTCTTCGAGACATGTTCGCCGATCCAGTCTACTTCCCGGTTGGAATTGTGTCCCGCTCCGTCTGAAGGCACCCTCGCCTGAGGGTCCCAGAAGTTGAGAACGGACGAGAGTAGCCGTACTTCGTCGCGCCGCGAAGCATATGCGACGCGGGCAGTCCCCGTTGATTATCAGTTCAAGGACGGGAGCAAGCTGGCAAAGAAGCAGACAGTGAGCGCTCGAGGGGAGTCAGAAGAGACGCCGATCTGCATGGAGACACCTCTTAGCTCGCCGAGGCGGAGAAAACACACCAGCGAAAGATTGTAAGTCCAGGGCCCTTACACCCGCTAAATTAACTGAATTGACGGTGGCACTGTTAGCGTACAGAGGATGTCGAGTCCACGTAGCTATAGGGCGCACCTCTGGCAGTGGTTGTCGCCCCTCAGAAAAGCTCAGTACCTCAGTATGAGGCGAAACTCACCGTGACACAAATGAGCGCAGGTGGAATGTGGCTCTTGCATTTCTGAGCATACAATTGACCTCATATTGTTCATTCGATAGTCGACTCAGGACTGAAGTACTGCGGGTTAAGCTCAGCCGTACAGCCGACTGTGGGCGTGACTGCTTGCGGAATCCTGCCCCGAATTCGTCAGCTTCAACGCTTGCGAATGTGAGCCAACCGTACAGACGAGGAACACATGCCATTCCTCCTGAGTCGGAGACATATCAAGGTTCTCTCCGAAGCGCTCAGCGTCGGTGGGAGGCCGACCGGCCATACAACGGCGCAACTGACGCATGCCAATGGCCGCATGGAAAACCGTCAATCGGGCGACTTCGACGGTATCTAGATATGATCTATCAGTCAGGCCCCAGCATGCCGAAGCTAACATTGCGCACCCGCGTCACTTCCATCCTCGTGGGGTCCTCCGTGTGTGCCCGTTCGGAGAATGCCGTGCGTGTCGTGGGTATGGCGCTAAGGTCGGATGAGAAGCGGAGGCCAATGTCCTGGGTTCTGACTTCCGAGCCCTCGCCCGTCTGTGAACGAGCTTTGGCCCTAGAAAACCTTCCCTTGCTGTTCTGGTGATAGATGAGTATGCCGATATGCACGGCATAGACATGCGACCCTTTCCTGAATTTAAACGAAAATAACTGCATTGCGAAGGCAATTTACACTCGACCAATGAAACGCACGGTCACGGTACGGCCTCCCGAGGTTCGACACGATCCCCTGGCGTTCCCGCAAGTGGGCCTCTTACCTGGAAACCTCCCTCGCACGGGCAAATATGGTGAACAGAAGCGACCAGGCCCACGCAGAAACCCGGGCGGACGACAGGCGCCCAAGACGCGACACAACTGTAGGCTTCAAGTGGGATCGGTCAGCATGATGTTCCGAGGAGCCGCGGCCCACCACTGGGCGCTGCGCACTCAGAGCTATTTCTTGCAACCAAGTACGACATTCGTCTGGACGACGATTACTGCAGTCAATTGGAGGAAGCTCTCCAGCAATACAAAAAGAGGAATGTACGTGCCTTACCACCGACTGTGAGTCCAGGTGATGATTTAGTGAGCAGCGACTCACCTCTTCTTTATCTGACATCGGAGGTCAAAGATGTTTGCCCAGAGTCAGACAAGACGTTTACAAGCCTCTCAAGACGCTGGGCACCCGAATTGATAAAAATTTTGGGACGACGAACTTCAGCGGGGCTGTGAGCTGCATGCGAGTCTGAAATCCGAGGCGCAACACTGATCGCGTTGACAGAAGTTGAATACATAAGACACGCCTTGAAGGCTTTGCGCGCTGGAGCCGCGCTGACCGCATCGCACAAGATGTCCGAAGGCCGACATACAGGCGTAGCCCAGGTCGAGGCGACGTACGATTACAAAGAGGAGTCCTGTGATGCACGATACTTCTCAGGGGCTCCCAAGCTTGTGGTACTCTTGCCATAGAGGCAGACGCGGAGGAAGGCGCTATGTCGGACCAAGATGCACGGAAGCGAGCATTCATTCAAAGCAAGTCACCAAGGTGCAAGCTCGCTGAGATGTTCGTTTCGAGGAGGCGTAGCAGCAGCCTGCGACGGACGATGCGGACGACGATGAGGAGGACAAGTCCTGTGTTGACTGTTGTTGCGCGAAGGCCCTCAAGTGTTCGCCCGTGACGAGCCGTCACGCGCCTCCCCGAAACCACAGCTGATCGATTCGCACAACGCGCCCAACATCACCGCCGACGACGGCCACATACTTTCTACATCGTCGTTGGCATCGTCGAACCGTTGCATGACCCATCATGAAGAGTCTCAAGAAATCTTTTGTGCGTCGTCGCCATTTTATCGCCAAAGTCATGACTGACACGCTGTCCATAATCCAGCTCAAAAAGACCTCCCAGGATTCGACGGGTTCGAAGAATAAGGAGTCCAAATCATCCTCTTCGTCGTCATTTGGCGGCTCCGCGTCGTCCGCAGCCAGTGCCGCTCCGCCTCCACCGCCCAAGCCGCATCCGCAGCAAAGCACCAACGGCTCAAGCGCGAGTTCTGTGCACTCGCTGACCTCTGCGTCATCTGCTGCATCGTCAACGCGCTCTGGCTCTCCTGCAAGCGCATCCTCTATTGGTAGCGGTCGTCATGGAGGTGAAGGGGCCGTTTCCCCTCCCATTGTGGTTGTCAGCCCCGATGCTGCTGGAGACGGACATCGCTTGGCGGCTGGCGGCAAGGACGCGGCTGGTCCCGGAGGTGCAGCCACCCCGCCTCGCAACACGACTCTGAACAGACTCCGCGCCGGTCCCAAGGACACGATCCCGATGGTGGGCAAGCCGCCGAGGAAGCAGAGGAGCAGTCGCTTCGTTGTGACGGAGAAGGTCGAGATTGAGCGGCTTCCCGCCTTTGCTGGTGCGTCGATAAGGCACGGGACTCTGTGCTCGCAACTAATGAAGGAACAGAGACGCCGCCGAGTGAGCGTCCGAGTCTCTTTGTCCGGAAGCTGCACCAATGCCGCGTCCTGTTCGACTTCAATGACGCTAGCGCCGAACTTCGTGGCAAGCAGATCAAGGCGCAAACTCTTCACGAGATGCTGGAATACATCACTACCCAGCGCGGTGTGATTACGGAGAACGTATACCCTGAGGTGGTCAACATGGTATGTGTCTTTGCCATCGACCACCTCCGCGTCACATATCGCCCTTCCAGTTTGCAACCAACCTCTTCCGCTCCATACCCCCGCCCGTAAACCCTACCGGCGACGCGTTCGACCCTGAAGAGGACGAACCTGTGTTGGAGCTTGCCTGGCCGCATCTCCAAATTGTCTACGAATTCTTCCTGCGCTTCGTCGAAAGCCCGGACTTCAATACGAACCTGGCCAAACGCTACATCGACCAGTCATTCGTTCTGAACTTGCTCGAGCTCTTCGACTCGGAAGACCCACGCGAGCGTGACTTCCTGAAGACGACGCTTCACCGAATTTACGGCAAGTTCCTCAACTTGCGCGCGTTCATTCGGCGCTCAATCAACAACGTCTTCTTCCACTTTGTCTACGAGACGGAGCGCCACAACGGTATCGCAGAGCTCCTCGAAATCCTCGGCTCCATCATCAACGGCTTCGCGTTACCACTCAAGGAGGAACACAAAATCTTCCTGACACGCGTGCTCCTACCTCTGCACAAGGTCAAGTCGCTGTCGCTTTATCACCCACAACTCGCATATTGCGTGGTCCAGTTCCTCGAGAAGGACCCTGGGCTCGCGGAGGAAGTCATGCTCGGTCTGCTCAAGTTCTGGCCGAAGGTCAACTCGCCCAAGGAGGTCATGTTCTTGAACGAGGTGGAGGAGGTCCTCGACGTCACGGACCCCGCGGAATTCCAGAAGATCCAGGTCCCGCTGTTCCACCAGCTCGCCAGGTGCATCAACAGCCAGCACTTCCAAGTCGCCGAGCGTGCGCTTCTGTATTGGAACAACGAGTACGTTGTGAACCTCATGAGCGACAATCTGCCCGTCATCCTGCCCATCGTCTTCCCGGCTTTGTACACGAACTCGCGGAGCCACTGGAATAGGTGAGAACGCGTTTACAGCTGCACTGTCACCATCTGACGGCGCGCAGGACCATCCACGGCATGGTGTACAACGCTCTTCGACTCTTCATGGAGATCAACCCGGAACTGTTCGACGAATCGATGCGGCAATATCGCCAGAAGAAGATTGAGTACGTTGTATCTCGTCGAAGCTGTTGAACGTGTGACTGACGTCTGCCTTGCGTCACAGGGAACAACGCGCTGCCGTTCAGCGCTACGAGGCTTGGCAAAAGCTGCGCGATATCGCTGTCAAGAACGCTGGCGGGAAGCTGCCTGAAGGATACAAGGACATTCCTCACCCTCCGCCGCCCCCGCCGCCAGCCGTCGAGGACCAAGACATCATGGAACTTTCGATGGAGCTCAACGCGGCGACTATCGATGACGTTTCTGACTTGGATGAGTCTGGGATGGAGCGCATACCGACGGCAGACCCTGGTCTCGAGGTAGAAACGCACGTTTCCTTGGGCGTCCACCACTGACAAGAGCTGTTCATCATAGGGTCAGGTACCTGACAGCCCTGGATTGGGAGGCGCAGCGGGCCAACATGTGCGGAGGCGAAGCGTTCTACCAGGTTCGTTGCCGCTTGTCTTCCGTATTTTCCAGAGCTTACTGTGGCGTCGTCAGTTGACCCGACCGTTATTCGGGATTTGCAAGCGCACCGGAGCCTTGACGACACGGTGCCATCCAGGGAAGGCCACTAACTGGGTGTATCTTGTAAGCGTCAGACGCGAGCCGTACCATCCAGTGCATATACATATATCCATTTTATACTCCTTTCGAGCAGTACATATTCGACTCTTCGTGGTACCCTGTCGCTATCGTCTCAGTCTCACCGGCTTGCTGGATTGTAAACGCGCTCTGAGTTCGCTCGTAGTACCCATCACATTCCTTGACTTTCTGCCTGTCGCCTGCACGTGTAGCGCCCGCCGTTTCGCCCTGTTCCTTAGAAGAAATGCCATGAACGCTGAGCGGAGCTCGAGGCGCTGCCTGCCACCGTCTGGGAGGCCGCACGAACGACCTGGAAGCGAGGTGAATTGTGGCGAAACACATGGAAAGGACGAAAGGTTGCCAAAAGCGGACGACAAACGGGATTGACGTGATTATCCACGTGACTTTGAGGCGAATCTTCTTCAACCTTCTGTATTGTTCTCGGACGTCGATTGGGATATATAGGCCGGCCGAAAAATGGGGGCTCCTCAGAATTTGCATCTTCACTTCCACTTCCACTTCCACTTCCACTCTTCTGCGATCTCCCATCGCGCTCTCCATTCGCAATGTCTTCCTCAAAAGCTGTCGGCATTGACCTGGGCACCACCTACTCTTGCGTCGGTGTCTGGCAAAATGACCGTGTCGAGATCATTGCCAACGACCAGGGTAACCGCACGACCCCGTCCTACGTCGCCTTCACCGACTCTGAGCGTCTCGTCGGTGACGCGGCGAAGAACCAGGTCGCGATGAACCCGCACAACACGTACGTCCCGCTTGCCACCCGGCGCTTATTCGATCGCTAACTTCTGTTCAGGGTGTTCGACGCCAAGCGCCTCATCGGCCGCAAGTTCAGCGACCCCGAGGTTCAGGCGGACATGAAGCACTTCCCGTTCAAGATCATCGACAAGGCTGGCAAGCCCTACATCCAGGTCCAGTACCGCGGAGAGACCAAGGAATTCGTATGTGGCCCCGATCTTTCATTTTATGGCTCCGATCTAACTGATTTTGTAGTCCCCTGAGGAGATCTCCTCCATGGTCCTCGGCAAGATGCGCGAAGTTGCTGAGTCGTACCTCGGTACCACCATCAACAACGCCGTCGTCACCGTCCCCGCCTACTTCAACGACTCTCAGCGTCAGGCCACGAAGGATGCCGGTACCATCGCCGGTCTCAACGTCCTCCGTATCATCAACGAGCCGACCGCTGCTGCCATCGCCTACGGCCTCGACAAGAAGGTGACTGGCGAGCGGAACGTCCTCATCTTCGATCTCGGTGGAGGCACTTTCGATGTGTCCCTGCTGACGATCGAAGAGGGTATCTTCGAGGTGAAGGCCACCGCCGGTGACACTCACCTCGGTGGTGAGGACTTCGACAACCGTCTCGTCAACCACTTCGTTCAGGAGTTCAAGCGCAAGAACAAGAAGGGTAAGTTTTCCTCATTGTTTGCACATCGGCGTCGATCTAACATACTCTTCAGATCTCTCCTCGAACCCGCGTGCCCTCCGTCGCCTGCGCACTGCTTGCGAGCGTGCCAAGCGCACCCTCTCCTCCGCCACCCAGACCTCCATCGAGATCGACTCGCTCTACGAGGGCATCGACTTCTACACCTCCCTCACCCGTGCTCGCTTCGAGGAGTTGTGCCAGGACTTGTTCCGCAGCACGCTCGAGCCCGTCGAGAAGGTTCTCCGGGACTCGAAGATCGACAAGTCGAACGTCCACGAGATCGTCCTCGTCGGTGGCTCGACCCGTATCCCGCGCATCATGAAGCTCGTGTCGGACTTCTTCAACGGCAAGGAGCCCAACAAGAGCATCAACCCCGACGAGGCCGTCGCCTACGGTGCCGCCGTCCAGGCCGCCATCCTCTCCGGCGACACGTCCGAGAAGACCCAGGACCTCCTCCTCCTCGATGTCGCGCCGCTCTCGCTCGGTATCGAGACCGCCGGTGGTGTCATGACCCCGCTCATCAAGCGCAACACCACCGTCCCTACGAAGAAGTCCGAGACCTTCTCGACGTACTCCGACAACCAGCCGGGTGTGCTCATCCAGGTCTACGAGGGTGAGCGTGCGCGCACGAAGGACAACAACCTCCTCGGCAAGTTCGAGCTCTCCGGCATCCCGCCTGCGCCGCGTGGTGTTCCTCAGATCGAGGTCACCTTCGACATCGACGCCAACGGTATCCTCAACGTCTCCGCCTCCGACAAGACCACCGGCAAGTCGAACCGCATCACCATCACCAACGACAAGGGCCGCTTGTCGAAGGAGGAGATCGAGCGCATGGTCTCGGACGCCGAGAAGTACAAGGGTATGTCTATTCCTTCCTCTTGCTATCCGACTTGTTACTGACTACTTCTCTAGCTGAGGACGAGGCTGCCGCCAACCGCATCCAGGCCAAGAACGCGCTCGAGTCGTACTCGTACAACCTCCGCAACACCTTGAACGAGGAGAAGGTTGCCGAGAAGCTCGAGGCCGGCGACAAGGCGAAGCTCGAGACCGCCATCAACGAGACCATCACCTGGCTCGACAACTCGCAAGAGGCGTCCGAGGAGGAGTACAAGGACCGCCAGAAGGAGCTCGAGGGTGTCGCCAACCCGATCATGCAGAAGCTGTACGGCGCTGCTGGCGGTGCACCGGGTGGCTTCCCTGGCGGCGCTGCTCCGGGCGGCTTCCCTGGTGGTGCGCCTGGCGCGTCCGAGGAGGGCCCGTCCGTCGAGGAGGTCGACTAAGCGCCTCGCCGTGCTCGGGTCTTGGTCTCGTTCTTCTTGTGCTGTCTTGGGTTGCGCGCTTTCCGTTGTTTTTGTAGCTTAGTGATTTTCACGCATGCTTTACGCGGACTAACGCCAACGTAATGTTCTGAGTTATTTACCAATTGTACGATAGAGCAATGCATTTTCTCGCATCATCCTCGTTGTCTGATCATGAAGTCTATGTTGTCTACTCTGGTTCAAGTAAAGGTAAGGACACTTCTTGAAGTTGTTTGCACTCTCGAAGGCGACGTTGTTGTATTGACATCGCGTTGTGGGCGAAGACTGACCAGCGAAGTTGTGCTGGACGAAGGCATTGTTCTCTTCGAAAGTCTTTGTAACGTCGCTCAGGAGATCGCGAAGATGCGTCCGTCGATGAGAGGGAAGCACATTCATTGCCAACGTCCCAAGCGATATCCACTATCTTGTGGCAATCAGCGCGTAGGTGATCATACGCGCTTCCGCCAGTGGGTTTGTCGCGCGAACACGCGCCTATTGTATGTAAATGGGCGGGCAGTTTACGGCTCGCAATGAGTCACTAGCAGCTCGTCGGGCCTCGGTACATGGGAATTTTGTAGGCAAAGGGGCCAGATTACGAGGGGGAACGAGCGCTGAGGATGAGACGGTCGGCGACGGCGATGGGATGGGCGCGCGGCGCGTCGTGAACGGATCCCGTGACCGCGATTGCGCAGTTGGCAAGCGAACGTCGATCAACCCGATGCGTTGGCAGGGACGGTTGCCATCTTGGGCGTGCTCTCCGCACTCACTTCCTCTCATCTTCCATCGTGCGCCATGGCCGGTGAGTCGTCTGCTGTTTGCTATCTCGCCGACATCGTCGCTGACATCCCCGCCAGCCATCTACGCAGTGTATACTTCTCCGAACCACCCGCCGATACCCAACCATCTCCCCACGCTCATCGTCACTCCTCATGGCCAGCCCTCCAATATCCTCTACTCGTATCTGCATACCAACTTCAACTCGGAAAACTACCTCTTGACCCCTTCGCCGCAGGGCGATCTCTGCGTCGCGAAGCTTTTTCCGCCCCGCAAAGACGCACCGGGCAAGGGGTCTGCGTCCGATCCTGGCCACGGCGGTTCGCCCAACTCCCGCGTCGTCCGCTGCGAAGCATCGCGCAATCTCAAGTGGTCCATCGCCAACACGGGCGTCATATCGCCCATCTACAAACTCTCCCTCCCCTCGCCCGACTCGCCGGATCTACCGCTCTTCCAAATATCCAAACCCAACCCGAACGCCGCATTCTGGAGCATGTTCTATTTCGCCTACGCGGGCCACAATATACCCCCGAAGCGCATCGAGTTTGGCAAGATCCAGAAAAACCCGCCGGGCCCGAACGGCGGTGGCACGAGGATCAGCATCACCGGCAAGACGCCGGAGGAGAAGGCGGTCTGGCAGACGCTCGGGGAGGGCAACGAGGACTGCGTGGAATGGGTTGTGTTGTGCGCTGCGCTAAATTTGCTCGAGTGCGTTCCTGTCTCGTCGCTATCCGCACGCTGCTGATTGACACTTCCCGCAGCGACGAGATTATGAAGGCCGCCGAGAAGAACGGGCCCGCGCCCGCGCCCACGCCCGTCAGCCTCCGCGACCCCGGACCCACTCCTGCGCCAGGCGCGCACCCGCCGCCTGGGCCTGGAGGACGTGGCGGGCCTCCTCCCGGCCGTGGGGGGCCGCCGCCTATGGGCCCGCCGCACGGCGCGCCACATGGGGGACCACCTCACGGGGGGCCTCCAGGACCTGGGCGTCCTGGTCCGCCGCCGCACGCCCACAGCCTGCCGCCAGGCGGCCGTGGCTTTCCTCCACAGGGACCCCCTGGCGGACCTCACCCACACGGGCATATGGGAGGCCCTCACCCGAGCGGCCCGCCGATGGGGCGTGGAGGCTACCCGCCAAACCCCATGCGCGGCGCGCCAGGCATCCAGATGCCCATGAGAGGCGGACCGCCTCCCCGGGGTGGTGGCCCGCCCCCGCAAGCGCGGCGGTTCTGAGTAGCGCCGCGCACAGGCGTCGCTGAGCAAGTGCGATGCTTCTGAGCGAGCACCGCGGCTCTGAGAAACGCCATGCACAGGGCTGCGCCCACTTCTTCTGTACATCACCTATCTCTCGGACACCGTCTGTTCTCTGTCTCTTTGGGTTACCAACTCCGTTTCTTTGGGTTACTTGGTCGCCTTCATCTTTCAATAGCTCAGCTTCACCGCCTTGAGCTCAGCTCCCTTCACTTCCCATAGCTCTCGTTGTTGCTATCTGCCTGCCGAGTTCTGCGCGGACAGGACGTGAGCCCCGTTGGAATGGGCGCTGGCCGGCTCCCGCGTGGACGGGCATTGACACTATCGATATCATCATCTCTCGTCGTCTCAGTATACCTGACTGTCGCTGGTAGGCCGAATGTCGTGCTCTGGGTATCGCTTAGGCTGTCGACGTTGTTGCTCCAGTGGCAGACGTAGTCGGATCCAGCGAACGGTCTCGTACGTAGCCATGAATCAGTTGAATGTTTTGCGTGTTGTACACTACATTTGAACGTACAAAGTACACTACATTTCTCTCGGTTCAGACAGTTGCTACGTTTCTTGTTGTTATATATCATGGCGACGATACCAAAGAAGACCCTTCGCTCGATACCAAAGACGATCCTTCGCACCCTCATGCAGGAGACGCATGGGCGTTCCCTCTCACCACCGCTCCTTCCTACGACTATACGCTAGCCCAGGCGAATCGGTGATACCGTCTGCTTCCTATACTGATACTTCAATCGACTCGTAATGATAGCGGCGTGGTGTGAGGCGTCTCGGACACCTCAGCGAGCTGCCGAGGTGGGAAGTCCGTCTTGTTTGGCCTGGTTATGGTTCGCCGCTCGGCAATCTCCGAGGGAGGACATGCCGAGCCTGTGACTCTGCCTCCGACGGCGAACATCCAACGGGCCTCCTCCGTGCTGTTGTTCTACTTCGGGCGGTCCAGCGGAGGGCTTTTCATTGACGTGAAGCTCCTTGCATCATCAATTTTGTGGGCTTACCAAGGCTAAACTTGTCCGGCCGACGGAATACGCATACGGAGCTGACGCGCGTGCCCTCGGCTTGGTAAGTTCACTTCGATATAAGGATGCTCACTAGCGCTCACTTGGCCATGATCTTCATCCTTGGGGGTTCCTTGGGTGCTCTATACGTCTGATCCTTCTCCGTGGTCCTAGAGCATATACTGCTTCCTGTCTCGATGTTGCACTCTTCGGCCTTCGCAGCGGCGCGCGGTGCGTTCGCGCATGCGGCTACGTCCCCAGCGCCATCGAGTTCTATGCGCTCCCTGTATTCTTGCGCCTCGCGCACCCTCAGCGCCAGCCGGCCGATGGTATCTGACCCGCGGCGCATCGCGCTAACTTGGCCGCTACCGGTACCGCCAGCGTCGTGCTTCGCCACCTCCGCGAAGGCGGGCCACCACCATCACCATCATCATCACCACCACACCGACCCGCGGGACCCGAAATCGGACGAATCGATCCCCCACTGGTCCTACTGGCACTCACGATGGAGGGGGAACCCTTGGGTCGAGTCGTGGTGGGGGCACTGGCACGCCCGGCACGCGATGAAGAAGGCGTACTATCGTAGCATGTACGCGCGCGGGTGCCCAATGACGCCGGCTTTCTGGTGGAATATGGGGATGCCTGAGGGTGCTGGGGCAGAGGCAGGGGGAGCGAAACCAGGAAGGCAGGCAGATCTGGACGCGAAGCACGATGCGAAGGAGGCGCACATGGAGATGCGGGGCAGTCGATGGGGCGGTCGATGGGGACACAGGTTAGTCTACTCTTTCCATTTCGCACCGCTCAACGAAGTCACCACTTCGTCCAGACACCGCGGTCGCGACTTCGACGGCTATGGCTCCTCTCGCTGGCCACACCGCTTCGGAAAACACTTCGGTCGTCGCGGCCCCCGCTTCATCCCCTTCTTCTTTCTCTCTATCCCCTTCCTGTTCTGCGTCCCATTCTTCTTCCCGGCCTTCATATTCTTGCTCGCTGCACCGTTCATGTTCATCATGAGCATTCCCATTATCATGCTGCACTTTTTCCTGGACATTCTCTTTTGGATCTTCTGAGCATCGTGTATCAGTACCACTGTCCTTCATTGTTTTCTTTTCAAGCCGTGTATCGAAAGCTATATTTTGATGAATTCAACTCATCAGTGTCCCTGTCATACCGGGAATGTCTGGACGTTAGCAGATGGTAGACAGCGTCAACAGGAGACTGTTCACCCAAGGTGTGCTACGCAATATGAAGGCCAGCACGGACCTCAAAAGCGGGGTGTAGCACGACGCGGTGGTTGAACCTCAGCCTCGGCAAATGCCGACCTCTGATGTGGCATGCACGGTCGTCACCGTCACTTGCCTCCTTCCGCATCTTTTGTCGAGTGGATGTTGTTTCCAGCTCTTATACTTCCGCCAGGTCTATACCGCCTCAGAAGTACAATGACCTCCAGCCACCATTCCGACGCGCGGACCTCCCGGCTGTGGCAAGTGGCCACACCGCCTCGTGTGACATAGACAAAGACGCGATCCTCCTCATGAATCGATGCGCCTCCCACGGATACCGCAGCCCTCTTTCAGCCCCATCTTATCAGCTGTCGGATGCCGAAAGGGAATCCTGCCTCGTTGCACCTTTGTCACCGTGCATCCCGCGACATACACACGACATGCGCCCTGCGATTCTGGTCTATGTCGTGACACTTGTCACGCTGGTCGGCGCGTGTGCTGGTCATAAACAAGAATGCGAGGCGCTTATAAGGGCCCGAGCTGATGGGTTGTTCCTTTCATCTGAACACCCATCTTGAACATACCAGCCATCCTTTTCAGCACGTCTAACCAGCCCGAACGAACTATGCAGTCCTACATCAGCGTCTCTTCTGGCTCCCCTGGTCTCATCTCCCTCCCGCTGACCCCCAACCCCACTGCAAACATCAGAGCAGAGCAGAGCTTGGGTAAGATGCGTCCTTACGAGCTATATGGGACACAGTGCTCACTTGTGGCCTGCAGGTCTCCGTTTGCTGAACGCACCCTGGCGCGCGAGGAATGCTTTCCAGACACCGCCACCTTCCCCACCTATTCGTTCGCAGGCCCCCAGCCCCTCCCGCTCACCCAAGCGCTCTCGCGAGGTCGAAGACAGCGAGAGCGAAGACGTTGAAAACCCACCCACCCCCTCCAAGCGCGCCCGCAGCGACGACGGCGATGGTGAGTGCCACATCTATGTGGCACGTCGAGAGCTCGTATGCTGACGGTCTATGCGTAGTCGTCCCCGTGCGCATCGAGCGCGTGCCCACTCATGAGCTACCAAACAACAACCGACCGACGAATGGCCTCCCGACAAACGTGACCGAGCTTCAAACCCTCCTGCGCTTCGCCTACGCGGAGAACGCGACCCTCAAGGCCACCAACCTCATCCTTGCGGAGAGGACCGTGAAGACGACGAGCGACCTCGACAGCGCGGAGAGACGCGCCGCGGCCGCCGAGGCTGCTCGCGCGCAAGTCGCCCGCCAGTTGCAGGAGGCCCAAGAAGAGTTGCAGGACGCGGAAGAAGCGTTAGAGGAGGAGACAGAGCGCGCTGATGACGCTAAGGAAGACGCAAAGCTGTCCGAGATCGAGGCCAACCAAGCTTGGAATATGGCGGAAGACCTCGAACGCAGGCTGGATATGGCGAAGAGCCAGCTGGAGGACGCGCAGCTCGAAGTTGAAAACATGAGGCACGAACTGAAGGATATGGAGGAGTGGCAGGAGGACACGCAGTGGGAGGCGGATGAGAGGTGGAACGCACTGCGCGATCTGGACGAGACCCGTGCGCGTCTCAACGAGACTCGCGCCCGCCTGACCGAGGCGGAGGCAGCGAAGGAAGAGCTCCAGGAACTGGTGGAAAGCCTCCTGGAGGGATGGGCCGACGAGTACGTTTCGCGCCACTGTCTCTGTGATGACCGCTACGATACCTTGCAAGAGAGGCTGGCGGCGGCGCAGAAGGATGTTGCCGAGCTGAGGGCGGAGCGCGCCGCGCTCGGGATCCGCACGGCTCGCGACATGGCGATCTCCGCGCTGCTGTGCTGAAGTCTTCATCTCCCTGCTCAAATCCCTCCTCTCTGTTCGTCTCGCTACCATCTGTTACCATAGATTACCGTTTCTCTATCACATTTCTCGTCTTCATCTAATCCTCACATCTATTCTCGATTTCTCTCTGGTCTCTTCACTTGCATACCTTATATACTCACTTATAATCTTCCCTGCTTATCTCACGGACACTTGGAAGTTCTGCACATTTCTTGCATTGCGTAGTATACAATGGTCATTACTTTACACGTTTGTTCCCAAAGGATCTTCTAGAATGCGACGCCCGATGCTTAAAGCTCTTGCGCTTAACGCCCCCTCGTCCCTACTTGCCGATCAGAGACTCGACCGCATCCATGGAAAGCGCTAAGGGGATGACAGCGTCAGCGGAATGTCCCTGTTCGTGTGTTGATAGCGACTTACACTTCGGCCGCTCGATGGGCAGCCCGAGGGCGCGCGCCCACACGATCTGCGTCAGGCAGCCAAGGGCTAGAACAGAATGTCAGCATCGTCCATAGATTCACGCTTATGGGACCACATACCGCGCGACACGCCGAAGATGACGGTGTAGTACTGCGAGGAGGATACATTCAATGAACAAGTCGAGAACATTTGTGGCACAGGGTGGCATACCTTGAACTCCTTCAGCCCATAGTGGTAGAGCACGCAGCCAGACGTGGCGTCGACGTTCGGGTAGGGGTTCTTCGTCTGGATGACGATGGTTAGGTCCGGAATTTGTTGAACGGTAGAGAAGACGACGAACCTTGCCATGCTCCTTCAAGACATCCGGCGCGACCTCATACGTCTATGGAAATACGTTAGTGCGAGCGATGTTGGGGAGTACACCTCGACACCCACCTTCTTAACGAGCGAGATGGTCGGACTCTTGAGCAGGTCCGGCCTGGCGTCGCAGAATTCTTGGAGTGCAACGAAGCGGGGATCCGGTGCGCGTAGCACACCGTGGCCATACCTAGAATACATGCCGTCAGCTTAAGTCGATGATCATGCATGAACTAAGTTTACCCTGGCACAACTTGCCCACTCTTCAGCGTCTTCCAGAGGTAGGCCTTGATGTCCTCGTGCGAGACCTCATGCCCACTGCCGAGCTCCTTCTGCATCGCCAGCTGCCAGCGAAGGACCTCCTGGTTTGCGAGACCATGGAGTGGACCGGCGAGAGCGAACAGCGCAGCGGAGTAGGAAAGGAAGGGGTCGGAGAGTGTTGAGCCAACGAGGTCTGAAGAGGTAAATGAGCATGGAACGTCGACGCTGTAGGCCATAGAAGGGGAATGCAGGAAAGTCTAGGGTAATATGAATACTCACGCGACGTGTGCGCTGACGCATTGCCTCCCTCATGGTCCCCATGTAAGGCGATATACAGCCTCAGGTACTCCGTCAAGTCCTTGTTGTCCCCGAAGCCTAGCATCTGGGTGTAGTTCCCAACAAGATCCATGTCCTTATTGAGCGGTGGAAGCGCCGTGCCTGGGTGGTAGATGTTGTGATATATACGCGCAGCGAGGGCAGGCAGGCGGGCGATGAGGGTGAGGGCGTCCTCGAGGGCATAGTGCCAGTACTCAGTCTTCTTGATGCCGCGCTCATAGGCGGACTGGAAGGCGGAATCATGGTTGAGGGCGGCGACGCCGATGCCAAGCTGGGTCATGGGGTGAAGGGTAGGTGGTAGCCTGACGTTGGGGTGAGCATAGTTGAGGAGGTGAGGGAAGAAAGTGGGGGCTTACGAGTCGATGAGACGCGTAATAGTGGTCGGCAGCTCGCCCTTCTCCGCGAGTTCGCGGGATAGGTCGCGCGATTGCTCCGGAGTAGGGACTTGACCGGTCATCAGGAGCCACAGCATACTCTCGGCAGTCATCTCCTTTCCACCTGGGGCTGGCGGGAGTACCTTCTGGCACTCGGGTATTGTCCTGCCGTGGAAGCGTATACCCTGGGAAGGAGCTTGAGAATAGGAAGGATTGCGGGAGTAGGACGAAGCGGACCTCGTTAGGGTCGAGGACGGAGGCTTCCCAGAGTATGGACTTGAGGCCTCGCATGCCCCCGATGAGGTTCTCTACCTACAGACCAACGCGTCAGGTATGAAGCAGTGAACGGAGATCACGCGCACCTTGACATCGCCCAGGACAGCTTGACCATGTTCTGCTTTCTGAGAGGGGCTGAGGAACGGTCGAGTGTCACTTGCGATGGGTACTGACCAGCTTCTTCAGTCTCTCTTGCTTGACGGGGACGACCTCCTCCAGTACTTGGCGAAGCGTTGCCTGCAAGCTCGGAGATGAGGATAGCGCGCCAGTGACGCGCTAGAAGCTCACCTGGGACGACGCCTGCCTTGCGAACGGAACACGAAGCGTAGAGAGTCTGCGGGACAACATGAGAGCAGGAGGAGAGCCGGGTTCTGCGCGTACTCACGCACGAACTCGCGCATCCTAAATACTTGGGAGGTCATCTGCCCACCCCGCACACGAACGCGGGGAACCGTCGGCACACCGGGGTCGGCATCAGATCCAAACCGGAGACCGGACCACGTGCTATCACGGCAAGTGCCGTGCGGAGATATCGGACCGCATGCCGCGTGGAGTCACGTGTGTGGCTGCCACGATTCCAGTCTCGCCGCCGTCGTCGAGCTCAGCACGTCTGTCTCCTCCTCCCGCCATCATGGCCTCCGCCACGGTCCTTGCCCCGGTCGCCTACTTATTCATTATAATTGGAGGTCTCTATGCCTTTAGTCACTTCTACCGCAATCGCGCTGCACGTAAGTTTGACTGCCAACCGAGTGACACTCCAATTGACGCGCTTTTGCCTCCCCCAGGCAAAGTCCCCGACCCGTACTTCCCGCCTCACAAGGAACGGAATGTGTACATGACCCTTGTCCGCATGACCGATCCGCCAGCGCCAGACTCGCTACTCAAAGCTGCACTCGTTCGTCGCGCAGTGCAGGACGTGCAACGCATCGTTCGCCTTCGCGAGGACAAGCCCGCGCTCAGCGTTCTCCTTCAGAAGGGGTCTATTGGGGACGATCTCTGGAGCAGCTTTCAGGCAGCGGAGAAGGAGGTCGAGGTCGAAATTGCTGAGGTCGTTGGCGAGGCAAACTCCTTTGTCGAGGGCTGGGGCCAGTTCATCTTCCAGTCGGCAAGCGAGATATACGCAAACGAGAAGATACGTGCTACTTTTGAGAAAATACATGAAGCAAGGACCGATCTCGGTGTGTCGCTATCTCTTCGGTTCCCTCTTCCATCTCTGACGACAATTACAGAGCAAAAGTATGCCCGCAAGGCAAAATTCCAGCCCGTCCCCATCGTATTGCGCGCCAACACACCGGCACCAAACGCCCCTGGCACACCGAACGCCAAGACTGCTCAACTCCCTCCTGCATCCCCTCAACTTACCCCCGCCAAAGCCTTGAACGGCATTGCCCCCGGCCTGCGCCCTCCTACTCCCTCCACTCCAGCATCCGCATCAGGCTACGTATCGAGCGACGCCGAAAGCGCCACGTCGACTGCACGATCTGTGCGTGCTTCCGCCTAGGTATCGTCTATACATACTTACCCTTCTTTAGTCTGGTAAAAAGGGCAAGAAGCGGAAGTAGTGGTCGGCTGTAGTCTACCAGTAGTGCACTGGTGGTCTACGAGCTGTGAACTATGGCGCGTGTGGCCAGTATTTATTTCCTGTACATCCTCAGATGATCATGGCTTTCGGGTACGATTTTCTCGTGGTGAACACGTTGGAGGGTTTTGGCGAGCATTCTCCTTCTACTTCCTCTCTAAGTGCCATGTAAGTCAAAATGAGTATCCGCATTGCTTCAGTCCCAATAACCGGTATACGGTATGCGCAACTTCAGAATAAGTACGCCACTCTTCTTGAGTCTAAGCTAGCGCTGATACAGCAATAGGTCCGGTCAACAACAAAACACAACCTCTCGTGCAGATCGTCGGCAGATCCTCGTGAATCCCAGGAAAGCATTCCGAGTAGCAGCAAGCACTGCTACGAGCATGCATTCTGACTCTGGCTGTGCGGCCGGAACACATATGATAACCTCGCTATCCTCGGAAACCATTCTCTCTCTGATGAAACGCAGTATACTACAAGCCTCGCCTCCAACATGCGTCGACATTGCTGCAAGGCCGTGAACTTGAGAGTTGATGCAAACTTGGGCCTGTGGGACATGGACTTCTGACCTCGATGGACTTTGGCGCACGCCGCAAGGCGTATACTAGGTCGTGCGGCAGTGCAGCATTCCTGCAAAGTGGCCTATGACCGCATCGAGCATGCCGTTGTCGTCGGCCCTCAGCGCTCAGCGTCTGGTCGAAACGACGGGTATTTCGACCGTTACCTCGGTATCTTCGCTGGACGGCGCCGCCGGTTGGCGCATGCAACTTCGCTTGGCTTCACAGGCTTTCACAGCGAATCCATCTGGGTTCCCTCGGGATCAGCGTATAAAAGCACGGGTGTGCAGGTCGGTGGTCCCCAGTACTCACTCGACCTTCGACTCTCCAGTACTATCCCTTGTCCCCCTTCACCCCTCCTCCACCTCCACAATGAAGTTCGCCCTCTTCGCCTCGACCCTCTCCGCCGCCATCGCCGCCGTTGCTGCCGCTGACTCGCCGACGTGCGACAACGGCGGAAATTGCTACGCCGCGGTGCACGGCTGGGGCGGCTACATCCAGTACGAGCCGTACCAGGGCAACCTCATGGAGGCGTGCCGCGGCGACGACAATGCCATCAACGGCGAGCAGGGCACTGGCAATCTCTTCGGCAACAAGGCGTGCGTCGCGGTCGCTGTCAGCAGTGGCGATATCGGGGTGTGTGATTTTGACCATCGTTCGCTACTTGCCTGACGCTGATGATTTTTGCAGCCCAGCACCGTCCAAGGTCTCGGGAGCTGCGACAACCAGAACCTGAACTGCTTGTGGGCGCAGCCCAGCCTCGACTACAACGTGAGCCCTCATTCTTCGGGCTCTCATCCCATCTCGCTCACACACACCCTTCCATAGATCTACGCCGGCATTGTCGGTGACTGCGCGTGGCAGCCCGAAGGCTGCCCCATCACCCAGCAGAACTTCATCGACTTCATCTACAGCGCGTTGAGCGACATTGGATCGGCGGACTGGCCCAGGTGCGTTCCCTTACCCACTTCGGCCAATCACCATGTACTCATGAACGCACAGCAGCACTGACACCCTGATCTCCAACGGCTGGCAGCCGCTCCTCGGCCTGACCAACTCCACCGACACCATCTCTTACAACAACCTGAACCTCTACCTCCACGGGTCGAAGACCATCGCTTGAGTCTCGGGCTTGGGGTCGGATAGATGTCAGTCATGTCGCACGGTCTGAATGACGGGGTAGTGACGCCCTTATGACCTTGGGTAGCACGATCCTTAACATCAGTGGACTCTGGACTTCGGTGAACTGTTTATTTACTTGAGGGCGCACTTTATGATACCAGTTGGCTTTGCTTCTATGAACCAATCGTGTCTTTTCAAGTTGAGTGGTGGCGATTGCCCCTCATGCGCTCGAGGAACCTCAGCTATCCAGCCCGATGAGCACAACGGTGACGGCTTGATCAAGCGAGAAAGTAGGCATGACCGTTGTATCCGAAGGGTTCGATGTTACTCACCGCGGATTATGATACCTTGCAACGGTAGCGCTCAAAAGGCGACGAGCCCGCTCTATTGAAAGAGGTCGAGCCTACGTCTCGTTTGTTCTCGTCTAATCATGTTCGAAAGTCACGCACGCCCACACGGGGAAAGGGGAGACAAGAAATGCACTTCTACTAAGGAAATATTAGACTATGGTACAAGTTGATATGCGTAAATAGGTAGTACATTGTTCCTACTGAGTCAGAAAGCCCTATATAGCACCATAGAAAGCGAAGGGAAGGCATGATAACACAACAAGTGCTCGTCGTCGAAGTCGTGTCCAGGATCGCCACCTCCTGATCCGTCGAATACTTTATCGTCTCCAATCTTCCCGTGCATCCATCACCCCATATATACGTCCTTCCTCAACCAATATATACTTCCACCTACTGCTCTGTCGGCCGCTTGCTCCCGGGTCCTGGCGTCTGCACCCTGGTAGGCGTGCGTGTTGACCGTACGCGACCAGTGTTCTGCCTGTTCAGCCTCGGTCGCCCATCTCCCGGCACTTCTTCCGGCACATCGAAGACGACGCCAGGGCGCGCAGGCCTGCGCATCCTCCGCTGCTGTTCCTCCTCCTTGGTGCGCCACTGCTCCGTTGCCAATACTGGGTCACGCAGGGACGGCGGCTGAATCGGCGTGGAGCTATGAAGAGAGGCCGTGGGGGAACCGACAGTATTGGGCTGAAGAAGACAGTGTCAGCAAGGATACCCCCAAGGAAGGAGTAATAACACTCACTGCCGTGCCATCCGCTGCTTCGTGCGAGGCCGCAGAGATCGTGCGGAATCGCTTCGGATTGAACAAGCGGAAGGACGTAGGCATCTTGGGACTCTTCACTGGCTGCGTCGTACCCGAGATGGGGACCTGCACGCTGATGGGCGGCGGCGGCTGGGCTCGCGTTGACGGCGCGACTGGGACACGTTGCAAGATCCGCTTCGAGTCGCTCGGTGCGTCACGGCTGGCAGCAGCAGCAACGGCAGCACTCCGCTCCCTCTCCTTCGTCGCTGTAGTTGGGTGCCAGAACTGGTGAGCGGCGCTGGACGTGGAGGCAGGTTGCGGCTGCGATGATGATTGCTCCTGCAGCTTGTTGAAGAAGTTGCGCAGACCATGCCGCCCCTTCGTGTCTTGTTGCGCTTGATGCTGCTGCTGTGCGGTTGTGGGTTCGACGAACGCAGCCATCGAGCCTCGGGAAGGTGAGCGCCTGAGCGAAGACGGCGTTTGAAGTGACTCCTCTGAGGCCTTGGGGCGGAGTCTGTGTTCTGGGGCGTGTTGACCAGTCGCGCGGCCGTACGTGGCATAGGCCGGGTAGCCGTTCGCCCGAGTGTCAGTAGGCGGGGGAACAGCACTGCTGGTCGATTGCGATCGTCCTGTCCTCTCTGGCCGGTGTGATGCATGCGAAGGGGTTGAGGGCGGCGGGTAGGCGCCGCGAGAGGCAGACACAGGCGTAGGTAACGATAGCGTCGGATGATGTCTGGATGAGGATGTATGAGATGGGGGAGCCTGCGCGACACCGTTCGGCTGTGTGCGACTATACTCCGAGGGTCGCATTTGCTCGGTGGGTTTGGCAGGTGGTTCTGGAGCGCGAGAATGAGTGCTAGCGGTCTGAGAATACGGCGCTGCCGGAGGATACACCGGATGTTCTTGAACTCGTCGAGACTGCGGCGGTTGGGCGCCAGCAGAAGGGTAGTCCGACGAAGCCTGCTTCGCCACGCGAGGTTGAGATGTCTCGGAAGGCTTGTAGATTACATTGGGTTGGGCCGTTGTGGATGGTTCGGGGTATGATGATGATTGGTTGTAAGAGCGGTAAAGTTCAGTTGCAGGGTATGCGGAAGAGGCGGGAGGCTGCTGGGCTCGTGAAGGGGGTCGTTGCGGTGGATCGCGCGCCAGCGCACGGCTTGTGGTGAATTTCGTTGGGCTGGGTGATTTGGCTCTCTCCAGGAGAGGCTCTACGGCGGTTGGAGGGCGATGAGAGGCTTCGGGGGAATGTCGCCGCTGAGGAGGAGAAGGGGGAGGCGACTGACGGCCCATGCGGGAAGGCATGGCACGCGACGAAGGCTCAGAAAACAAGAGGGAGTTCTGCGCGCGATCTTGACCAGGTGCAACGGAAGCACTACGACCCATGGAAGCATGAGGCGCTGGCTCGGCTTGCCGTGCCCGATTCTGGTCTTGCTGAGGTGGAGAGACCTTTGCGCGCGCAGGCGGGGGCGGCGACAGAATCTCGGCAAGCTTGGGATGGTTGATTGTAGTGCGTACCGAAGGCGACGACCACTTGGGCGGCGATTCCTTTGGCGCCTGACGGAAGCCAGCGGCTGTCCCAGACCTCGGCGGAGGTTCGAACCTGGGTTGTTGGCGAAAGCCTGCCGCAGTCGCCGTCCTCTGAGGAGGCTCCATGTAGGCAGCATCGGACCTGGACTGCCGTCTCGTCGACCAGGAGACATCAGGAAGGTGGCTGTCGTAGCTTTGTGAGCGCCTTCTGGTCGCGGTTACCTCGGGAGCGACGCTGGTGATCGGGGCTGGCCGAGCAGTCGGTGGCTGGGCGTCAGCAGGCTGATGGTAAGCTGGGAATGCCACCCTGTCCTGCGCAGAGGCACTTGCGGCCATGGGCGGCGCCATCTGCGAATAAACAGAGTTCCAGCTACGCGAAGGGGCAAGAGACTCAGGCGTAGCCAACGAGTAGCCACTCGTGTTATGTTGACTCGAGCTTTGCTGTGCCTGGAGGACTGGCGCAGGAGCTTGCGACACGGTGGTAAACCCGACACCTGTATCTCTAACCCTCTCCCGGGAATTGGACGTCGCAGGTGCGGCACGACGGGGCGGACTCGGCTCAGGCGGCTCGGGCATTGGCGGTACGGGGACGGGCGGTTCCATCGGAGGCGTTTCGAAGGGAGGTACTGTCGGCGACTCGTCCTCGCCGAAAGGTGGCGGCGGCAACCGCGGGACAGGAGGCGGTACTGGTAGCGCAGGAGACCCCGCTGTGTCCGAGAAATGAACAGGAGACCCGTGTACAGCGTCGAAAGAGCGTTCTCCATGCGTACGCGGCTGTAAGGCGGTGAACCACGCAGGACCATTGTCTTGGGCTGGTGGAGGAGGAGGAGGTGCGGGTTGAGGTGCAGTCCGCCCCTTGTCCGGCTCGGGGCGCCTATGTCTACCAGAGTCGTCCGCAAACGCAACACGTTCAGTCCCATTCTTGACATATCCCGACGCAGGCTGCGACTGAGAAAGGGACTGTGCTGACGATGTTTGCTGCTCACGCCGCTTACGCTCTTTGAGAGAGAGGCCACGAGGAGATTCCTTGAATTGCTGTCAGCACGTAGGTGAAAGTGGCATTTGAGCTATACGTACCTTCCGTTCCTCATTGTCCGAGGTGCTGGCGGTCCGTGTGCGCATGGGAAGGCCATAGGTATGGTTCAGCGCTGTCAATGGCGGTTTCGACACTGACTCCGCAGAGCTATGGTTCTCCCTCAACGACCGATGATTCGAGCTCTCCGCGTGCACTGGTGGCTTTGGTGTCTGACTCGTCTTTCGTGCCATCTCGCCTGCTGATGCCGTCGTTCTGCTCTCGCGCAACGCGCTAGAGCCCCACGTTGCTTGCGAGGCAGGGTCAGCAATTGATGCCTCATCATACGCGATAACTGTTGACTGGTCCTGGGGCGGCGCGTGCGAAAAGATGTTGAAGGATGGTGCCACGGCGCGGGGCGTGGGCAAGTGCAATGTCTCTCGCGACATGCCTGCTGCCGGCATTTGGGGTGGAGCGAGACCATGGGAAGGGGGAGACGGCTGGGCATCCAGGACAGGTACAGGTGCCATGGGTGGTGCAGGCGCATATCCGCTGGGATACGCAGCAACAGGCGGGGTGTCAACGGCAGCATCGCGACTATCCGAAGGCGAGTGCTTGACTTCACGACTTCTTGGAGATGGATTCGCAGGGGAAAACTTGCCGCGAATAGACGGAGCGTGGTTGGACGATAGATGCTCCGCGGATGGGAAGTGCGAATGCTGCGAGGCTGAACGCGTCTGCATAATAGGCACATAGGCACGCTGCGGGCTGTTGTCCTTGTACGCAGGATAGGGCGGCGATGGCTTGATCCTAGCGGGCGACGCTTCCGCCGGACTACTGCCCTTGTGCCCCTTGGAGTCCGAGGAGGGTGTGAACTCCTGCGCCTGTTCAAAGCGTGTCTTAGGCACTGTGGAAGTCCCGCGATAGGGAGAAGTACGGACCTTGTCATGGGTGCCGTTAACGCCATTGAGTTGGTATGCCGCCGCGGGAGGTGCCGCGTCGGCGTTCGAGTATGGGATCTCGCGGTGATGGCTACGAGACGGTGGCCTCATTGGCGGCGCGCCTTCTGCGGCTGAAGACGGGATTTCCCGGTGGTGGCTGCGGGATGGTGGCCTAACTGAGGGCGCGCGCCGTTTCTATGGACAGCATTTCAGCGGGCCTTGAACATCATGACCAGGATCCCACTTACAGGCCGTTCTCGCCTCATCTGATCGGTGTCCGAACTGGACTGTGCCGTCAACTCATGGTTAACAGGCAGGGATGATGACCGGAGATGAGATCGACTGGTTGTTGCTTGTGCGTCGCTGGGTTGGTGAGCGACTGGAGGCGCCCTGGAGGTAGATGCGCCGTAGGTCTGTCGATCCTTCGAGGGAGTCAGTGCCTTGTGAGCGCAAGTAACGATGCACGCACCGCCTGAGCATACGAGGGTCCTTCATCTGCGGTATGCCGTCTCAGCTGAGAAGCTACGCGACGCTTTCGCGCCGAGCTATCTGAGCTGTCGCCCTCGTCCTTGCCATTGACGAGTTTGGCCATGAGGAAGGCAGGATTAGGCGCTTCCCTCAGTTCGGGAGCCTTCTGTCGTTCCTCTCGTTCGCGAGCCCGTGTCCTGTCTCGAGTTACAGACGCAGCGACAGGAGGTGCTGCTGGCGGTGCAGCAGCCAAACGGGCGCGCTCCCGCTCCTGCTCCTTGGCACGATGTCGTTCTGCACGACGAGCTTCGCGCTCCTTCGCCTTCTCGCGATCCCGCCGCTCCCTTTCGCGTTCGCGCTCTCGTTCTGCGCGTTGTCGTTCCTTCTCCAGAGTACGTTCCCTCATCCTCTCCTTCTCGCGCTCCAACTTCTCCCGTTCGAGTCGCTCGCGCTCCCTGCGTTCGCGATCCTGTCTTTCCATCTCCTCCTGGCGCTCCCGCTCAAGCCGCTGTCGCGTCAAGCGCTCCTGCTGCTCACGTTCCTCGCGCTCGATCCTCTCCTGCTCCGCGCGCCTCTCCTGTTCCGCACGCTTGCGCTCCTCCTCCCGCTCCAGCCGCTCTCTTTCAGCGCGCTTGCGCTCCTCGCGGTCCCGCCGCCTCTTCTCCCGATCCAACCGCTCCTTCTCCTCCTGCTGCCGCTGCACTTCCTGCAGACGGTGCCGCTCCTCGCGGTCCCGGCGCCGTACCTCTTTCTCCCGATAGCGATCCTCCTCTTTATCTCTGGCACGCTCCCGATCATCGTGTGCTTCGCGGGGTTCCTCAACATGACGTCGAGCGCGGCGCTCCCGGTCGTCGCGGGTGCTGGTGGTCTTCCCGAGAGCTGCGGCAGGGACCTCGAAGATGGAAGGGGCTTTCGTGCGGATGGGTTTGACGGGGATGGGGAGTTCTTCGCGGCGGCGCTCGAGGATGCTCTGCGCGTCATATGTCTTCGGCGCGCGGGAGCGCGAGTCGCCCGGGTACGTTCCGTTGAGGTGGGCGTTGCCATTGGGTGGTGCGATACCGTTAGTGTACGCCGTTCGCTCAGGGTAGGACGTGGTCGTGGTGGGTTGCTCCGGCGGGGGACGCGATGCGCGGCTCGAACTGCGAAGTTTGTCTGCATGTTGGCGCTCGCGAGAAGGCGAGTCGGGCCTGTCGGTTCGGTGCAGCGGCTGGGAAGCAGGGACACCTCGGACAGAGGGAGCTCTGGCGGTGCGCCTGAGCTCTGGCTGGGCAGAGGCAGAGCGATGGTGCTTGGCTGACGGGGCGGGGGGCGGTGGGTCGTGCGATTTGTTGCGCTGGAAAAAGCTCTTCATTCAGGTGGGGGAAGAGGATGAGGGCAGCCTGTGGGGGCGCCGGTGGTGGTACAGCCCGAAGAAAATTCGGTGGGCACGATGTGGGGGTTGGACATGAGGCAAGGGCGGTCCTCGAGTCAATAGCTCCGACCACGCCGGTTAAGGCAGTCTCAATCAATGAAAACTGATGCCTTCTTGTCGACCTTTTCGAGGGGGGCGAGGGCAGCGTATGTGCAGAAAGGACCGAAGTTCAGTACGTATTTGTGTTCGGAGGGTGGTCGGAAGACTCAAGGTCGGCTATCTACAGGCATCGATCTACCCTGCCACATGCCTTCCATAAAGCCGCGCCACCCGCCGTGTTCAACATGAGGCAGCGACAGAGCTCACTTGGAACAAGAGGTGTCGTCGCGGTGTCGTATTGGAAGGTCATACATGAGTCACCACCACATGAAAGCCGGTCGCCGGATGAAGGGACAACATCAACGCGAGATCGCCTTGCGCGGTGCAACAGGTATTTCGAGCATGACTTCATTGGTATCTACTACAAGAAAAGAGGGCAAGTAATTGTACGCCCAGAGGCCAGATGATGAAGTCTATGAAGACGCAAAGAGCAGTAGCGCATCATCGCGTTGGCGCATGGGCACAAGCCGAGGGAACTCGTCCGCTGCACGAATCCAAGACGAAGACATGCAACGGCTGTAGAGTCCCCCAGTTCGATCTTACACGATTTTGACTCATTACCGACAGTAGACAGCGGAAAGGCTGGTGAGGACGACGAGCGTCCTCCTGTCGAGACAATTTAAGGATCGTGTACTTGTGAACAAAAGACGTGGAAGGAAACTGTGTATATCTGAAGGACGTTAGGACGATCCAGACGCGCGTATAAGACAGGTGGACGTACAGAAACCAGCTTGAGGACTTGCGGCATGCTTGAGAAGTACGTGAGCGCTCAGAGCAGTTAGACGCGGTCCCCACACGAGGAGACAAGCGAGACCACGATGTTGAGCCAACTGCAGGGTTCAGGCGATGCTAAGATGATACGAAAGCCGACTATACATGAGTATTGCGAAGTAGAGAACAATGAACGAGGCACGTCGACCAAAATTGATTGCTTTTATAGTGAATTTGCGGGTGTTAGGCCCGGAAGGCTACGGCATGTTAGAAACACAAAAGGGTGAGGCACCGCGTCACCGAGTGGAAGACAGAATTTGTAAGAATAATCCTTGTTCTGGCCCCTCCGAACGCCGCGCGCCGGCATCATCGTCACTTGCTGTTGACCACGACCACGACGCACTCAGAACACTTCTGATTGCTCGATTCTACCCGCCCACCGCCGATCTACGCGGACGGACGACGAGATCATCATTACATGGACGTTCTCGACGAGAAGACCAACGGCGCACCACCTATGGATGTCGACAACGATATCGTCTCTGTTCGGGATGGTACGCACTGGGATGCTTCTGCATCTGCCTCAGATCTGACAGTCCGCGCCACAGAGGTCGCTTTCGCCGCGAAACACCTTCCTGATCTCGGACAAGATGTCAAGGACTTCAAGGCCTATCATTGGCCACTCAAGAACTGGAAGAAGCTGGACAAGAAGATAACCAGCGAGGAGTTCGAGTGCGGCGGCCATAGCTGGTGCGTGTCGCCGCGTCATACGCGCGCGCCTATACTCACGCACCGCGTACACCTGCAGGCGCATACTCCTCTTTCCCTTCGGTAACTCCAATGCGCCACCAAACGACACCGTCTCTGTTTATCTCGACTATGCTGAGCCGAAGAAGGCGCCCGAAGGCTGGCACGCCTGCGCACAGTTCGCGCTCGTCATCTCCAATATTCACGATCCGACGATCTACACCGTCAGCCGTACGTCACAATATCTGGCGCATGTATGGCGCATGGGCTCACAGATGCATAGACGCGCACCATCGATTCATCGCTGAGGAGTGCGACTGGGGATTCACCCGCTTCAGCGAGCTGCGCAAACTCTTCAATGTGCAAGAAGGCCATTCCCGACCCATTATTGAGGAGGAATCTGCGATGGTCAGCGTCTTCGTACGCGTTCTAGAAGATCCGACTGGGGTGCTATGGCACAATTTTGTGAAGTGCGTGCACAGCATCATCTTATCGGACGCGTACTGACTGAAGTGAAGCTACGACTCCAAGAAGGAGACGGGCTTTGTCGGCCTGAAGAACCAGGGTGCAACATGCTACATGAACTCCCTCCTTCAGTCATTATATTGTACCAACTACTTCAGAAAGGTACGTTACGCGTCGGACTTGCATCGTGGCGTTTATTGATAGCCACCAGGCTGTGTACCAAATTCCCACAGAGGAAGATCACCCGACCGAAAGCGTCGCCCTGGCATTACAAAGAGTGTTCTACCACCTACAAACGTCCGATCAACCAGTCGGTAGGGTTGAATTCCTCTTGATTCGACGAGTTCTCATATCCCTGTCCAGGTACGACGGAATTGACGAAGTCATTCGGCTGGAAGTCGTTAGACTCCTTCCTACAACACGATGTCCAGGAGTTCAATCGAGTACTTCAGGACAAGCTCGAGTCCAAGATGAAGGTACGGAATATATCATTTGTACGTCTTATCTCCATGTTGACATCTTGGCAGGGCACCAAAGCGGAAGGCGCCATCGCGAAGCTCTTCACCGGGAAGATGAAGAGCTTCATCAAGTGCGTGAACGTAGACTACGAATCCTCACGGACGGAAGATTTCAACGGTAGGCCTTTCTGGCATTTTCATCAAATCGTGCTGAGCCCCCTTAAGATCTCCAGCTCAACGTCAAGGGTATGAAGAACTTGTACGAGTCCTTCAAGGATTACATTCAAGTCGAGACTCTGGATGGCGAGAACAAATACCAGGCTGAGGGCTACGGCTTGCAAGACGCCAAGAAGGGCATCACTTTCCTCTCCTTCCCTCCTGTACTCCACCTTCAGCTGAAGCGCTTTGAGTATGACATTCAGCGCGACGCTATGGTCAAGATCAACGATCGCCATGAATTTCCCTTCGAGATCGACCTCGCGCCGTTCTTAGACGAGAGCGCAGACAAGTCACAATCTTGGGTCTACTCCCTCTGCGGCGTCCTGGTGCACTCTGGCGATCTTCACGGCGGCCACTACTTCGCGCTCATCAAGCCTGACAAGCACACCCGCTGGCTGAAATTCGATGACGACCGTGTCACGCCTGTCACCGACAAGGAGGTGCTTGAAGAAAACTACGGCGGCGAGGTCATGAACGGCACAACGCCCGCCATGCAGCGCAACCAGGTGCGCACCATGAAGCGTTTCACGAACGCGTACATGTTGGTGTACATCCGCCAAGCCGTCGTGGACGAGATTCTCGCTCCTTTCACGGAGGAAGACACGCCCGCCCACCTCAGTACGTCCAAGCGTGCGTTCGTGGGATTCTCGATGCTGAGACTGGCTTTCAAGAGCGCAGATTGGATGAGGAGCGTATGCAGATTGAGGCGAAGAAACGCGAACGGGAAGAACAACATCTCTATCTGACGGCCAAGGTCATTACGGATGACACGTTCGCGAAGCACGAGGGCTTTGACCTGGCGACCTTCGACGACAAGAACTGGCCGCCATCGGATCTGCCCACTTTCCGGGTCCTGAAGCAGGAAACGTACGCGACGTTCAAAGAACGTGTCGCGAAGCACTTCGGGTACCCGGTAGACCGCATACGACTATGGGTCCTCGTCAACCGGCAGAACAAGACCGTTCGCCCAGACGCCATCATCCCCGACAACGAGCCTGCATGGAGTAAGCCGTCTACCTTCTCGTCCTCGAACGCTTCTGATCACCACTCCAGCGGTCGAAATTATCCGCAACCAGCTGGCTGCGCGGACAACAGACCTCCGGCTGTACCTCGACGTCCTCCCCGACCCTCCCAAGGTGAGTCGTGGAGGGACTCATGGTCTTGCCCATTTGCTCAGTTGGCACCATCATCAGCCCGAACCGGCGCCACAAACGACCATCATGATCTTCCTCAAGCACTTCGACACGTCGCGGCAAACGTTGTACGGTGCCGGGAAGGCCCACATGTTGCGCACGGCGAAGGTAGCGGACCTTGTCCCCATTATCAACGAGCGGATGCGCTGGCAACCCGGCACGCCGCTCAAGCTATACGAGGAGATCAAGCCGGGGATGATCGAGCTCATGAAGCCGCGGTCGACGTTCACGCAGAGCGAGATCCAGGACGGCGACGTCATCTGCTTCCAGGTGGACATTCCTGACAATGAGTGCGTATTGGACGCGCGGGGAAGTATGAACGCGGAGCTAACATTTCGCCTGAGTAGGATCCGCGATCTGGAGAGCCAGGGGCTGTATTCCAACCCGATGCAGTACTATGACTTCTTGCAAAACCGCGTGATGATCATCTTCAGGCCCAAGTACGAGGAGCCTGACCATGACCATCCGGAGTTCCACCTCGTCTTCAGCAAGAAGCAGAACTACGATGTGGTATGTCGCTCATCGAATTCGATGAAGCTTTGCGCTTGCTAATCTGGGGGTACAGATGTCGCAGAAGGTCGGCGAGCATTTGCGCCATGACCCCATCAAGCTCCGCTTCACCACCACCCATCCTTCAAACGGCTCGCCGAAAGCCATCTTGAAGCGCTCCCTGAACCAGAGCATCAGCGAGATCATGCAGCCCTCCTACGTCTCCTCCACAACCACCGTCATCCTCTACGAGAAGCTGGACGTCTCCATCGTCGAGCTCGAGACGAAGCGAAGTCTCAAGATCATCTGGACCGGCATACACAACAAGGAGGAGGCGTCCTTCCCCTTCCTGCTGCCAAAGACGAGCGCGGTGCACGAGCTTGCAGAGCATCTGGCGAAGCAGGTCACGCTGACGCCGACCGGGACGGGCAAAATCCGCATCTTCGAGATCTCGAAGGACTACAAGACGCAACGGGAGTTCACTGGGTCGGAGATGATTGGGAACATCCCGGATCCGGTCGAGTTGTATGCGGAGGAGATCCCGAGGGACGAGCTCGAGGCGAGCGAGGACGACAAGGTCATTGGCGTCTTCCACTTCTCGAAGGACTTGTCACGGACACATGGCGTGCCGTTCCGGTTTGTGGTCAAGCGGGTGAGTCGGATTACTTAGGTCCAGCGCGAACGGTAGGCTGACCGGGATCGTTGCAGGGCGAGAAGTTCGCGGATACCAAGAAGCGCTTGCAAGCACGAATAGGTGTCCCGGATAAGGAGTTCGCCAAGTACCGCTTCGCGCTCATCCAAGCATCGACGTTCAAGCAACCATCATATATCGAGGATGGTGAGCTCTTACACCTCCCTACCGTTCTCTGCCCGGCTGACAATCGCCCACTCACAGACGACACGATCTACGACCACCAGTTCGCACCAGAAGACGTGCTCGGCTTGGACCACGTCGACAAGACCGGGCGCGCGCGAGCAGGCATGGCGGAGAAGGCGATTGTGATCAAGGGCTGAAGGGAAGACGTTGGTCGCCGTTGTTGTTGTACACTACTGCATTGCTTCGATATGTGTTCTGCCACCATTGTTATATTCCACTTCGATTCTCGGACTCGGCACTACTGGGCGCGACATCGGGGACGAGCGTTACGACTCGTTACAGCGTTGATTGCACAAGCATCGGACGATCTCCTCGGCTATGGCCGTCTCTTCATTGCGCCAGTGTCGCCAGGAATAGCGCAGTTCCGTTCGTTGGCCCTGAATCGCAGCTAGAAGTGTAGACGGAAGCAAACAAACAAACATGCGTCAACATTGGTGTCATCGCGAATTGCCGGTGATTCTGCATCCGCGTCGCGCGAGCGGAGCGACGGGCGCGATGCACCGTTCCTTGTCCTTGTCCTTGCTTCGATCCATACGCCGCTATCCCTGCGCTTCCTCACTCACGATAATCCTTCTGTCGCAGAGAGCATCGCAAATGTATCCTGCGCATACACGTTTTCTTCTCCCGGCCGGTAAGAAGAAGAAAAGTCCGTATTGCTGTTGACTACAGCAGTGGTTGTGAGACCCTTCCCGTATGTCTTTCACATGCGAGCCTGGCCATCTCGAAAAGTACAAAAGCCGGCCTGCGTTCGGTCGATTCGCTATCCTTTTTCCCCTCTCCTCCAACTCGCCTCTTCTCTAGTACGTCTTCTTCCTTCACCTTCACTCGCGACACCCAATGTTCGTGACGCCGGGAACAGTGGGATCTCGACTTCTGTCGAGTACCTGTCAGCCTAGGCAGCGCTGGTTGTCTGGCATTGGGATCGCGGGTGAGCTTCGGTATCCCTTCAGACTGCGTGGGTCAGCGACGTCTGCGGGGTCCGATGGCATTTTTTTCATCCCCTACCCATTCCGTGCCCTATCCATCCCTCCTCCCCCGACGCCATATCCGTTCGGCGTTGGGGAGGATCATAGTCGTCATGTCGTCGGCGCCCCGATTCGGCGAACATATAGTACGTCCTTGCACAATTCATGCCTGTGGCACGCATCTAACACGTATTTGGCAGGCTTCCGGTGGCTCAGGTGTGTTTCGGTGAGTAGCTCGTCCTCTCTGGTCATTACTGGCGCTGACTATTCGTTCTTCCGGTCTCGCTTTCTTCGCCTTCCGCCCTTCGCTTCGATGCCTACACTCTCGTTGGAGCGGATACGCCATTATCTCGGGCTCGACTGTAGATACCTGGCGTCACACTCAGTCTATACTCCTTTGTGCTATCTCGAGCTCTATTGAAACAACTGCGCCTCCGCACTTTGCTGCTCTCTGATTCCTTGCCTGACGTTCTGCGGTGCGGACTCCGCTACAGTTTGGGACACTATCAACACGAGCGCATCACTACTCCTGGTTGGTCGACCCCTGTGTGTCACTTAGTCGTGAAGAGCAATATTGGCAGAGAAGACCGAGAGCCCCGTCTTGTGTTCTTCGCCTCTCGCATCGACCTGTTATCGTTCGCCGCCTTCGAATCGCCTGCCATTCTCGCCTTCCCTTTCGTCTGTATACTCCCACCGCTACACAATGTCGCGCGTCAAGACCCTACGTGAACTGTCCGAAAACTCGGTCATCATTGCACGCCTGGTAAATGAAGAGGTCGCGGCGGACTACAAGTATCGCGGTACCTTCTACACACGGTCTTCTCCTCTTCAGTTCGTTGCGGCAGACAGACGGGCGCACATAATCGAGAAGGCATCGGTTCTCTGGAAAAGCGGGGCCGCGCAAGCGATTGAGGATGGTCGCAAAGCGTTGGAGACCACAATCGAGAGGGTCGTCGAGGCGTCTCCGAACCTTATGACCCTTCCTGTGTGCGTGCGCAAGGTATGTACCTTGCAAGGCTATAGAAGCTCGGTCTCGCTCACAGTTATCTCAGGTACTCGTCGATGTGTTCAGCTCAGAGAAAGTCGCGTCGATTAGGGCTCCGTATATAATTTCCGGGGCCCCTGTATGTTAGTAAGTGTAAGAAATTGCTGCTGTATGTTAGTAAGTATGGTGTTTGAAACTTTTCGTAAGGAACTGTTAGATACAGCGTTAGGAATGCATTTCTTACATGTTAATAATGTATGTTGAAGTTTAAAAAGCAACGGGCAGTCTTGATGATGAATTTCATTGAACTTCACATTATATACCGCGTCAAATTCCTCTATCCTCTGGTCTACCTGCCATTTACAGTTGTTGACAATGCCCGATTCACATCGCAGCCTAGGTTGGCCTTCCCGAGTTCTCGCTGTTCTCAAGTCAGGCTATCCACGAAAGCGGCATCGACATCGCTAACTCGTCCGAGTGTCTCTTGTTCGAGGATGGCGAGAAATTGGCTCGCTAAAGAGAGGTTAAGACGGAGACAAGAACATGATGAGAGGTGATGCTAGTCCAGAAATCATGGAATGAGGCGCAATGGAGGAGGGGGCGTGAGGGAGAAGGGGGCACGAGGAAGGAGGGGGGCGTGAGGGACGAGGGGGGAGGAGGCGCGAGGGAGGCGGGGCAGCACGAAGTTGAACAGTCACACTCGTGACAGGTCCGTCACTGACGTCGGATGGGCCCTCTCGGCAAACGCCGACCTGATATCTGTCCTTGCCGTTGCAGTCGGTTGGGCTCATCTGGAGGCTTAGGTGAACGCTGAGGACAGACCTCTTGAAAATGGAGATTACTTACATTTCCAAACATGCCGTTTCATTCCCCCGCTGTAAGTAACCGTTAATAACATGTTAATAACAGTGTTTACAAACAGCTGTTTCAAACACACCCATTTTCTACGGAGCCCTAGCGTCGATGGAGGCGAGGACCCATTACCCCTACTCTCACGCGCTCACCAATACTGCTGCGACTCTATACGCCCTCATTGCTATCGTCCACGCGGATCTCAACGGCGCAGATGCCCTGGACCGTTGGGTTCACCGCGATATCGCGCCTCTTCTGGAGGACGTCGCAAGTATCCCGCATATTCGGTGAGCTGGCTCGCACCTGACCAATGACTACTAGCTGTCTGATCCATGTATCCAGGAGAGAGATTTTGCTCTCGATGGACCCTACGCATGGCGTCCTCGCCGTCTCTATCGCCCAACCTGACGGAGAGTCCAAGACGACGCTTGACGGAGATGGCGGCGCATCCTGTAAGTGTAGATCATCATTGCCTGATGGATAGTCCCCTGACTCGCGTTGTTCAAGCCACCACGAAGCGCCAGCCCCTCAAGGATCTCGCTTCGCAACCCCTGTAAGACCAGAGATCGTGTATTCTCCGGCAGAATATTGGCGCCGATTCGCAGTCCGAGCACACGCTGCAGCCGTACGAGGCCTTTGGCTCAGCCGGTCTCTAACGGTAGTCGTTACTGACGGCGGCAGATAAGCACCGGCCTGTCCGGCATCGACTCGAAGTAGTTTGACCTCGTTAATCGCGGGCCATATGTAGAAAATATGTTGCGGCCGTCTCTTCGCTATCCTGTGTACAAATATCATACGTTGAAGTTTATCTACCTATTCGTGCGCCTTCGCGGCATATTCCCGTTACATATGTGCAGCGAACAACCTCGATTGTCGGCCCCAGCCCGAGTCTACTTGCGGTTCACCGCACGCGCTCTCCTTAACGCTCTTGAAGCACTTCTTACGATGCAAGAGAAAGTGGTACACATTCTGCTACTTTGAAAAGGAGCAACGACAGCTACATACATGCAACGTTCGTGCGTCGAGCCGTTGGCGACACAACGTATGGGTGGTCGTAGGCGCGCATCATGTGGCCGCTGTCCGCTGGACCCACAATCAGTAACACAATCCAAACATGATCGCTTTGTACGCCGGCTCCTCTGTACGCTCGGCTTCATCTCCTCTATGGCTCTACCTCAAGGTATTGTGTAATTCGCTGTGTATGATTCCTCGCACAAGTACATCCAATGCGATATGGTAGTGTGTACAGTGTGATAGATGGCAGTGATGTGATGCGCGCGTACGATGATAGTCTGGACGAAGCTGCGAGACAAGAGAACGTGGGGGCGTCGGTAGAATTAAGTGGAAGGGGGTATATGCTCAGATAACCTCTAGCGCCATAAGCAAGTCGCGGTTGAGAAGCGAAGCCGCCAACTTATTATCCGTGCTCAGCAGCGCTTCAAACTGCGTCAAGCCGCTGTCGTACGTGATGCCATTGGCCCTAATCCTCAGGATCTGGCGAAGGTGTTCCCGCGGATAGTCTGTGGACTAGGTTTGAGGACAGCGAGAGAAGTATACATGAGGGCGCTCACGAAGTTCCGCTGGCTGAGCGTCTTGCGATATGAATGGCGACAAGAAGTCCAGTGCCACCGTGATCAGGGGCCCAAAGATGGCGAGAACATGCTGGCGGATGTCCTCGATAGAGTGCTGGTACGAGGCGCGTCCGATTACGCCGTCGAGGTTCTTGTATGCGTCGTTGAGATCCTCCGCCACGCCGACAGCGCAAGCAATGCGAGATCGCAGGGCCTTGCACATCAGCAGATCGAGCGCAACCTACGAACAGATGAGGATCAATGGAAATCAGGAAGTATGTGGAGGCTCACCTGCACTGCCTCAGGCGTCAAAGAAATGACTGCTTCTTGGACGAAATCGTGCAGAGCGGCGGTGAGGACATATTGCAGCAAGTTGTGACCAATGCGTGAGTCAGCTTCGTCGCCGTATCCGGTGAATATGCCCTTTGCGAAGAACGAGACGGCCGCCTGAGGAAGAGCATCGGAAAGGGCATCGCCAATGGCATTGGATGCCGCCTCGCCGACGACACCTAAGCATAATTGATAAGCTTGGGGGAGACATCAACGAGCTGAGTCACGTACGAAGTGCTTCAGCTTCGGGAGACTCGTCGAGACAAGGTTTGCCTTTGCCGTGCCTCCCGCTGGTCATCGACCTGAGTTTCTTGCGAGGACGGTCGGCACGTCTCTTGGGCTGCGTGGTGTGGCGTTGACCACCATCGGAGTCGTTGCCGGAGACGGGATCGACGTCAACGTCGGCGACGGGGAAAGCGCCGCTGTCTTCCTCGTGGTCCTCCTCTCGGGCTCTCTTGGACCCAAGCAATGTCGGTGGAGCGGGCGTCAGACCACTAGCAAGGCGCTCGATGTCGTCATCTTCGATGTGGATCTCCGCTGCGCGCTTTGAGGACGCGGAACGGCAGCAACCAGCAGTGACGGGCGCAGAAACAGACGCAGATGAAGGAGGGAAGAGCCTGTGCATAAACTGCATAGGCGATGATTCGACGGGAAGGCGATCCTTGAGGAGCGTAACTGAGATCTCGCCGGCAGATTCCGTCGAGCACTCATGCTTGCGTTCCTCGCTGAGGATGGGTGAGCAAGTGTGAAGTCGAGGCTATCACGTCGGACTTACAAGCGAATGCAGGCTCGCACAGCAAAGCCAATCAGCGGTCTCATAATGTCGACGATCAGAGCAAGAGCCTTTGCAGTATCGTCGCTTGTCGAGTCCAATGAACCAGTGATTGCCTGTATGATGCCGACGGCGCTGTCCTTGGTCGACAGACGAAGGACTCTGGCAACAGCCCGCAATGTACGTTGGGACATCAGAGCACGGAGCACGGCCTAAGAACAAAGGTAAGGGCACTGCAGAAGCTAACTCTGGACCGACACGTACGTCCATAATATGGGGCGCGCTGCGACAAACATCGGGATATGCCTTGACCAAGAGCGTGCCGACGACAAAGGCGATCAAGTTCTTTCCGCGTCTCTGTGCCAACGCGAAACCCGCCGCTGAACCACCGAGCACACCGGGCTCAAACACATCGAGGCCGGTCGAAAGCTGCTGGAATATGTCCGCCAGGCGGTACGGATGCGCAGCCAGTTTGGCGATAACGGCGGCGAGGGCCGCGTCGAGCATCGAGCCACCCGCTTGAGGCTTGATCCGCAACCGGGAAGAAGGCTTGTCGCCTTGTGGCGCCTGCGAAGAGGTCGAGATCTTGGAAGGAATGGGCATCTGATTGTGCGTTCAGCGCGAGTTTTCAGGATACAGGGGACGATATACGCACGTCGGTCTGGGCGCAGAGCTTGCTTAACCTGCACGAGGGTATCGGGGTATCGCCGTGTAGAGACAACAATAGAGGTGATGAGGGTTGGTTGCCGGGTGTTGAGAAGGAGAGGTGCCGCAAGTGGATGGTGTCGTGGCGGTAGGAACAGAGAGCGGACAAACACCGTCAATCAAATCCTGCATCCTGATAGGTGGCATCACGCTTCTGGGTGAAGCTTCTTTGACAGGCGAATTGACAGAGCTCATAGCACGTCCTGAGAAAGTCGAAAGCAGATCCAGTCCATCACTCTTGCTGGGGCATCGGGCCTTCCGTCTCGACGATGGACCAGATCCTTCCAAGCCATCCGGGGGGAGATCATCCATTGAAGGGCCTGTATTTTGGATGGCGCGTTTTGCATCTGGTTGTCGACAGGAGAACGCACGTCAAGCGGAGGTAGATCAGACAATCGGTCCGCGGGCCGAGAAGCTGCGTACAAGACTTGTACCCAACGTTCAGATGCAGAGATCACTGTATCGTGGACTTTAAGACTGAATTCACAGTGGAAGTTGTTGTCTACTAGCTGAAAACATTTGAGAAGTTGAGCATACATGCTATCAAGACTCATACCGATCTACGATGACAAGCTTTGCCTTTCAACCTCAGCTACCACCTCTGCATGTCGAATCGCCCGTGTAAGCGCGTAACGACTTGCAAGAAGTCAGGATAGTTTTCTGGCGTAATATAGCCCAGTCGAATGAAGAGGTGAATGAGGACTGGTGTCTTCGTTAGTATCGAGGAGTGCGAGATCCCGGAATACAACCCACCGGTGGCGCAGTTGTACTTGAACAAGCCAGCGCGCATCTTCGTGATGACCTCGTCTTGGGAGAGGAACTGAGGGATGCGACTGTAAGGATGGCTCTATGCTGGGCCGTCACAGTACGCACTTCGAAAGACTCGACTTCGCCGTCGAGAGGCTTGGGCTTAAAGAGACTGGGATCTGCGCCGGTAGGTATGCGCAGATCGTATGTGTACCTACGAATACGTTGGCGACGTATACACTTGCTGGGGTGATGATACTTACTCAACCTCTGGCTGAAGCCATCCAGTCGACGTTCTGTTGCAAAGGATGAATCAGTCGACGGCCTTCATAGGCTGAGTATTGTTCGAGGAAGAAGGGACGCACCTGTAGAAGTAGCTGATAGCGCCTGTACAGCGACAGAGGCGGTTGACTACATCCGCGTCGATGCTGGCTTCCTCCATACACTCCTTTACCAGCGAGTCCCACGCCGACATGCCGCTGGGAATGCCACCAGCGACCGTGTTATCTAGGTAGCCAGGCCAGCTAAGCATTCGTGTAAGCATAGTTCACTCAGTCAAGACAGACTAACAAACGTACGTCTGCTTCGTCTTCGCACGCGTCGGCACCCAAATCCTGAGCTGGCCGTCCGCGCTCTCTTCGAAGGCCGACATATGCACACCATAGGTGACTATGCCAAACAGTGCACATGCGGAGCGCTCCAGGTCGAAGACGAAGTTGAGAGAACCAGAGTCGGGCGCGTCCCATTGCTCTGGTGTAGGGTAATCATGTCGCGCGAATGGGTCTGCGTAAACGCTGGGTAAATAAACGTTAGCGAGCTGCAAAGGCGTAGGATGACACTCAATATCGTCTGAGAGGGAGATGCTCACGGGTAGAGCTCCCCTCGCCACTTGCGTGGGCCGCAGACGTCCGGGAATTTCTCCTCGTCGCGCCACCGCTCAGCAAGCTCGCGCAACGCCGCGGACCGCTTTCCAGGAGTATCCAACGTGCGCGACAAGCTTACGCGCCTCGGGGAGCTTAAAAACTCCCATAATTTCTGCCCCTCGCCCTTCGACTCGTTCTCCTTGTACAACGCGTCTACAATGACTGGGCGCAGGAGGCCGATTTTCGGACTGTCCGGCGCGGGGTTTAGGTGGAAAGGGAGAAGCTCCTCATCAGCAAAGTCCTTTGAAGGAGCGCCCGGACGGAAGATGTCGCAGCGCTCGACGAGGTCGAGGAAGCTGAGCGGTTTGGGATCCGCCATTGCAGGAGGAGCTGGAAGGTGATGTGGCGCGATGGACGATCAGGGCGGACCGGGGAAGCGGCGGCCCGACGATTATTTGATCCGCGGCTTCCCTGATATTTCCCGTTTCGGCAGGCATTGTTCTCTCATGCGGAACTTCCATGTCGGACGCCTATGACGGTCATGCACTCAGCTAGTGCGAGAAAGTCGGAGGGCGTGCTTACCCAGAAGCTATCGGCGTGGGATGCCCCCCGACTGACCACTGCTATAGTGCTAAGGAGAGCACAGGATGGTACCGATCCGTGATAGATAGCGCCAGTGGTAATAGAGTGCTGCAGCCCTGCTCGCATCGCATAATGAGTACGTTGATCCGCCGCCCTCCTCGGCTCGCCTGCAGGTACTTATACTAAGACCGTGCTAGCTCGCTAGCCAGATACGCCTTCCCTCCTTTCCCCTCAAACTTCAAAGTCCAGAATAATCATGCCGAGCTTCGAGTTTTTGTTGGCTTGCGTCAAGACGATCCTTTGGGACATATATCTTACCATCGCCAACAAACTCACTCCCGATGCTCAGCCTGGCCGCCTCATTCCCGCAGGGAGGCCCGGCGCTGGCGGAAAATGGCCCAAGTTCGTCCCACCCTCTCCAGGGGACAGTCGGTGCTCGTGCCCAGCATTGAATGCTATGGCAAATCATGGTGAGTAGCAAGCGCAACGCAGTCAAAGACGACTACATCTTGACAAATGTGGTCAGTTACTGACATTCTACTGTACCCAGGCATCCTCCCGCACGATGGCAAAAACATTACCTTCACCGAAATGGGTGAAAAGATCCACTCGACGTACAACTTCGCCCCATCCTTCTGCTATTTCGTGCCCAACTTTGCGGCCAACATGCTCGGCAGGAGCTACGCACGTCATACCTTTGACCTCGCAGGTAAGTCGGAGTCAGCAACCTCCCGATCTTGGCAAGTTCTAATCCCCAGGATAGACCTCGATTTGCATAATGGGATCGAGCACGACGCGTCGTTGACCCGTGAGTAGTATGTCGTTCCGGCGTGCGATGTTCTCTTGAACAGTGTTACTAGGCCTTGACTCGGCGCTCGCGCCCGACCAGGGCACCCCGCACGAGCCCTTCGTCCGCGAGCTGCTCGACTCTGCGACCGGGCGCGATGCTCGCACCGGCGAGCCACGCTTCACCGTCGCCGACCTCTCCAAAATCTCCGCCCGCCGCCGCGTGCAAGCGCGCGCCACCAACGGCGCTTACTCCCTCGAGAAGGTTCATCAGAAGTTTAGCGCGGCCAAGTACGTGTTAACCTCTGAGCACGCACCTTCATTCAACTCCAACCCAACGCTCACCTAACCCAACGCTCATCTAACCCACCATCTCTAGCACCTCCACCATGCTGCGCATCTTCGGCGGCAAGCTCGATGACATCGAGACGATGCTCATCGAGGAGCGCATCCCGGACGGCTGGGAGTCAAGCACGAAGGCGCGGCACGGGCTCACGATCCTGAGCTTTCAGGACACGGTGAAGGCGGTGGCGGCGGGGATCGACGAGGGGGCGGCGGCGAGGGAGATGGAGGCAGAGAAGGCGAGGGAGATGGAGGCGGAGACGGCGGAGAAGAGGGGTGAGAAGGGGAAGGGTCGGGAGGGGGTTATTGACGGACAGGCGCCGCTGTTGCGGTCGAGAAAGGGGATGGGTATTGGGCAGGCATAGGATAAGCATGGGCACCCAAATAATCCAATCTAACACCATCTTGATTCTTCCAATGTACACGCATAGCCTTATGAAAGCACGTCTCAAGACTCATATTGCGTCGAATTGCTGTCAGACCATTTCCTTCACGTCCTTCCCCTCCTCCATCTGCCCCATCTTCTCCCCCTCCAAAACTCTCGCTGCTTCCGCCTCCATCTCCCGCGCTGCCGCCCCCTCATCAATGCCCTTCGCCACAGCTTTCACCGTCGACTGGAACGACAGGATCGTAAGTCCGTGCCGCGCCTTCGTGCTCGATTCCCAGCCGTCCGGGATGCGCTCCTCGAGCAGCATCGTCTCCAGGTCGTCGAGCTTGCCGCCGAAGATGCGCAGCATGGTGGAGGAGCTGGGGAGAGGGTTAGGTTTGGTCGGGTGTTGGTTGATAGACCAGAGCGGGGAGATTGGCGGACGGCGAACGTACTTAGCCGCGCTAAACTTCTGATGAACTGCCGCGAGGGAGTAGGCCCCGTTGGTGGCGCGCGCCTGCACGCGGCGGCGGGCGGATATTTTTGAGAGATCGGGAACGGTGAGGCGCCGCTCGCCGGTGCGGGCGTCGCGCCCGGACGCAGAATCGAGCAGCTCGCGGACGAAGGGTTCGTGCGGCGCGCCTTGGTCTGGCGCGAGCACCGAGTCAAGACCTGACAATCCGTGTCAGCCATGCATGCCATTAGTATTGAATGCTAAGTACACACTCACGAGTCAACGACGCATCGTGCTCGATCCCATTGTGCAAGTCCAGGTCTATCCTTGGGATTAGCACCTACCCAAGGCGGCAGTCCACTACTATCTACTCACCAGCGAGATTGAACGTGTGCTTCTTGTAACTCCTGCCGAGCATGTTCGCAGCATAGTTGGGCACGAAGTAGCAGAATGAAGGCGCGAAGTTGTAGGTGGAGTGGATTTTGTCGCCCATTTCGGAGAAGGTGATGTTTTTGCCGTCATGGGGGAGGATGCCTGTGCGCGCCGTGAGTATTCGTTCACCTCGATTGGAGCACGTCCTCTATGGGTATTGAGGCACACTTGCTACTCACCATGATTTGCCATAGCATTCAACGCCGGGCAGGAGCAACGGCTGTCTCCTGCCTTGGGCGGGACGAACTCGGGCCACTTTCCACCTGCGCCAGACATCCCTGCAGGAATGAGTCGGCCGGGCTTGGCATTGGGGGTGAGTATGTAGGCTCGAACATCCGCTTCACACGAATCGGGCAAGCTGAGTCGTGCGAAGCGGCTGGTAGCAGGCGAGCGTCACATGGCAGGGTCACGAAAGCGTGACTCTGACTTAGCGAAATTTCGCCGCGCGGTCGCGGTGTCCAGTGCGAATCGTTACTCGTTGGATTGTGAGCCTCAGGAGACCCTCAGTAGCTACACAAGACCATGTACCGGAGTATATTACAATGATAAAGTTGTCTAAATTACCTATCTAATCGATTTCGCTGACCATCTCGTCATCCACGTCCTCCACGTCCTCCTCATCGCCTTCATCGTCCTCCTCTAGATCCAAGTCATCAAGATCTAGTGCAACATCTTCCTCCTCAATGACCTGAAGGGTTGGTTCCTCGTCATCGGCCAGGACGCGCTCAAACTCGGCCTCGCTGCCCTCCGAGTCCAACTCTGTGTCCGACTCGGTGGTGTCCGAATCTGAATCCGTTCCCGGACCAGGCAGTGCTTCCGAGGTGTCCATTGGCTCGGGGGTCGAAGGTGTAGCCACTGCGCCAGTGACGGGCTGCTGTGGTAGATGGCCGACCAAAGGGATCCGGCGGCGGCGCCTCTGCAAGCGTGTGAACGAGGCATTGTATTCGTCGAGGGGGTTCGTCGTGTTGTCCGTCAGCATCTGCAGGCCAGCGCCAATGACGTCTTTGGCAGGCTCGTCGTCATCGTCAAGAACGCGGCCGGGTGTGAGACGGTAGACGTCGTGCTCGTCGAGGCTCTTCATGAGTTCGGCAATGTCGGTCGAGAGGTCAGCCGGTGCATGACGTGTACCCTGCGATGGAGCACCGAGGACGCTGTTCATGGTCTTGGCGAGCTGCCGGAGAACGTTTGCGCAGGGAGCTACGACTCCGAGCCACTCCCAGGATGAGTTGCTGCCATGGGCACGATAGAAAATCTACAGTAAGGCTGTTAGCACAACAAGGTCGCTTGTAGGAGCACGAGAACACGTACTTTAATCCAGAAATTGAGATGCTCCTGCATCAGGTCCACCTCAACGAAGGCATTCTTCTTGCCAGTCGGATTGACGAGCCAGTTGTCTGTGATAATCCTTCTGTTAAACTGTCTGAGTATGCTGGGATCAAATGAAGTACGACACGCAGACTCACGCAAGCCTAGGTGGCCAGACCTTCTCGATGTTGTGAATGATGTGCAACATTTCGTGGGCATACTTGGTCCGGCCATTGCCACGGAAGCTCAGTGCCCACGCTTTGAGCACGAGCAAGATGCGCCCGGAGTCGCCGGCCTTGATAGCATCCGTATATTCACGCGAGATCAGCGCATCGCGCATGAAGAGCATGGCGTTCTCGAAGACCATATCACCCTGCGTAGGTTGGGGTCTCGCATCGGACGCAACGTAGGAAGTACCCGCCTCCGCAGCTGCAAGCATTGCGGCGTTCTCGGCCGCTGTAGCCTCTGCGTAGCGGCGCGAGCGCAAATCGTCGACTTTGCGCGTGTTCGCGTACTCGTCGAAGACCTTCTCAGCATCGGCCTTCAGCTGAGCAAAACCACTGAGGTTCTGGACATACTCGTCGAGGCTGGCTGCCCCCGAGACAAGCAGGAGGCAGTGGAGGATACGTGCGTAAAGCGAGACGAAGATGAGGTCGCGGCAGGTTCGGTAGTTGGGCAGGGATGTGAGGGTGATGGGGAGACGGTGGAGGCGTGTATTGTGGAACCAGAGGCTCCCCGGGTTGCGCGCGCCGCTGTTGGGTTTTCCGAAGTGGGTGAATAGCAAGCCGTGCGCATCGGCAATCTTGCCATGGAAAAGCCCGGGCATCCACGCGCCCCAAAAGTAGCCAGCGAGTCCTGCTTCCTGGCCCGCACGGATGTTGACAAGAGCGCGGATACGTGCTTGCGAGAGTTGGTCTCCAGCAAAGATAAGGACCTGCTTGTTAAACCACTCCTGCGTCTTGACCTGCAACTCCTCGATTGTAGCTTCGATCACCTCGCCGTTACCGAGGATTGTTGACTCGTCGATCTCCATGGCAGGCAAAGGGTGGATGGGCGTCTGGTGGACAGCTATCTGGCGGGAAGTCTTTGGTTGCGTCGCGTTGACATCTTGTGCATATTTTTTCAGGCCAGGGCCGCCGTACACAACAACAACGCGCAAGATGGTGTGGACAAGGCAATCCCTGAAGAGCGCAGCCTCGTTGACAGTATGGAGGATATCGTCGAGAGCAAGGGGAGCGGCCGAATCAAACGCTTTTTGCAAATCGTCAACGCGCATATCCTCCGCAGCCGCATTGTGCAGAGGCCAGATGGTCGCGCAAGTGCCGTTTTCCTGTGCATCTGATACAGATATGTCAGTTCGAGGTGAATAGGTTGTGGTGAACAGCGACTAACCGGTGCGTCCTACGACTTGCTCAGCAGCACGGAAGACCATGTTGATGTTGTCATAAACTGTCGCATAGACGCCGGTAGACGCTACGGCCCGCGCAGCTGCTCGCATGGACTCGGAAAGGGTGCGAAGGGTGCCAGGCCGCGTGAAGTACGACTTGACTTGTGTACCAGCGCCATCAACACCCTTTGTTGTGTACTGTCGAGGTGCCCCGCCCTTGCCAATGATGCCGGAATAGCTCTCGGAGATGCCGATGTGGGACATGACTTCGATGGACTGTCGTTGACTTCCGCTCGCATACAGGTACAGGCCGAGGGCCTTCTTGCCGAGGTTGTTGGCGTAGCTGTACTCCCCAAGGAGCTGCAACATTGTGTTCGTCACGATGAGGGTTTTTCTTGCTGCTCGTGCGACGCTCAAGATGCCGGGCTTCAAGTGTCGTGGTGACGTCGCAAATGCCTTGAAGACTCGTAGAGATACACCCGCCAAAGAGGTGAAGTGCGTATGGATTCGGGATAGATTGAAGCGCGCGAGGAAGTGCGAGTCGATGGGGACTTTGGAGCCATGGTAGACCCCCGACGTACTGAGAGCGCGCACCTCTGCGCGAACCAGGCCTACTGTATGGTCGACGGCCCAATCCGACACCTCCTCCTTGACTGCCGGCGTCGCCCCACGACCAGTCCACATGTCAAGAATATGTCGGACAGACGCCGCGCGGCCCCCGAAAAGGCCCAGCCACCGAGCATCACCCCTCTTGTTCTTCGGGTCGGATGTGTGGATGACGAGCTCGTAGAGCGAGCTGCCTGCCTCGTGGATCGATGCGAGGAGGCCGTCATTGACGGATCGACGGGCATCTGCAGCCTCCCGCCTCTTCCGCTTGCGCTCCTCTCGTGCCGCCAGACGTCCAGGGGCCATGGTTCTGGCTCTCTGTTGTTGCCCCTTGCGCCTCGAGCTCGCCGACTTTTCAGGACGTGTCGCACCGGTCTTTCCTGGGCTGGAGTTCCCAACGTCCGAGCTGCTGAGAGGGGGCAATAGCGCCTCTGTCGCGCGTCGCGAGCCAGGTGGAGGCATCTGCGAGCGGGTATACGGGAGGGAGAGCCCAAGGTGAGCGAGAGGTCGTTGAGGGGGGATAGGCGTGTAAGGTGGTGTGTGGGGGTCGCGTATAGATGGGGCGGCCTCACTGCCATCGTCTTGACGTCCAAGATCTTCTTCTTCACCGAGCCCAGCCTCCTCTTCATCATCCTCCTCTTCATCTGTATCCGTGTCGGACTCGGCCTCATGCACATCAACATCGTCCTCATCCTCTGTGTCGTCCTCGTCCTCTGTGTCGTCCTCGTCCTCCTCCTCCTCCGTGTCATCATCCTCGTCGTCCTCCTCCATATCCTCATCTTCATCGTCAACCTCCTCCTCGGCGACTCCCCCCTCGGTTCTGTTGAGTCTGGGGTCGTGATTCCTGCCGCTGCTCGCCCCATCACTGTGTTCGTAGTCTGCCTCGATGCTCTCGGCTGCCGCATTGCCGATGCTTGCTCCATCCAGCCCAAAGAGTGGTGAGGGCGAGCTGATCGTGAGTGGCGAAGACCCAGACGGAGGGCTGCTAGGGGGGATTGACATAGGCATGAGGGGGAGTTGGAGAGACGCGGCAATGATCGGTGGCTCACCGGTGGTCAGCAAACTTTTGCTTCCGCTGCCCTCTTGGCTCCCACCACAGTGCCCCCTTTGTTCACAACTGTCCGAGGAGCAGTGCAGGAACGAACTACAATGTCATCAGCTCGCGCTCCCCGTCCTAGCCGCCCAGCACTTACAACAGATGAACTTCGTGGGCTCCCAGATGTCCTGGCGGCGTCGTTCGGTTATGAACCTCGCGAGTTTCAAACGAAGGCCATCGGCGCTCAGTTGCAGCGCAAGGACGTTCTTGTACACGCAGGCACAGGCTTCGGCAAGACTGCAATCGCAGCAGGGCCACATTTTCATGAAAGTGCGAAGGGTGGGGTCACCCTGATGATCTCGCCGCTTATTGCCCTGCACGACGAGCAGGTGAGCATTCAGAAGGATGTGCATGCCAGGTACTCACCTCATAAAGGTCGAAACCTTCCAGACCGAGTTCAAGCTCACAGCAACTGCTGTCAACAGCAGCCATGGAGGCTGTAGCAGAGAGAAGCTCGCGGTTAGCTTCATCCCACACCATAACGGACCTGTGCTGACCTTGGAGCAGGAAATCGTTGCGGGGAAGTACCAGATCGTTCTGATCTCCCCCGAGATGTGCCTCTCACGCCGCTTCACGCGCGAGGTCCTCAACAACCCCAACTTCGGGGCTATGCTCCTCTCCGTCGTCGTTGATGAGGCGCACGTAGTCTCGCACTGGGGGGCCCAATTCCGCAAGAAGTACGGCCAGCTAGGCATGCTTCGTGCTTTCCTGCCAAGGAAGACACCCATTGTGGCGCTGTCAGCGACGCTATCAGCGCGCATTCGAGACGATGTCCTTGCAAAGCTGCAGTTTCACAAGACGGACTTTGTCAGTATCGATGTTGGCAACGATAGGCCAAACGTCTCACTTGTTGTTCGTGCTATGCAGCACCCCATGAACACATATGCCGACCTCGATTTCGTTATCCCATCCTCTGTCAAAGACGTCAGCGAGATCAAGAAGACATTCGTCTACGCCGACAACATACAAACTGGTATTGAGATCGAGGATCACCTCGAGGACCTCTTGCCAGAGTCTCTCCAATCCACGGGCATCATTCGGCCCTACAACGCTGCGTTCTCCAAGGAATACCGCAAGGAGGTTATGCGGCTCTTCAGGGAGGGTGCCGTGCGTGTTCTCGTCTGCACAGATGCTGCAGGAATGGTTAGTACTCGTCAAGCCTCGCATCCACGATTTGCACTTACTGACAAGATGCACTAGGGGTGTAACATACCGGACATCGATGTTGTTGTTCAGTGGAAGTTGACCACGTCGTTGTCATCCTTCGTACAGCGCGCTGGGCGTGCTGCGCGAGGGCGTGGTCGCATCGGTCTTGCTGTACTACTGGTCGAACCATCAGCATTCCTCGTTGATCTTTCGCAGGCACTGAGTGGGGTGGGAGACATCCAAAAAACAAGTACCAAGGGCAAGAAGCGCACCGGAAGAGTCAAAACACACGGTAAACGCACCAAGAAGGATGCTATCGCTCGCGGTCTCCTACGAGGTGCCGCAGACACGCTGCACGATGCCATATTCGTGCGCGAGCAGCCGCCGTTCGACTGGTCATCCGAGGACGAGAACCTCCTGGTCTACGTGCAGACAGGCGTCTGCCGCCGTGCCGTGCTGACGGAAATCTACAAGAACCAGCCACCAAGTAAGTATTACCCTACCGCGCGAGATCAATGATTGACATACAACAATAGACCCGTCCGTCCGTTGCTGTGATCTGTGTGACAGCAGCTTGCTCGATGCGGTTCGGCCAGGGAATCCTCCCACTGCGATACGTCAGCCCAAAGTCAAGCGGGGGATCCCGTACGCACCTGTGCAGAGGAAGTTGCTAGAGTGGCGCCGTGTTGTTGTCGCGCGAGACTATCCACAGGCACTGTTCGGAGGGTCAGCCTTTCTCAAGGACGAGACTGTTGAGCTACTCGCATCGGTTGGATCATTCGATACGGAGACTCGGCTTGTCAAGATCCTTGGAGGCCAGTGGAAGTGGTACAAGACCCACGGGCGAGAGCTCTTTGGCATCTTGAAGTCCTTCAGCATCCCATTTATCGCTCTCCCGGGCAAGAAGACGGCACGGGGGAAGAAGCGGGCCAACGCACCAGCGATTGCAGAGCCGCTTCTAGACGTCCCCAATCCACCGGGCGCGCGCGGAAACCGCGACCCGGACGCGTCTCCAGCGACAGTCGGAGCGGCCGAGCCCACTCTCTACTTCAGTCACGACCCGCAATCCAATCCTCCTCCTCCTCCGTCGGCTACTACTCCTGTGGATCCTGACTGGGAGACGATGTCCATGTAAGCCTTCCTGCGGGCCGTAGTCATCCCAAACACTTACATAGTCAAGATGGACTCCCGACAACCCTCCACCATCTCCCAGTGCGACACGGGGCAGCACGCGCGGGCGAGGGCGAGGCGCGAGCAGCGGCCGAGGGCGAGGCGCGAGCAGGAGTCGCGGGCGGGGTACAGGAGCGGGTCGCGGGCGGGGGAGAGCCAACGTGAGAAGCGAACAGGGGGGAGGATGTGCAGACTCGACTCCTGCAAGACGCGGGCGCGGGAACGTGTAGCGACAGAGACAAAAAGTACAGGGAGGACAGATCGTGGCTGGGAACGAGGCTGTAATGAAGACGTAACAGAGAATTCACGCGGATTCAAGTCGGCTGCGCTCATTAGGCGGTGTACCATGTTCGAAGCCTCTGCTTTACATTGCGGGAACGGTACGACAAGCGGTGGAAGGTGGCGGGCGGTATTACTGAAGGGCACAGGTGCGCGTGGTCGAATTCCACTAAGTCAAACTCACGCTTGGGCGCTCCCGCCAAATCGGCGTCACGTTATACCAGTCGCTCGGCGAGCCTCGCCCGCTCCCTCGCTCCCAGTCCGAAACCAGAAAAGCCCGGTTATCGGCCCGTTTGCCGTCCTCCCGATTCAGTCAAAGCCTTGAATCCGTTCGGGCTGTGGCTCGCCTGCGACTGAACGAGTCTAGTGAGTATGTTGGCGATGCTCAGGTAGATATCCCAAAGGAGGGTCTTGATGCACACAAAGATGAACCCGAGGCTGGGCATGTTGGAAGACGGGAGCAAGAAAAATTAGGCGGGGCTGGAGGAAATGCGGGCATATGAAGCGTGCTGGAGCCGAACAGAACGCGGCGCATCGAGGCATGCTTCCCTAAAGGAGGGCTGTCGCGCGTCAGATAGGTGGGGTGTAGGCAGGCCTGAGTTGCAACACCCGTGTTACGTCTTGTGCTCTGCGAAGAGAATGAGCGTACCTTATCGACGCAGCGTATCTGAGGATGTTGTGACAGCCACCCACTGTGCGCCAATCAGGTTGTGTTGCTTACTTTGACATGTTGGTGGAGGGGATGCACAAGCTGACTGTTGCAGGACTGCTTTGACAACGCCTGTGTAGCACGCGCACTGCATATAGAGTCACAAAAAAATACATTGCAGCAGTTACTTGCTGTCCGACACAAGTTCCTCGACCTCCTCCTGGTCCTCCCTCGCCGAGCGCTGGACCCACTGCCGACCCGCCTGAAGGGCAAGGACGCCTGTGAGCGCGACGCTGCACATGAGGTGGTTTGAGGCAAGGTCGATGACAGCGGTGCGAAGGGTCTTCGGCACTATCGCGTCGGGCTCGTGAGGGGGGATCGTCTCGAAGTTTTTGATGATGCCTGCCAAGTGTGAAGTATGGGGTAGACGGGGAACGTGGACGTACGTACTGGGAAGCACGTTGTACACATACATGGCGAGAGTTGCGCCGAAGAGACCTGAGGAACTCGTCAGTCGCGTCAGAGGGGACTGTAGGGGTACACGTACAGATACTGCCCCCGTCAAACATGATGTTGTCTGCCTGGCCGTCCCCAAGGCTCCAGAGGATAGTAGCCCCAGCAAGAGATACAACGAGCCCAAGTAGCAGCTGTGACCACCTGGGCATCGTCTCGATAAGGGAGTAGTAGCGCACGGCGGTCCAAAGGTCCACCTCTGCCGCCGGTGGGCGCCAAAGCGTAAGCAGGTCGACGATCCAATGCGTGAACAGGCACCCAAGCAAGAAGCTCGTCGTGCACACCACCACTATCGTTCGGAGACCCATCGTGAGTGTGGGAGGGGGCTGAGGAAGGAATTCGTTGTGGTCGACTTGAACAGTGCCGAACGCGTCGACGCCAAGTCGCCGTGTACTTCGCGCTTGGCCGGCCCGCATCCTCCGGTGGCGTCGCGCCGACCTTCGCGGCGTCACCAGCGTCAATTTCCTCAGACTCGAAGTTCATCATGAGCCTCACCACCGCCCTTCGCAGCCTCTCGCGTGCCCCAGTGCGGCCAGCGGTGCGCCTCTTTACTGTCTTTGCACCTTCAGGATCAACTCCATGGTTTGTCGACCCCGCGGAAACTACAACACGGCGTGCACCTCTCGAAGTCGCTGAGGAAGCACCGCCTGTACCGGACGCTGCCCCCACGCCGCTCAAAGCTCTCAGGCAATCGCTTGTGAAGTCGCCCCACCTCGATCGCGCATCTGTGGTCGTTGCACCGCATAATGAGCTTTTGCCGGAGTCTGGGGAACCACCAGTAAGGGAAAGGCGGCATGGAGTAAGACGCAAGCGGGGAGGGAACTATTCTGGCGAGACGCTGTACGAAGATACGGGAGGGATCTGGGATTGGGTGATGCTGGCGCAGGTGCGTAACAGACACGTCCTGGTGTATACCGATGCTCAGCGTGTGTCAGGTGAAGGAAGGAACAGAGAACCGTGGAGGTATCGAGGCCGTCGTAAGAGATGTGCACAGAACGGTGGGTTCTCAAAAATATCTCCTGTACTTCATATTCACTCGAATGCAGCTCTCCACGCTCGACCCGCCCATCACCCTCCCTACTCACCACAAGCGCGGCGAGCACAACGGTTGGGCAATGATCGACGCTGGCAATTTCGCCGTACACATCATGAGCAAACCCGCGCGCGACAAGTACTTTGGTTCAGCTCTCGCGCGCCTCAGGCAATAGATACTCTCCTACATACTGCAACTCCGCCTCTACCACGCAACCTCCTCTACACCGCAACCACATCTCTGTACCATAAATGCATGATCTACTCGCCACAGGGGCGCTTCTCCTCGGTAATCATGTGCGTGCCGGAATGACCGGTGCCGGATCCTCGTCCCCCACGTTCTTGCGCTTCCCCGCCTTGTCCTGCCCCACCACGTTCCTGTTCTTGTCCTTCCCCACTATGTCCACCTCGTACCCGCCTCCGCCCAACCTCCCCAAACCCGAACCCATTCCACCCCTCCCGCTCCTCCCCATAGAACCTGCCGACCTAGATGGTTTGACCACCCTCCCCTCCCTCCTCCCCGACGCTGCGGACTACAACACCCTCCCCGGCTTCACCTACTCCAAGCACCTCATCTCCGCGTGTAAGCTGCGCACCGTGCCCACGCAGTATGATATGCCGCGTGCGGACCCCGCGCTGTTAGCGAGTAAGGAGAGGAGGAAGGCGGAGATGGAGCGCGTGGCGAGGGAGGTGAAGAAGGTGGTCGTGAGTGATGAGTGGTGGCGGGAGACGGAAGGGTACAAGTCTGCGGTGCCGCTGTTCAATTCCTTGACCAGGTTCAGAAGGAATGGTAGGGGGACGGGTGCTCAACCTGGTTTGACGCTGTTCTTCGCGCATGCAAACGGATTCAACAAAGAGGTAGGCCTTCTCCTTCGCTCAGATTACAGTCAAAGTACCTCGAATGACATTGCCTAGACTTGGTATCCAACCTTGCAGCATCTGGTCAGGAACTCCGCTGCTGCGGTCAACATTGCAGAAATATGGCTTTGGGAAGCTGTCCACCATGGTGAAGCCGCTGTCATCAACCGTCCAGGTCTTCAAGGGTTCTGTGCGTATACCTCGGAAATCTGCTGTACGTGGTCGCCTCCTTTGACTGATCCACTTTCTAGACACATGGCGGGACAACACCCGCGATATCCTTAACTTCTTGCTGCACTTCATTCCGGCCGACCCCACTACCGATGGGCTATCTACGCACCTCCCTCGGGTCTCCGCGGCGGAGACGGCAGCAAGGCGCTCCGCAGGACTACAACGGAGGCATGTGGTGGCCATAGGTCATTCTTTTAGTGGATGTGCCAGGTAAGTCACCAGTTCCATAACGAAACCGGGGTACAAGACGCGACGGCATGAAAAGCTGACCATATTCACGTCCAGCGCACTCGCCGCTCTTACCCCTCCCAGCGGCCACAAACTGCTCCGCAGCCTCGTCCTGGTCGACCCTGTGATTATGCGCCCCCAATCTGAGCATGAGAAGGGCGTGTTCGACCTTGCGGGCGCTGCCATCGGCAGGAGAGCGCGCTGGGCGTCAAGGTAGGTATCGCCCTGTCTCGCGTATCAGCATGTTGATCGAAAGAATTCGCGCTTCACAGGGAAGAAGCGAAGCGATCTTTCCTCGCGTCGCCCTTCTTCCAGCGTTGGGACCCAGCCGTTCTGGACGCGTACGTGCAAGGCGGGTTGTATGAGAAGGATGGCGGAGGTGTGTAGTACCCCCATTGTGATCATGAAACTTGCGCTGATCACCGCACCGTAGTCGAGCTGCGTATGACTCCGTTCGACGAGGCGCTCATGTTCTCCGACTCGCGGACGAGCCCGGAGGTGCACAGGAGGCTGCCATCGCTCGTCGAAGACGTCGAAATTCGGTGGATCATACCCGGCCCAGGGCAGAAAGAGTGAGTGTAGCGTAGAAACTCGGCACCTTGGGCGAAGAAAGAGCTCACACATGAACTAGATTGGGCACTTCGGAGGAAACGCAAGTGCGCGTATGGCTGCGCCCCAAGAACTCGTCGAATGTGCGCATCGAGGCGCGGGTCATCTAATTCCTCAGGAGAAGCCGGAGAGTCTAGGTGAGTATCTCGAGGATTGCTTTAGCGTCCAAGACGTCATGCTCATATGTGCCAGCGCGCGAGATAGCGGCGTTCGTGGAGAGGAAGGGGGCGGAGGTCAGACGCAAGACACAGACATCCAAGTTGTGAACACACTAGAAAGTAGACGAATATTAGCTGCCATTGTGGTAGACAAGATGCTGACTGAACAGGGCTTGCATAGTATTCTGCTACGCAAATAATGGTTCCCGACTCATGGGCCCCGATTGTGGGCGCCCCTCACGGCAAGTACCGAGATAGACTAGTTTCGTTGATGGGGTACGCTGTCCTTGTCCAGTTCATTCATTCGGTTGCGCATATGCGATGTCTGTCCCAACTCGTGTGTCGGCGTCTCTCGCTTCATCAGGACCGCCGCGCTCCTGCCTTTGCGCTGGCGTTGAGGGGAATTCATAGTGCGAATGACGGTATGTCACGCTTCATCCTCGTCATGCACTCATCCTCAGCCGCTTCCAGACCGGAACGGATTATTTTCTGTGACACAGTACCGCTGGCTGTACAACAACAAGCAACGTAACTATCTCTACATGCCTTTAACTCCCTTTGCTGAAGCTGCATATGCGTAGAACTTGCTGTCCGTTATGTTCCCTTCAATGTCAAAGCACTGCTCAGCGTCGCAATCAAAGCCGCTGGCGCGAACGAGATTGTGTCCTTTAATAAAGTCCAGGACGGTATGTTGTCTCTCGCTTTTACCCTTTTGTCCCGTAACTAAGACTTCACAGGCATAAACAATCGCGTCTTCGACCTGAAGACCGACAACGGGAAGGAGTATATCGTCAAAATCCCGTTTCCTGTCGCCGGTCCGAAGCACCTCCTCACCGCCAGTGAGGTAGCTACTTTGGACTACATTCGAACCGAACTTAACATCCCTGCGCCTGTCGTCTGCTCATGGTCCTCGCGCGCTGAAAGCACGCCTGTTGGCTGCGAGTACATCATGTACGAGAAGCTCCCTGGCGAGCCTCTTCGCACGCACGAGTGCACCGACGTCGCCCTCGCTGAAGACCCCTACGTCCAGCTAATACCCTTCATGCGAGCTATCGAGTCTGTGCTGTCCAACATACGCTTCTCCCAGATCGGCAGCATCTTCTACAAGGAAGACGTCCCTGAGTCTATCCGCGACAGGCCTCTTTACAAGAATCCGGACCTGGAGAATGAGAATACTGCGCGCTTCTGCATAGGACCAACCGTTCACCGTGAGTTCTGGAGAGCTGGCAGGCATGCGTTAGACATTGACAGGGGACCATGTAAGTGGTGCATCGACTCGATAGAGGCGAGCTCATCGTCGCACAGGGGACGACGTGCGAGCCTACATGTACGCCCTGGGCGCATGTGCGCGGGCCAGCATCCAGGCTACGCCCGATCCTGACAATGACGATGCCTACCGTGATTGGATCGCGAAGTACGAAATGTTGGTTCCCGACCTTGCTCCCGACGGATACATTGCGCTTGTCCTCTGGCACCCCGACCTCAGCGCGAACAACATCATCGTCCACCGCGACGAATCCTCGTACCGCCTGAGCGGCATCATCGATTGGCAGGGAGCGACCGTTGGGCCTTATTACAGGCAGTTCGCCCTCCCGCAGCCGTACGACTTCGATAGGAAGTCCGCGCCGCGCGTGGTTTTCTCTGAGGAAGGGAGACCAGAACTTGGTGTTGCGATCGACGATTTAGACGAGGAGAGCATGGAAGAGGTCGAATACGCCCTTCGTCGTGCGTGGAGAGCTTACTTGCATGAGCTGGTCCTGCGCAAGGAAGACCCTCGGTTGGCGGACGACTTGTGCAATCCATTCAGCACCATGGCTACTCTGCGGGCCGTCACCAGCCCTGCGCACACTATCAACCGTGGGTCGCGGTGGCTGCCACTCATACGCCGTGATATTGCGAACGTGTGGTCGCTGTGGGGTGTCATCGTGGGGGTCAACGACGACGACAATCCCGTAGATCCTTTTCCATTTGCGTTCTCCGACGAAGAAGCCGAACAGGCCCACGAAGAAGCAGACCGCTTTGTTCGCGAGCTGGCGATGTGCGAGGATTTGCTCGCTCGCCTCGACCTCAGATGGGAGGAGGAGGGAAATGTGCCGGCAGAGCGGTTCGAGGAGGTGCAGAAGGCTGTCGGCGAAGCTCGACAAGCAGCTCTTGATGCAGCTACTGGTGCGGAGGAGAGGGCGCGTATCGAGAGGGCATGGCCTCTGCAGGATGGCAAGCCGTCTCTCAGCGCCGACCGTTGCTGGTAGCTACCTATGACATATCTGAATGGGAGTTGTGGGCGCGATTCGAACTGAGCACGTGAAGCGGCGGAAATCGGACCGCTTGAGCGATTGGCGCGGGCGATTGGCCGAGCGGGCGCGTAGACTTGCTGACTTTGTTTTTTATGAACCCCATCCTTCCTCGCTGACTCTGCTCGTCGTCCACTGGCTCCAGACAACAACTGATTATTGGCATGTCTCTATGGCTGCCCAGACCGTCGCCGGCAGGTCTCGCTCGTTCCTATAGCCGCGCCTGCATCTCCGCGCCCCGCCGCTTCCCCGTCGCCGCCCACTACCAGCTCGTCCGCGTCCCACCGCCCGCAGCGTTCTCGACGACCCGCTCATGGCGTGAGGAGAAGAAGGACGGGGTTCCCGACGTGCCTGCGAAGCCGGATGTGAGCAAGCAGGGTCCGCCAGCGCCGAAGGAGGCCCCGCCTCAACCTCCTGCGCCGCTCATGAAGCGCGTCTGGAAGAAGGTCAAGCATGAGGCGGAGCACTACTGGAACGGTAGCAAGCTGCTGGTCTCGGAAGTGCGCATCTCGGCGCGTCTTCAGTGGAAGATCCTCCATGGCGAGACGCTCACGCGCCGCGAGAGGAGACAGGTGCGTGGCGCAAACCCGTTCAAGTGCACTGTGCTAATCCCTCCCTTAGTTGAGGCGTACGACGCAGGACTTGCTACGTCTTGTGCCCTTTGCCGTCTTCGTGGTCGTTCCTTTCATGGAATTGCTGCTCCCTGTCGCACTCAAGCTCTTCCCCAACATGCTGCCCTCCACATTTGAGGACAAGTTTGCCGCGCAAGAAAAGGAGCGCAAGCTGCTTCGTGTCCGCTTAGAGATGGCCAAATTCCTCCAGGAGACCCTCCGTGAATCGGGTCTACGCGCCAACGCGCACATCGTTGGCAGCGACGCCTTCAAAGAGTTCTTCCGGAAGGTGTGCATACGTCCTTCATATTCCCCTTGCTGCAAGCTCACCAGCTGCAGGTCCGCGTCACTGGCGAGCGTCCATCCATCGAAGACGTCATCAACGTTGCAAAGCTTTTCGACGATGACCTCACCCTCGACAATCTGTCTCGCCCGCAGCTCGTGTCTATGTGCCGGTACATGGGCTTGAACGCGTTCGGCACGGATAACTTCCTTCGTGGTGCCATTCGCAGCCGGCTCACCAACCTTCGCCGCGACGACGAGCTCATCTTCCGCGAGGGCGTTGACGAGTTGAGCGTGCCCGAGCTGCATGCGGCCTGCCAGTCTCGCGGCATTCGCACGAGCGGCACGTCCCCGTCCCGCCTGCGCGAGGAGCTTACTACCTGGATCAACCTGCACCTGCACAACCGCGTCTCCGGCGTTCTGCTCATCCTTGGCCGCGCGTTCTTCTTCGACCGCACGCCGGGCACCGACGAGGATGGCCGCACTGCGGTTATCAAGTCTTTGGAGGCCGTGCTGAGCAGCTTGCCCGATAACCTGCTCAACGAGGCCGAGATCGAGGTTGACGAGGCGGCGACGTACAAGCAGAAGCTCGAGGTCTTGCAGCAGCAGCAGGAGCTTATCGAGGATGAGGAGGAGCAGGAAGAAAAGGAGGAGCTCGCGCGTCGTGCTAAGCGCGAGGCAGAGGAGGCGGAGGCCATGGCCGCCGAATCCCTTCTTCCTGACTCTGAGGTAAGCATGTTTGGTTCGCACAACACTCGTTCTTGCCTGACCTTTATGGACCAGTTCGGCATCGAGGACGAAAACGCGCGCATGACCACGGAGCAGCTGAACGAACTCGCCGAGGCTCTCGTCGTCCTTTCCGCCAAGTCGAGTGTCCTCAAGGAGCGCGACGAACTTCGTGCCTTGATGGAGGAGAACTTGCAGGCTGAGGAGGTACACTCATCTCCCTTCTCATCTCAGGCGAGGTCGCTAATCAGTCCACTCAGGACCCCAAGTCTCCCTCGGGCGCCCTCACCAAGCGCATCCGCACCATGTTGACCAAGATCGACCAGCAGCTCAAGGACTACGATGAGCGCGTCGGCAGCTCGCTCCAGATGATTTCGCAGGACCCGCAGGGCCGCGTCTCCGTCCAGGACCTCGAAAAGGCACTCGCCGTCATCAAGCACAAGCCCGATGAGGAGGTCGGCCAGGCCGTCATCCGCAAGCTCGATGTCGACAAGGACGGCTACGTCGAGCTGGAGCACGTGCTGGGCTTGGTCAAGCAGGAGGGGCTCGGCACGGTGTTGGACGACAACGCGCAGTCCATCCTGGGGCAGGGCAAGGAGCTGAAGAACGCGGAGAAGCCGAGGAAGGAGGATATTGTGAAGGAGGACGATTAGATAGAATCTCTACTCATGGTATCTTTATCAGCTAAGCCGCGTCTAATAGTAATCGCGTATAGAGCACTGGGAGGGTGCGTTCATCCCAGCATCGACAGGGTGTCTATCGGACCGGCCATCCGAGGACAAAAACTCCCAAATGCGGAAAGTAGGCGATTTGCTGCCATCCCTCATCGCGCAAGCACGCGCCCGATTACCTGCGTCCCTCTCTGCCATGTCGCAGCAGGCCGCGGCTCCAAGCGCAAACATGACAGCGTGCGTTGATGGTCCTGACGCACGGCGGCCTCCCCTGGGGGCCCACATACTTAACACTATAGCGGGGCGTGATAAGCGCTCTCCCCTCCGTCGCTCATGGCTCTCGATGTGAAGTCCGCGCACCTTACCGCGATTATTATCCAGTGCTTGCTCTATGGCGCGTCGGTACCGCTCTTTGTGGCGACGATTTGGGCCTTGCATGGCCTGAAGCACGCCGGCAGGCTTTGGTATCCGGTGACATGCGTTCTGTTCGTGCTGAGTACGATGGTGAGTGTACTTACGCGTCATGCAAACGTGATGGATGCTGACTTTTCTGCAGCACGTTGTAGTAGACGCACGACACATCTTCATCGGATTCATCGAACGTGTCGATGTCGCGGACGTGTACTTCCAAAGCGTAGTGAGGGAGACGACAAAGAATGCTATTTATTTGGTCGAGACGTTGGTCGCGGACTCGATCCTGGTGCGTGAACTCCTGGCGCTACCTGAGCCACCACTGATGACTGCGTAGATCTACAGATGCCATATGGTGTACCAGCGATGGGAGGCCATTGTTCTTCCCGTCGCACTATGGGCCTCAACTGCCGGTGCGTTTCGCTGCACAGTACAATGATTGTCATACTGATATGTGAGCCACCAGTCGATGGTCCTCTTGCTGTATATGCCATGGATCAACGCTCGCGCGGCTTGGATAGCTACTTCGCTCAGCAGTCATACCACTGGGTAGTAGCCTTCTACTCCAGCGCCTTCTCCACAAACATCATAACAACAAGTCAGCCCTTTCCCTAGTCCCTCTGGATTGCTCTGACCACCTTGGCGTAGGCATCCTCGCGTACAAGCTGTGGAATTACCATTGTCAATCCTGCCGCTTCGGCTTCAACGTACCCAGCGGGCAGTCTGCCATATCCCCCATCTTCTTAACCGTCGTCGAATGTGGCGCAACGTACTCTACGGCTCTCATTGTTATGGTTGTCATCTTTGCGACCGCAACGGACGCCCAGTATGTTGTCTATTGCCACGGTATTCGTGAGTATCCTCCTTTGCATTCGTCTAGGCCTAGCAGCTGAATCTGCTATCAGATTGCCAAGTGATTGCCCTGACGTTCTACATGGTCATTGTTCGCGCGGCCATGTCTCGAGTGGGCAAGGAGCTGCGCTCCAGGCACACGCAATCGCTTAGCGCAATGTCCTTCTCGCGCGGAGGTCCGACGAGCACGATCACTTCCGAGCGAAGGATGGAAGTGCAAATCAATCGTCTCACGACCTCTAACCGAGGCCTACCGCGCGACTACTCGACCGATTTTGTCGACGACAAGGAGTCCATGAGCGAGATGACATTCGCGGAGAACTTGGAGTTTGAAAGGCGGCAAAGGCAGATTCAGAGCCGGCTCCCGCAGGACCAGGTGTAGCATAATTGTCCCTGATGCACCTTCTATGTAGTGGCCTTTTGCTTTGTACTACCCTTTTTGATGACCACAGTGCTGCCCTTATATCATGTTGCCCCCGCGACGGATTTATTTATGTGATCATGTGCGCGAAATAAGCTGCCTTCATGCAGTTCGCAGTCATTGGCTTATACGTTACAGTGTATTTTTGTGTACTCTTGAGTTACCTTATTCCTATCGAAGAAAATGCCTAATCTGTACTATGAAGCAGCTTATCTTGCCAATTCGCAAGCTGGACCACGTTTGTATGCGTATGTTTGCTCTTATGGGCGTGAGTGATTTCATTTTGTCGATCTCGGATTCGAATTTGCTTCCGATCAGCATGAATCACTCTCGTCACATTCATCACTCATGTTCCTTTCCTCCCACCATGGCGAAAGTCAATGACGCGCTCCTAATTGCCCAGATACTGACCGCAACTTGGCCTGTCTATTCCGCATCTCCCTGCATCCGATATCAACCCCGGACGGGCTGGGACAGCGCAGCTGAGGGCGCTTTCTCATCTCGTATGCGCCAGCTCTCAAACCAATTTGCTCTCCTCAACAATCTCGACATATCTCTGCCTCTGTCGCTAGCCCTTACTCTATGCACTGCCTACGCTCCGGAACAGGCTTGACTGATCATCCTACGCTCTCGTAATTCAGTTGACTTTCCCATGTCCTCCTCGACTTCACAGACCGAGCTTCCGGCCCTAGCTCGCCAGAGAACCTCCCAGTGCTTCCTAGCACCGCCTTGACAGTGCCCGAAGCGTCTAGAAGATTATCTAATCTTCCCAGGCTGTAGATATATAAGGCGGATCGTGCGAAATTGCACCTTTCCCTCTTACTTCCACCATCGCAATGACAATTATCGCAGAATCAGCCTCCGCCGCCTGCCCTGTGCAAGCCGCAACCCCAGACCCTGTCTATCATCACTCTGATGGGGACCTCGAGGTCCTCGTTGGCCATACGATCTTCAGAATTCACAGCTTCGCCTTCGCCCGCCACAGCGCCAGTCGAATGAAGCTTAATATCGCGACCAGCCCTGGTGAGCAATCCGTCACCGAAGGACAGCTTGTGGTACTGAACGATCTTACACCGGACGACTTCCGGGCCCTGTGCTGGGCTGTGTACCTCCATCCGGGGGATGCGCAGCCTGGCATCGACGACATCGACCGTATGCTGCGCGTCGCCAGCATGAGTCATACGTACGGAATCACGACCTTACTCAAGTGGGCCTGTCAATACCTCACCGACACCGCCGCACGCATCGCCGGTCTCCCAGCTGTCGAGAGGCCTGGGTGGGACCCACCCTTTCTCTCTCGCCTTCTACGTGTCTGCGTAGCGCGTGATCTGACAGCCGCCGTGCAAGACTTCCAGGATATTTGGATCGATCGCCTCGCCGCCAAGGATACGTCCGCCTTCCCTGAAGCCATCGCGACCGCCGAGGACCTTCGCCTCCGCCGACTTCAAGGATACGCCTACTACTATCAGCTCATTGTCGCGCACGAGCGGGAGTCCATACCATCCCATCGTGCAACATTGTACGATATACCCGGCCTAACGGAGGAGCAGAAGTTCCGTCTTGCAGATGGATACCGGTCGCTCACAATCTTCTGCGAGGAAATCCTCGATAACGACATCCGCGCCGAAGCATCCTTGTTGGACTCGTCCGTTTGCAACGAGAAGACACACCAGACGACATGCATCAAGTACATTCGTGCAATCGTCAATCGGGCATTCGGGTCCCCCGACCTGCGCGTCTTCGAAGCGTTCGGCTATATCGACAAAGTCATCGGGGAGTTGCGAGGGGAGTCTCACATTCGCAAGCCTTGTAGGATGGCAGCGATTGAACGACTCACCGGGCTCAGGAAACGCGTTGAAGACACTATGGCCGACCACTTCACCCCAATCAGCGCGTTGCGTCTGGGGATGTTGGGAGAGCTACCGATATTTGGGCGCGTTGCCAGATGAGATCTTGAAGACCTTTCATGTAGTCCTTTGTTCCTACTCCTTGTTGATTAACTTAGTACATGCAGTAGGTTCACTACCACCTTCTGTGCTTGGGGCCGCTGGCTACTTCCCCATACCTATGTTTTTACCTTCGTACCGTGTTATGCCATCTATTTATTCATTGAACTGTTCACGAAACCGTGGCTCTTATCGACATGGTTCCGTACTTACAATAGCTTGATGATGCGGGGTAGCTGGCTGCTCACGTACGCGTCCCATTCTGTATGATATTTCCTCGTATTTATCTATTTATTGGTTTGTCATAACCTTGCTTCGCCAGAGCCCAACATGCGAGCCAAGTGCACGGCCAGGCCACTGTGAGTGTACTGTTGGCAATGTAAAATTGACACAGGTGTATGGTAGGTGATTTCTTGTTACAACTATGCGGCGAACCCGCGCGCGCCGAAGGTGCTTGCCAGCGGTTGAAAATGTAAGTCACGTGCACAGCCGCTACTTGCGCGTGCAGATCATCTGACTGCTTTACAGTTTTACCGGGGAGTGCCGATGTTGGTTCTCACGCTCTCATTCACCGTAGCGATCTTACTGCTGCGCGTCGCATCGAGCAATACCGTCCGCAACAATGGAGAACGACCAGGTGCGCTCGGACATTATATGTATGAGGATGTGGTGCTGACGATACATATCAGGGTGTCCTCGTTGACCTTTACGTCCCGCGCAAGTGCTCGGCGACCAGTGCGTCCCAATCGTTCCCCCCACCGCGCTAGTCCTGACCGATCGCCTTCACCAGACCGCCTGATCACTTCAAAAGACCACGCCTCTGTGCAGATCAACGTTGCGGATGTCGACGCGAACGGTCGCGCACAGAACACCCACATCACCTTCGCCTTCTCCGGCCAGGTGCGCGCGATGGGCGAGAGCGATGACTCGCTGAACCGGTTGGCGACCAAGGCTGGCTGTGAGTGCATATCCGGCTCGATAGAACGCTGAGACTGATGGAACTTACAGTGCTACGGAACGTCTGGTCATACCAGAAGTGATCGTGTACGATAGACGACCTTCCACATCTGCATCTGTGTATCCTAGCTGCGCTATCCATATCGCTTTCCGAGGGCCCTGATCTGTGCATGCCTATCGTCCCTCATTCGACCAACAATCACATTCATAACAAAGTCAACGCCCGCTCTTCAGAGAAGCTGCTCACGCCTGCTCGCACTACATGGCCTTGCAAGTAACACCCTCGGTCTTGACTGTCGCATGCACCGAAGAGACTCTTCCTTTCTTTTCATCCTCCGTGAACGAATGTCCCCTTCCTCTTTGTCTCACACAATTAAGACAGTTCACACCAGAAGTATAGAGCAATGCAGCGCAATTCCATTGACTAGATTACATGTTGCCATTACAGAGTCCAATGCAAGTCATTCTGTTCATTACAGGATCATCAAGCTCGTCGCTGGCTTACGCAACGGCGATCTTCTTCGGCGCCTCCTGAGGCGACGTCTTCGGGAACGTCACCGTCAGGACACCGTTCTCCATCGAGGCCTTGATGTCCTCCTCCTGCAGGTGTCGTTAGCATCTCCGTCTTCCATGCATCCAGCTACACTTGCTACTCACCTTGACACCAGTGGGCAGCTGCAACGTGCGCGACCACTTGCCGTAGCGGCGCTCGCGCACCGCGTAGCCGTTCTCCTCGCGGTCCTCCGCGAGCTTCGTCTCCGCGCCGACCGTCAGGCGGCCGTTGTGCACGTCCACCTGCACGTCCTCCTTCTTCACGCCGGGAAACTCGAACGTCGCGGTGACGACGTTCTTCTCCGCGTCCTCGTGGAGGTCCATCCTGTCAGGCGCATTAGCAAGCACGTTCAGCAGCGAGAGTTGGGAGGGAGGTAAGCTTACCTAGGCTTGATGGCGCGCGGCGCGTCGTTCTGGTGGGCGACCTGGCCCTGGTTGCCCTGCGCGAGGCGGCGCTGCGCGTCCTGCGAGCGCTGGGGGCCGAACGCGTCGTCGAGGAAGCGCTCGATGTCGTAGAAGGGCTCGTAGTAGAACACAGACATTGTGGTTGGGTGAGGTGTAGAGTGGTTTGGTTGAGAGGTGTTGTGTGTCGCGAGTGGTTGGTGTTACTGCTGATTCTGCTCTGACTTGGCCTGCAGCCCTCCCTCTTATACCATGCCCTCCATTCCGGAAGATTCATTCTGCTTTTGCGTCACTTTGAGGGCTGGTGAGGGACGTGGACGCGAGGCGAGGCCTTGCTGGAAAGCGCCCCAAATTACGAAGAAAGTTCTGGAAATTTCGTCTTTCTTTGTGGCTCCCTGCCTCTGACCTCTGACACAGGTCTGACGAGGGCCTCAAGCGACTTTGGCGGTGCCTCTTTGAGACCACAGGATCTTTGATCGGTCTGAATGTCAAGGCGAAAGGGCAAGCGCTCGAAGCAATCGATCCCACAAAGTTCGCGCCCCAACTCTAATGATCATCGCGATTCAGAGCACGGCTGGTCAGAAGTACATGTCCAGCCCAGGTATGCATGTATGCAATATGTATCGTCGTAATAGCTAGTCGTCAAAGAAGAGAGCAAGCACAGAAACGAAGCACAGACAATGAGGGAATACTCAAGCACAGAACAGCGAGCACGAATAAAGTAAGCATAAGAACCGTTCGACTTCATGGAGCACGTCTATCATTCATTCTAAGCACCGACTGCTCTTCCTTCTCTTTGCGTTCGGAAACCTTTCTGCCTGGGGCCCGCGGGCGACCCCATGCCACGACCACGAGCAACCCGTGCCTCCTGTACTGGCACGGATTATTTGTGCCCCCACCCCTCTGCCGCGAGCCTCTTGAGCGCCGCGCGGGCCTCCGCACCGCCCATCCCGCCCGCCGTGTAGATCACGCGGCTGACGTCGAACCCGTTGAACTGACTCGCCGCGCACACCGTGTACGCGCCCATGTTGTCGAACCCGAGCCAGTCGCCGACCTGGAGCGCGCAGGGGAGCGTCGCGCGCTTGCTCACGAGGTCGATCGAGTCGCACGTCGGGCCCCAGACGCTGCAGGTCTGCATCGGCGCGCCGGAGGGGACGTGGAAGGAGCCGCCCATGGAGAGCACGTAGGGCTGCACGACCTGGTGGTCGAACATGATGCAGTTGAACGCGCCGTAGACGCCGTCGTTGATGTAGTCTGTGTGGGATGTGAGCTGAAGCTATAAAGCGTCGGGTATGGAAGAGCACGTACACATGGCCTTGACTTCATCGTCCGACTCGCCCGCGTTGGCGTTCTCCTCATCAGTGGCGCGACGTGCAATGATGTTCGTGGCGATGCTGAAAGCAGTGGACACGAAGAACCGACCGGGCTCTGCGATGATGCGGATCCCCCGCTCATGACGGTCGGGGAAGTGCACGTTGATCGCATCGCGCAGAACGCGCGCTGCCGCCTCGAAGGTCGCATCCTCGAAACCACCACCAATGTCGAGCAGGTTGAACTCGTAGCCAGCCTTGCGGCCCATGGCGAACGCGGCCGCAGCGCGCGCGATCGCATCGGCGTACACGTCCGGGTCGTAGCAGCCGCTGCCAACATGGAAGCTGACACCAACGACGTTGAGGCCCAGCGAGCGCGCCGTCTCAAGAAGACCCAGAGCAGCCGCGAGGGGAGCACCGAACTTGAGCCCGAGGCGGCAAAGCGCCTTCGAGTCGTCCGTAAGGATGCGCAGGACGAGACGCGCCGCGGGGTGCGTGCGCGCGACCTTGTGCAGCTCGTCCGCGTTGTCGAACGTCATGGTGTGCACGCCCGCGCGGCCAGCAGCGCGCACAAAGCTCGTCGCCTTGCACGGGTTGGCGAAAATGATGCGGTCGGGATCGATGCCGCCAATCTTCAGCACCTGCGCAATCTCGTTGTTGGACGCGCAGTCGAAGCCGGTGCCGAGGGCGGCGAGCAGGCGCAGGACGTAGGGGTCCGGGTTGCACTTGACGGCGTAGAACGGGTGGACCTCGGGGAGGGCGGTGGTCCAGCGCTCGTGCTGGAGGGCGACTTGGCCAAGATCCGCGACGAAGAAGGCGCGCTCGGCGTCAGCCTCACCGGTCTCGACGAGACGGTGGGACTGCATGATGCCGTTGCGAAGGTGGACCTCGCGATGGCCATAGTGGAGGGGAGGTAGGGCGTCGAAGATGTCTTCCCCGGTCTCATCGCTGGCGGCGGTGAGGCGGAGGGAAGGGGACGACGAGATGTGGACAGTGGAAACGGCGCGGGGGCGCACAAAGGCGATGGGGTTGGTGGCCGGGAGGGTCTTGACTTGGGACATGGTGACAGTAGTTGTTGGGGATGAGCTTGTGAGGGCGGACTGAACGTCCGGAGAGGGGATGGCGTGTATGGTGGCTGCCTTGGTTTTAAGTACCGAACCTGTACCGCCGCGGTCTTTCGATCCGGGCGGACGGCGCCGGTAGACGGGCGGGCGCGTCAGTCGAAGAAAAGTTTCCTAGAGTGGATTGGGCGTGTTAGGGTGGTTCCCCTGCATATCGCGGTCAGCGGGGACGCGTCGAATGGGCCATAAGCACAAACCTCGCACGGATGACCACCTGCGGGGCGCCGGTCAGCAATCTAATCTGGGGCCGCCCGCGCAAAGGGCGCAACAATGAAGGGCACTCACTCGCGACAGAGAAGTCGGAGGTCTTGGTTCCTTTTTTGGAGAATGGTGGCGACCGTGTGCTCTAGGGTCGGCCGGGTGTCGACGACGCCAGAGAGCGGGATGCTCGACTGTTTTTCTGCTGGGCTCGGGGGGATGAGGGGGATGACGAAGGTCGAAAGCGGGGTTTCGTCGCGAAAACAAATCGATTCCAGTTGGGTTCGGCAATTGCCAGCCAACTGCATGACTGCACCGCATGCGCTGCCACGGCTCCCCCCTGACGCCCATCCACTCCTTCTATGCGGTTCTTTGCCGGCGCGCACGACCATGAAAGACGTTCTCAACCTGATGCATGCAGATCTTCGCGCCAGACGCGCTGGGTCACATTCCCTGCGGACGTCACATTCGAATGAATCGCGCAATCGACGCGCCAGGCGCCTAGACAAATACCTCCGCCAGCACAAACAACGCGCGAATCCCGCCTTCATCGTCCCCAACATCGCGACGAATCTGCACCGCTCTATGCGGTGCATTGACAGAAGACATCCTCATCTCGCTCCCAGCTTTTCCCAGTGCATGCTGCGCCAAACCGAGGACGTTCATTCCACTAAAAATACAGGTTGTTCACTTCGTATACAGTCCCTCGATTACTTCCCAAATACAGCTTCCTTGCCCGCTTTCTTCGCCTGCTCGTCACCCATCGCGAAGCCGTATGCCGCCTGGGCCGTGCCACTTGCGACAGTTGCTGCACTCGTGGCGATGTTCTTCGCTGTGCCAGCGATCCCAGCCTGTGTCCGGGGAGTCTGCGTGGCATTCGCCCAGCCGTCGTCTATAATGGAGGATCTATGAGTCGACCTCATACGGAGGGCTAGCCGTGCGCACGCACCTTTGTTGGCCGTCTCGCTCAATGGGTCGATGTGTGATGACTCGATGATCCCCGGGCGACCCTCGACGACGCCTGCGGTCTGACTGAAGTTGCGCTGCGCTTGGCGGTCGCCGTCGAAATTGGGTCCCGCGCCCGCGCCGCGCGATGCCGTCGTCGGGTCGTCGACGAAGTTGTTGCGCATGGGGTTGGCGTGGTTCGACGAGCTCGTCGGGTTCGCAGAGCCGGGGTAGACGTCGGCGCCTGAGTGACGGTCAGCCTCGCGCCGCTAAATGTCCGACGCGCTCTTGCACCCACCGAAGCCCTGGTTCAACTGCTTGTCGTTCACGGACATGATGTTGGATGTGGTTATGGGTGAGTGTGATGTCGAGTGTGGATGGAGATGCGAAAGATAATGCCCTTGAAAGCCATCTAGCCGGCCTTTTATAGTGTCCAGCGCTCAATGTTGGAGAAATGACCTATTTCCGACGTCGGTCGACGTAGGGCAAACGTAGCGCACCACTGCGACTCCATATTGACTATTGGGAGCGCGCTAGTTAGCGCGGTCACGGGAGTGTCACGAGGAAGTTCGACTTGCTGTGCAATGACGTCGCTTCATCCTTGCCTGGGCTTTCTTGCAGCCCGGGGATCACACTGCCCAAACCCAATGTCGACCAGGAGCCAGCCTGATCCATCCCAAGGAGGCGCGCAGCCCATATACTTGATTGTATGGCAGTCTCTCGAACTCTTGCTCATCTTCTTGCTCTTCAGCGTCCTTTCTAGCCCTCGCACACTTTGCTCACATCTGCAACGAACGGTACAACGGAAGTTTCTCCGTATGAATCATTCCAATGAGCGACTTCGACGCCAATAAATAGTAAACATTCAATCGTGCGTCTCGTGAACTTCCCCGCTCCCACTTCCCAGCCTAACCTCCCAGCTAGCTCCCTACTCCCATCAACCTTCGTCATCATGATTTACTCCTGGCAGTAGAGGCGACCGTAGGCGTCCTCGGCGCAAGCTAGGACTCCCGTTAGCACAGGGCGCAGACGTTGAAACTGAGACTCGACTCACTGCCAGAGATGGTGTAGTCGTTGATGGCGACGGACTTGATGAACTTGCACTCGTGGCCAAGGTTGTAGTCGCAGTTGTTCGGGCAGTTGCAGGCCTTGTCTGGAAGGGGAGGGAAAGAGGTAAGCACAGGCTTCTAGTCTCACTGGTACGAACTCTCCGCGCAGGAGAGGACAATGCACTGATACTCACAGGGGTCAGACGCAATAGCAGCGGCCTGGCCGGCGAAGAGAACGGCGGCAGCAGCGAAGAGGGATGCGATGGAGAACTGCATTGTGACGATGACTAGTTTGGAGCGAGTGGCTGAGAAAAGCGGGCGTGAAAAAGAGAAGACGAGAGCGAGAGAATGTGAAAGAGGTGAGTGTTTGATGAGGTGCGAGGCTCAGCGCTAATTACCTTTTATACCTGACCACCAGAGCGCCCAAAGGTCCGGCAGGAAGTTGTGTAAATGGGTTCCAGCAGGGTCAGATGCGCGTCCGACGAGTACGCCACACCAAGAAGCTGCGCGCCGCAAATACCGAAACATCCATCTTCTTTGCCCGCGACGATGTCGAGCTGAGAGTGGGGCGTACCGGAGGGTGCGTTGTCGAGTTTCAGGAAAATATGGTCGGCGAACATGGATGGTGGGGCGAATAACGACCTCGGAACTTCCTAAGGTACTTTCACAGCGATCTTGGCGGAGGATGGGTGTACTAGTTGTACAGGAGATAGCACTCTTCACTCTTGCACACGCGACGAGACGACTAAGGAATGATGCAAGGACTCTTAGACAACTTTACTAGTACTCGAGCAGGGATGGCCAAGTGATATGCGCCTCGGATGCGACCCGTCGGTACGCTCTCGTTACCAGCATGATCGTCTTACCAAGCAGACAGTCCTCGCCACGCTGGGCGCTCATCATGACGGTGACGACCTCCAGACAGTTTGGGGGATGCTTGAAGCTCTGCGCGAAGGAATCAAGTTCATGTGCCACCTTTCCCCCAAGCTTGTTTCGCTGCGACGATCATGCTTTATCAACCTCTACGTCTCGCTTGGTGCCCTGTATCCCGCCTGGCACCTAAATAGAGCTTGCTACATGACAGAAGCAATTTCTCAGACTGCTGCTGTATGAAAGCCTCGCTGCGCCTCACGACGGTTCCAGCGTGATCAATCGTCGTGCTCCTTGAAACCCTATTGCAGACGTGAAGGCCTGCCAAACGGGGTAAACGCAACGGCAGTTCCTCTCGGGTTGCTTGCAAGAACGTGTGAAGGTTACTCCTCGAGCTTTTAATACATCTGTTTACGTCATGACGCATGAATACGAAGCGTCGTTTCTCGGAGCCCCTACTACAATCATTCGCCGAGACCTGCCGTTGAGAAAGCACAATATGCATATTCAGCATGACCATATAGTAGAGTATATACACTGCATAGACAACTAACAAACGCGACGACAACACGAGCATGCATGCAGATAACTTAAGCATAAATATAACGACTAACCCATCCCATCCTCCTGACCTGCTATCGCCTCGAGGACCGCTCTGATGGCGGGCGCGATTTCCGCTGCACCGCCTGCAGCTCTGTCCATAACCGGCTGCGCGTCTCCCCATTCGAGCCGACTGTCGTACTTGGCGCGCGCGAGGGGCTTCGCCCGCGTTCGCTGTACGTTGGCCGTGGTCGTGTTGGGCTGAGCTCGCGTCCCAGGCGTGACCGGGGCGGGCTCGGAAGGCTGGACAGCGCGGTGCGCGTTCGTGGCCTGGAGACCGGGCTCGCGTCGCGCGTAAGAGGCCATCGCCCGACAGACTTGAGCGGCGAGCGCGGTCGCGATACTGAAGGGTTGGGTGGGGAAGGGCTCTTTTTCCGCGTCGAGACCGCACTGCGCGGCGGCCTGGCAGGAGGAGAGGATGCTCGCGACGAAGACGAACTCGAACTTGCCAGCGGCTTCGAGCGTACTCGAGTGTGGACGGTAGAAGTCGGCGACGTGGCGCGCTTCCTGCCAAGGGCTGGTCGAGTAGACGGCTCGCCCGTCGTCGGACGAGTGGAGGATTCCGCTGCGGCTGGCTTGGAGGACGGCCGGCTCGTCAGGAGACTGGCCAAACCAGCTCTTGGTTTGTAGCCGAAAGGTCTCGTAGGCGCACGCGGTTCTGGCTCCTTCTCTTCCTCCTCGCCTTCCTGCTGATCAGGAGCAGGAGAACGCTGCCGTGCGAAAGGACTTGGCTTCGGCGGAGATGTTGACAAGAATGGAGGACGCGGATTTCTCGATACCGCTGTCGGCAAAGCAAGATAGCGAGCACGGCTGCGCAAAGAGATTAGCCAAGTCGTAGTGCACGAGCAATGGGCGATACTCACGCTGCAAGTCTCAAAGCGCGCTTCGTTTCGCGCTTTTGCGCCCATTTCTCGAAGAATTTCGCTGAGGGAAGATTAGCACTGAGCGTAGGTGCGATAAGGGCAACACCTACAGAGCAAATTTTGCTTGTGCACTTCGCGCGCCTTTTTGGCCTGGAGTGCACGGGGCATCGCAGCCATCCACTTCTTCCATGCACTAGCCTTCAGGTTGTTCGCATGGAAGCGGATCGCAGGAAGCGAGGTCGTCCTAGAGTGCCAAAAGGCGAATGCACGGTAGAGCACGTATTGCTGGCCTTGCAAGACCACCGTGTTTTCCTGGGGGCAAGCGGGTAAACATCAGATCATGACCAGGTCAGCAAGACAACGCACGATGGGTCGCAAGCGTTCGTTCTTGAATTTCTCCCGCCACTTGTCCCACGCCGCGGATAGCTTGATTGTCTTCATGTCTGCTTCCCTCTCCTGTAGAACGACACGGCGATGACGAGAATTTCGAGCCGCTGCTAGCCAGCGGCTGAATACGCGGCGCACAAACTCTGTCGAATCATGAGTAATGTTGGACACCTAATGTGAGTGTACGTACCTTCGCGCTTGACGAACTGATAGCTCTCCATGAGGTTAAGCTCCTCGACATGGCGCTCGCAAACACTCTTCCACTTCTTGAAGGCATTCCCCAACGTCGCCGCATCCCTCTGCTGCGCCACCTCCAGCTCCCTCAACTTCACCTTAATCACCCGATTCGTCCAATGCACAAGCGTCTCATGCATCACCCGCTGCCTCACCCGATCCTGCACCAGCTGCTCCGCCATCTTTTGCCGCCTCTGCTTCCTCGCCCGCGCTAGCCAATCTTTGAAGATCTTGTGGCACCGCTGCTGTTCCAGCTCAGCCAACTTGCGCAGCCGCGCCCGCTCGGCGAGTTTCTCGCGCCACATCTGCCAGGCGCGACGAGTCGTGAGGAGCTTGTTCGCCTTGCGCGCGCGGCGGTTGTCTTTGGCATGGTCGTGGATGGCGCGGCACCATTGGCGGAAGGCGTTGAACTTAAGCTGAGAGGCATGGTACTTAACAGCGTATGCATTGGCATTCGTGTGTGTCTGGTAGTGCTGACGCCAGGTCTTGAGGGCGAGGACAGCAGACGACGACGCGGGTCGGGAGTAAAAGGCGAGTGCGCGCGCTGCAAGACAGTCAGCTGGGTCAATGCTCTCCAAAGCCAATGTACCGCACCTTCAAGCTCACGTTGCTGAGCCAAGCGCTGCTGCCAGACCGCGAAAGCATTTGAGACGAGGCGAGACGACCGCACTCGTTCAAGTAATCGACCACGCTCGCCAGCTTTCCAGACTCGCCAAATAGCACGCATCATGATTTCGTCTCGCAAAGCGAGTTGTTTGCGGGCCTTGTTTTCCATCCTCTGCATGATCGTCAGTAAGCCTATCACCGGAGGGTTCATGAGTGCGTACTCGTATTCTATCACGGGCAGCCTTCCACCCCCGGATTGCGTTCTTCATAATCATCTTGTCATGAAGGTCATCGGCGAGTTGAAGTTCCGCACTAAACGAGGGTTAGCCAAAGTCAGGAATGTAGAATGAGTCACATACGTTCGTCGCTTCCATATAGTCATAGCCTCTACCATCAATCGCATTGCGACACGGTCGCTCATCTCATGCTCGATGCGCTGCAGCTGCAGTGACCGACGCCACGCCTTCCAGCATCGAGCCACCGCCCGCTCCTGCGTGGATTCGCGGAACTCGTCCGCTACCGCATCCCGCTCGTCCAACGCAATCAAGCGCTGCTTCCACAGCTTAAAGGAACGCTGGACGAGCTTATGCGCATAGTGCTGCTCCGCCAGGCGCACCATGAAGGCCTGCCTCCATTTGGTCCAGGCATCCTTCTGCAGGTGCTCCTCCCGGCGGTCGCGCACGATCTTGATCTTGCGCCGCATAGCGTTTCGCCACTCCGCCTGCTGCTTCTCCCGCGTGCGTGCGCGCCACTTGTTGAAGAAGGCGCGTAGGCAGCGTTTGTTGGATAGCAGCGTGACGCGCCCGTACAGATCCTTATTCTCTGCGGTCTTCTCGCGCCATTGCTGGACGCACTTGCGGAGGATCAGGTTGTCACGGGCTTCAGCTATTTGCATGTCGGTGGTCTAGATAGATAGGTCATTAGACAAGCTTGTAGGAAGACGACAAGGGAGTGCTACACACAATAATCCATTCATACCCATCTCGCCATACCCGCCAGCAGCGCTCCAGGAGCCTATCTTCGTAGAACTGGGCAGCGTTCTTCTCGTCGTGCTCCATCTGGATCTTCTTGAAGGCGTCCTCGCCGTTCACCACGCTCCCTCTGCGCTTTCGCGCTTCTGCGACCTTCTGACGCGCCAGCGTCAACTGATCCATTGCAGGAGTCGAGGTCGGACGCTTCTCTAGGTCCTTGATGATTGCCGGTTTCGCCAGCGGTTGCGTCGTCTGGGTAGCGCGACGCTTGGGCTTGACGGGCGTGGCATCCTCGTCGCGTACAGCAGCGCCATAGGACGGGGGAATCGTGGAGGGAGCTTGAAAAACGTCGTCTGTAGACTCTGCGTCCGACGAGTCGTAGAAGTTCGTTCGGCGTGGGACGATAGGTGGCATAGCAGGTTGGGTAGAAGGGTGGTTCAAGAGGGGATGATCGTCGAATTCGAGGCCGAGGGAGTTGGTCACGGATGATCGGGTAGGGGAAGGCGTTCGTCGTGGCGGTACGCGCGATCGCGTTGGGTAGGAGCGGGGCGCAGTAGGCGTCGTGTCCGCTTCAGAGTTCGTTGCATCGGTGAAGACGTCTTGGTGAAGCGTATCCAGCGTGAAGGAGTCGTTAATGCGTGTGGGTTTGCGCACCGGGACGCGACGAGGGCTCGACGGTGCGGGCTTCGGCTTGCTCGCCTTCGCCCGCACCGGTTCCCGCTTCGCAGCATATCCATACTGGTGCTTGACACTCTCCCACTTGTCCGCCCAGTTCCTTCCCTTGAGCGTGCCCAGCTTGAGCAGCTTGCCGTAGTAGACGACCTCATGTGGATCGAGTCCCCGTTCGGTAAGAACATCGTTGTACGCCTTGAAGACGGTCAAGAACGTATTTGCGTTGCTTCCTGCGCGTTGTATGACAGCTTCTAGCAGCTCTATCTCATCGGGGGTGAGGCTAGCAAGCTCGGGAACTGAGACGGTCGAAGTGCGGGAGATGTCCTGAGAAAGTGATGCCGCGAGGTCAAGGATACGAGCGGGAGGAGATGCACGCGTAGGGTTAAATGGCGGCATAAGGACCGACCAGCGGGGAACGCGCGGGGCACGGGGAGCATACGCTACGCGACGCGGTGCTGGTCCTGGACAAGACGCGTTCAGAATTCATCAACACAACGTGATCGCCCACGTGGTGGCGACGGATCAACCGGTGACATCACCGACGGTGGACCCACAACGACACACTCAAGTTCAACTTCAACGCGGGTTCCGTCTATATTCTCCAGCTACATAGTAATGAAGAGCAACAACACAGCGGCACATATATACAAGCAGCAAAAGATCAAATCAATACATAAGTTAGTCCCCACAAGTCCATGTGTATGTACAGTCTATGTAGGTGGAAGCCGATGGGTAATCACGTCGGCTTGTAGTACACGGTCGTGAGGTATTTCTTTTGATACCGGGTCGTCGTCGCCACCGCCAGCACACCGTTCTTGATCGCGCTCGTCGACAAATGGTGGATCACGACGTGGCTGGGCACGGGGAGGACACTGGAATCATCGGCTAGGGGCGCGTCCGAGGTACCCGCGATCTTGGTCGAGGAGGTTTGGCCTTCGCGCCCATTCCAACGCGGTCCCGTCAAGCCCAGGGCGGCAGTGAGGTCGGTACCGCTGGCTGTTGTGATAGGAATTTCCGGCATAGGCACTTCCTCCTCGTCAACCTCGGCACGCGACATACGCATGTTCTGCCATTCGCGGTGACCACTGCGCTCATTGCGACTCGGGCGTTCCGACCTTCCAACGCGCCCGGTGCCGCGAGACGGGCTTCCACTCGGAGTGTGAGACGAGTTGACAGCGCGATAGTTAAGAATGAGTTTGTCCAGGTGACGCGGTAGACCGGGTGCTGGCGGGATGTTGGGCGCCGGTATGAACCCATCCACGACGATGCGGCCATTCTGATTCGAGTTGACGTGCGCCTGAGACTGCAGATAGACCTCTTCCTCCTGCGCAGCCCGTACAAGCTCCTCGGGAATCTCCGACGTCCATTTGGACTTGCTCCGCAGACGCGCCTCCCCATCTACCAAGGCTAGCTCGTATGGATTCTCATTTCCGTCGTAGTCTGTGCTCGAGCCGGCCGTGCTCCAGAACGAGTAGCCGTTCTCGTGTCGCTTAAGCGGAACATCCCTAGCGGGTAGGGGTAAGGGTGTCGGCAGGGCAGAAATGATAGGTGCCTCGGGAGGTGTGGAAATGCCAACGTCAACGTAGTTTGCGAGTGAGCCTTGATCGTCTACAGTCGTAGGAAGATCGTCGGCGACCCTCCACTGATCATCGACAAGGAAGCGGATATGGTGCGTTCCCGGAGTAAGAGGGATCGTCGTATGGAACACCTCCGGCGCATCTGGGCTGCCAAGAAGCGTCAGCAACTACACGGACCATAACCGGCGCGAATACGCACTCCTGTTCCATGGTCGTCCGCCCCTGCCAGTTATCGTCGCCTGCGCGAGCCAGAAGTACCGTCTTCCCGCCGCCGCGCCATGTTATCTTTGTCGGCTCGAGCACGAGTTCCTCAGGGGCACCAATGCTCGAGGGTTCCGACGCGATAGTGGGCAGCTGCGGCTTCGCCTCCAAGCCCACGGGAATTGTTGAGTGCACGATGGGCTCCGTCGCCTTTGAAAGCGGCGTCATCGCCGGCAGCTTCACCGAGGGGGGCGGCGGCTGGTACGCGCGCGCGCCATGGGGGGACGATGCACGCGAGGACTGCGCGCTTCGCTGCCTCTCCTCGCGCTCTTCCTTCGCCTGTGCATACCTACTCTGACTCGGCCGCCGCATGTAGTCCGGGCGCTTCATGGGATGCACGACGGTCGTCTCGAGCAGATCCGTGGACATGAGCTTGTTCACGGGGCGCTCCGTGGGCGTGTCGCTGTTCGGAATCGCGATCGCCGCGCTGCGCGGGGGCTGCCCCTTGGTCGGCGCAGAGTAGAGCGCGAGGCTCGCGAGGTCGGGGAGGTCGAGGGACTTCTGTTTGCGCATGGGGGGCGGGCGGTGAGGGGAGAGGGAGTCGAGCCCGTCGGCGCCGTCGTGGTCGCGCCTCCGGTGGCGGTCGTGGTTGGCGTGCGAGGCCGAGTTGCCCATGGTCCTGGTACAACGAGGGCGGAGGCGAGAGGGCGAGGCTGGTGCCCGAAGACGTCTAAGACACTTCCCAATGACAAGGCCCGCCTTGGGCGATACGTTCTAATTACGTACGGCTCCGGCGGACCGGCCCAGGCACGCGGGGGCTTGGCCCGGTCCCGACGTCTTGAATGTTGAACTTTCGCCCATGTAAGCGGAGCCCCAGTCCGGGGGCTGGACGACCCAACGGGAGCCCTGCGATTGCACTTCGAAGTCGAAGAAGACGGGGAGCGGGACGAAACAAGTCAAGCGCGCTAAACTCGATACGGTCCGCGCTCCCGTTCCCATCCTAGCTGCCGCTAAATGTCCGAAGTAGTGAGGTAACGCAACTACAGATACTGTACAGGCTAGTATTACACGATGATGCTTGGTATAAATCCGCAGGAAAAGAGATTAGAAATGCACTTCCAAAGCTTGCGAAGGGTTCGACTCGATGGGACAATAGGGACACTTCACCAGCCCTTGCGTCTTCGGCAAGCGCTGCAAACTGTCCTTTGCCAGCACATGCCCACACTGCAGCATCATCGGCGGGTTCGTCTCTGTCGCCTGCTCCTTCGACACGGGGCACGCAAAGATGGAGTGGTACCGGTTCTCTGGAGGCAGAGGTATCTCGATCTAGCAGCGAAGGTCAGGCGAGGTACGCCACCAGCGTAAAGTGGGAACAGCTTACCGGAAGTTCGTCCGCCTGACTCCACTCGCCCTTGCCTTCGCGCATGACCTTGCGGGCTTTCTCGATGCGGGATAGCGCCCCGCTGCCCCCGATGTCGCCCACCACGCGCAGCGGAACCTGCCGACTCATGCCCATGCTGGCGCAGTATTCCTTGGCAAAGAGCGGCGCGAGGTCGGAGTGCAGAGTCGGCGACGCAAGGTCCGCGTAGGGTGATGCTTGAAGCTTGCTCAATGGCAGGTAGGCGACGCAAGTCATGAGGCGCATGAACTCTGTCGAGTGTTCGGCGAAAAAGGGTCGCAAGTGCGTGTTGGCATAAGCTATAGCAGGCAGGGGATTTGGCGGGTCGGAGGAGAGAAGGATGCGGATGTATTGCGAGCGATGCAGGTTGAATTCAAGTGGAGACCGTCGCACGCGTAGGAAGTCTCGATGACTGCGTGTCCAGCTGTACAGAACGAGTCAGTAAAGAGAGGTATGAAGTCATTCTGGGAATGATCACATACTCTAAAGCTGGCCCAATGTCCGCAGCTCGCAAGGCTTGCAGGATCTTATGCAGATCAACGAATTTTAACCGTAGTTCGTCCGTTATTGGGAAGCCCGATTCCTGCACGAGTGTCAGTCTTACGATGGGCTTGATAATGATGATATGCATACCGCAATGAATGTCTCCGCCGTCTCGAATTGGCCTGTGCGCAGAAGGTGGACGACCACCGTACGGTCAAGTGCCGCCGCCGATTCTGGGGAAACAAAGAGACCTGGATAAGATGGTATAGACGCAGTGAATTTCTAGTCGATTGCTATTAGATACTCTCGTCGTATTACTGAGCAGTGTAGGCGTACCTTGTCGAGTGCCTTCCCTAGCTTCGAGACAGCGTTGTACACCTCCTTCTGACGGTCGTCGATTTCCTTCTTCCGTGCATCCACAGTGCGAGAGAGCGACTTGAGCGACGAAGCAGATATGCTCCCAGCTTCGCACTGCGCGCGGGCTTCGCGTAATGACTGAAGCAGCGAGTCCAGCGAGTCCGGTACAGGAGGGGCCTTCCCCTTCCCAGTCGGGGATGTCAACTTCTCAAGCTTGGCGAGTTCAGCAAGACATGCATCCATAGTTGAGTAACGTGTCGTGGACGAGTTGTCCGCCTGATTCGAGTTAAGAGTGCGGCGATGAAAGTCGAGAGCAAGCGAGACGCACGTGCGGGTGAGCGGGCCGGTGGGACCGCTGGCCGAGAACGATGCGATCGCTCTGATCGCATATTGTTCTTTTCTATATCCCTCGTCATGGCCAGGTTCATCGTCGGCGATGAACTGGGAAACTTGAAGACTCTCCGTTTTGCATTGGGACAGGAGGGGGACGCTCCTCAACTTAAAACTATCCATCAAGGGTCTGTAGAAGGCTCTACGCGAGCCGTACAGGTCCTCGCCGTGAATACGGCGGATAATGAGACTATAGTAAGGAGTCACCCTTCCGTGGTGTCAGGACACTGATGTGTATTGAAGTAAAGACTGCAACGGGATACTCTGATGGGTCTGCGGCACTCTACTCGATAGGGGAGGATGATGAAGTTGAGGCTCTGTCCGAATGGAAGGAAACTCGCTTCAAGCAGCGCTATGTCGGACTGGGGCTGCTTGGGTCCTCGAAGTACGTTCCCTTCTTCCTTAGAAGTAGCGGGATGCTGAAGTTCTGCTAGATCAGTGCTGTCTTGTACTGCAAACGGTGCCTTGCGGCGCACCCGCGCGGCGGAAGGTCAGGTCGAAGCAGATATCGCAGCTCTGCCAACGCGCCTCTGCGACTGGAAACTGGCCCCCAACGGCGATGCTTTTGCGTACGGAGGCGACGAGGTTGAGGTCTCTGTGTGGGACACGGAGAAAGCCTTCACCGCTCCGCCAGTCGTCGTTTCCAAGCCCGCGCCGCCGGCAGGCAAGAAGCGCAAGCGCAACGATGTCCTCCTTCCTGGCGAGATATGGCGGGCTAAAAATGTGTGTCTGAAATTGTTGTCTCGTTGCCGTTCACTGACACTGCTAGGTTGCAAACGACAACCTTGGCTTGCGGCAACCCGTACACAACACGTCTTTGACGTTTATCTCGTCAACAAGCACATCTGCTCACGATATCGTGGCTGGCACCCAGTACGGGCACGTACGTCGGTACGACACGAGGGCAGCGAGGAAGCCCGTAGCGGATTGGGATAACGTCGTCAAAATCGGGGGCGTGAGGGCCGTACAGAAGGGACTGAACGAGCAGTAAGTTAGAATTCTCACAGCAATAATCTCTACTGACCTGCCCCTGCAGCGAACTATTTGTCAGCGATGCGGGCTGTAATCTCATGTCTCTTGACTTGCGAAATGGGCATGTTGCCTACAGCTACAAGGGTACGATAACATATTATGAAGTCTCTGTCCACTCGCTTATGTTTTGTTAGGGATCGCTGGTGCTGTGGTTTCGATGGCTCCTGCACCTTCATTGCTAGTCAGCGCTGCACTGGATCGATTGGTGCGGATACATAGTACCTTCTCGCCGCAACTCGGACAGCAAGACCGCAAGGGCGAGGTCCTGCAAAAGGTCTTCAGCAAGAGCGTCCCCACTGTCGTTGCCTGGGATCAGCGCGCTGTACAGCCGCAGACTGCTCTAAAAGATGCTGAGGAGGCAGAGGAGAAGGAAGAGACGGATAGATTATGGGAGGAGATGGAGGACGCGGACGACGAGACTTCTGCTAGGAAGAAGCAGCGTAAATAGACCCGTTGTACGCTGTATCGATGTGCTCCTTTCGCTCGCTGGCAGTACGGCTTTCGACTGTCTGGATGTCCAAGTTCAACATGTCTCGTGAGAGTGATGGTTGCATAGACGCGATCACTGGGGAAGCCGGGCCGCGACTTGCTGAACGCCTCCATCGCAGCGCGAGCGGCGTTCATGGACTACTTTTCCAAGTTCCTGCGCCAGGGCACGCAGCTCGTCCCGCAGAAGCCCGTCGACCACGCCCTTGAATTCCACCGCTCATGGCAGCTCGTGCGCGTGCGTAGCATCACCTCAGCCAATGTCCTGCCGTGCCAACTCAACCCCCGCGTAGCACACCCTCGAGCACCCCGATGAGCGCCAGCTGCTGCGCGGGATACGCTCTACGGAGGTCCCCACGCATCTGCAGTCAATGGTGGACGCGCTCGTGTGGGAGACGACGCGGACGGAGGAAGGGTACGTCGCGACCGCGTGTCTGCGCGTGATCCCCTCGCTGACGCCTGTATAGCGGGACTGGGGCGTGTATGGAGTACCTGCTGAAGAATGGTGCGTCTACTCTGCGTCGTGACGATGTATATCTGACTGTAAAACGCCAGACGTCCTCGGCACCCTCGTACGACTGAGCGAGGCTGATCGCCCGTTTGGCATCCAGGCCGAGGTCCTGCGTGCCGTCCAGAACATGGTCGTGCTGCTCGATGAGCAGTTCCTAGTCCACTCCGCCGTCCATCGCGCTGTTCTGAGGCTCCTGCGCAACTGCGTCGGCGATGACATTCAGGAGCAACTCGATGGCAGAAACAAAGTAATGGGTGCAGCGAAGAACGCAGTGCGCGTTCAACCATCAGAATACGAGGAAGACTGTAAGCACTTCCACTTGCAATGTGCGCTTGTAACTCACCCGCGTAGTGGTCAACCTCCTCTGCATCTTGTGCAGTCGCATCCGCACCCACCGCGAACTTCTTATGATCTTCTTCCACGATAAGCACTGGTACCGCTCCGAACCTCTATTCGCGGTCGAGGAAGAAGATGAAGACGATGAAGAGGAAGAGCATGCGCAGAAACTCGCTGAAGAGGCGCAGCGCGCTGGCTCTCCGACCCCGTCTCATGGCACCTCTGGTCAGGCATCCTCTGTCACGAAGAAACCCGAGTACGAATTCTTGCTCTTCAACTACCTGCTTCGCTTCGTGCACAGAGAAGGACAGATTGGCGACTTCGCCCGCGCAGGTTTGCTCTTCCTCATGGACGTCGCTATGTCCCCTGGCGAGCGTACGGCAGGCGACGACAAGGCTGATCCCGTCTCCAATGCCGCAGTCGCGCTCGCGGACTACATCATCGACGGCGATTTCTCCGAGGTCCTTGGCGCTGGTCTCGGCGCTGTATACTCACTGCTACCTTCCAAACTCGAATTCCGTCTACCGCCGGATACTACTCCTGGAAGCGGTATGACAATTGGTGCAAGCATGCCCAACACCGAAGAGGAAAAGCAGGAACTAGAGGAACAAAGGCAGCGCTCGCGTGCGATGGGTGTGGAAGATGCGTACAACCCCGACTTCAAGGGCCAGCTGGACCACTTCCTCAAACTTCTCGAATTTCTTCAGGATGTTCTCCGCCGCAACAGCGCGCATGACCCAGACGTTGCGTCCCCTATGGGACCCGCTATCGTGCAGTCCATCATGGACGCCGTCCGGCGGATCTTCCTGGAGAACGTAGTCTACCCATCTGTGCTGGAGTGCTCGGACGCGGACGGCAGCGCGGTCGCTGTCATGTCCTACATCGAGGTCATGATTCGTACGCTGCGCGATGGGCAGCTAGGCGACTTGCTGGTCGACTTCCTGATCAGCGAGGACAACGACGATGTCGTGCGTCGCCCACGGCATCAGTCGACGATCGACTTGGACGCATCAGCGCCACCACAGGCGAAGTCGGCGGACAAGGCCGCGAAGTCGCGAAGGCGCCGGAGTACTGCGATGGCCCTTCTAGAGATGGAAGCACCCGACGCGCGCAGACAGTCAGAGTACTTCACCGCGACGGTGCGATTCACGCTAAAGGACTTGCTCCTCTCGAACTTGCGCTCGAAGTCGCAAGCGACGGCGACCTCGGCATTGCAACTCTTGCAGACCATGCTTCTGCAGCACTCGCAGCTATGTGTGGAGAAGCTGCTCATCGTCACCTCCGACCCTAAGGCGACTTCGTTCCCCTTCCCCTCACTGAATCCGAAAGCCATATCTGGCTCGCATTTGGACGATGATGAGGACCCCTTCAACCCGACATTCCGCCCTGAAGAGGACAAGGACGCCATACCGCCGTATCACCCATTGTTCTCACAACCCGAAACCACCTACGCGACGCACGAGCGCGAGATGGGGTTGTACATGACTTTGATTTCTCGGGTCGACCCGTCTCATAGCGGCGACGCATTTAGCACCGGCTACGACCACTATCTGCGCGATGCGCTCATCTCGATCCAGAGCCAGCCGGCGTACCAGCTCGACATCGACGAGGAGGCACACAGGAAGCTGAAGCACAAGCTGAACGTCAACGACCCCGTCATCTCCACCCTGCTCGAATCCCTCCGCAAATTCTTCTCCAACACGCCAGAGTACAACATGACACTGACGGGCGTGGTCGCGACGCTCGCGCATCATCCTGATCGCTCGTTAGCTGGCTGGCTCACCTTCGCCCACAACGAGCTGCCAGACAGCGCGAAGCAGGGTGAGTCGGTGCCTGCCCCGATGGACGATGGCGACGACCGGTCCATCGACTTCAAGGTGGAGAACGACCTCGCGAAGGACCTCGTCTTCCTCCCCGCCTCCAGCGTTGACGACGACTCACGCCCCGTGGTGCACACCATCTACCACGGCCTCGTCGCCCAGCTCGAGCGCTACCGCCAGGTCGTCGAGAACTTCGACCAGTACCTCCGCGAGCGGCGGCAGGGGCTGCTGTTCTCGGAGAACCTCTCCGACGCGCTCAGCCTCGCGCTCGAGATCTCGGGCGATCAGGTCGTGCCCGTCGTGCATCAGGAGCCCGTAAGGCAGAAGCAGAAGAAGCCGTCGACGGGGTCGTCGTTCGTGTCCTTCTTGCAGGATCTTACGCCTAGAAAGGTCAGGCCGCACAAGCCGAGTGTCTCGCAGGAGCCCATGACGCCTCCGCGGCGCGACACTGGGCCCTCGAACGTCTCGGCGAGCCCCTTCGGCCCTCACTACCGCCGTACGAGCTCGATCAACGTGGAGCCCTTCGTCGCGCCTGCGCCAACTTCAGGTCCCTGGACGCCCGCGAAGTCGTCGAAGACGTGGGTACCCGAGGACGAGGACGTCTTCACCTCCGGGTGGGGCGAGCGCACGGAGGCGCAGGCCGAGCCCGAGCAAGTCGACGAGGCACAGGAGAAGCCGCCGACGGTAACGCTGTCGCAGTTGTTGGACAATGTTGTTATTCTGGAAGAGAGCATCAAGGAGCTGGTGGCTGTCATTCATGCGCGGAGGAGTTTGGGGATAGACTCGGTTCGGTATCTGTAACGCAATGTCATGACTTGTATGGAGCATATACTTAGATCAAGGATGTCCTTATTATTCAATGAACTTGTCAACACCAAAGATAGCAAAGTGATAGCATAAGTGGGTACAGTTACAACGATGAAGAGCAAGAGAAACAAGGCTATGGTGTAAGGACCACTACCTCCGAGTCTTTCCCTTCGACCTCGGCGCCTTCTCCTTCGCACCTCCCTTTCCCTTCATCAGTCTGTCCTGTATCTTTGCAAACTCCGCATCGTCGATGTCAGGCGGGTCCGGGACGCTCTTTTGTCGTTTCCGCGGGCTGGCTTCCTCCTCCTCATCCGCCTCCGCCTTGCCTCTCTTCTTCCCCTTCCCCTTCGTCTTCGGCGGCTCCGTATACTTTGCGGCAAGGTCGTCGAGGAAGCTGCTGGACATGCTCTTTTGCTTCTTCTTCAGAATCAGCGCCTGCAGAGCGGATGTATCCTCCTCTTCGTCTGCAGCGGCAGCCTTCCCTTTGCCCTTCCCGCGTCGCTGACCTGTCTTGCCGCTGCCGTAGAACTCGTCCCAGACGCCGAGCTCCTTGGCCAGCTTCTCCGCCTCTGCCGCCTCCTTGTCGCTCTGCTTCTTTCGTACGAGCCGCGCCTTCTCGTCCTTGATGCTCTTCTCCCAGGTGGGTAGCTTGGGGATGTCGCCGGACGTGATGAGCTCGGTGATGATGCGCATGAATCGTGGCTCGTCGTCGATGGTGGAGTGGGGGATGTGGTTCATGATCTCGCCGATGTCGCCGTCAGTCTCGATGTAGGCGGCCTTGAGATCTGTGGTCTCTTCGGAAGAGTCTACCCAGCCGATTAGACCATGAAATTAGTAGTACAGTAATAGATCACGCACTCTGATACTCCTTCTTCATCTCGTCGAGCTTGCCACGCGTGACACGATCGAAGAGGTCCTCGAAGTATGCCTCCCAGCCATCCTCGTCCACATCGCCAAAGCCCTCGTCTGTAAGCCCCGTCTGGTCGTATCGCTTGCGGCGCTTGTCGTCGCTGAGCACCGCATACGCGAAGCCGACCTGCTGGAACTTAAGCGCGGCGTCTGCCTTGACCTTCTCGCTCGAGTGGGTGTGCTTGTCAGGATGGTGTACAAGCGCAAGGCGGCGATATGATTTTCGTATCTCCTCGCCAGTGGCGGTCTTCGTAAGAGAGAACACGGAATAAAGGTCTACTTCCTCCTCGCCGGGGAAGAACTGAGTGATTGGGTCGTCGCGGTCCATGATGGTTGGAGAGTGGCGCGTAGCGTGACGTGATTAAACGTGACGCGACGCGTTTACTCGGGCCGGATCACGGGACGGCGCGGCCATCTCCATCCTCCTACGTTCATCTCGCTCCGCTTATTCCAGGCCTGGAACAGCTTGGGTGATCATAGAAACCTCGCAACTGGACATGCAAGTCGAAAGATTTCACTCGACACTCGAGACTCGCAGAAAAGATTACCGGCTTCAAGTGCATGCACTGCAATGAATTCGGAGCGCCCAGCGCGAAACGACCGTTGATACGACCGCCGAACGCTGAGACGCCTTCTCCTGCGAATTAGCAACGTCCTTACCACGGAGCGCAGACATCCCGATGTACCTGCTGCCATTTGTATGGCTATCAAAGATCGTCTACTATGCGGCCTGTGTCAACTCAATACAATGCTACGGTGGCTCCAGTGCATGCCCCTTTCCTCTGCATCGTCCATATAAGACTCCGAACATGGCAAGCTTGTGCTCAAGTGTCTGGATAACTCCCATGTCGTTCCGAGCGGAACAGCCAATATACCATCCCTTAGACGCTCTCCATGTCTTTAATCTACAGGATGCCGTCATTCAGATAGGCGTCGAGCTTATATTTTACAGTGCGTAGTTTTTCCCCCCACTTGACTGTGCTCTGTGCGTCCTGACGCATCCCGCTACCAGCTATACAAACAACCCTTCTCATCGCCGCCATGAGGACCTTCGCGTAAGCGCGGCATCTGTCCTTGAAGCGAGCCCATCGATTCATCTGCATAGCCGGCGGAAAGGACAATCATGGACGACGTTGGCTGTCATCATCGCTCTTTTCGTGTCTTCGACCGTCGTCGTTGCCACGGATATCGCATTTTGGACCGTCCAAATTCCTTCGACAGTCCGTCCAGCTCGACATAAACCCCCTACGGAGTTGCTCTTCCGATTCAATATCATTCTAGTGGTTACCCGCCGCTGCATCGTAAGTGGCCGTCCTTCTTACTCGTTCGGCATGACTTGACAATATCTTTTCCAGTATTTGTTGAGCGATGCGATAGTAGTTTGGCGCGCCTGGGTCTTGTGGCCCAATAGCCGCCTCGCAAAGTCAATCTTATTGGCATGCATGTGCTGTAGCACAGGTCAGTCTGCTTTCAACTCTCGACGTGCAAGTCCCACTTAACTTTCCTATCTAGTCGGCGCCATCCTCAATGCCGTGTGGACTATCCAAAATGACCGATCCATCAATACGCTCCCCAGGATCCAATCGCTTGCCCTCACAGTTCCGCTATTGGGCACCAACATCATCGCGACGTCGCTAGTGGGTATTCAAGTGTGGTAAGTGCTTAATCGCGGCGTGCTTGGTGTTATTCGCTCAGGTCCTCTATCAGGTACTACCGCCGCGATATCAAGGGCTCCCTCGGCCTGTATACGCGCAAGAGCCAAGTAGAGAGGGTGCTCGTCCTGCTCGTTGAATCAGGTTGCTTGTATAGTCTTCTTTGGGTGCGTCGCACTGTTCCCGCGCCTCCGCCCCCGCCCTCAGTTCGTATCAGGCTGTCTACCTCACCTTCCTCCTCACGGCCGGGACGGGCGGCTCCACGGTGACAAACTACGTTGGCACTGCTATCCATAGCATCTCGGTACGTTAGTTGGGCTCCACGATGCGAAGAGCAAAGGCGCTCACGCTATCTAGGGAATCCATCCCATCGTCGTCGTTCTGGTCGTCATGCACGCTACCACCGCGGAGCACCTGATTGACACGGCGCAGGTATCTCATGCGCTACACTTTGTAGATACGCAGGAGGGGCGCATCGTGGGACTGAGTAGCGGGTGCATGGATCTCGGCGATGGGAGCATGGTGAATGGTGTTCTTGCACGGGACCACGTTGGTGAGCGGAGGGCTTCATCGGCGGAACAACGAAGCGCCCATGCTTCTGCCAGCCCGGGTCGTATAGATCAGGAGCACGAGGGCCCTATGATGACCTATGTATCTCGCTCGCGACGCTCCCTGTGCGACTGATCACATCTCGAGAGCAAGTTAGTCCATCGCTTCCTGCGAACATTGCGTCTGACCACTGATTCAAGTATCCAACCTTGATATACCTCTACGCCTGTCGAAGCCGCCATCCTACCCGTTACCATACCCAAGACCACGCTCGAAAGGCATTCAGGTAGGTTCTCCCGACTCAAAGTTCCTTCCTGCGCCCTTTCTTCAATGAAAGATCAAGGAGTTCGCGACCCTTATGGCGGCTTGCGTGACTTCTCCCGCGATATCACAACGTGTGACGGGTACCTGCCACACAGTCGTCTTTGCCCCCACGCGAAGAACGTGATCCATCTGCCCGTCACACTCGAAGACCAACTCATAACCTTGAGCGCATGCGTCTAGTGCACGAGGATCCCGCTGTACATGGCAGATCCGCTAGTGACGCTGAGCTAGTCCCTCGCTGTACGACGATCATCTACTATTTCGTGCAGGACTATATAATCTCCGTGGCTCCTCCGTACTATGCAGCAATCAAGAACGACCATGTCAGCGACCGCAAGCAATGTGCTGCAGCCCCACGATATCCGAGTGTTGAGGCATGTATACTATCAGACGGGCCTCAGCCTCCTCTTTTACGGTGTGTTCCATCGATTTTTCCTTGGTCCCGCGTTTCTGATAAATGAATGTACAGGCATGCAATCGACTCTCACTGTCGCCACTGTCAGTATCCTCGCGTACGTTATCCATATCTGGTTGTGAGTCTATAGTTGACTGACAGATATCCACTAGGACCAAGGAAGGGCGGTCGCGCTGGATGCTTGCCGCCATTGTCGCATTGTTTGTTAGCTCGACCGTCGAAGCGGCGCTCATGACAGTCTTCTATCCGCTGCAAATGCCTGGATGGCTGGGAAATTCTTTGTGGACGGGCGAGTTTGTGGCCTTCATGAACCGCATAAATGCTGCGATAGCTGTGTTCAAGCGGTTGAATGTACGTGCCGATCTCACCTGCTCTAAGCTGCTTGCTGATGTTACTGCAGTACATCATGAGCGACACGATCGTCGTGTGGCGGGCCTGGATATTATGGCCTGATAGTCGCTTCGCCAAGGGCGCGCTGCTCGTATGCATGTGCGGGAGTGTAGGTGCGTATCTGCCGAGTTAATAGGTAAGGACGACGCTAATGAAGTATTTTCGCAGTCGGCGCTGTCACTGATTGCGTGTGGATTCTCAAACCTATAGGGGTTTACCAAGTGTCAAACGCACGGACGTTAATGATCACGATTCCCCTCTTGCTCACCAATCTCGTTGCAACAACGCTGATAGGCGCTCGAATCTGGTTCGTACCGTCGCCATATGAGCCTCCCAACCTGACTCATATGGCAATAGGTGCTATCGTCGGGATATAAAGAGCGGACTCGGCCTCTCGAAGAGGACGCAAGTCGAAAGTGTCCTGTACCTACTGATGGAATCAGGCGCCCTTTACTGCATTGTTTGGGTGAGAAGTCTCCTACTTCGAGACGTACGACGCTAGGGAGCTTACTGCGCATCGCGTCGATTGTCTTCCTCGTCCTGAGCTACATATCAAGAGACGACACGCTCAGTCTTCTCCTGCTGACTGGCGTCGTCATCCATAACATCGCGGTGAGCGCCTTGGAATCCCCTGACGCCAGATCAGACTAATTCTTTCAGGGCATATACCCGACCATCGTCATCCTCATTGTCGCCTATGGAAGGAAAGCGCAGACGGAGCTGCGTGCGCAAGTATCCCACGATTTGCGCTTCGCGCTTTCACTTGATGTGCTCTCGGAAAGAATACACTCAAGCAACATGGGGATCGCCGCAGACAGCGTCAGCCTGTCTGTGCTATCCAATCACGACGAAGACCCTCAGCCAACGACATCGCGGAGCTTTGCTAACTCGCTACCGGGCTCGCCAGATGCCCAACCTATGGCGCGTGACTGAAGGCCTCTGAAAGGTATCTTTGAGGGTCGACGAGGACCCGAGGGTGCGTCCGTTTTTACTGGGGATGTTTTCTGTGCAAATGTCTAACGTACGCGTCTAGAATGGGTTTATACGAGTACCAGCGGTTCCATTTGCCTGTCATGTAATTTAAGAATGCCCATGGGACAACACAGGCACAGTTCACACCTTATTCTCGACCTTCAATGTGCTTCTCCCGTTGCAGGTCACGAGCCTTATCATATGCTGGCCCACTTCCATTGATGCTTGGGAGCGTCTAGGTGGAGAAGCTCGTTCTGATCACGGATCGCACCGGTTCCATACAGTGAACCATGTTACGCCAAGGTTGCTGTAACGCTTCGGTTAATCTTCCTGCAGTTTATTCTCACTTTACAGCTATCTTGGTACCCTTCCACCGACCTCTCAGACGTATATAAGACTCGCGGGTGGACGACGTTACGCCTTTCGGCATGACGACCACGACATACCACCCGCTGAGGGGTAGCGATTTGCATGATATCAAGTACATTTACAGTGAAACGGCGGTCGCCTTTGCGTTTTTTGGTACGTCCTCCGCTCGGCTTTTTTTCTACTCCTTTGCCGCAATGACAGAGGTCGACTAACTTCAGGATTGAAGGCATACAGGCTACACTCTCTATCGCTGCCGCAAATGCCCTGATGTACGTTCTCGCCTTGCGAAAGATACACTCATGCTGACAACGTCTGCTCAAAAGGGCGAGGCGAGGACGATCACGTTGGACGCTGGCCGTCATTCTGAGTCTCTTGCTCTTCTCACTCATCGAGCTCGTCGGCCATCTTGTTTATTATCTGATCCAATTCCCGGCGGGGTTTGGGACGTCGGTCGAGGATATCAGTGAGCTTCTCAACCGCTTGGTAATTTTGAACGTGGTGGCCGAGCGCGTCAATGTGCGTTGGCAGTCTATCTGCTTAGTGTTGGCGTCGCTGACCTTCTTCGTAGTATGTCTTGAGTGACGCGATTGTGATATGGCGGGTATGGGTTTTGTGGTCAGACAGCCTCGTCGCTAAGGGCGTCTTGCTGGTGTGCATGGGTGGAAGCCTCGGTGGGCCATCTATGCTTATAGCCGAGGGTGTTGACTCACGAAGCCCTGCGATTGTAGTCGGCGCAATTATCAATACTATCTGGACTGTACGCCCCGCTACGGCCTTCCAGACCGCGAAGTCTAGGGCTCTGGCTATCACCATACCATTTTTGTTCACGAATGCTGTTGCAATAATACTCGTCGGCCGTCGAGCATGGTGAGCAAATCCACTCGAATGCAACCGATACATAATACTGACGACGGTTCGACAGGATCTATCGTCGTAGCGTCAAGCAGAGACTCGGTTTGTCGACGAAGACCCAGATAGAAAACATCCTATTTCTTCTGCTGGAATCGGGGTCGATTTATTGCCTCGTATGGGTAAGTGCGCTTGTCCTTCTGTATATTGTTTCTGAGGCGGCGCAGGTCGTCTATCTCGTATCAGAATTCACTGCAGGAGCAGACACGTTCAATCCGGTGCGCATCGTCGGCACTGTCGTTCACAACATTTCGGTACGCTTTATGTGCATCAAGGATCCGCATCGTAAATGATTTCACAGGGCATCTATCCTACTATCGTCATCCTCGCAGTCACCCACATTGGCTCGACGCAGAGTCTGCTAGGCACAACACACGTCTCGCAAGACATCCGCTTCATCGACTCAACAAGTCACCCAGAAAGGACGTTCGGCGACAGCACAACAGACGCTGAGATATCTGGCCAGACGCACAGCAATGACGCTTGCAAGTCGGTTGAGTCGTCGAGCACCCGAGGACTGTCTGCCGCGGATCGCACCGAGCTGGAGCTGTGCGAAATCAGAAGAATATCGAGCGAGCGAGACAGCCTTAGGTCTACGGAGTTGACGACAAGGTGCGCTTCATCATTTCCAGAATCCCATCTGCATCTGCAGCTCATCCTCATCCTCAGAGACACCCTTGGCGAGGGTCTGTGATCTTGAAGACAATGTATAAATACACCGATATGTAATATACAGCTCTGTATGTCCATCCCCTTGTACTGCCCCTCTTTATGTACGCTCATACGACGTTGAACCTGACCTGGGGGTTCAAGGTAAGACCGACCTCCTGCCCTCCTCCAGTCGCCGGGCAGGTCGCAGAACCGAACACCATCTTGACATCGCAGTCATGATACGCGAAGCCAACGCCGTGCGGGCTGAAGGTATCGGCGCCGTGTGGCAGAGCTTTGCAATCGGCGTCATCCCTGCTACGGGGCTTGGAGAATGGCCGTGATGAGGGACACATGTCGCAGCGCGCAGACGCGGGACCGGAGAAGGTGCCCGCGCAGCAAGGGCAGCAAGCCTGGGCGCCCTCCCTGAGAGAGACTCAGAACGTACGCAGCCTGAAGGAACTGAAGGCGTACATGGAGTTAAAGGTGCCAGAAAGGCACGCCTTGCACTTCGATCGACCAGCCTGTTCTTGATACGTGCCAGCGGGACAGGGCATAGCGCGAATGGCGGCGAAGACGTTGATGTATGTGCCAGGCTCAGCCTCTATGCAGCTTCTCTGGCCAGCCTCTGGCGTACCACCGATGAGCAACGCACTCATACATGCAAAGTTCAGATAGTGCATACCTGGCTGGTAAGAGCCCAAAGCGCATGGTTCGCAGCTGGATTGCCCAGTTGATAACAGTCCGTTCGATGAGAATGTCCCCGCCGGGCACAGGCGTTCTCGAGGGAGGGCGAGTGCACTGCCTAACGCCAGAACGAACACAAGGAAGCTGGAGAGCATCGTGGAAGGGCGATCGCCTTGACTTTGCAGAACAAGAGTCAAGAATTCCAGGGAGCTGGCACAACTTGCGCGGGGTCGACCGAGAGTGGCAAGAAATCCACGCTAATTTCATGCTTAACCTTTATATCCCTCACCAATGACAGATGGATGCCGCCGCTGTCGCCGGAGCGAGCCTATCCGCGAGACAGTATAAGACATGCCGTCGCCGAGTGCGCACCCACGTCTTTTTCGGCGGGCGTCTCGACGATCTACTTCCGCGGAGGCTTTTATGGCCGCCGGCATTTCCCGGGAGATAACAGGGGTAATCATGAGTACAGTGGACTAGGCAATTGGGAAACGTACAAGTGTACAGGTCGTAGAAAGGAACCTAATCCAACTCCCCCTTCCCTGCCGCTATCAACTTTGCAGCGGCCTCCCGGACGCCATCGTGGCTGTGGTGAGCCAGCATCGTCACCTCCCACAATGCCGACGACCGACTGAGTGGGTCAACGAGCGTCGGGTCATCCAGCGCGGCGCCAAATATGCTCCCGGTGGCGGACAGTCCCGTGGCCACCGTGACCTTGCGCCCGCGCACGCCATCGTAGCCGCCCTCGTCGCCGCCGTCGCCGACGATCATGCCCTGCAGGCGAGTGTCGCGGACGGTGAAGGTGCGCACGACGTCAAGCGCTTGCACGGCAGCGGCCGCAGGGAGGACGAGGCAGGCGGTGCAGAGGCGTTTGGCGAAGGCGGGCATGAGGGCGCGTGGGGGAGGATGCTTGCTGAGCATGGTGAGGAGGAGGTTGGCGATGTCGTTGGGTGAGGATTGAATGCCATGGGCTGAGGAGTGCGGCGCGTAGGCGACGTGCATAGATAATGGGATGGTGAGGGCATATAGTCTGGTGTAGAAGTCGCTTAAGTCGATGTTCAAGGCCTCGCCTAATTGAGTGGTTAGCAATCGTGACATTGAATACGACGTCGGAACTGACCTTGCCCCGAAAGCAACTCGAAGGCGGTGTTGATGCACAGTAAACGAACGTAGAGGTCGGCACCATTCTCATGATCAGCGTCCTGCTCGCCAGCGGCCGGTGCGCCTCGACCGTCCACAATCTCCCGCAGCACGGCCATTAGGTCACGGAAGAATTCGATGTTGACGAGGTGGGCAAAACGAGCGATTCCACGCAGTGCTGCTGGCAAGAGCGGTGTATACGTCGGCTGCTTCAGTATGCGGAAGTATAGCACGAAGATCAACTTTAAGGTCTCCGTATGCTATTCCACGATATCAGCGACAGTGTCACGGAGATAAGCAAGAAACGTACCGTTGCTTGCCGCTCTTCCCGGTCAACAACCTCCTCCGCCTCTTTCATCTCCTTCTCAATCTCCTTGCGCTCCTTCTCGTTCTTGCGCGCCTTCTTGCTCAAATACGGCTTATCCCCCTTCTTGCCCTTCTTCCCTTTCCCCTTTCCCTGCTCTTGTTCCCGGTCCACGCGACTTTGACTCGCGCGCACATTCCCAAGCTCGCGCATCAAGCGCAAATTCGTCAGGCAGCTGAGCGTGTTCGGGTGCACCTGGAAGTGCTTCTCCTTCACCATACGATTGATGAGGCGGACGAACTCGAGGGAGGGCGTGCCGTACTGGTCAGCGCGGAAGACGGCGTTGATGGTGGCAAGGCAGAGGTCAGAGGAGGCGTCCCAGGATTTCTTGGAGAGGCGGGCAACGATGCAGCTCATGAGGTTGGTGCGGAAGTTGAAGTGGGTGACTTCCTTGAGCAGGGCGCACATAGACTGCAAGGCGACTTCCGCAAGTTCGGAGCGGGCTATATGGTGAATGTCAGCATTTTTGGAGCATTGACTTCAGCAGAAGCTCACCCTTGATCTCGGCTTCTAGGGCGCGCAAGTAAGCCTGGTACACGCCGACTAGGCCCTGCTCGTATTCGCGCTGGCGTGCGACCTGCTGGCTGACCTTCTCGGCCTTTTCCTTGTCAGTCAGGGCGCGTATCCGGTAGCCAGGGATGATGTCCTTGAAGACGGCAAGCTGAGATAGGATGGCCAATTTTCGGATGATGGGGTCATTGGGTACGGGCTCAGACTGCGTGGGGGTGGTGATGCTGGGCAGGGAGAAACTATGCAGACGCTTAAGCAGACCTAACTAAAGGAGAGGTCAGCCGAGAGACGAGCGGAGGGGTGGAGGCACGTACGCTGTTCTCCGGATCGGCTACAATGTCCTGGCAGATGCTGGCAATCTGATCTTTCGCCAGTTGTAGTCGTGCTTTACGCGACTTGGTGCTGATCACGTCGGCAACAGCCGGACGACCGAAGCGTGCGCCAGTCGAGACGTCTTCGACGTTGTGCTTCGGTGGAAGCTCTCGCTCTTCTTCTTCAGAGGACTCGTCTGTGTCTTCGCCGGATGACAGGGGTGCTGCGGGCTGAGCTCCAGTCTTCTGAACGCGTCCGTCCGCTAGTTTGATCGGAAGGCGCGAGATGGCGTTCGACTCCTTCGGAGGCTTGAAGGCTGCGCGAGGGGCAGCTTCATAGGGCATCTCAGCATCTGAGTCAGAATCCAGCACGTCTTCATCGTCTTCGTCGCTGAGGTCCCCTTCATCGTCAGGTACGTCGGAGCTCCAAACCTGGCCATCGTCCATCTCGCCATCAGAGTCGATGGAGGGTAGATCATCGTCGACGGCGACCTTGGGGCGCTGAGGTTTGTGTAGCTCGTGTAATCTCTGGGTCTCTGATTTGCTCCTGCGAAGGAGAGTCAGATGAAGTAAGGTGACGGATCGGGCGACGCACCGTGATATGGCTTTCGCATCGAGCGATGTCAGAAAGGTAGCTGCCTGGCCATAATTATCCAGCAGCTCCAAATTCTCCTCTGACACATCTCCATCGCTATCGTCGTTCGCAGTAGGGGGAAGGGGAACCGTCTTGCGCTCCGACGCCTTCACTTTCTTGGGCGCCTTCTCCTTACCCTTCTGGCTCAGCTTGCGCTTCTTCGCTGGAGCCTACGCGTAAAGTCAGCATCCCCTTCAGTTCCACAGCATGTCACGCACAATATTCGCCGGTGCTGAGCGCGCGGACCGCTTTTTAGTGCTGGGAGGCATGGCCGCAAAAGTTGAGCGCGTACCCGTGATCGAGTGTGTGATCGATCAGTGACCAATGGCATTAGCGCCGAAGCCATGACAGTGATGTGGGGGAATATCACATGTGGCCGCCCTCAGCTCTATAACCCCACCGTCGCCTGTCCGGCAACACCGGTCTTCCCTCTTGATTCACACTCTCATGGCGACCAAGGAGCTTAGGCAGATTACGAGGGAGGAGGTCGCGAAGGTGCGCATCTCCCACCACTTCTTTAGCAGTCACTGACGTCGGCATACAGCACAACAAGGAGGGGGACCTTGTACGTTGGATGCAGCCGAGAGGGACGTCCCATGCCCATAACCGTTTCAGTGGATCATTGTGGATGCCAAAGTCTATGACCTTACCAAGTTCAAGGACTTGCACCCTGGTGGCGCAAGCGTACTGCTAGACCCCGAGATTGGTGCGTATTCCCCGCCGAGCTGCTTCCGTCGATCTGGGGACTCACACACCGTTCTCAGCCGGTCAAGATGCTACGGATGCCTTCTACTCCCTGCACCGCCACGAAGTTATCGCCAACCCCAAGGCCAAGCGACTTCAGATCGGCACCATAGTCGATGAGGAAAGCATCTGCACCGACAGCTTCCTGCGCGGCGAGCCCAGTCCCGTTCCCTACGCCGAACCCTCATGGCTGGCGAAGGGCTTCAAGAGCCCGTACTTCACGGAGGTACGCGGTCCTACGCTGGGTACCAGACCTGACAGCGAGCGCTGATGCTGCGTTGTCCAGAATCATCGCAAGTTCCAAAAGGCCGTCCGTGTATTCTGCGAGAAGTACATCATCCCCGATGCGCAGGCACGCGAGGAGGATGGAAAGAGGCCTAGCCAAGAGGTACTAGATAAGATGGCGTAAGTGAACTCGACCACCCACCTGCTTCTTACTCATGAATCCCGCAGCGAAGTGAACCTACATGCCATGCGCATGGGCCCAGGCAAGCACCTGAAGGGTCTCACGCTTATGAATGGCCTTGTCAAGCCAGAGGAGTACGACTATTTCCACGAGGTATACACGCCTCGCTTGCACATCACTACAACAATTACTGACTTGCCACAAGCTTATCATCACCCAAGAGATCGTCCGCTGCGGCGCTCGCGGCTACGGCGACGGCCTCCTCGGCGGCAAAGTCATCGGCCTCCCACCCGTCCTCAACTTCGGCTCCGACGAGCTTAAAGCCAAGGTCGTCCCCGAGGTTCTTCAAGCCAAGAAGTTCATCTGTCTCGCCATCTCTGAGGCCCAGGCCGGTTCCGACGTCTTTGGCCTGCAGACCACCGCGGTGAAGACTGAGGATGGCAAGGAGTGGATCATCAACGGGACGAAGAAGTGGATCACGAACGGGACGTTTGCGGACTATTTCACGGTGGGGTGTAAGACGGAGGATGGGTTCACGGTAATCTTGGTTGAGAGGGGGCCGGGGGTAGAGACGAGGCATATCAAGACGAGCTACTCTCCTGCTGCAGGGACGGCGTTTATCACGTTCGAGAGTGAGTTTATGCCTCCAAAATCACTTTGCTTGCTCATATGGTTTACAGACGTCCGAGTACCGGTTGGAAACACTCTCGGCGAAGAAGGTGGCGGCATCTTCGTGATGTTGAGGTGCGCTGCGCGCTCATGCCGCCAAGTGATTCTTTCGTAACCTCTACTATAGTAACTTCAATCATGAGCGCTGGGTAATGTGCTGCTCCTCCGCACGCGCTCAGCGTGGTATCGGTAAGTCCATTTCTTTCACCTCCAGCCCCTCATCATTTGTCCACATAACACGCCTTTGACTCTTCCCTCTAGTCGAAGAATGCCTCAAATGGGTTAACCAGCGCAAGGCCTTCAACAAGCCCCTCCACGCCCAAGCCGTCATCCGCAACAAGCTCGCGGGGATGATTCAGCGCACGGAGAGCGTGCAGAATTGGCTGGAGAACATCACGTACCAGATGTGCAATATGTCGTACGGGCAGCAGGCGAGTAAGCTGGCGGGGTGAGTGTTTATATTATCTGTCGGATCGCATGGTATTGCGTGTGCACAAGAATGTTGACTGACGGATATAACTCTACAGCCAAATTGCCTTCCTCAAGTCGTACTCGACGGCGTGCGCGCAGGTTACGGCGCGGGATGCGGTGCAGATCTTTGGTGGACGGGGTGTGACGAAGACGGGGATGGGGAAGCTGGTCGAGCATGTGAGTAACTCTGCCTCTTTTCTATATGCTTGGTATGTTAAGACTAATTCTTTCATAGTACCACCGTGTTATCGCCTTCGACGCCTTGCTTGGTGGCGCGGAGGACGTCTTGAGCGACCTGGGTGTACGGCAAGCGTTGAAGCAGATGCCTCCAGGTTAGTTCAGCGTGGAAGGCTATCGCTCATACTCACTGTTTTACAGGCGTGAAGCTGTAAATTCAGGCGCTATTTGCACGCAGAAGGAAGGATCTGCTTGGTTTTATGCCATGTTGCCACAAATGTTTTTACAACCTATGTACCCTGTAATAACATGTTGATACCTGATATAACTTTCCCCATCGATGAAGGTAAATCTTCATTGATGCCTTGAAAGTTGAAGCTCTGATGTAGGGCAGCGATCCTATGTGAGCTTTGAAGTAGATGTTGGCCTTCATGCATGTTACGTTGAGTTGGAAGCCGCGGCGATCGGCTCCCCGGTCCGCGTCCCTTTCTCGACGCGTCGACGCGTCTGATGCTTGTCTTCCGCGTTCATGCCCCTGCGCCATGTCACCACCACAAGCAACAATATGTGTCTCCTCTAGACACCATACTATCCGACCGCACCATGTAGTGCTGTTGACGATCATCGAGAAACTTTTTACTACACGCGAGAATGAACTGCCATCCGACTTCGTGCTGCATGCATATCGCATACTATTGCAAGAGATTGCTGAGGTGCGCATCTACTCAGATGGCGGAGGGGAGGTGAAATGGTGTGCTGAAATGACATGGATAGGTTGCGAAGCCGCGATCGCTCGAGGACCTCATGACGGAGCTCGCGCGATGGAAGGGAGAGGGGGATCGGATGGATGTCTCGATGTTCTTGGATGGGTTGGAGATGGAGGTGTGCACTATCCTGTCGAGCTCGAGACATTGCTGATGGGCACGACAGAAGCACCAGGAGCTCAGGTCCATGGAAGCTTTCAACGACTTCATGAGGCGTGCGTTCAGCTGTATAGCGGTTCGCGATCACTCAGCTCACGCGCATTCCATTGAGGCATCTCCACTTTCACGAAGAGCGCGGTAGATGAGGACGAAGAGGTATGCCACTATCCATCACTTGCACGTACTCTACTCACGCTCTCAAGAGACCGGCTATATCATGGTACGCCACCCATCTACTTACCTCCGGTCCCCCACTCAACTGCCCTCCAGGCTCGCCGATCCATCTTTGGCTTCTTCACACGTCGCATGTATATATCCTACTTGAAGCTCTCCCCTACAGGCGTTCGCAAGCTGCAGGACCAGTACTTGGCGTGGTGCACGAAGAAGAGGATTCCAGACAGCTATTCGGACCACGACAAGTCGTTCTTCACGAAGAACAGCATCCTGATGTTCAGGACGTCGGATGATAATAGGGCTTATGCGGTCTCGGACCCTTTGGAGATGTGAGTGTAGTTTTCCATGTACATGTTGTGGCGATGGAAGATTGACCGATCTGAAGTGCAGAGAAAGGGATGATTGTGGGAGAAGTAATGACGACGACAGACCAGCTGCATCAGTTCTTCAACCAGCGATTCCACGATGCAAACCAATCGTAAGCGCTTGCTAGTCTTCCGAACTGCACTTGGGCTCAGTGTCATCGCAGAGGTCTGCGGCAACATGATGCGCTTGCGAATGCGAGGGCTCATTTCTTGCGCGGCGAATATGGCACTTGTCGGAGGGTGCGATTCTCGGTCCTAGATGTGAATGAGCCTACTAACGTCATCACTATCCAGTATCTTGCGGACTGCATCCCTTTAGCGCGAACACTGGCCGATAAGGTTACACTGCAAGCCGCGCTTGGGTGAGTTTGCGCGTGTAAACGTCTCGTTGCGTGCAACTCATCATCCGATTTAGATTGCAGCATCGAATACCCCAAGACGACAGCGACCGATTACCTCTAAACGATATCCAGCCGCACTTGCACCCATTCGAGCTCCTAGCAGATGTGAAGAAGCTACTGAACGACCAACATGTCGGTCATGACGTCCCATCCTACTTGCAACAGACATTAACGGTCTATAGGGCCAACCACTTTTCTGCTCCTTCCGCCGAATTTTTGAAGCGATGGCTCTCTTCGACCAGTGGATTGAGCAGCACAAGGAAAACTTCATACCGTCCGAACAGTGGGGCCCGCATGCCGTGCAGTCGGTCGTCTGGGATGCGGCTGGCTGCGTGAGGGTAGCTGCGCTCGAGGAGCAGTCCGTGCTTGCTTTCACGAATATCGGGGACGTAGATAACAATCGCATCACCGTCCTGCTAAATCGAGCATATAAGGTGAGCAGGGTGTCGAAGGTCCGCTCGACGGTGTTCACGGTATGTATAGATAGCTCGTCAAGGCAGGTACTCAGAGGGCTTGACATTACTGCTTGAACCCTCTGTTTGGCGCGGCCTGACGATGCATGACTATACGGAGTGGTGCCATGAGATATGGCACATATTAGCCCTGCGTGCGTCTCGAAGGTAAGATACTCTTCGGTCTTCCGTTGGAAGAAAACTCATCCTCTGCAGAGGGCAAATGCACATGTACCGCGACTTCTTGATACCCAGAGCGCCCGAAGACTTCAACCCGAGGAACTACACCTTAAGCAATTCTTTGAAGAGGAAAGCGGGGATCATGGATAACTTAATCCACGTCATGTCGATGCGGGTACGTGGACGTCTCTGGCATACCGTCGAAGAAGCTAATCTAGCCGCAGGCGGTCGATCAAGCATCGTACACGATGGACAGCTTGCTGAGTGCAGTATGGCATACCGAGTTTCTCGGGCGCATGGACTTCTATAGACCGGCGATTATGCTTCTGGCGGATGTCTCCCTGGAATTCGAGATGGCAAGACGAAGTAGGAGGTTGATAGAAGAAATCATGCCCCAGGCAAGTTCGCTCCTGATCATCTGCGCACTCTACTCATCGCCCGTAGGTCATTAACGGTGATGATCTCGAGCAACGTGCTTTCGCATGCTTTATGCTCGCGCGGTGTATCATAGCGGAAGGGAAGCAGTCCAGTAAGCGTCCGTATATTTGACCGATTCACGAGACTCATACGCCTGCAGGGGAAGCGCTGCTTGAAGGCCTGCAGTGGCTACCTACGGCTGAGCAGGACTACAAAACCTTGGAGATGTACCAGTCGCAAATGGACGTACAGTATCTCATTTCCGTGATCTACCACAACCTGGATATGGAGGCTGAACGCGACGCGGCCGCGGATCGACACGCGGCAACCGCGCGTGTATTCAAGGCGCAGGAGGATGTTTTAGTTGACAAGGAGACGGAGGAGATCTTGGATGTAGTAGCGTCGATAGGTGCAGCATTAGCAGGACGATGAATGTATACCACGATGAGAAAAACCGTTGGAAAGACGCGCCTCGACGCGATGGCGGCGCGTGTTGAACATTGACACGTGATCTCGCGTGCCCAATTTCGCCTTGTGCGATGGGCGTCTTGCTCTTCTTGATCCAGCCCGTCGTGCTCTCATATACCTCTCTCCGCCATGGACGGGCCAGCCCCGGAAGAGGACTTTTCCTCGATACCCTTATCCGACCGACTCGTGCACAAGAACTGGAAAGCACGCGTTAATGCGTACGAAGCGCTCGTCAAGGCATTCCAGGCCTCCGCATCCGACGAGGATCCGGTCTTCAAGCCATACGTCGGGAATAGTGATTTGCTCAAGAAGATAGCGACGGACTCGAATGTTGTCGCGCAGGAGAAGGGGCTGGAGTGTCTAGTGGCACTCTTGAAGTTCGCTGGGGAGACTGCTGCGCGGACGCGCGAAACCGTCGTACCGGCACTCGTGGAGAAGGCGTTCGGTTCAACACGTGCGGGGACGAAGGCGCAGGCGACTGAGCTCGCTCTGCTGTATGTGGAGATGGAGAACGCGGGAGCTGGGGTCGTGGTACGTCTGCCCTGACTCGAGTATGATCACGAATGCTAACGCGTGTGCAGGCGGATATATTACCTGGCTTAAGTGCGAAGCAGCCCAAAGCGATCGCAGGATGCATCGTTGCGTTGAGGGAGATCATACGGTGCGTGATGAACCCAGAATTCCGCAAATAGTGGCTGACAGGCAAACAGATGCTTTGGTGTACAGGTTGCACCACCCCAGCCAATCATGAAGGCATTACCAAAGATGTTCGGCCATTCAGACAAGACGGTGCGCGCTGAAGGGCAAGCTCTCGTGCATGTGCTATACCAATATATCGGTGCTGGCATCGAGCCCGCTCTCGCCGATCTCAAGCCAGTGCAGGTCAAGGAACTGCACGAGGCATTCGAAGCGATGGAGAAAGATGGGAAGGGCAAGGGTACCCTGAAGCCGGAGCGAATGACGCGTGCGCAGGCGCGCGAGGCGGAAGCTGCGGCTGAAGCGGGCGAGGAGGCACCAGAAGCCGAAGACGAAGCAGGTATGCAAGTCTGGTCTGTTGAAGTGAGTTATGCTTACCCGACATTCAGCTGCTGCCCTAGACGATCCTCGCGCGTTTGCAGAAATCGTCGATATTGGCCCCAAGCTTCCACCGTCATGGCAGGGTCCCCTAGCGTCTTCCAAGTGGAAGGAACGGAAGGAAGCCCTGGACGCAATGGCGGAGTTATTCGGTGCAACTCCTCGCATCAAGGACACGGCCGAGATTGGTGACATCGCCAAGGCGTTGGCATTGCGCATACAATCCGACGCCAACGTCGCCTGTGTGCAGACCGCTGCCGCTGCGATGGAACACCTCGCAAAGGGCGTCATGGCACCGTTCGGTCGATATAGGGAGCAAATTGTACCTCCTATGATCGAGCGCTTGAAGGAGAGGAAAGCCAGCGTAACAGACGCTATAGGCGCCGCCCTCGACGCAGTCTTTTCCACAGTTCGTAGTTTCAACAAAATATTGCTCCTTTGCTCACTTGCCGCCAGACGACCTTGCCCGACATCATCCCCGACTTGCAAGCGGGACTCACTCACAAGAATCCTCAAGTCAAGGAAGGCACCTTGAAGTTCCTCAACCGCTCTCTATCGACAGCGACAACGCCCATCCAGTCAGCACAAATCAAACCCCTCGCAGAAACTCTCGCCACCTTGATGGAGGACAGCTTTGCTGGTGCACGAGACGAAGCAGCTATGTGCTGTGGTACCCTGATGAAGATGGTCGGCGAGCGGCCCCTCAATCCTGTCATGGATGGCATGGCGGACGTCAGGAAGGCGAAGGTTAAAGAAGCTTTCGAGAAGGCGACGGTGAAGTGTAAGGCTGGCGGTGGTCCGCCCAAACCACCTCCCGCCGCTGCGCCGGCTGCTGCACCAAAGAAGAAAGTCGCTGCCAAACCCCCTCCACCGAAGGCTGCATCACCTCCACCCGAAGATGAGGCACCGCCACCACCCAAGAAGGTTGCGAAGCCACCAGCACGACTCATGGTAGGACACTCGCAGAATTGTGTTCATTCGAAGTTGACGCATTCTCAGGCCAAGAAACCTGCTGCCGCTGGAGGAGACTCCGCCCCACCATCAGCCGCTCCTCCTGTCAAGAAGGCGCCTCCCGCTGCTGCCGCGAAGTCGTCGAAGCCTCCTCCACCAGCACCGGCAGGCCCTCTTGACACCTTCAAGTATAAGCACACCCCGGAGGACGCCGAAGCCCTGGCTGCCGACATGATCCCCTCCGAACTACTCACCAACTTCGCCGACTCCAACTGGAAGACACGTATTGTCGCCCTTGAGGAGATGGACTCGTGGCTCAATGGCGCTATAGAAGACCTCGATGCGGAAGTACTAGTGCGAGCTCTGGTGAAGAAGGGCTGGTCGGAGAAGAATTTCCAGGTCTCGGCTAAGATGTTCGGCATTTTCACTCGTCTGTCGGAGCAGTGTCCGTCTTTTGGTCGCTCTTGCGTTGCTTTGTGCACCGGTGGAATGGCGGAGAAGCTCGGCGATATGAAGCTGAAGAAGCCAGCTGGCGACGGTCTGATAGCGTTCGCTGAAAAGACATCACTACAATTCGTGCTGAACCAAGGTACATAATCACCTGATTAACGTCAGCGATTGCTCACATATCCTTCAGCATACGAACCATTGTCGAAGCAGAAGGCTCCCAAAGTCCTCGCAGACGCTATTGCATGGATCAGCACCGCGTTGACGGAATTCGGTATCGCTGGAATATCGTTGCGTAGTCTCATCGACTTCCTGAAGACCGGGCTCAGCAACTCGAATGCCGCGGTGCGTACGAGCGCTACCAAGACCATCGTAACCGTCAAGTTGTTCGCCGGCGCAAGTACGTTCGACGCTTTAATCCTACCGTCATGAGCTGATTAGCTCCCTCAGGTATTAAGGACCTTCTCGAGGATCTGAACCCGCAACTGCTGAACACCATCACCGCCGAGTTCGACAAAGCTGAGGGCACGCCTGCGCCGGAACCCACAAGGACCTCTAACGATGTAGCCCAAATGGCCACAACGTCGTCTGGAGGAGGGAAAGGTGGCGCCGCCGTTCCCGATGCACTCGACGATCTGTTCCCTCGCGTGGAATTGGACGGGTTGCTGAAGGGCACCACTATCCTCGCCGACGCGAAGGCGGATGCTTGGAAGGTGAAGAAGGAAGCTCTTGAGGGCTTGCAAGCCATCTTGGATCAAGGGTCCAACAAACGCTTGAAGGGCAACATGGGTCAGTCCATCAACCCTCGACTTTGACGTTTTCTCACTGGTCATAGGCGAGATCGGCTCCGTGCTGAAGGCGAGGGTGAACGATAGCAATAAGCCCGTGCAATCACTCGCATTGGACATCGTCGCGCGCATTGCGACAGGAATGGGCAAGCCCTTTGAGAAGCACTGCCGTCTCTTCGTGCAGCCCGTTTGCACTGTTCTCTCCGACCAGAAAGCCCCAACCCGCGCCGCAGCCCTTGCTACCTTGACGGCAATAGCAAACGCATGCGAGAGCATCGACCCATTGGTACCTGGCATCGCTTCCGCTCTGGAGACGCCCAATCCTCTGCAGAAGGGTACCCTCCTCCATTGGCTGGTCGATTGGTTCAAGGAGCATGAGCCCTCGCCTTCCCTCGACCTCAGCGCATGGACAAGTTCTATCGTAGTCTCCCTGGACGACAGGAATGCGGAGGTTCGCAAGGGCGCACAAGCAATGCTGCCCGCCTTGATCGCTGGCGCCGGGTTCGACCATGTCTTGCATGCAACCAACGCTCTCAAGCCTGCCTCTCGCACGTCTGCGGTGCCGCTGATCAACGCCGCTCGCCCTGCTGCAGCTGCCGCTGCGCCAGCGCCAGCACCCGCCAAGGCGGCCCCGAAGAGCAAAGCAGTGCCTGTACCGGCGGCGAAGCACGTCAGCCCTCCTCCATCGCCTCCTCCCGCAGCCGCACCAGCGCCTCCGAAGACTACGACTCGTCTTGGCGGTGTAGGTGTGCGACGAAAGCTGCCTACAGGCACTTCTAGGCCCGAGTCTCGCGCGGAAACACCAGTCGAACAGACTATGTCTTCATCTCGTCTACCTGGGAAACCCGGTCTTGGACTCAAGCGTCCAGGTGCCGCGCGCCCCTCTGTCGCTACTCCGCCCCCCTCAGCAGCATTGCCGTTCCACGGAACCAACCTTGATGCGAAGAAAACTCGTCTAGGGCGGGACGCATCGCGGTGGATTAACGAGGGAGGTCCTACGCGCAAGGACCTGGCGGAACTGCTTCAAGGCCAGATGGAGCCTCACGCATCGAAGGACCTCATAGCGAAGCTCTTCAGCCACGACCACAACGCCGTGAACGACCATATGCAGGGCCTCGGGATGATCTGCGAGCTGTACAATTCCGCGAGCAACGGCAACGACGCGGCTGAGATCATCTGTCTCGCCAACATCGACCTTCCCTTGAAATATGTATCTATCAAGATCCACGAGCCTCAGCCGAACCTCATTTCCAAGTGTCTCGACGCCGTGGACGCCATTATGGCCTTCATGAGGCATGTGAGCTACGAGCTGTCGGATGCGGAGGCGATCTGCTTCTTGCCAACCCTTGTGTACAAGGTGCGTTCAAAGACCAGCATCTCTATCGGTTCGCTAGCTAACATAAACTTTAGCTCGGGGATGCTCGGGAACAAGTTCGCTCGCGCGTGCAGCATGTCATCCAGGCGTCTTTGTTGTTCTACCCCTACAGCCGCGTCTTCCAGATACTACTCGATCACGGTCTCAAGTCGAAGGTCGCAAAAGCGCGGCAAGGCGCTTTGGACGAGATGGCTAACATCGTCACGAAGTCCGGCATGGGTGCGATGGAGCCTCACAAGGCATGCCCTACGATCGCTAGCATGATCTCCGACAAGGACTCCAACGTTCGCAAATCTGCGCTGACAGTCCTGAGGTATGAATTACCAGTTGCTGAAACTTGCCTATACTGACGTCACTCCAGCGAGGTCTATGCTCTCGTCGGCGAGAAGGTCTGGCAATATGTAGGACCGTTGTCTCCCAAGGATAAGACGCAGCTGGAAGAACGTCTTAGGCGTGTTGCTGGTCCTAGCAATCACGAGAAGCCGGAGCCGGAAGCGCCCACCAACCCGAAGATCTCGAGACTTGCTGGCGCTGGTGGCATTCCACGATCTGCATCCCCATCTTTGGGTCCGTCTGCACGAACACGCCTGGGAAGCATAGCAAGAGCCCCCAGCCCTTCAAACCCACCATCGTCGCGATTGACGCGGCCTGCATCTCCCGTGTCTGCGGGACCTCGTTCTGCTTCTCCGGCACCCAGTGTCTCGAAGGCGACGCCAACGTCGCCAAGTGGCATTGGGCGGCCAAAGAGCTTGCTCCCCGGGCCCTCTCGATTCGGCAGACCACGGACGAACCTGCCATCATATGCGAAGCCGACGATGCCAGAGGAGGCTCCACCACGAAGTTCGTACACCCGGGAACCAGAACCAGAGCCTGAACCAGAGTACGAGCCGGAGCCGGAGCCTCGAGCTACACATATGCGGACACGGACGATGAGCATGGGCAACGGCGGAGCGGAGGATATCACTATCACCATCTCCAGCATCCTCAGCAGCGACCCTTCGCGGAGCGTAGACGCACTGAAGAAGATACAGAAGATCCTCTCCGTCGGACCTGAGGCCGGCTCTTCCTCTCCCCAGTATCAGGACCTCGCAGAGCACACTGAGGGCCTCATCGAGACGATCACGCTGCAGATGGCGCACGTCTTCGAGCGCCAAGACGAACTCATTCTCGACGAGAACTTCCGGTTGGCAAAGCACCTGATCCAAACGCTGAACAACTTCTGCGACCACTCGTATCTGGCGGAGTCGCTCACGGTCGATATCTTGACGTCACTGCTGGAGGAGTTAACGTTGCGGCTGCTGGAGACGGACGACAGTCAGACGAAGAAAGTCAAGGATTTGTCGCGCTTCATCAACATGATCATCTTGCGCCTGTTCGCTACTGGCCGGAGGATGTCGATATTCAGGTATGTTATTCGCTATCTCCCAGGCAAGATATTGGAGACTGATATCGTATACTAGGGCTCTCTTTGCACTACTCCTACGCATCGTCAAGCCTTTCCCGAGCAACGGTACAGCGCCTGGTTCGAAGGAAGCGCGCGTCGCCGAGCTTGTCCTCAAGTGCGTATGGAAACTTGCACGAAATATCCCGCAGGACTTGACGGACGAGGCCCTGGATCCGGTCGAGCTCTTCCCTGCCATCGAGCACTTCTTGCAGACAGTGCCTCCGAACGAATGGCGAGCTCGGGCGACGAACAAGGTGCCGTGCGGCGACATGCCCTTGCGCACGATCAAAGTGATCATTCAACACGTCGTTGGTGGGTATACTCAGTCGAACTGTCGATACTCTTTTGCTAACATGTTACGCAGCGCACTACGGCGACGACGTGTATGATCTGCTGTCAACGGCCTTCGACGACCCCTCAGCTACCATCGTCTACCCATACGTATACCGAATCCTTAACTCGGCGTCTCGGGCAGCGGCGGCAGCGGAGAACGGCGGAGGTGGCGGCAGTCGCGCCCGGAGCACCACCCAAACGACGGACTCAATGCACTCCATGCCACGATCTTCCTCTCCCGCCTCCAGCCGCCCCGTCTCGCCTCCTGAATCCACCTCCGCCACCTCCCAGCATCACGGCCGTTCCTCTCACCGCACCAGCCCGAGCTTGTCCTCCGCGCATGGCAACGGCAACGGCTACCTCCCCCCGCCTGTCGAAGAGCCGGACCCCGATCAGCAGCTCCTCACAATCATCGGCCACATCTCGAGCGAGACGACGGGCGCGCTGCATAAGGAGGGCATCACGGAGCTGCACCACTTCTTGAAGGCCTACCCGCACAAGCGGCCGAGGGTGGACAAGATGCTGGAGGCGACGGGCCCGGCGTTCAGGAAGTACATCACGCGGGCGCTCGCGAGTCGCGCGGCGGAGGACCAGGAGAGGGAGGTAGCGGTGCAGGATACGTTGTCGAGTGAGTTTGGCTACTGTGGACGTTTGAATAGGAGAGTGGATGCTGACCATGCCATAGAACTGGAAGCCAACAGCTACCGCGAGCCCGACCAGCCGCCGCAGTCGCCGGTGCGGTCCGCGACGCCTCAGTCGCCGCGCTCGCCGGTGCGTCCCCATGGGGGATCGTCGGACGTGCACGGCTCGCAGGACAAGCTCTCGCGGCTGCACGATATCTTCCAGTACCGCTCCAGCACGCACAGTAACGGCTCGTCGCATGGACGTGCTACGCCTAGGACGTCCCTGGGTTGAGTGATAACCTCCCTATCCCTACTTGGCGATCCTGGTTGGCGGATTCGGATGACTAACACTAGCACGCCCGTCCTCACGCTCTGCTCTACATCTTGTAATTGTTCTGTAATCGCACTTCTTTCGTTCGCCTTTTCTTTTTAGTTCCTTCTATTACTCAGTAATGTAGTACAGTACGCTACGACATGACAGAACTCATGACATTGACATCGAGCCTGGGTGGGAAGTTATGTTCGATTTCCTAACCTCTGCTGTAATTCTAGTGGTGAGGGTCCCTCATGGCAGCCAGGGGCAGCCCTCTACTCTCCAGGCCACTAGGTTTTCGCATTGAGTGGTCAAACCATCTACTCATCATATCGTCTCATCGAGCGGTCCACGCCGCCGCGGTTGCCTGGCACGTTCCGGTTTCTGCAGTGGTTCGCATAGTGGCCCTTTTCGCCGCACTGGGAAGAAGTGTCGTCAGTATCTGTCGAGAGGGGAGAAACGATCGAGAAGGAGGATACGATGGGTGCCGTGAAGGGGATGCAACAAGTGCAACTGCGAGTACTCACCTTGAAGCACAGAACCTCGTCCAAATTCCTCCTCGGCGCACCCGCCGCAGCAGGCGCACTGTTCTGGTTATTCTGGAAGGAGCGGTCAAAGTCTGTGTACCTGCCGTAGCCCGGTGGTGGAGGGCCAAGGTCGCGTGCGGGTGGGGGCGGCGGCTCGTAGGCTTCGGGAGGGGGAAGATTGGGTTTGGGGCTGGGTGAGGAGGGTGGTTAGCAAGCAGGTACAGTGACGGGTGTTGAGAAGAGGGGGGCAGAATGGGGAAGGAGAGTGAGAAGAAGGCGACTTACTGGCCGCGGGGGCACTCTGGACCCAAGGGGCAAAAGCCGGTCAAGTAGTTTTGGCACGCTATTCTGCGGATGTGCTTCCGAGGGCATGAAGGGCCTGGAAACGAATCAGTTGGGGTCCAGAACTTCAAAAGTGTAGCACGTACCCAACTTGCAAAAGCCCCTCTTGTAATCGGGGCATTCCACTCGGCGCTCCTTAGGGTGAGCGTACAGGCATTCATCCCCCGCCGAGCAATAGCCGTACTTCGCATACCACCAGCACTCGGGCATGCGTCGGAGATTGTACTCATGAAGAAACTCGCACGCATCTCCCTTCTTGCATAGACCGCGAAGCCAGTGCTTACACACGGTCGAGAGTCGCTCACGCTCACGCGGATGGGTGGGGAGTTGCTTGGGAGGCTGGAAGTTCTGCACGGAGGGGGTGGTGTGTCGTAGATGGCAGTGAAGGGGTCCGAGGGGACACCCTGCCGGTGTGAGGGCTAAGCGACAAATCTGATCGTCTACACAGTGTCAGCTATGGAAGGTATGTGCATGGGTCAGCACGCACCTTTATCGAGTTTGATGCCCAAATTAGTCTTGATAAAGTCCTCGACAACAAAGTTGTTCTGGTGAAACTGGGGGGCGACAATGTCGCGCAATGGGGAGGGCCCTGCGAGCGGGTCGGAGACGGACATGGTGGTTGCAAACAAGGCGCGAATGTCCAAGCACGCGCTAACGAGCTGACTTTCACTGACAGAAAAGGAAGTATCTCGGCCGCGTGGGACTCGGGCCGAGTCTCGTTGCTTCCAGAAAGAGAAAAGGAATTGGCGAAGGGATCATCTCGTCCGTCGGCGCGCCGGTCCCCGCCTTGTCCCCGCCACGACACTTGCCTTCCCCCGTCATGTCGTCCGCCTCGAAAGCAGCGGCCATGGAGGTCTCCGAGGAGGCCCGCGTCAAGCTCACCTACGACACCGCCATGTTCTTCTGGAAGACCATTACCCACATCTTCTTCAGGTCAGACCAGGCGTGCGTGTGCCGCGTGATTATCCTCACACATCGCCCTCCAGAGAAATTCGACCGCGCGGGGCGTACAACATTCCGCGCGATGGGCCTGTCATATTCGTCGGCGCGCCGCACAATAATCAGGTATGCGAGGGATTCGCCAGTCTGAGTACATTCCTCACTCGTGTCCTCGTCCCGCGCAGTTTCTCGATCCCCTCCTGCTTGGTCTGGAGGTGTACAAGGAGACGAAACGGCGAGTCCGCTTTCTAGCGGCGGCGAAGAGCATGCGGCGGAAAGCAGTCGGGTTCTTCGCCCGGCTAATGGATAGTAGTGCGTACTAGCCCTCTCTCTCGACGCAATCTGTCTAACCCCGTGCATTCACTCCCATTAGTCCCCGTCGAACGCGCCGCCGACAGCGCGAAACCAGCCACCGGGCGCGTCTACCTCTCCGAGACCGACCCCTGCCGCGTTATTGGCATTGGCACCAAGTTCACCACGGAGTTTACCCCCAAAATGCAGATCATGCTGCCCAAAACCGTCGGTGCGCCGAGCTCGGAGGTGGTGGAGATCATCTCGGACACGGAAATACGCGTGAAGAAGGAGTTTGGTGGGGAGAGGGGGACGGCGAAGATACGCGCTGCGCTGGAGGAGCTGGAGAAGCAGGGGACGAAGGGCTTCGAGTTTAAGCGGCTTCCGTTCGTGGACCAGCAGATCATGTACCGGGAGGTGTACCGCTGCTTGAAGGAGAGCGGAAGTGTTGGTATATTCCCCGAGGGTGCGCTTTCAATGAACCTCAACACGAAACCTCATCTAATTTTCCATCAGGCGGCAGCCACGACCGCACCGACCTCCTCCCCTTGAAGGCCGGAGTAGCCATCATGGCCCTCGGCGCAATGGCGAATACCCCGGGACTGCAAGTCAAAGTCCAACCCGTCGGCCTCTCCTACTTCCATGCCCACCGCTTCCGCTCCCGCGCCGTCGTCGAATTCGGGACCGCCATCGACGTCCCGATGGAGCTGGTCGAGGAATTCAAGCAGGGAGACGCGCAGAAGCATGCAGCAATAGGGAAGATGATGACATTGGTGTACGACGCGTTGAAGACCGTGACCGTGCGCGCGCCGGATTATGATACGCTTATGGTGCGCATCTGCCTCTTACTTCCTCTTTTTCCCCTGAGATTCCCCGCATATATCTGACGCCCGTGATTCCAGCTCATTCAAGCCGTCCGCCGGTTATACAAGACGCCCGGAGAGCACCTCACCCTCGGACAAGTCGTCGAGCTTAACCGCCGCCTGCTCGAGGGATACCTGCACTTTAAGGACGAGCCGCGCCTGCAAAAGTGCCGCGAGAACGTCATGAAGTACAACAGACTTCTACGCGATCTAGGCTTGCGGGACCATCAGGTTAGTTCGCTACTTTGAGTGTGAAGATCAACCAAAACTAAGCTGTGTACAGGTGCCGAAAGCGCAAAGAGCGAACTGGAAAGTCCTCGGTCTCTTGGCATACCGACTGATTCTGCTAGCCGTGTGGGGTGTGCTGGCTTTGCCGGGCACCGTCCTCAACGGCCCCATTTTCATCCTCGCATCCGTTATCTCGCACAAGAAGGCGAAGGGTGCGTGTCCTCCTCCGCGTCTTCGCACCCATCCCTCTCTTTCTACACCCCCTTACTCAAATCTAACCCCTTCCACAGAAGCCCTCGCCGCCTCCGAGGTCAAAATCGCCGGCAAAGACGTCCTCGCGACCTGGAAGATCCTCGTCGCGCTCGGCGTGGCGCCCCTCCTCTACGGCTTCTGGGCTTTCCTGGCCACCTGGCTGGCGGTGCGCGTGGGTGCGCCGCTCAAGTGGCGGGTTGCGACGCCGTTCATTGTATGCATGGCGCTACCGTTTATGAGCTATGCGGCGCTGAAGTTTGGGGAGGCGGGGATGGATGTGATGAAGTGAGTTTTCGTGCGCTCTTTGTCGTCGTTATGGGAAGGGGTGGCATTGAATGGATCGAGTTGCTGGTTGTGAGTTGTTGCTGATCGCGGTTGACAGATCCCTACCGCCTCTCGTTGTGTCCCTTATGCCTGGCCAGCAGCGTGCTCTGGTCAAGTTGAAGAACATGCGGGAGGAGCTGTCGAACGAGGTCACGGATATTATCAATGACTTCGGTCCCAAACTGTACAGCGACTTCGACAAGGTACGCTTCCTTTCCTTCTCAGAGGATGATATGCTGACGCCACGCCCAGCGCCGCATCCTGGCACCATCCAGCGCACCACCCCCGTCGAGCGAACCCGGTCTTTGGCGACGCAAGGGCGGCAAGGGCGTCCAGGACGCGCCCGGCTACGGCCTCATGCACCCCATGACCTGGATCGACGAGCGCCTCTTCGGCTGGTCCACGAGCTCCAAACACGGCACCAGCGCCTTCTTCGGCGGCACCGGCGGCAAGTCGACCGCGCCCTCCACCGCGGGCACGCCGGACGACTCCGACGAGGAGGACGAGGGCGACTACGACAACGTGATCAAGCTGATTCCCGAGTTTGGTGGCGGGAAAGGCTTTAGTGGCAGGAGTCGCAACAGCTCGTATGCGGATATGCACCGGATGCGCGTGGCGCCGATGCCGCCGAGGCAGGTGGGGGCGGTGGATGGCAGCCAGCTGCGAGACCACCCTGTGTCGAGCCCGGAAACGGAGACGGAGGGGATTCAGCTGAGGCAGAGGAAGGTGTCCAACCGGCAAAGGAGGGAGAGCCTGTCGGATATGATACCCGTGGAGCGGATCGCGCAGGTGGAGAGGGGAGAGGCGTTCGATGAGGCGACGCAGGAGCTGAACGACGAGGCGAGGAAGAACGAGGCATAGCGAAGTTCGTGCTAGTCGATGCGGACGCTTGTACTCACAGACTATCTATCTATTTCTTCCGGCGGGTGTATTCCACCTGTGTACTTGTACTTTTGGGACGTTCGATGAATGCGAACGAGATGATTTTTCTTGCTCGTTCGACTCATCGACGGTAAGAGATGACTCCATCACCAGGTCGCCCTCGTCTGGCTTCAAGGTGCGTCCGCTCCCACTCACTTTCCGTGTGTCTGCTGACCCCGCTCTCCCCGCAGGGATTCACGGGCATTATGAGCGCCCCACCTGCGGATCGGAGGCCAGTGAATGAACAACCCGGGGCGCGCAACATGTGGCGATCTGCGGTCCCTGCGGGCGCTGGGAAACCGGTGAGGACGTCTACCGCACACCAGCCCACGCCAAGCAGCGAGAACGCTCCCGCCTCGATGAGAAGGCCTCTACCGCCGTCCGGAACTACCTCGCACTTTGCGCGCCACTTGTGAAATACGGTAAGCCAGCCTTCCCCTGCTCGTAGCGGGCCTTCCACCCAGAATCACCCTACACCTGGAATACCATCGATACTATGGACAGCAGTCTTGGGGCCAGCTTGCACCGTGGAAGCATACAGTAGGGCTCACCGGACCGAGATGCAGGGTAGCAGATGATTGTCAACTTGTACGTCACCAATATTCAACTCTTACAAGTGCTCGATCGGCTACTTGCGGCGCGATATCCTGGTCTTGGGGACCTTCTTCATGTTGTCGTCGTGTTCACTGTCTCATACGATCGATCGATATACTCACTAATGCTTTCCAGAGCACCTTCCACTCACCGCGATGCCATCCAACACTCGAGACTGCCGCTCCTTCGCGAAGCAGTTGTTCCTGAAGAAGTACAATGCGGACATGTCGGGGGATTGGTCCGTCGACACTGCTGCCTGCGTCATTTCGACCCTTGGCCGCACAGGTCGAAGAGGTCACTTGCCCTCCCAAACGCGCTCGCATCATTCTAGCCCGACCCCGTGAACGCCTCACCATAAGGGATCGGCTTTCCCCTCCCAATTCCGCCCCGCATCCCCCAGGCTCGCTCTCGTCCTTATAAATGCCCTCTTCGAGCCCCCCAGATCCTCACCCCACGCGTCCCCAATGCTTCCCTTGCACATTCTCGCGTTGGCGGCTGCAGTCCGTGCCGCACTCCCCAAAAACGGCGGCCTCACGGATGAGCGCCCGAGTTACGACAGCCCGGAGGATGCGAAGTACGCACCTGTCGAGCCGAAGCTCAAGACGCAGTGGACGGACAAGGTGACGGCGGACCCGGACAATGTCTGGCCCGAGTACCCGCGCCCTTTGTTGAGGCGAAACGACTGGACGTCTCTCAACGGCGTTTGGGAGTTCCAGTTCGCCGATACGAACTCCACGGACGAGGTTGAGAACCCTCCCGTGAACACGACCTTGGCACAGCGCATCTTAGTGCCATACTGTATTGAGTACGTGCGCATCATCCTTTCCTCGATCCTGTTCTCATCGACCATCCAGGAGCGGTATTTCTGGCATCGCTCTCCAACCAGACACCTACGCCAGCTGGTACCGCACGACCTTCGATGTCCCCGAATCCTACGACCAGAACGTTACGCTGCACTTCGGTGCCGTCGATTACGAGACCACGATCTTCGTCAATGGCGCCAAGGTTGGCTCCCACACCGGCGGCTACGACAAGTTTTTCTTCGACGTCACGTCCAACATCGTGAAGGGCTCCTCCAACGAGCTCATCGTCTACGTGTATGATCCTACCGATGCGGTTGGCAACCGCCCCATGGGCAAGCAGCGCGTCGTTCCATCGCACATCTTCTACACAGTACGTCGTAAATGCTATCCCGTGACCGCGTCCTAACTTCGCACGATAGCCCTGCAGTGGTATCTGGCAGACTGTGTCAATTGAGGCCGTCCCGAGCACGGAGTACATCACCAACGTCGACCTCCGTGCCTCAGCGGACGGCTCCGTAAACGCCACGATCTCGACTTCAAACAACGGCTCTTCGACTTCGGTCGAGCTTGCCTTCATCGACCCCGCCGATGGCTCGAAGACATTCTTCACGACCAACGGCACCGCGAACACCCCCTTCTCCTTCAAGGTCGACCCCGCACCCGAGGCATGGAGCCCCGACAGTCCGACCTTGTACAACGTCACCGTCACCGTCGGCGACGACGTCGTACAGTCGTACACCGGCTTCCGCACCGTCGAGCGCACCGACATCGACGGCGTACCTCGCTTCGTGCTCAACGGCAACCCTGTCTTCCAGTTCGGCCCCCTCGACCAGGGCTACTGGCCCGACGGCCTGCATTCGCCGCCGTCGTACGAGGCGATGGTCTACGACCTGCAGTACCTCAAGAACCTCGGCATGAACTTCCTGCGCAAGCACATCAAGGTCGAGCCAGACCTGTTCTACGCGGCGGCAGATAGCCTGGGCTTGATCATCATGCAAGATATGCCGGCGTTGAACAACGTCGCGCCTGCGGATATCAAGGACGATGAGCAGGCCGAGTTCGAGCGCGAGCTCGACGTGATTGTCCGGAGCCACGTCAGCTTCCCGAGCATCCTTTCCTTCGTCATCTACAATGGTGCGTGGCGCTTGCCTGACAAGCCTTAGTAGGGATAATGCTGACGCGGATTGCAGAGGGCTGGGGTCAGCGCACCAGCGCACCAGAGATTCACCTTACCGATCGCGTTCGTGAGCTCGTCGGCGCGCACCAGCTCATCAACTCGATGTCGGGGTGGAACGACTTTGCGTACCAAGCGCTTAACATATCGGTGGGCGACTACCAAGACAATCACCACTACAGCAGCCCGCAATGCGGTACGCCCTTCTACTCGACCGCTTCTGTGCCCTACGATGGCGTCCGCATTGGGTTCCAGGGCGAATTTGGAGGTGAGTTTGATTAAGTCTGTTTCTCATTGATACGAGCTCAACACAACGCCCAGGCGTTGGCCACAATATCTCCATCGACCACCTCTGGAACGACTTGGAGGCCATCAACGCAATCAACCAAACATACGAAGTGGACGCGACCGTCGACGTCTGGAATTACCGCGCCCTGCGCGTCATCGAAGAGCTGCGCGAGCAGACCGAGCTGTTCGACTGCAACGGCGGCGTGTACACGCAGACCACCGACGTCGAGGGCGAGGTAAACGGCTTCCTGACGTACGATCGCGCGTACAGCCGCATCGACGAGGGGAAATGGAAGGCTGCGATTTCGGCGCTGTACGAGACTTTCGCGGCGAAGGTGTCAGGAACGCAGTAATACTTGAACGACACGCAGTAATTCCTGCACGATATACTATTGAAATATTGACGATTACTACGAGGGCCACCCTGATACTACCACGGCCTAGAGGAAAAGGCCGTTGTCAATGACAGCCGTTTTTGGAAGGTGAAGACCTTGGGTAAAGAAGACGACACAGAAGAGCTAGTGCTGTGAGGCCGGCCTGTGAGTGCCCCTGGGCAGGTCGGCGCGAGCAAAGAGCAGAATCGAGGTGGATTAGAGTCAGAAAGAGTACAAAGGCTTGCAGCTCAACGGCCTTGGCCTTCCGGATCAACCCGTCGCAATAACCCATGTATCCCCTTTAGGATCAATAGCCAGCGTCCGACTCCGACTGGAGTACGTGGCCTTCGACATATTCCCCGCGTGCTCGAGAGAAGTTCCTCCTGAAGGTGTGGGCCACGATGCATGGCTGTCTCGCGACAACTAGGGAAGGGGGCATCAGGTTCGTGCTAGAAAGTTCCAGTAGCGTCTGTACTGTAGCAGCGGAAAGCACCAGAGCGCCGTATCACGAACAGTGCCGAACGTTCCAGGGCAAGATCTGGAATATAAAAGCCTCCAGACATTCCGTCCCTCACCAGCATTCAGACATCGAACCACGCCGAGCGATACAACACCTCTTGCGCCTACCACCTCTCACGTACTCACCTAACCCACCATGTCTGTCTTCTACTACGAGCCCTTCTACGACATTGAGCGCATCATCGACGACGCTTTCGGCGCTCGCTCGCCCCGCTCCCCGGCTGCTGACCCTCAGCGCCAGGCCGCGCAGCGCAGTATTGCGAACACCACCAACGAGGCCCCGCGCGCCTTGAAGCCTAGGTAAGCTCTCTTCTCCTCTCCCCCCCTCTCCGAAATTCGTACTGACTTTCTTCAGGATGGACCTCCACGAGGACGCCGGTCAGAACATCGTGACCGCCACCTTCGAGTTCCCGGGCGTCAAGAAGGAGGACGTGCAACTCGAGTTCCACAACGGGCGCCTGACGGTGTCGGCGGAGAACAAGATCTCGGAGGAGCACAGCGAGAATGGGTACGCTGTCCGCGAGCGCCGCTATGGCAAGTGGTCGCGAACGCTGCAGTTGCCGACGGGGACGAGGGTGAGTAGTCATGTTTTCGCAGTGTAAGTGAGGGCGAAATGTACTGACGATGATTGCAGGACGAGGACATCAAGGCCTCGATGCAGGATGGCATCCTCACCGTGACGTTCCCGAAGACGTCCCCAGAGGCCGCGCAGAAGAAGATTGCCGTCAACTGAGTTGTTGGATTGTCGAGCACGGACCTGCATGAAATTTGCATTGTAGCATAGCATACCCAATCAGAAGGATTACGATGTCCAACTCTCTGCTTAGTCTGGTGTTCTAAGTTCCGTGTTGATTATATTCCGTTTGCAGTGAACGAGACACACATACCGAAGCGTATACTCAACACCTGGTCTCCCCTACACGACCTCTCCTCCTGCCACCTTCCTCCGTGGCTCGCCCGCGGCCTTCCACTCATCGATGTCCGAGTTGTATGAGACCCCGCAGGCCGTCGAGGCCGCAACTGTCGCGCATCAATCAACACTCTAGTCACCGATGCTCGGCGGGGCGGCCAAGACGTCAAGGGACGCCGCAGGATCCGCCAAGCCGAGCGGAAATAATTAAAGCACTCACCTGGCAACCACTTCACATTATGACCCAATCTCTCCAACTCCGCGGCCACCTCTCGATCCCATCCCTCCTCCAGATGCGTCTCCTGGGGTGCAATCTGGTCGTGCAGACGAGGATATGCGAGCGCTTCGGCAGGGTCCATGTTGTAGTCCTGTATGGGTGTGGAATGTTAAGGATAAATAAATGTCGGTCGATAATATGTAGGAGGTACAAAAGACGCCGGTAGACGGGCAGAGGAGGGACGATGAATAGGCAGACGGTTTCCCACCACTCACCAGCACATTTCGAATATGCTGCACATTGCAGCTCACGATCCTACTCCCGCCAGCCGCGCCCCCTGCGTATCGGAAGCGGCCTTGGGCGTCTTCGATAATGAAAGGTGAGGTGGAAGATAGCGGGCGTTTGTTGCCTTCGACTAAGCGTGTTTGTGAGCCGGTCCATCTGAGATGTGGACATGTCATACGCACTGTAGTTCGCGGGCGTGGGTAGGTAGCCCCAAAAATTCGATACGCCTGATGAGTGCTAATGTGTGACCACGTCTTTGCGAAAAGGTAGCGATATACAGACCTTCGACGCTGAAGTCCTCCATGGAATCGTTGAGCACGATTCCCGAGGATGGGACGATGATACGCGAGCCCCAAAAGCTGTTGCAAAGGTTGTCAGACTGGATATTCAGAAAATAGAGCCGAACTCAAGCTCACAGAGTGATAGTGGTCGTTAAGGACACGACAAGCCCGCTGGCATCGGCTGCGACGATGTGGCTTGTTCCGTTGTCCATCTTGACCTCGATGCGACCGTCAGTCTTGACCGTCTGGAATCTGGACGACAGAGGATGTTCGGGAAATCGGAGTGAAAGGTATATGGTATCAAGACCTACCCTTCCGCTTTGTATTCAGACGGCGCGTGCACCTTTGCATCATTTATCTTTGCCCAAAGCATCCGCCCCCGCTCGGGAGAAATGAATTCGCGTTGGGCTGCGTCCAAACCGGGCACGAACATCGGGTCGCCAAGCAAGGTACGGTGAGCGAATGCGTGCTGCGTTGGGTCGTGAGTTCATTATTATTTTATAAGGGTATAAAATATGCCATACCTTCAAGCTCTCTATCATCCGATGCGCGTCCTTCACGGTGCTGGGGCCGCCAACATCGTCGAAATTGTTCAGAATATTGAGTGCAGCGAGCACCACAGCGCCGCTTGCAGGCGCTCCAACCGAGGTGACTTTGTGTCCCCGAAATTGCACGCTCAGAGGTTCAACCCTCCGTACTTCATACGCCCGCAGGTCTTCCAGCGTCATCACGCCACCCTCTGCCTGGACAGCATCGACGATGCCATGTGCAATTTCGCCTGTGTAAAAGGCAGCTGCGCCCTCTCTGGCTATCGTCTCGAGCGTGTTGGCGTATGATGGCCGAGTCAGCAGGGTACCGATAGGAAGAAGTTCGCCATCCCGGGTCAGCCATTGCGAGAGCGTTGGGTGTGAATATACCCAGGACGACTTGGGGTTGTCGGAGTCAGGGGCGCGCGTCTTGATGTTGACGACCTACCGTCTGAATGAGCACCGATCCGAGAGATACATTGACGGGTTCTTACACGAGCCATATCCTCCGTGAGTGGGAATCCATTCCGTGCAAGCTTGATACTTGGCTCAAAGAGGTGCGACCAAGGTAGCTTTCCGTACTTCTTATGCATCGCCTCAAAGCCGCGAAGCTCTCCTGGAACTGCGACTGCAAGTCCGCCGACCGCGCTAGCCCCGGGCTTATCGAGGTACATCTTCGAGGTCACAGCGGCCTAGTCATTCGAGACGTCGGTCGGATGGTCGAAAATGCATATAGTATAGCTCACAGGCGCTGCTGGACGGAAGTTGAGACTCTCGTGGTCGCCCTTAGGCGTCCTGATAAGGGCGAAGCCGCCCCCGCCAATGCCTGAGTTATCCGAGCAGAGAGTGCCAACAGCGAGTGTAGTTGCGATTGCGGCGTCTACAGCGCTTCCTCCTTCACGTAGTATTTGAGCGCCGATGGCTGAGGCTACCTTGTTCTCGGAAGCGATAGCGCCTCGGGAGGGACGTCCATCCATATTCGATGCAGCTTTGGTGGAAAATTCTGACGAACGCGTTGCAAAGGTCAAAGCTGCTTGTCTGGATAGCCTAGTGAGCCTATGGAGGGCCGAGGGATAGCTTGCGGTGACTCTGAGCAAGTCCAGGATGAACGCGAGAGGAGAACAATGGAATGTGGAGATACAATGGGCGCACCGTTGATGTCATCAAGATCAGTCTGATCGGCGTGAAGCGGTGTGGCGTTCAACGCAATCCATCACTCATCCTCTCAAAAATGCCCTTGCCTCTTACACTCATCTTTAGCAGCCGCTACACCTACATGAAGGAGCTTAGACCCTAGACGAACATGACTCTGAATCTGCTCAATCTCCCTCACGATGTCCTTGCCGCAATTTTCGAATACCTGTCCGTACCCGGGCTGTGTGCACTTAGCTGTACATGCCGGGGGATGCGAGATATGGTCAGTAGTCCTTGCCCTCTCAGAATAAGCAAACTCAACTGACGTGCTGCCAGATCGCTGAGTTTGGATGGACAGACTACCTGCGTGTCCACCCACCCCTTCCCTCCTACTCCCTGGAGAAGTCGCGCAAATCCTGGGACGCTCGCACGATCGCGCGCTACGAATATTTCACCGAGTGCCATTGGGAAACGGGTAACTTTGTGGCACGCCCCCTCAACACGCCATGGCGCACTAAGCTGCAGCCCACGCTTGCGATCAACAGCTCTCGACTGCTCGTCGCAGCAGCGAACACTCTCGTCTCCTACGCTTTCGACTCGCCAAAACCTCGCATCCGGCAGGAGGCCTCATGGCAACTGTCAGACCGCTTCACGAGCCTGACCGATGTCACGTCGCTGGCGTGTACGGAGGATCCGGATGTGTACATCGTTGGGATGTGGGATGGGTCCATCAAGAGAATAGAGATTCACCCTAATAACCGCCCCGCACCCTCACTGAGTGTGACAACAACTTACCAGGAGCGCGACGATGGCATAGAAAGCCTTACCTGCGAAGATAACTATCTACTTTCCCTCACTGCCGCGGGCCGTGCTACCTTGCGCAACCTCAGTTCCCCTCAGAATACTAGTTCCTCCATAGAGCTCGGCGCCCGCAGCTGGACCTCGTATCTCTGCACCAGCGCTTCCACACCGTTCGCCGCCTTCGGCACCTCTTCCACATCCCCCCTCGTCCTCCACCGACTCCTCCAGGACGGCTCCTTCGCGCCGGATACCCGAGTCGTCCTCGCAGGGCCCTCACGATCCCCTCTACAATCCTCATCGCATGCCTTCGAGGAAACGAACGCGTACAAACTCGACCGCACCCGGGCTGCCACCCTCTCCCAGCACATGCGCGAGATTCCAGATAGACCCGCCAGCTCAGCCTGCTACGCCATCTCGCGCGCACCACCCGCTGCGCCGTGGGGCGCTTCCCCCGAGCTCCTCGTCGCCGGCTGGTACGACGGCCGCGTCCGCCTTTACGACCTCCGCGTCGCCTCGCGATACCACTATCCCCGCGCTCCCTCGCCCACTGACGACAATCCCGACCCTCCTGCTCCTGCACCCATGCTCCGCCCCATGCTCGCCATGTCCGACCCGTGGCTGTATGACCCAATATACAGCGTCGCGTGTGGTGGTGGCGCGGGCGCGCACATAGCCGCTGGGTCTGCGCGACATGGCGTCGTCTGCCTGTGGGACATGCGTTACGCGCAGCGCAGTGTTGGACATCAGGTAGTTCCCGAAGACAGCCTCCCGCCGACCGCGAAGGGCCTGAGCGTACATGCGCCCGGAAACGACGCTTCGCCGGTCTATAAACTCGAGCTCGAAAGCTCAAAGTTGTATGGAATAACAGATCGCCGGGCATTCGTGCTCGACTGGGTAAGTGCACCTTTTGCTATCAACCATATAATTTTGACCGTGGACCCCGCAGGGTTCCAATCCCACCGAAGAAACATACCCATCCCTATCTCCGCGTCATGGCCTCAAGCGCAAGAAGGGACAGCGTGGGCCTGGTTTTTATGTGACCAAATATGTACACGATAGGCATATTGGGTGATTTGAGCAAGCAGGATGGGCGTCTTCAGGCCGGAATGTACTTCGGTGACCTTGCTTTGCAAGGTCACGCTTTCTCCGAGTCTTATGGAACCCAACAAGCAGTCTTTACAATGGCGTGGACACATGAGATGCTTCATAGACGACTTTGGCCAATCATCACGATATTGAGCACACCGCTCAGCTTTAGCCCAGAAGAGCTGGTGCATCTGTGCTACATGTTGAATGGACAAAAAGGGCTTATCCCGCCAAAGGTGTACTCACGTAGGCCAAGAGGAGCATTCTTCCAGCTGGCAGGAGTTCGACAGTCAAGGGTGCTGCAAAGCTGCAAGCATGTAGCGCTCCCCAAACACGCCCTCAATCCGTTGCGAAGTGGGAGGTAGATACGCTTCACGGTGCGCGAGGAGCACGATAGATGTAGCTTTGTCCCGTCTGGGGTCTATTGCATTGATGTCGGTTACATGCACGCCATCTGCTACAGTAGGCTCTATAATTTTACAACATATCCAAATACAATTTTGATTCCATCCACCAAGCGCAGACTTAGGCAACGCCGGCCTCCTTCACTGCCGCCTTGGCGCTGGCCTGCGCCTTCGCCGCCGCGGAGCGCTCGCTGGCCAGACGGATAGCCCAGGTGAGCTCGTAGGACTTGACAGCGTCTGTAAGAACAGGGTCAGCACAAATTCCAAACTGCAACCAATAAACACTCACCCTCGTAGCTGCTGAGGATCGTCGCGTTCTCCGGGTCCTCCTCGATGTCCTCGATGGTGTCGATCCAGTGCGAGACCTCACTGAAGAAGGGGTCGTCGTCGGCGAAGCGGTGCACAGCCTCGTGATCGTCGCCCGGCTTGCGAACGTAGAGGATCGCCTGCTGGTACGGGTCGACGAGGCGCAGGCAGTAGCCGTCCGCGTACACCTCGAGCTCGCATGAGTAGTTGTAACCCTGGAGCGCGGTGAGGTGGGTGAACGAGCCGACGGCGCCGCTCTCGTATTTCCAGGTCGCGGAGGTGACACGGGGGATGCGGTTCTCTGGAGGGATCGCGCTCTCGTCGATGGGGATCTAATTGGGACGACGTTAGCAAGAGCCGGGCCAGACGATCTGGTAATACTGACCTTGCTGAGGTGGCCGGCGTTCTCGTTCCACTCCAGCGAGTGCGCCATCACGGTGCTCATGTCAACATCACCACCGAAGTAGCGAGACAAGTCGCAGAAGTGGGTGCCCTGCTCGATAACCGGGCCAGCACTCTTCGCCTTGTCCCACCAGTCCGGCTTCAGGATCGAGTCGTATGCGTTGGCGTAGCGCGCAATGGTGGCCATGACGGTGAGGTTGTTGTCCTCGATGATCTTCTTCATCATCTGAGTGGCCTTGAGATAACGAAGCATGTACCTGGAACGAGATCAGACACTATTCAGGTCCAAAGATGAGGCCGATACCCACCCGACAGAGCAGATAGTGTTCGAGTCGCTGATGCGCTTCGCAATCTCGTACCCCTCCTTGATCTCCTCAACCGGGCCAGTCGCGACGGGCTTCTCGATGAAGATCGCGACACCCGGGAAGTGCTCGAGGATCTGCACCTCGACGTCGCGGCCCTTCTTGAGGGTACCACGGAACATCGGGGGCGAGCCAACAATGAAGGCCTTGGGGGCCTCCTTCGGGGTCATCGTCTCACGGAACTCATCAAGCGTCTTGCAGACGCGAGTGTTCTCGTAGGCGGACTTCACGAAGGAGTTGCACTTCTTCTTGAGGGTTTCCTTGGCGCGCTCCGTTGCGGGGTCAATAAGGGCGACCACCTTCATGCGCGGGCCGAGCTTGCTGGAGGAAGTTTAGCAGTTGTAGAGGCCTCCTGAGTTGATCTACGTACTGCTCGAGACGGAAGGAGTGGTTCCATGGGCCCTCGGGCGAGCCTGCAGGGTGTAAATAGCTGATCTCTGCGCGCGATGGGTCTTCCACGCACCGAACATGATGTTGCCGGCACCCACGAAGACGATGTTGAAGATGTCCTGGCCGCCGATGTGCTCCGACCTGCAGATCATTGTCAATACGGGGTCGCTCGATGACGACGCGCTACGCACTTGTCCATGGGGACGAGGCGGGAGGGATCGATGGAGGGGCGACGCGCCGAGTCGCGGCGGTCAGAGGGGCGGCGAGCAGCCTCGGAAGCGGGGCTGGTCATCTGGAGACCTGACATTGCGCGGTTGGGCATCGTGTCTGGGGGGGCGGGGTGAGCGATGGGCGGCGATCTTAGCATCGGGAAGAGCAGCGCGCACCAAATTTTCTGTGTGGGTGGCGGGGGCTGGGCGAGGAAAGATGGGAGTCGAGAGCAAGAGGGAGTCGAGAGCAAGACTGGCTCGACGCGGGGGGCATAAAAACGGGGATGCACGTGCGGACACCCGACGTCATCGGTGGACGGAGCGAGTGAGTGTTCAAGCGCGCAGACGGCGCCCCTCGGCGCCTCGCGGGGCACAGTGGACCTCGACTGACATACAATGGTCAAATTAGACAACGGAAGTGGCGCCCGCGCACGGTGCTCGCGGCGCTGCCGACGCGCTGCAGCCACGACGCGACGGTGGCGCCCCCTCGCCCCGCGCGATGTCTCCAGATAGCTCCAGATCCGTTTGAGGGTATCGATTTCGTTCTCGGCATGGGAATGCGAATAAAATACAATTGTTAGGGTAGTCCCACCAGTAATCCAGCGATATGTCAATGCCAATGCAGATGCAGGGCGGCCAGCGCGCGCCTGGCGCGCTCAGACTAGCTAGGCCTCCCGCGTCCGCTGCTGCTGCTGCTGCGCCTTCTTCGCCAGCTCGGCACGTCGCCGCTCCGCCGCCTCCAGCCGCTCCGTCATCGCCTTCAGTTGTTCGTTTAGCTTGTCGTTCTCCTCCGCGAGCTTGAGCACGTTGGACGCGCGCTTCGACACCCTGTCCGTCCTGCGATCGCGACTGTTCGTGAGCGCGCGCACCCGGGCCCGACGCGGAAACGCACTCTTCGGAGGGTGGTGTGCCAATGATAGACGCGAGATCCACGCCAAAATCAGAGGAGGACGATATCTCGGGCAGCAGCGGCTTCGGGAGCGAGTCCTGCGGTTCAGGCGCGGGGGACTCGTCGCGCGTCTGCGCGGGATCTAACTGTCCCGATTGCGGTTGAAGGTCTGCGCTACGCAAAAATGAGTTCGACGCGTAGTAGGAATGCGAGGGGGCGCACCGGTAGTATTGTTGCTGATTGTCGCGGGGGTAAGCTGAGGATGAGTCCATGGTCTCCGTTAACAACCTCGAGGTTGCCATCGACGTTCATCCCAGCACGACCACGTTCACACGCCCCTATCAGCACTTGTCACTGCCGCATTTGGAAGGCGCGTCTCTTCATTGTCCACCGCGCCCGCCTCCCGCGACGCGTATGTCTGTCCGCGAAACACCTCGTTCATGGACCCTGGACTAGCCATCATAGCCGTTTCACTTGCGTTCTTTGTGGTGGGGAGCTACTCCATCTTCTTCAGCGCCTTCCTTCCCTTGACCGGCATCTCGGTGCGTGCATCAACATACTCAATGCCGACACGCTAACGCCTTTCTTCTGCTATCCCCTCGCTCACCCCTCGTGCCGCTATCTATCGATATCGTGTCTTCTCTCTACTCCTCTATCCTTCCTCGTGCTGGCCTTGCAGGTTCTCGACGCGCTCGCGCTCGACACGCACTACAAATACCTCGCGGTCCTTCTCATCCCTACGTCGACCTACTTTGTCATCGCGAACTGGGTGGGATGGCAGTACTATCAGAATTCATAAACACTGCTTCGAAGGCGTACTGAGTTTCGGCATGATCTTTGCCATTGACCTCGAAGACAGCCAGACCGTGGTCATGGTCTCAAGACGGGAATCGTGTTTCTATACAGTACGGCAAATACAGGTACAGGTGCAGTATAATACATACATCGTCTTTCATGCACGCAAAACAGGCAAAAGACCAACGTTCAGAATCGTAATCATCGACCAGCTTTCAGCAGATCCCTCAGGTTGTCCGAAATGACAGGCAAATTCACTGTCGGCACCTTGAACCCTTCAGCCTTGTCCTCCTTCGCATCGTCATCCTTCTTCGCATCGCCAGTCTTCTTCGTGTCTTCGTCCTTCGTATCGTCCGCCTCCTGAGCCTTGCTCTCGTCCGCCGCCTTCTTCCCCGCTTCCGCACCCTCAATAGACGAGATGCTGCCCGCTGACTTACTTCCCAATGTAGCCCGACGCCGCAGGTTGCTGCTCGACGCACTGATCTCCTCCGCCTTCCTCCTATCGATGTCCGCAATCAACTGCGCGAACGACAGGAACAGCACCTCCGCCTGCGCCAGCGTCGAGTCCAGCTCGATCGTCATGCTCAAGTCGTTGCAGTACTTGAGGATCTCGTCGAACTGCGAAGAGTTCAATCAGCATCTCGCCAACCGTTTTGTTCGCCGACCTGCGACTGACAGCGACCGGATATAAAACTGACGCACCTCCACCAAATACCGCAAAATCACATCCCGATGGCTCTCCAGCACTGCAAGGGCGACAAACAGCACGAACTCGTTGCTATAGTAATCCGTCCAGAGCACCTCCCATAGCCGGAGGACATCGTCGAAGGGGAACTCGCGCTTGAACGCGATGAGCACCCAGCGGAAGCAGAAGAACAGGTTCAGCGCGTCGGTTTTCTCTACAAGGTGAATTAGCAGCGTAAACATAGCGCGGAAAGCGCAATATCCTTACCGAGATGGCGGTATAGCTCCGGATCCATGACGGCGATGAGGTCCTGAAGTGTCGAGAGCTGGCGCTTCATGCCGCTCTGGTCTCGGAGGAAGTTCTGCTTCTGCACGGGATGAGTATCGAGTTCATCAACGCAATGATAAATGCAGACTACCATCCGGTTCATAACCTCGACGAAGCACCAGAAGACGAGCTCTTCCTCCTCCGGGCCCATGACCACGTACAGCGGCGCACACAAGTCTGACATGCCTTGCACGTATCCTGCAACCCTATCAGCACCTCAAAAAACAATGATCGTTCCCCCGACTCACCAAGCTCCTTCTCATAGAAGTTATAGGTCAGAAGAATGCCCGCCATCCGGTCGATATGCTCGTTGCTCGGCGACTGCGCGCCAATATCCGCCGTCTGTGGTGATATCGTCGATACCCGACGCTGTCGCTTGACGTCCTCGGACGAGTGCGCAGACGAGAACAATGGCTGCGTCCGATCTGTTCTCCGACAATCGACGTCGATGCGATGTCGCTCCTCGACCACCTGCGGCAAATCGTACACCTCCGCATTCCCACACCACTCATTCTTGATGCGATGGTACTCGCGCCTGCAAAAACCAGTCAGCTTGACCCACCGCCAAGTCGAATCAAACGCACATCTTATCATGCCACCTCGCCTCCCTCTCCGCCCCATCCACATCCCATTCATACACACCCAGCAAAAACGGCCATATTCTTCTCCTCAGCGTCCCCTCCTTCATAATCCCCCTCCTAAACACCTCATGCTTCACCTCCTCGATCCGCACCTTCGGTCGCCCATCCGGCGCAAACCACCGCTTCCACGTCTTCTCGTCAACTGGATGTGCAGGGTCGCGGCTCGTTTTCGGCGTGGGGAGGTTGGAGGTGGAGTGCAGGAGCTCGAAGATGCCGAGGCTGGAGGTCTCCTGCGCGAGGTCGCCCCCGGAGGACGGGATGGCTTGGGCCTCGCGTCGGCGTGCGCGCTCGCCTTCTTCGGCGACGATGCGCGCCCAACGGGCGAGGTAGACGCGGGCACTCTCGAACTCGCCGACGCCGCCTTTCTCAACCCAGCTGCCCCATTCGCGAGACCACTCGCCGTTTGCGTTGACAAATGTCTTGACTGGGTCGGGAAGGTGGGGTACGATGGGCTTCGCGAGCGGATGCGACAGGATATTCTGCGCTGCATGCCGCGTCGCCCTCGTGATATTCGAGAACGATTGCAACAGCGCCGTCCTCGCCTGCGACGGCGACTGGCCAGCCCCATTCGGCGCCGTCGGTGCCAGCGACCTATGCAGCACCGACGATCGCGCCGAATATGGATTCGGGCTCAAATTCGGCTGCGAACTGGAAACAGACAGAGGCCGCGGTCGGCGATGCGCAGGGACGGGCGAGTGAGAGTTGGCGTACGAGGACTGGGCGAGGATGTCGTCGACGGCATCGTCATCGAAGATCTGCGTCGTGTGCGTCTCGATGTCTTGGCGGGAGGGGTCGATGAGGTAGAGCGAGGGCTGGAGATTGGATCGCAGGATGTGCGCGTAGGATCGGAGGCGTGCTATGAGGTCCTCGCCGCCCCATGAGGTACCGGTACGGGACCCGGATGGCGGGGAGGGTGCGGCGGGAGGTGGATATGAAGCGAGGCTGTTGCGCTTGCGTCGTGAAGTGGGGGAAGATGCACTTGGTGGCGTGGGCAGGCTGAAGGACCGAGACTCGTCGTCGTGGAAATGCAAAGTTGGTAGCGTGTCGCCGTTAATGAGGTTGATGGCGATAGAGCCGTCTATACAACGGTCAGAGCGGGGAGATGATCGTGAGATGCGACGTACACCATGACGAAAGGCTCGGTGGATGCGCAATGAGACTGTAGATGGAGGTCAAGGGAACGGAGAAGGCGTACGACTCCGGCTTCTGCGACGGTAAGTCGATAAGAACGATGTCTGATGCACCGTCAGTGTACGCCCACATTGACGAACACGCTACACACCTTCATCAAGCTCGTCCAACGCCGCCTGCTCTTCGATCTTGACGAACTTGTCCCACTCGCCAGACCCTCGCTCGTTCAGCAAGCTTTCAGGGAGCCATGCAAGGAGGTATATGGGGTTCACTGCTTCCTGCACTACGTGTCAGCCTCAACACCGAATATGATCGCTGCACACGCACCCGCTTTACCAGCGCGACGAAGCCTGGGATGTTATCGCGCGCGTACGCCGTCGGATGGACATACACCTTCGACTTCGTATACACCAGCCGATAGTGGTCGTCCTCCGGGCTCTTCTTGCCCACAGGCGGAGCGGCATCCGCATGCTGGATCTCAACCATCGAGCCGGTCTAGCACATTCGGTCAGCCTTGCGCGCTCTGCTGCAACGCGGTTTCAGACGCACCGAGGAGCTATCTAGCGAGGACGGGAGGCCCGTGGCGGTCATTTCTGGATCTTATATTGCAGGGGACGTGCTGTGCCGCAGGTGCGCAGTGTGCCGGACTGGGTAAGGACCTGGAGGCCGAGGATGATGAATGGCAGAAGCCGCGCCACCCAGATCTTCGGGCTGCAGGAGTTGACGGAGACGGAGTCAAGGGCTCGACGGTAAGCAGATCTCAGGCCCGCAGTTCTGAGACCGGTGGATATTCGAACGTGAAGGAAGAGAGGCAAGCGTACGTGCTCCCAAGCCGGGGATTGCCTTGTCGGCGCAGCCGGCGACTCAGACGCCACCGATGACGCCTCGGCAGGTGCCGCGGGGCCGGGCGCTTGATTTGCTTCCGCGTTTGTTCAACTTCGCTCCTGTTCTTCACTCTCACCTCGTTTTACTCATCGTTTTCTCTCTCATCCTAATTCATACTCGCTGGACGACACATCTACAATTTTACTTGAACGTCATGGCGGACAATTGGAAGACCGTTCTGCAACGCTACGCCGAAATGGATCCCGAGCAAATACCTAAGGCCATCCTCTTTTATGCCACGGAACACAATCTTGTCATCTTCGACCGCTATAACAAGAGCATCTTTCACCTCCTGATTATCCCTCGCACGCGGCCTCCCCACTACACCGCCGCTAGACTCAAGAATCTGCGCACGCTCTTTCAAGGCGACAAGCAGCGCGCCAAGGAGCTTATTGACCACATGAAGGAGGACTCGGAAGAGCTGATCAAGAAGATAGAGGAGTGGATGCTGAAGAGTTATAAGTTCAAGTGGGATGTATGGGTTGGGTTCCACGCAGTTCAGAGCTTGGAGTGAGCGCCTTTCATCATTTTCCTCGCATCTATTCAACCTCGAGCGCGTGCAGCCATGTACACCTTCATGTTATCTCTGCCGACATGCAGTCGGAGCATCTGAAGAACAAGAAACACTACAACTCGTTCCATCCGAAGCTCGGCTTCTTCATCCACCTCGACGACATCCTCGACTGGTTTGAGGCCGTCCCAAGCGTTTGGCGCAAGGTGAGCAGCAGATGCATCCCCGTAATATGTGCGTCGAGCTAAACGCGCGCCAGAACATCGAGCTCAACCCAGCGTTCTTCGAGCCTCTGCTAAAGAAGGACCTCGAATGCTATCACTGCTACGAGGAGTTCAGGAATATGCCGCAGCTGACGAAGCACTTGAAGGAGCATTGGGAGAAGCTTAAGGCGGCAGGAATCGCGAAGATGCAGCGAAAGAAGATGATAGAGGACGCGATGCAGGCCGCGAAGGAGAAGGAGGAAGAGAAGAAGAAGAAAGAAGAGGAGAGAGGCGCTGCGGAGGACGATGCGGGGGTCGAGGATGGGGGCGAGCGGGACGCGGACGAGGCGCAGACGTCAGAGGTTACGGGTAAGGGTGGTCAGAAGGGGGCACCAAAGAAGACTGCGGAGAGCGAGCTGGGTACGCAGGGTCAGGGCGGGAAGGACGGCACGCCCAGTAAGCGCCCGAGCGCCGAGCCAGCGCCCGAAGACAGCGAGCCGCCTGCGCAGAAGCGGACGCGGCTGCAGGATCCCGACCCCTCGTGGCAGTTCTGAGCACTGTACCATTATATTTCTTGGATGCGACCTGATCTTTTAAAGACCTTCCTCGCGTCTGCACTTTGCACAAGACTCGAATCCAAGCCGCAAGCTCAACAAACCTCAAGGTGGCGTTCGCCTCCGACTGCACGAGACTGGACTCCGCCGATGACTCACGTCCATGCAAGAACTCTAGCCACTCAAAGCAACGGCTCGCTCGGCGTGCAAGACGTACGGCATATGCCGCTGGACCAGGTATATCTCGCGCTCGCCTTTGTGCCACCTCTCGTCCACTTCTCTTTCGCTCTCGACGACCTCACAACACCCAAGCGCCCTCACCGACTGACATCGCCTACATCTCTGCCCAATGGCTGCCAACGACTGGAAGACCGCCTTGCAGACCTACGCTGCATTCCCCGACCCTAGCGTCCTTCCCAAGGACGTCTACCACAGTCACTCCGACCACACCCTCACGCTTTACGCGCAGTGGCCGAAGAGCACGTACCACATGATTGTCATCCCTCGCATCCGTCCGCCTTCCACCGGCGCCAGGCTCCTGAACCTTCGCACGCTCCTGCACGGCGACAAACAGCAGGCTGAGGAGGTCATCGACCAACTCAAGGACGATGCGGACGAGGTCGTCGAGTGGATACAGGAGCAGATGGACAAGAAGCAGGGGTATAGGTGGAACATCTGGTTGGGCTTCATGGCGAATCCGAGCGTGAAGTGAGTGGGTTGGGTGCCTTTCAAGGATGTGGATGGTATAGCTCACGATCTCGAAGCCATCTGGCCCTGCATGTCGTCTCCGGTGACCTCGTCAGCGAGCACATGAAGAACAAGCGACACTACAACGAGTTCCACCCCAAGAACGGGTACTTCATCCGCCTCAAGCATGTCCTCGAGTGGTTCGAGGCTGACGCTCCGGGCTACTGGTCCATGGTACGCACCATCAATGTTACCGCAGATACGAGACGCTCACTTGATGTGTCCTAGGTGACCAGACTCGACCCGGTGGAGTACGAGAGGAAGCTACAGGAGCCGCTTGAGTGCTTCCACTGCTACGAGGAGTTTAGGACCATGCCCCGCCTGAAAGCGCATCTCAAGGAGCACATGGAGAGGACCAAGGAGAGGGAGCTGGCGAGGATGGAGGGTAAGAAGCGAATCGAGCGTGCGTTTGAGGCGTCAAGGAAGAGGAAGATAGAGGCGGAAGCGCGGGAGAAGGCCCTCGAGGATGCTGGTAGTTCCAGCGAGTAGAGCATCGCTAAAGATGCGAGACAAGGGGATGCTGATGGAGCGCAAGGACGCGTCTGGTGCGTCGACACAAAGAGCACATCCTATAGTAGGAGGCTGGCCTGTACTGTTTCTCTTGAGTTCAGTTGATTTCTCAAAACTTTTCGCGCGTCCGAGGTTATGGTCGACCTCAAGACAAACTGGTGACTCACCGCAACTCAACCAAACAAACCGGCGAAACGCGATCGGCCAGACAGGGCCGGCGCCACACAGCCACTGAGCCGTTCCCACCTCCGACCGTTCCGTTCGCGTATACTCTTGTTGTTGTCTTGAATATCGCCTCCTCTCCTTCTCCCATCTGCGCTTTCCCTTCCCCTTCACCGCAGCCATGGCCGTCGAGCCCCTGCTCGCCACCCGCGCCCAGCGCGGGTTCATCCTCACAGGTGCGGATCCCCCTCATCGCAGGTGGCAGCTGGACCCTAATCACATCTGCAGTGACAATCCGTCAGTAACGTCCGCGTTCATCATGTATGTGGGTCGCTGAAGAACGCTGCAGAGGCCATCGCTGTTCTCGTCATGGTTGCCATTACGTTCAGACTGGTGCGTTGCTCGATCATCCTGGTTGGGCGCCTAAATGGCTGACCCCCCAATGTGCAGGTCGACGAGGAAGTTAGCTTCCATCTAGGCTACAAGGTCCCTTCATCTCTCGCGCGCAGTTAGAGCGCATCCTCATCCATTTCCTCAGACCCTATCGTGCTACCTCGCCCTGTTCGCGCTCGCCGAGTAAGCAGCTCCACCCCTTGCCCTTAAGATCGCTAAACATATCCCCCCTCAGGATCTTCGAGCTATTCATGTGCTACGACGCTCTCCGATTGCGAAATGTCATCCAGCTCGTCGGCATCTTACGTGCGTCCCCCTAGCGCCCATCCCCTCACGTCTCACCGTTCCGCTCAGTATTCCACCTCGCACTCATGGTGATGGCGGCTCTGCAAGTCCACCAGACGCGAACAGCGCTCGTCACGATGTCTGCCGCTGACTGCGCTAGCAACTTCGACGAAGTGGTCCGTAGATCACCATGTTGCTACCGCTTTGCCGCTAATTCCCCGTAGAGATGTGCAGGGCCTGGTACGCTATGGAATAGGGTAGAGCCCTACCTTATCGTGGCACCTTGTCTCATCGGAGCGTCTCTACTCGTCATGATCTTCTGGATGAAGCACCTCTACGCGGAATTCGGGTGCGTAAAGAGGCCATTGAAGTGTTTGTCCCTAATTATTGCGAAGCTGGGCCGTCTTCCATATCGTTGGCGCGAACCCGAAGATGAAGGGTCAGTCCCATCCTGCATCTACGCATACCATATCTAATCCCCTTCGCAGAGATGTACCGCTGGTACCAAATCATGATCTGCCTTCTGAAGTTCGACTTTTTCTTCTTCATCGGTGTCACGATGCAGGTATGGAAGGACCAGATATCCATCGGATCTCAACTCACCACTGTTCAGCTCCTCATCGTCGTCCTGAACAAAAGTTCAGCAGAGTTTGGGATCACCATCGCTGCCATTCCAGTCGTCCTCGTGCTCCTCGTATTCTGTGGCATCGCCGTACAACGAGAGATCAAGTGGTACGTTGGTAACGAACAGGACTCTCATCCCACATCGTATTGACGCGCTTGCAGGATCATGGCCATCTCACAAGTGCTGATGTTGGCCGCTATGAGTTATTGTGAGTTTATCCCACGTCGCATTGAGGGCATACACTGACCTGTGTTTACAGTCCGTGCGTCACATCGCGCAAGTTACCAGCGCTCTTTATTAACCTGATGGTCCAGTATATAAGCTCGTCCGTTTCTACCAGCCAGGCTCACGAGAGGAGTACGCCACCACGCGTGCAACTCTCACAACCTTCAGTACGCCCATCCTCCTCTGTCTCCTACACTCTCCTACTAAGCCCCCACCCAGCGATCGTCGCCTTCATCATCCTCTTCCTGACGTTCGCTGTCGGCCTGCGCTGCTTCTCCGACTTCGATCGCGGCCTCCAGCCGTCCAAAGTCAACGGTGGGTCCTCGTACACGCCCGTGGCGACCAAACTGGAGTACTTTGGCAGCGGTAATTAACATTCTTCTAGATATCCCCACCCGGCCCACTTACTCATCGAAAATGGACTCCGCAGGTAATATGTCGCAACGGCAGTCGTCGTATATGGGCGGCGCGCCTGTGGGGTCGAGGATATCCATCGAGTAAGGTGGTCGGTGCTTGGCTCGGGCGTGTGTGCTCGACTCGAGAGTCGGGCGCATCACTCGAACGAAGCGCAATCCAAGTGGGAACTTTGGTAGCAAGGGAGGAGGGAGGCGACGCGCCTATGGACTCAGGACCTTCGGAGCTACATCTTCATCTAATTCGGCCAATTATCTATCTACTTACCGTGGCTCGGAGTATGCTACTGCTTCTCTCTGGGTTTACTTTGCTTGCTTACGATCTGCGACGATTTTGTACAGTGCTAAGCTGCGCCTCCGTTTAGTTGTAGAGTACCTTGTAGTGATTATTTATTCGACGGTCCTGCGCGCTCGATGGACTGGAAGTGGTCTGGTTGGTGGTCGGCCTTGCGCCTAGCACAGGTTCAGGAGTTCTCAATCCGCCAGAGCGTTGGCTTCTCGGCGAATGCCGATGTTCAAGATGCAAGGCAAACATGAGCACACAATACGTCGCTTCTTGCTCCCAACTTGCACGGTCTCCTTCTGGCGCAAATTCAGTCTCGCATATAGTGAACGATAAGAAGTCCCTCATCAGGATAATCTCCTTTGTTTTGCAGGTGCATTTTCAGTATCGCCTTGCTCATTCCGTCCGTAACATCTATATAATTATCCAGTACGAATATGGTTCTTCCCACCTTCAAGTCTTCCTCCGTCTCCGTTTGTCTCTGCCACGACTGCGGCACCACCACCTCTCGCGACACTCTGTCTATACCTCTGGACGCCATCAGGTCGTACATACCCCTAACCGCCTCTCAAGCCCAAGATGTCCATCGCGCAAGTGAGGCGGACCTTGCGTCGATCTCCGCAATCGCCGAAGCTATCTCTCGGACCCGAGTTATCCTCGAAAATCTGCGCGCTAAGCAGGACGCCCTCGTCGAGAGCCTGGCGCGCAAGCGCGCGCTCCTGTCGCCAATCCGACGACTACCACTCGAGCTCCTGAGCACTATCATCTCTCTCGCCGTCACTCGCGCCTTCCGTCACAAGCGCGATAGCTCGCTCGCCCTTCGTCATCCGGTACTGCGCGTATGCCAGCGCTGGCGTGCTCTTGCGCGCGCTACACCGCAGCTCTGGGCCGATATCGTCCTCTTCCCGCGATATGATCACAGCTGGAGCTACACGCTTCGAGAATGCCTGCAATTATCGGACCCCCTCCCTGTCGATGTCAGAATCAATGAACATTGCGCTCCGTGGCACGGCAGTGATTTCTCTTTCGCACCCTTCCTCAATTACGATAAATCCGAATGGCAACACGCTGCAGACGCTGTGCTCAGAGCTGCGTCACGATGGCGATCCTTGGCTCTAGACGAATTCGAACTTCCGAATGAACAAAGCTCCTCCTCGCCGCCGCTCTCTGAGATCGGAGAAGTCGACCTCACACCTGTACTCGCCAGCAACCCAAGAGTGCTTCTCGGCCAATGTCTCGGTCTATCTCGCTTGTATCTCGCTAATGTCGACCCTGCCGCTCTTCCCCTGACCTGGGCTCAACTCAGGGAGATCTCGCTATGGATGGTGGCCCGGTGCTCATCTGGTGACCTGACTACTTGCATCGACACCCTACGTCTATGCCCGAATCTGCAAGTACTCGCCATCACAGCGCGTGGCTACAGGTACCAGCAGCAGGACGAAGTTCGTCTCTGCTTTGCCAATCTGCGCGTCCTCGAACTGCGGTATCATGCTTCGTGGCTCCTCGACCGCGTCATCTTGCAGGAACTCAGACTCGCCAATCCTCACTCGTTGACAGGCCAGGTCTACTTCCGCAGCTCACGCGACTGCGCCTGTGGTTTGAGCCAGACATGCACAGCGCATGCGTCGGGGCGCTTGCGCTTCTCGTAGATCATCGAGGGGTTAGACAACCGGAGACGGAGGATGCGACGAGGATCGTCGAGATTGAGGCGCATGAAGCTTGTCTCGATTTCCACTCTCGGCGCGGCGATCCCTTCCGCCACTCGGGTATCGGCATATACAAGGGAGGCACCGTCAAACTACTACAGCATCCTCATGAGGAGGCGGACAAGTTCCTGATGGACCTTGCGAGGAATCGCCTTGACTCAGCTGACTGGACGCTGTATTACGAGGACGAGGACGTTGCGAACTAGGAGGGGAGATTGATCTCGACGGCGGTAGCCAATCGCTGACATCAGAGACCCAGTACACCGTGAAGGATAGGGTCTGTCGCTACTTCGTACGCGCACCGATACGATAGCACGAAGGATGACGACACACCTATATTGCCAGATAGGCAGATGATGGGGACAGATGCTGCCCGACGTTGCTCCTAAGGTAAAAGGATATGTACGACAAGACACCCACAGCCCAATAGATATGTTGTACATACTCTTCACGACGGGTCTTGAACACAACATACGAGACGCAGAGCGACGAGGGATGGGCGCTCGCCTTGCTTTAGACTGCATACTTCGCGATTACTTGATGATATGCATGTCGACGTTGTGAACCAGATAAAGCAGATGTATGAACAGCATAAACAACAAGATTAGCAATACGATAGATAGCCTCTGAACCCCATCTATGGGCAAATAGATATGCCATGTATACGCTTCCATTCGAGGCAATCGTCAACGGTCATGTCATAAAAATCATCGCGCAACCACTTTCAACTACGCCTTCGCCTTCTTCCTCGACCGTGTTACCTTCGGCTCGGGGGGCGGTGGCTCCGGCTGCGCTTCTTCATCATTGTCGTACACAAACTTCTTCACGACCACGTTCTCTGGCACCAAGTCCTTCAGCGGAGAGGTCGCCGGCAGGTTGCCCAGAGTATCAAGCTGCAAGGCCTGCAAAAATGTGAGCATCTTTCTGATGGGGAGCAAAGACAAAAAACGTACCTTGGCAGCTGCAGACAGACAGCCCTTCTTCAACGAGCGTTCAGGCAATGTCGAGGCCTTAGGCGGATGAGGCAATATATCCTCCAGACATTTCGCTGTTTGCAGTGCTCGATCCCACTTCACCCTCCTCGCCGCCTCTTCCGCCTCCTCTTCCTGCGCTTTACCATCGAACCTCAAGCGCCCTATCTTCATCGGCGTCTCGTAGTCTTCCTCGTCACCAGGTCCTCTCCGATGCCGCTGTGGACGCTCCGGAGTGCTGTATCCGTCCTCGCTCCCCTCCGCACTCACGAAGCTCCCATCGCCCTCCTCCCCGTTCGCCGCTCGCCTCGCCCTCCTCTCCGCACGCTCCTTCCGCGCATGACTCCTCGCCTCCTGCTCTTTCTGCCCGTTCGACTTCATCTTCATCGCCGGGCTGTCCGGCCGGTCGCCCTCCCTGCGTATGATCTCGGTCTCGATGCGCGCGGCGAGATAGTCCTGATTCTTCTGTGTGTTCGCGTTCGTGAGCGCCCGCAGCGCAACAGCAGACATCCCGCCCAGCGCGTCTGTCGGGGCGTGCACCACACGCGCTCGACGAGGTGCAGGGGCAGGCGTTTGCGGCGGCTCTGTCCCTCCTCTCCGAGAGCGGGTAGTACGTCGGACAGCTAACGGCTGCGTAGGCTGCAAGTGAGACGCGATGCGTTTCTCGGGCGAGTCTATGGGTTCAGGAGCGGTCGGTCGCGGAGGTGAAGATGCTTGTTCCGGCTGTTGAGCAGTCGCAAGAGGTTCTGAGAAAGGCAAAGGCGTCGCGCCCTCTGCATGTTCCGAAGCCATGTCATGGTCGCTCGAGGGAGCAGCGTCAGCCAGAGGGGCAGGCGGGGTTGGAGGTGAAGAGCTCCCATCGTTCTGCTTGCGTCTCTTTGGTGGACTATCTGCCGCGACGTCATTTGTCTTCCGTTTGCGCGCATCCGCTGCAGAATCTGCTGTATCGCTCGTCTGGGGAGGTGACTTGGCTCCGCGAGCTGCACGAGCCGGTGGAGAAGTCTTCTTGGTCACGGTGACGGATCCAGCAGTCGCAGGCGAGACCTCGGGCTGCATGATTTGTCAGATACTTGGGATAGGTCTTGCTGCCATTCGAGACATACCTCATGCCTCTTTGGCGCTTCTCGCGTCAGATCCACCATTCTCATCTTCTTGCCTCCATTGATCGACATATGCACGCTCTTCGACGAGTTAGCCTGTGTGCTGCTGCCCGGGCGCGAGGAAGACGACGCAGGCTTAGCTGTAGTCGATGGTGGTTTGACAGCAGTAGGCGTCGGTTTAGTTACGGTGGGCTTCGTGGCCGATGGCGGCCTCGCGTACGGCTTGCCCATCCGCGGTATCCTCGTCGTCGACTTGGCCTTCAATGTCGAGCCAGCAACAGGTTGTCTCAACCTCGACTTTACGGCAGCCGTCGACGAGCCCGCAGCCCCCTCCGACGTGCTCGCCGCAGCTGTCGACTCCTTCAACTCCTCGGGCTCCTCCGCAATTGCCGTGAACGGGAATGGTAGCTGACGCTGCGCCAACTTCGTCTTCGCAACAGCAGACGGCGGCTCGACAGACGCGCTCCTCCCCTTTGGCTCGACGGGCGTCGCCCTCGCCTTCCCCTTCGATCGCGAGATGGCAGAAGACGGAGGCTCGGCGGACGCGCTGCGACTCCGCTCAAACGTTAGAGCGGGAAGCCGCGGCTCGACCGACGCATTGCGCTCGACACTGGGTGGACGGATAGCAGAGGGCGGTCGCGTAATCGACGAGGGCGGGCGTGAGGCCGATGCAGGCTGACGCAAAGCGGATGAAGGCTCTAGAACGCGACTAGATGGCCGGCTGACGCTTGACGGCGCCTGCAGGCGCAAGCCGCGCAAGGGGGTACTGGGTATCTTGCTCATCGCCGCCGGCACTCTTCTCGCAGGGCTCTCCTGCGTGCCTGCTCCTCTGGGTATCGTGAATTTGGCCGGGGCGGCGTTCGAAGAGCCACCTTTGGCAGGCGAAGGGAAGGCCGTTGCTTTCGCGGGAACGCGCCGTGCGGGTGATTCGCTCACGTCCCCGGGCTTAATGACCATCTTCATCTTGGTTGGCGAAGACTTCGCCGGGGATGGGAAGCGCATCGGTAACGATGGTGCGGGGGGTGGAGGCGTCGAAGGAGCAATGTTCTCTGAAGCTATAGCTTCCTCGTTCGACGCGGTTTCCGGTACTTCAGGAGCGATGGTAGGTTCCTCGGGGGTAGGAGTTGAAGATGCGGGAGGTTCTGTTGGTCCCTCCTCAGCGCCCTCTGCCTCAGCGTCCATTGCTGCTGGGGCAAAGTCAGACTTGTCGACCTCCATCTCGTTGTCTGCTTCGGCAAGCGCGGCAAAAGCCAGATTGCCAAGGACGTTGACAGCATTGGGCGAAAGAGACCCAACCTCCCTCGCATACGCGCTCGGATCGTGAATTCGTGGCCGCTCCGGCGACCGTGATCGCCGACTAGGGGATGGCTGTGGCGTCTCAAACGCTTGAAAGTCGCGTACGGGGAAGAGGGGCCTCGTAGGCGACGCCTGCCGCATCGGGGAAGGTTGCACGAAGAGGGGATCGTGGTCCGGCGAGTTACTGTCCTCCTTCGATTGGAACTGTGCGGGGCCACGGCTCTTGCGTCGGGATCGTGAGTCCTGGGTGTTCTTGCGTTTCTTCACGGACCCCTCTTCTTTGTGCGGGGACTTCGCTGGGGTGGTAGGGATAGTGAAAGGGACGACACTGCGTCGTGGACGGCTTGATCGGCGGGGAGACTTCAAGCTGAATGGAGATGCTGGGCCGCACAGTTAGAGCCGGCGCCGTACATATAAATTGGTCCGCTCACCATTGGATGGACCCGCTTCATTCCCCGGAGATGGTGACCTTAATGGCTCCTCCGACGCTGGTGGGGCCTCCAGAAGCTGGAGCGCCTCAGGCGTGTCTGAACGCGAGGGACTGCCACCAGCAGGAGGCTGCGGCGATGGAGAGGGCAAGTCCGATGGGGGTGCGGGGGCGAAAAGCTCCGCCGCTACAGCCTCTTCGTCCGCCTTGCTCTGCGTTGGGCTCACGGGGATCAACATGGAGTTGGGACTAAGGGGTGCCTCCGCGGGTGCGACGTTAACAGACGGTACCGTCAACGCCATTGACGGCGATCCGGTGAGGAAGTCCATCGTTTGAGGTCCTGCATCGATCGGCTGCCGCGGTGAGAGGGAAAAGGAGGCGGAGTTGAAGGACATCAGGTTCAGCGAATCGCGACTGTGGTCGTCCGGGGATGGGGAGGTGGGGAGGATGAACGGGATGGGTAGCAGGTTTGCGTTTGGGTTTGGCGACGGAGGCCGACTATCGTCTTCTCCAGGCAGATTAAGCGGCGACTGGGGTGGGGGCGAAGGGTTGTCGTGTGCGCTCATGATTCGGCTTGCTAGTTGGGACTGAGGTTCTGCGCACATCGTTAGCGGGACCTCGGTATAGCAACCATGTTCACACACCTTCCAGCTCCCCACTATCTGGCGTTGTGGCCCGCTCTGGTGTATCTGCCGGTTCTACCGGCGCGAGCGGTTCGCTAGGTTCCCCTTGCGGCTGCTCAGGCGTTGCAACATCGCTGCCCCCGCTGAGTCGCGCCGAGCGCCTGACAGTCCGCTGGTTCACTGGTGTCTGTACAGACCCTAGCACTTCCGATCTGATCTTCTTCTCCGGCGACTTGAGCTGTCCAAAGTGAATACGCGCATTAGCAGTGTTGAAATTGTCGTCGTCCTCGGACTCGAGGGGTGTGTCCGGCCGAAAAGGCAACTCGGCGACGGTGACTGCCGCCATGATCGTTCGTTGGGTATCCTGGCCGTCGCAGCCAGTGAAGCGGCAAGATACAAGAATGAACAGCTGCGCGCGACAAACACGCCGCTTGTGGCAGTCGCGAACAAGTGCTTATACGCACGTGACAGACGCGATCGACAATCAACCCCGGCAACTCCCGCACCCCATCAGTGGCAAGCGCGCGAAACCTCGACTGGCGTAGAAACAGATGTGTAAACTCAAAGAAGCCTAAATACTAAGGACAGGAATCTATCGTTTTACCCTTCATATTTCCAAATGTCATTTCAGCTTCACTATAGTTGCGCACTGGTGAATCAGCCTCCTAGTCTGAGTCCTCTGCCTATACTCCAAGGGAAGCATCCCTTCCTCCTTCAGGTACGTATCTTCCTCCCAGCCCGGGCGTCGCATATGCGCGGGGTACGTCGAAAATACTTCTCCCTCGACGATGGGGCTATTTCCAGGCGGTGGGTCGAATCTGAAGACCTCTATGTCCTTGAACTTCGATGTGTCCTTCGGCCGGCTCGCAAGGAGATCGCCAACAAGACCCATATCGGCCGCGGTGCGCACTTCCCAGAGCCAGAGGTCAAGATGTGCGAGGTTTGGTAGCAAAGTAGAGCGAGACGTGAGGGCTCGAAGAAGGTTCCCGATGTTTGGTCAGCGTCGTCTTGCTGGTAACCTTCTACGACGCGTAGTGTCGATACCCCGAGGTATCCCTTCAGAACCTCCGTCCACATTACCTGATCCGAGCCCCAATCCCGCATCCATAAAGTAGTGACGCTGGCGACGGTATCTTCATTCTTGTCCGCGAACTCCATCAGGTGCTTCTTGACCTCGCTGTCAGTCGTGTCGGTCATGATCCTAAGCTGTTGTAACTGCGGAGCTACCAAGCTAAGCAGCAAGCAGGAAGAAAAACCAATGAGCTCGATGGTATGCAAAGCGGGAAGACTTATATCGAAGTTGGAGTCATGTTCATCAGGGTAATCGTCCATTTCAAGCCGAAGTTCCTGGAGGTTGCTGCATCGACTATAGACCTGGAAGTGAGGATGGAGTTCCCCTGCATCTTCCACGTATAGCTGCAAGCGTACGAGTCGGTCCCAGGATAGGTCAAGTTGAGTGGAGTCCGTATTCCACAAGGAAACGTGGGATAGAGATGGTGTGTTGCGAAAAAAAGCGAGCCGACCGTCATCCGTATCGAAGTCCCCATCGTCCGTGTCAAAGTCTTCCAGGTGTAGATGTTGGAGGAGCGGCAATGAAGGTGTTTGCTGCAGGATAGAAGTGGGAGGATTAATTGCCTTTAGCGCCAGCGACTTCCAACGGGAGGCATGTGCTAGCAACGAATTCCAGAGGTCCTCTGGGGCACTGTCAGTGTAATCTGGCACACCGGTGAGTTTACGCCACTTTGGACGGCTACTGTCGATATGGATGTCCAGAGGGTGTGCCTTGGACAGGACTAGGCATGTCCGTAGAGTATGCAAACACAGCTTATCGAATGCCGGATAGAGCACAATCTTGGCCCACAGGCGGGGTGCCGCAAATGCAAGCGTTCGCCACCGTTGACAGACGAGTGTCACTGGGTGTATGACCATGAGAGAGCTATCGGGCTCGTGCGCAAACGAGAGCTCCATCGCAAGCTCTATTATCAACATAAGCACCTCTGTCGGTAGCCGTCGGACGGGCGCTATCAGCGCGAGCTTGCGCTCCTGCTCGATCGAGAGACGGTCGCGCTGAGCGCGGAGTTCGTCCAGCTTGCGCTGCAAGGTGAACATGGCTTCGTCGACGCTAGATAGGGATTCCTGATCAGCCATAGCGGCCCTGCGAAGGTCGACGCTATCTGTGGCGGAAGGCAGGGCGGACGACCGGATTACTTCAAGTGGGACTGCCAGTGTGGTCGTGTTGACCTGAGAGCATGTAATCGTGCTGAGGGTGAGAGGCTCGAGCTGCTCAGAAAGCATGGTGTGTCTGATGTGAAGCGCAACTTTGCGGCACGAAGAGTACTGTCTCCCTGGATGGTGACTGTAGCAGACAAGGTTGAAAACAGGCTGACTCTGTGATGTGACGAATCTTCGGCTTTCAAGTCACGTTATGATCCGTTGATCCCGACGAAAACTTTCCCATTTCGGACCACAATGGGCCCACGTGGCATTATGGCCTCCATATATCGGATTGTAGTACTGAGTGAACTACGTCTAAGTGATGGTATCGAAAGATCCATGAGATAGCAAATGTACCAACAATTTTACGTCCGGCTTGAGAAATCCATGCATCATGGGCATAGCAGGCTTTCGAAGAGCGAACTGACCCACACCATATAAGTAAGGAAGGATCCTGCCTTACGCCTACTACGTGGAGGATCACCTTACGCACAAATCCGTATATCATCGACAATCAAGAAGCACGGTTCTAACATATTCCGAGCCTCCGAGTGAAATGGAGCTCCTGAACGTGGTCCATATGTCGGTCCTACCATTCATTCGAGCCAGCTCAGAGCTGGGGATGAAAATGGCAGACCTACCTCTTCTCGTAGCTTTCATTGTGGAAGTACTTCTGGGTTTCACAAGTATTCGAGGCCCAGTATTCGTATTTCACGACTGCCACCGAGTCCCCTTCCAGTATTCTCACCTCTCATGAAAGCCACCGTTGCTCATCGACATCGATATTACTCTTCACTGTCGCTTCCCTCGTCCGCGAGTAAAGAAAGCCTCGAAGCGTACAGCATCGATGCCCAGCAGCCAACGGGACTGTTTGCAAAGGTCTATGCGGCATACAAATGCCACCATAAGCGTCAGTGACATGTTATTCGTGTGTACTTAGGTCGTCAACAATTAGTATACGCGTTCGTCGATGCATACATGGACTTCTGCCCGAAAGGTAAGCTTCCCGTCAAAGACGCAGTCGCACGCCCTACTCACCTCAAGAAAGGACATTTACGCCTTCGCCGGTGCTTCCTCAAACTTGTTCGGACTCCCATTCGTCCACTCGCCCTTGCCATTGCTATTACCCTCAGCCGCGGGCTTCTTCAAGGTCGTCTTCAACTGCAGAACCTCGTTAGCACCGTCGAACCATCAGCCCAAACCCATGTTCACGAACCTGGGAGTTCTCCCGCTCAAGACTCTTCAGCACCTCCGCTTGGGCGTTCATTTTCGCCCGCATATCCTCAAGCATCGCCTGCAGCGCCGGGTCCTGCCCGGCTGGCGTCGACGGACTGTTTACCCCGCGACCGTCCTCATCTACCCGTCGACGCTTCGCGTCCGGCGTGGCCAGCGCATGCCCGCGCGCGTCAAATCCGTCTTCGCCTTCGCGGAAACGCTTCCGGTTGTCGTAGTGGGCATCGGAGGCGCGTCGACCGCTGGGCGGGGGGCCACTGGGAGCAGCAGCACGCAGGCGACGTAGATGTCCGTCCATCTCCTGCTCGAGAGCACGAATGGCACGGTCGGCTTCTGCGCGCACCCGTGAAACTTCTTCGACCGCTGCACGAGCCAGCACGTCCGTCTCCCTAGCTACACGCGCCTTGACGATGTCATTAACAGAAGCCTCGACGACCGACCATATATCTTGCCACACGCGCTTGACGTCGATAACACCCTGGTCGATCTTGCCTTTCGCATCCACGTTGGAAAGGAGCACGTCGGCGATAACGGGGTCGATGGACGAGGACGCGGCCGGCGAAATCTTGGCGAGCGTGCTGGAGATGCTGGTGTAGGTGTCCAGCTTGGCCTGTGTGCTGCTAAGTGTGGCGAGGGAGGCAGAAGTATCGTGGGATATTCTGCAGGCACGTTAGATGGTGTAGGTACGTGGATCGGCTTGCTTACTCCGCGATGCGCCGGAATAGCTGCCCCAGCTTATCCAGCTGAGCTGCTTGAGTAACGGGAGGGAAGCGGCGCGTCTCCGGATTGGCAGCAGGGGCAGGAGCAGTTGTGGACGGAAGAGGCGCCGGCGGTGGAGGGCGCCTTTCTGGCGACATTCGGGGCGCCAATGAGGATCTGGGAGGCATCCTGGGGTCTTCTGGAGGTGGCATCTCCTGGTGGCGAGGAACAAAGTCGCGATTGAGGGGAGGCGGAGGTGGAGGGGTGCGTCCACGACGTTCCACGATTCGCTCCCTGGAATAAGCGCGCGGCTAAACATATGTCAATGGATACACTTTAGCACAAAGGCTCTGCAGACGCACCGGTGGAGGCGGACCCTTGGGGGATTCGCGCAGCAGACGCCCTCGTTCCGCGTCGCTCTCCATCTTCACATTGGCTAGGTCGCGCCTGTCCATTCCACGCTCGTAAGATCGGCCGCGGTGACGCCTATCCCGTTCCCTCTCGCGTTCGCGTTCCCTCTCTCGATCGTACTCGCGGTCGCGGTCCACACCTCTTCCTATATCCACACTGCGTCCACGGCGGGCGGGTGCATCATCTGGGCGACCTGAGTAACGGGTGAATGCGCTGTTCTGCGGCGGCAGTGGAGTGGCGAAGCGATTTGCGCGCGGCGAGCTTGCGCCCTCGTGCCCGCTGGGGGATGCCTGGTGCTGTGGCGTACCAGATGGAGGACGAGCACCGTTCTCGTTGGCCCGTTTGCTTGAAGCAGGCTCAACGCCTGGCCAGTTGGAGTCGGTGGGATGCACAAATCTGGGTCGGTAGCGCGTCGACATGAGAGTCACAGTTAGGCGCGTAATCAAAGCGCACCTGCAGTTACCCGCATTGATGCAGGGCCCACGCAGCGGACGCCCTGTTTGGCGATCGTAATGCTGTAGGGCACGTTGCTTGTTAGGCTTCGGGCATCGTGCTGAACCCATGAGACTGGCGTACACGACATTGGTATTTTTTGTATGGGAATGTGCTGGCTGGTCCTCCGCCGCGATACATTTTGGAGGTGACACGAAGGCTGCACGCGTCGGCGTCGGATGAGAATGGTCGAGGGAGCGAAAACGCGACTGTGCTGCTTGTGGAAGCTTGTGACGTGAGCGTGGATCAGAAGGGGTCGGTTGCAAGAACGCAATTTGTGGCAAGCAAAGAGATGGAATGGGCCAAGCAATGGTTTGGGACAAGCACAAAGGGACGCCGCATCGGCAACCCTCACGAGGGCGCCAAACAACTGCGTAAAACAAAGGTTCCCAAATTAGGCAGGTTTTGCGATTCTCAACATTCCCTCTCGTCCAAGCCATCCTTAAGCTTGCTCATGCCATTTACTTCTGCTCTGTCTTCACAATACTTCTTGTTCTTTCACTACAGAGTACACGAGAAGTACGAAAGGCAAACAATAGTTTAGGTGTCATACTAAACCCATCTAGGGCCTCGTCAGTATCGAGCGGTTCTGGTATCATACAGCGATGGGCACGAAGATGAGTATGTACATGGTCAGTAAGAACCAAGACACCGTGCAACGGTTAATGAGAAGGAGGCTGGGACTATTAACTAGAGGTTATAATGATAGATATCTATACAAGGCGCGCACGAGCGGAAGGGACCCGCCCTCACCCGTCCGCCCCCGACCCTAGATAACCCACAGCCAAGAGGAAGAGGAGGAGCGCGGGGATCTCGAATCCTTGCGGGAATCACGAGCGGTACCAGGATCGCAGATCCAGCGCGCACGCACGAGGAAGGACAGAATGGGGGATAGAGACAGAGAGACGGAGACATAGATGAGAGACGGGTATCCATTTCGATGCGACGCTTTAGATGCCACCATAGGCGTCGGCCTCGTCGTACACAGTCGGTGGGCGCTCCTGCTTGGGCTGGTTCGCGCTGGTGCGGGGCGAAGGCGAGGAGGTGACAGGCGCGGGGGCGGCTGCAGCAGGAGCAGCCTGAGCCTGGGCGACAGCGTCCTTTGGCACCACGGGCGGCGGCGAGGCGGGCTCCGCGACAGTCGAGTTCGCAAGCGGGCTCGGGCGCGGCTCGTTAGCGACCGGGCTCATGAACGACGACATGCTGTTGTGGATCGAGCTTGGGTAGTCCTGGCCTGGGACAGCGGAGTCATGGCTGTTGAACTGCATGTCCGGGAGCATAGGTGGCATCGAGTCGATCTTGTACCGCGAGCCAATGGGCGGGTGCACCTCAGAAGGCGGCTGCGGGAATTGTCCGAGAGAGCCAGTTGACATGCTCGACATGCGGGCGTCCTTGGTGTCCAGCGAGGTGTCGGCAAACGGCGACACGGCGAGGTCGGCGAGCTTGGTAGACGGAGGGCGGACAGCTTCGGCAGCCGCAGCAGATGCAGGCTGGGCGACAGGTTCAGCGGGAGCCGCAGGCTGGGCGACAGGCATGGGCTGAGGCAGAGGAGGGAGGCTTTCATGACCGGCAACAGGCGGAGACCCAACGCGCTCGCTAGCAGGCGCAACCTGAGTAATCTGCGAGGTGCTGCGAGCGAGGCCAATGGCGCTGGCCGAGGTGACCGTGGATTGGCGCTCAATCTCCGTGCTGTTGTGGTTCAGGACCTGGCCGTTCGAGGGCTGACGGGTAAGAGCCTGCTGCATTACAGGCTTGCCGCGCTCGTTGTAGACCACGTTGTAGTTGCCGTTAGCCGGGGGAGGGGACATGGCCGGGGAGTAGGCAACCGCGTTCTGGTCCATGAACGGGTTCGCCGAAGAGAGCGCCGCGTTGTAAGCCGGGTATGCCTGGTAGTTGTTGTACTGCTGGTACTGCGCGTACTGATCCTCCTGTCCATAGCCACCAGCAGCGCCGTACTGCTCGTTACCGTAGCCTTGTTGAGCACCGTAATCCCCGCTAGGGTAGCCGCCATGCATGCTCGGGTTGTACGAAACCGGAGCAGCGTTGTTGTACGGCGAGTACGCCGCAGCCGGAGGGGACATCTTGCGCTCGATCATGGTAGGTGGACGCGGGTTGAACATACCGCCGTTGGTGTTGTCCGGAGGGAGCATCATGGCCGACTTGCGGAAGTTGCCTGGGTTAAAGCCATCGTTGAACTGCTTGTTCCACTCAGCCTCGTCGGCCTGACGCCTGCGGCGACGCTGGAAATAAATTGTGAAACGCGATTTCCGACGCGACCGGCGGAGACACGTACGATAAACCAGGACGCGACGAAGAAGAGCGCAACGACGCCTACTATGCCGCCAATCACACCGCCAGCGATGCCACCGGCGTTCGACGACGTAGCACCAGAAGCGTCCTTGCTAGTGGTGGAAGCCGCAGCAGCATCCGCCCCTGCACTGCTGGCGATCGCGCTCGACTGCGTCACGAACGCAGTGCTCCTGCTGGACGTGGTGGGGTCCGCGAGGGTAGTCGTGACATGGCTCGTGATCGGCTGCTTGGAGGTCGAAGACGTCTAGGAGGGATATCGTCAGGCGTATGTACGCGGGTCTGGGATACCGAAGTCTTACCGAGGTCGAAGACGACGTGGTCTGGGACGTTGTACTGCTCGAGGTCGTAGACGAGCTGGTCGTGGTCGCGCTAGTCGTCACCGGCACACGCGAGGTCGTCTGCGCGGCAGTCGTCGTCGCGGCAGTGGTGGTGGTCGGGCGCGTCGTTTCTGCAGCGGTCGTAAGAGGGCGCGTGGTCTGGGCTGCAGTGGTCTGCTGCGTCGCCGCGGTCGTGGTCACCGCGGCGCGAGTAGTCGCAGCAGCCGTCGTCTCGGACGTCGTTCCCGCAGGGTCTGCGGCCACATCAGCGTTAGGTCCAGCCGGTCTAGCCGTTACGCACTGTGTCCACCGAAGATCGACTCGAAGATATCGCCATCATCATCGTCATCGTCGTCGTCGTCGCTGCTGCCAAAGATCCCCCGCTGGCGCTTCACGAGCCCCTCAGGGGACGAGAGCTGAGCGACGCCGCGGCCGACCTTTGCGATGCGGTTGTGGAGATTCGCCGCGCGACGGTGTGGGACGGTAGAGTCCATGTCGACGGCGGTAGTTGGTGTTGTTTGCGAGAAAGAGAGTACAAGAAATGAGCGGAAGTAGTGTACACCACCCTCCAGAGGCAAGCAACTCAAGGGCCGAGAGAAACTGAAGAGGTGATAGTTGGTTGGAGAGAAAAGCGTGAGCGTATCGAGGCACACATCTGTGTTTCGATGCAACGGCCGTACGCCCCGGCCCGTCCGGCCAGCCCCGATAGGCAACGAATCACGCGGTGTCACGGTTGGACTTTCCATAGGTTGTTACATTGCTAGTCCTACACTACGTTGAGGGTCTACTTCTGAAGACCAGGGCGGTAGTTGATCGTCGCGCTGGCCTGGTTGACCGGCAGGACGAAGACCTCTGCGATGTTGACGTGCGGCGGACGAGCTGCTGCCCAAACAATCTCCTCGGCAATATCAATGCCTGTAACTGAAGGAGGGTCAGCCTGGCCGAGGCACACAGCAAAGTTGGAGAGGGTACGTACGCGGCTGGAGACCCTCATACACCTTGTCTGCTGCGCTCTTGTCCCCTCGGTAGCGGATGATGGAGAACTCCGTCTCAACCATGCCTGGGGCAAAGTCAGCTCGACAAGAAGATCGGCGACCGGACATTCGCTTACCAGGCTGAATTTCGGTCGTACGAATCGGAGTGCTGACGAGTTCCCTCATCATGGAGGCCTAGCACGAGACACGTCAGATGCTGAATGAATCGGCAGATGTACGCATCGCTACCCACCGTGAAAGCGTGCACAGCGTGCTTCGTGGCGGTATAGATAGAACCGCCAGCGTATGGCTCACGGCCGGCGACAGATCCAAGGTTGATAATATGACCCGAGTTCTTCTGCTTAAAGTCTGGTAATCCCGTTAGTTCATTCCTGCAGGGGCAGAAATAAGGATACGCACGGTTCACAAGGAGCTGGGTCATCGCGATGAGGCCGAAGACGTTTGTGGAGAACATGCTCTCAATGTCCGACTCTGCGATCTCGCCGACCTTCTCGACACCGAGGACGAAGCCAGCGTTGTTGACTGACATGCGCGATGAGAGCCAAGTCGAACGAAGGGAGCTGCAACTCACCAAGGATGTCAACGTCACGGAGCTCGGAGGGGACCTTGTCCCAGAACTGCGCAATCTGGCTGCGGTCCGAGACATCGAGCTTGACGCTGGCGAACTTGCCGCCAGCAGACACGCCCGCCTCCTGGTGCGCGGCGACACACTCGTCCTGGATCTTCTTGAGCGCATCCTCACGACGCGCCACCAGGATCACGTTAGAGCCAGCCTAATCAATGTGAGCTACGCGCATCCCAACGTCCTTCTCATTTACACACCTTGGCGAAGAGGATGGCCGTCGCCTATGTACCAAGATCGTCAGCCATCGGATGTATACTCGTGATGATCCCCACATACCGCGCCGATCCCCGCGCTAGCACCCGTAACGATGACGGTCTTGCCGTGTAGGCGGGACGTGTTGAACACCGACATCTCTTGCTTGGTCGTCGTAGTAGTAGAGAACAAGCGCGAAGTGGGAAAGGAGAAGCGAATTCCTGACCCCAAGCGGAAGCGGGTAGTCGGATTCCGCCAGCTGACCGCGGCCGACCTCCCCTTATCTCGCGCCGATCGCAGGACGTGGCGTTTGGTGAGGTGATTATTGGTGCTGAATCTGCGCTCGCCAGCACACAAACCGACGCTGCTTCCTTCACCCGCGGGAACAAGCAGGCGCTGCTGTCGCGATAGGGCAGAAAGCCCCAGACTCATCGCGGCGAGGAGGGGGGACAGCGAACGAGATGGCGGGGCGAGACATGGAACAGCGACGGTGGGAGCGCCTGATCACCTGGCTCCGCAACCGCGGCATGCAAGCCGACGGCCTCAAGGTTGAGCGGAGGCCTCGGAGTGGTGAGTATGGCACCATAGTCGATGATCAGGAAGCTGAACGCGCTGTAGACGGCGGCTACGGCCTGTTCACGCGCGACGCGTGCGCACCCAAAGAGGTCCTGTTCACCATTCCGTCTACTGCGTTGCTCAACATCAAGACCTTGCGTCCTCTATATCCTTCGTGGGCGCAGAAGCTGTCTGCGACGCAGCTCATCTCGCTTCATTTGTGCCGGCACCGTCCGGTGGCTGACGGTGAATCGTCCGACCCTGCTTTTGGGCCCTACATTTCTACCCTTCCGCGGGACTTCAGCTTTCATCCTCTCACTTGGCTTGTGGAAGAGGAGGGTCTTCAGTACAGAGTACTCCTGGACCATCTGCCTACGGCTGTCTCCAGGGATTTGAAGGACCTCGAAATGCGGTTTTCTTCAGACTGGGTGCGTCCATGCCATCTTTGACCTGCATGCCCACTAAACATATCAGGTTGTCTGTCAAGAACACCTGCACGACGTGAGTCGCACCGAATCGGATTACCTCTGGGCCTGGCTGAACGGTACTTGAACCGCTCTTTCGTTTCATGGCTCCTACCCGAACTTTCCCTCACCAGTGAACACTCGCTGCATGTACTACCGCGTCAAATTGTCTGCGTCCGACCCGGATAACATGGCACTCTGCCCCGTCATGGACTTCGCCAATCACCGACCAGAGGGACCGCATATGCAGCCCCGACCAACGAAAGAATTTCCTGCTCGCGCCAACATGTCTTTTGCGGCACCTGAGGCGTACACGGATGCTGGAGAGGAGCTCTATTTCTCGTACGGCCCCCATTGCAACCGAAAGCTCTTCGTAGAATATGGCTTCGCGCTCCGTGGTGCAAACGGCGAGGTTGATGTCGACGACCTGGTCGAGCGAACGATGCGGGGGCGTGCAGATGGAAAGCTATTACAAGAACTGCTAGAAAATGAAGGGTACTGGGGGTACGCGTTGTTTCCTGCAGAGATCCGGCATATCCTCAACCATTGCATCAGTGATTGGACTATACACTCAAGCCCCGAACCCAACATCTCATTTCGTCTCCTCGCGGCTATGCGCCTGTTGAGCCTGCCTACGTCGCAACCTCCTGCAAGTCCGGACGAGCTATCAAGCACAGCGCGACAACCTCTAGGCTTTGAGCAATGGCAGCAGACCCTATATGGCTCCCGCGATTGCTTGCCGGCAGATATCGAGGAGCAATGCAGAATCAGTGTAATGCAGCTGGCCGAAAAGATCAAGGCTAGAGCATCAGACGCACTCGCTGCGTTGGATCAAGTCGATTGGGATGGCCCTGTGTATGTTCTAAATACCGTTAAGGTGCTCTGGGAGGAGGAAAGGGACGTCGCAGATGCGGTCTTGAGTTGTAATCTTCCGCTTTGGTGATAGGGAATTGGCCATATCCGGAAAAGTACTATACTCTCGGTCTCAATTCGCTCCCCGAAAAGACGCCGTGTAATCTCAAATTTACATCGCATAGGTACAGCACAACATAACTGCAGAACAGGACCGAATAATTTATGTAGTGTACAAATCCGTCCCGTGTCGTGAGCATCATATGGGCATATGTTTGGATGGAATAGACCTAGAAATTCCAACATTCCCTCTTAGAGACCGCGCATGGAACGAACTCTGCAGCTCTCGGGTTGAGAGACAACAGGCACGTCCGTTGCTGCGGGCTGTCCACACATGTGGAGGCAGGACTCGGGGCCCGCGACGACACCAACGTATCTTCCTCCTCCCAGGAATCAACATCGTCTCCTCGCCATTGGTTCCACACGGCGCTGTCTCGTGTCTTGCGCTTCGAGTTCTGTAGCTCCAGTGGAGGCTGCGCGTACGCGCTCCACGAGGCCAACGGGGATGGTGTAGGAGAGTAGGGGCTGGCGGAGGGGGCGGATGGAGTGCGGACGAGTGGTCGGACAAACGATTTCGGGGCGTGCCATACTTCCGTCTGCCATGGTTCGCTGTGCGAGCGCGCTAGGGAGTGAGGTATGTACTCTGGCGCAGTAGCTCTCAGAGTGGTAGCGCGCGGGCGGGCAGCACCATACGGAGCTTTTGTCGGCCGTCTGCCGTCAGCCCTCGAGGTGCCCTGGCGGATGGTTCCCGTCGATGGCTTGGCGGGGTCCACATCCATAGTATCCACCCGCGACAGTTTCCCCGTGAGGATCTTGATGTTGTCCACGGTCGGGCAGAATGGCAGTTCCTCCAGTGCAGCGCGGATCTTCGAGGGAATGGACGCGTCCCAGGTCTTCGCTTCCGGCGTCGCCTCAAGCTCGGCGCGCAGCGCGGCCATAGCCTCCTGTGCGCTGGGTCGCTCCGCAGGCTCATGAGCCCAGCAGCGGGTTACAAGTGCCCAGACAGCGTCGGAAAGCACAGGAGAGAGCGGCCGTGCGGCACGCTCCTTGGCGATGACAACTTTGAACAAGATCGCACAGCCGCCGTTTGGGACATCCGCGAACGGTGCATGGCCAGCGAATAGCTAGCAAGTGGCGAGTCAGGAAGTTGAATGACGACAATAGAATGATTACTCACCTCGTACACGACGCACGCGAATGCATAAATGTCGCTCTTGTCACTCAGCTGTCCTGACTGGAGAACCTCTGGTGCTGCCCAGTTGGCGGAGCCGCAGAAGTACGACGAGGATGCATCATCGGTCTGCTGGTAGATAGAGGCGATGTCGGTGACCGACGAAAGGCCAAAGTCGCCGATGCAGGCCTTGCCTGACGCAGACACAAGAATGTTGGCCTGGAAAATCAACGCAAAAAAATCAGCCATGGTCACAACAAGATAATTCATCTAACTCACGCCTTTCAGATCGCCATGAACCACGTTCTCGCCGTGGAGGTAGGCAAGGCCGCTTGCGACGTCGTAGGCCTACACGGAGTCGGGGTTAATCTTGGTAGCGCGAAGAAGAGGACTGCGTACCAACGCCACTCTGTTGATCGACGGAGGGCTCTTTCTGAGGTATTCCATAACGTGCCCATGCTCCATCCACGGAGAGACGAGGCACAGCATACTCCGTGCGTCATCCATGTAGTAAACGCCATAGAAGGGAAGGACGTTCGGATGGTTCAGTTGCCGCCAAATCAGAGCCTCCTTGCTGAATTCCTATGAGAATCCCGATGAGATTCAGAAGAACAGAGAAAGAAGTTTGTAAAGATCACCTTCGACGCGGCATCGGCACTCTTGCGATTCGTCCTGATGACCTTGACGCACACTTCTTCGCCGTTCAAGATACCTGTCGAAGATGGCTCGAGGTAAGCAAAGGGTACAAGATGATGATAGTTTGGTACTGACCTTTCCAAACGTCTGCAAAGCCACCACCATTCACCGCCGCGCCTCCACATAGCTGAAGATGGTTCTTGAGTACCAAGCGCTCCGGTTGGATATCGTATGCTTTGGTCAAGTGAATGGCCGTGTGAACGAGTCGATTTTTGATGCGCTGAGAGAGCGAGGCTGGGGCGTGCTCGAGTAACTTGAGCTCTTCGTAAGTATAGCGTAGGCGAAGGTAATGGGTGTCATTCACATCTTGCAGGCAGTTCAGCGCGGCCTGCGGCGCCCTTCCTTCGAGGCCGATCTCTCGGAATGCCTGAGCGACTTGCATCGCTGTGGTCGCCACATCATGCGAGAATACGGTCTCCAGCTGATGTGTGAGTCCATGCCATATCTAAGGGGGAAATGACGCATTGTGTCAGAAAACATCTTTATTGACCTCTCTAAAGTACTCATACTGACAGGATTTTCGGTGAGGGTGCGTAGAACGGCTTGTATGATGATGCGGAAGTTCAAGGCTACTTGAAGTACGTCCCAGGTCGCCCAGTCGATGAGCATGGCATCAATATCGTCTCCGGTGTGTTGTAGTACAAGGAGAGCGACGCAGCGCTGAGAGGTGGAAGATATCCCGTCAGACATTGGTATACTGTATCGTAGTGCGTAGTGGGCGAAAGAAGATAGGACATACCAGGGGGACCGCCATTTTCACGAATGGATCAAGCTTCACGCTGAGCGCTAGCGAGGGATCTCTTGGAACGGACACGAGCAAAGACCGTACACATTCCATCACTCGCGTCCTTTCCTCCATCACGGAGGCTGTCAGCGTCTCGCACGGATCGCATGGTTCGCAGGCAACGAGTGCTGCCAGGACATTGCTGGGATCGAGACTCGCGCCTCGCTGAGGCGCAAGGGGCTGCTGGAAAGAGGGAGGGAAGTGCGCGCTCTGCAGCTGCGCGTGGTGGGATGGGTGAAAGCTCCGGGCGACGCCGACGCTCCCCGGGAAGCCGAATGAGCTAGCACTGAATCTGCATAGCAAGAATCACCGATGAGCATAGATATTACAGAGGGGGAAGGCAACGCACCGAGAAAAGCATTGGATGAAGCCTCTTGCCTGGCTGTTGTCGGTCTTGATGTCAGAGATAAGGCTCATTCCAGCTCACTGAGCTGCAATGGGCTCCGGGAAGTGCGCGGGGTGCCCGGCTACCACTCAAGGTGTCGGTGTCGCAGAGTGTGGAGGAGCGCCCGAAATTCTGAGCGAAAAGAAGGAAGAGGGAAGGAGAGGAAGGACGCACCGGACGATTGGTTAATCCCAATATTTGGGCGCTCGGACATTGCCGCTGCAACGGACGTATGGCGGGCGCGCTCGTCCACGTCACTGCTCTTTACCTGTGGCTTGTTACGATATCGAGCACCTCCTGAGTCCTGTGCTGATACTTGGAGGGCTATACAGGGCCGTGATGCACTGAGAGTGATACTGGTATCAAACAAACAAGACCCAGGTACCATTATAGGTAACGCAAATATACAATAGTGCCAAAACATGAGGAGGTATCGACAGTCCGTGAGCTGAAAAGCCAGGCGAGTATAGCTGAGAGCTGTGCGTAAAGCTGGAAAGCAAGGCGTGGTAGACATGGGTACGCGAAGCCAGAGGGAGATGTCCGATACGAGCTCCGAAGGGCGCGGAATACAGGAAACCGTTCGTCAAACCCATCCAGAGGACCAGCGAGGTGGACATGCGTTCGACACGAACACCGCCGCCTTACATGAAAGCCTCCACCTTACATGAAGACCGCGACCCCGCTGAGGGCCGCAATCACGACGGCACCGACGGCGCCCATCGCGCCCAGGTCGACAACGAAGCGCGAGCCAGCATTGCTGCCGCTCGTGGTCGCGGAGTCGGCACCAGCCGTCCCAGTCGTGGAGCCACCTGTAGTTTTCGAGGTAGAGGAAGAGTGGGATGAAGTACCGTCAGCCGCGTGCGAACTCGTGTGTGAGCCGGAGGCGGTGGACGAACCGGAGCCGGAGGTGCTGGAGCCAGAGTTGTCCGAGCCAGCCTTGGTGGTGCCAGCCTCGATATCGATGCCGTTGCTGATGGTGGAGACGGTCTGGCAGTTGGAAGAGGAGGGCGTGAAGGCGACGCTGTCCGGAGTCACGGTCGTGCCGACCGTGTAGGAAACCGGGGTGCCGTCAGCTGCGAGAGATTATTAGCGTTTGCTACGTTAATAGCCCAAGTCTGCGGCAAGACGCACAGGTATAGACGCCCTCGTAGTACTGCGCGAAGGTCGAGAAGAGGGTAGTGCCGTCAGAGGTCGCGGTGGGGTACCAACCGGGCGGGTAGGCCACATCAGCCTCGCACGTCTCGAAAGTGCCGTTGATGTCGTAGTTTCCGGGCATCACAAATTCGCAGCCCATCTCGTCGAGCTCGTGCCAGCACATGTACTCCGTAGAGTACGTGCTGTTCGCGTTCGTGCAGATACGGAAGCAGAACTGAATGTGGGGATGGGTGTCAGATAATGATCTCGGGCAGGGCAGAGAAGGGGGGGGGGCACGTACCTGCTCGTACGAGACGTACATCATCCACTCCTGATAGTTCAGGTCGGAGCCAGTGGTGATGTTGGTGGTAACGTTGCCGCCAACGGGGTTGCCCTCGCCGGTCGCGCCGTGCGGGTCGAGCTCACCACCGTAGTCGCCAGGCGCGATATTGATCTTCGTGAGGTCACCGTAGCCCATGATTTGCACGTACATGTCTAGTGCGCGCCTGTCAGCTTGCACGCCCTATCCGCGAGATAGGGATACGCACCCGTCTTCAAGAGCGACACGCCCGTAATCGTGCCGTCAGGGATAACGCGCGCATTGTTCCTCGCCTGCGTGCACCAAGCGACCTCGTACGCCTCCGTGTCACCAATCACCGAGTTGGGGTCGGGCGGGCCAAAGAGGCAGAAATCGTCGACCGAGTTGATCGACACAAGGCGGGCGCCCGACGTCTGGTTGAGCTCCGTCCCGAGGGTCGCCGAGGGCGGGTTCATCGGGCCCATCGTACCCGAAGCAAGGACACCTTCGGGGTAGGTTGCGCTGCTCTGCGCCTGGGCGCCGGCTGCCGCCGCGAGGAGGATCAGAGGAAGCATTGCGAAGGAGGGACTGGGAGAAGGGGGATGACTCGAAAAAAAGGAAGTAGAGAATAAGGTGGGCCAACCGCGGCTGACTGCGTCCTTTATGAGGGGGCGGCGGGACGGGTGCGCAGTGCGGACTGTCAAATGGGCGAGGTCCTCCTGTATTTATAGGGATCGCCTATAGGTCGAACAAAAATAGACCGCTTAGGGCCCGGCGCGCATCATGGGTCCAGGAAGCAGAATTGGCGGGTGAAACCCATCTCGCCTCCTCCGATATCTTAATCCGGTGCTCGATCCCAGAAGAACGGCGAGAGAGCGCCGCGAGCTTGATAGGGGTGGACGCAGGGTGGGGGAGGGCTTGCAGAGTACGTTGAAGAGGGATAGACGAAGCGCAGGGGTGTAAAATTGGCAAGGTTGCCTGCCGTGACTGCGGTCATAGTCCGCAGGCAGTTGACAGAAGACTCGAGAGTCCGACAGACGGAAGCACAGCCAACGGGTTCCTGGACAGCTCTGGCTTTGGATCGTCGAGAGGGGGACGGCGTGTACTTGAAGATTTCCAGGTGAGCGAGGTTATTTTCAGGCGCTAGAACTGCAAGAGGTTGCGGAGAATACTTATCCACTCCGTCTGCCCGAGAAGAGCTCACACGGCGCCATGCGTCCGCTGGCTAGTAAAACGACGGCTAAACTGGAATGACAAGCAGAGGTACAGCACACTGAGAGGGATGGTCACGGTCGTAAGCAAGAAAGAAACGTCCATTGTTTGCACCTGCGTCCTTGACGACGACGACGAGGACAAGAGTAACGCGAGCATCCGAGCAACTTAGCAAGTGGCTCGGGCCGAACATCCGCCATCAATCGCGGCGTCGTGATCGGCGGCGGCGCGCCTCCTCCGCGCGCTTGCGTCTCGCCGCCATCCACTGTCGCCTGCCCCCTCCCCCTCCTTGCCTGACTGCATGGCAGACGAACCGCATGGAAAGTCGACAGCACAAGCTGACCCAGCGTGGAAGCGCATCGGCCTACGCTTTCTGGACAGAGTGCGCCATTCACATCCCATCAGGCCGCCCGCTTACGACCTTCCCCCAGGCGGACGCGGTTTCCTTCCTCGGCTCCTGCGCCGCTATACTGTATACGCGCTCCGCTGGCGTCACATACGTTCCCGTCTGTGGCCTCGCGTGTTCGATCTCAGTCAAATTTCTCAAGAAGATCATCCGGCAGCCGCGTCCTGCTCATCCTAAGCAGCGTAAGAGAACGTACGGGTGCGTTATCAATCACCTGCATACACCTACCCTTCCCGCTTCCTTGAGCCCCCACAGTCCCTCCTCCCCCACACCCGCCTGGGGAGCCTCAAATTGTCTGACCCTGACCCTCTCCACAGCATGCCCAGTACCCACTCCGCTGTCGTCGCTTATTTCTCCACCTACGTCCTGCTCGCCAGCGCTCGGCTACCGATACATCCTTCCCTTCCCTTGAACCCTCTCATCACTCGGACTATACCTGCACTAATAATCGTGCCTTGGGCCACACTTGTCGCCTGCTCCCGTGTTTGGCTTAGGAAGCACTCGTGGATCCAAGTCGTTGCTGGTTGCGCATACGGCACATTGTTTGCCAGCATAGCGTTCTCGGTATGGACTCGAGGCGAATTATCACAGTATAATGACTGGATAGAGGGGTTGATGAATAAACTGCTTGCTACCTTTCTGAGGATCTAAATAATGACGGACTACCAACTTCACGCGCACTCTACTCCCTTCCACAGTATTAGGTATATAGCAGATAATATACATGGGTTCCTCTTTATGTGTTTGTTATTATCATTAGATGAGATTGTCAAGCGGGTATCAAGTTGCATAATCTTGCAGGCGTACTGGTTCCTCACATTATAACGCAGTCCTTGCTCTTCTTCTTCGCCAACTGCTTCTGGCGCTGCTCCTCCATATCCGCTGCCATCTGTTGCCTCTTGGCCTCCTTTTCGCGCTCGTAACGCTCCTGTGCGGCGCGTGCTCTGCGCTCCTCTTCTGCTTGCAGTTGTTGCGCGAGTTGGTGGCTGAAGATGCGCTGTCAGTAATCGATACGCGCGAGAGGCCAAATCACTCACTCCGCCATATCACCACTATCCATCGCTATTTGCTCCGGCGCCAACGCCGCAAAGTCGCCTCCCGCCGGACTCGACTTCCTGAAATCGCTATCCACGAAGGTCGACCATCCGCCATCGACGTCCTCGAGTCGTTCCCACACGATGCTGGGTTCGTGCAGAAACACCGCGTCGGTCGATAGGGAGTAAAGGCCGCCGTCTTGTGGGGCCTTGTAGAGGACGGCGAGGTGCGAGGAGCGGAAGAGGGCGACGAGTTCGCCTGGTGGGAGGGAGGAGGCGAGGTGGAAAAGTCCGTGGTAGGTGAGCTGCGACTGGTTCGCGTCCAGCCAGGCGCGGAGGGCGATGGCTAGTTAACGATGGTCAGTGTTTATCTTTGCGGCAAAGTCATTGAAAAGCAGATCAGAGCACGACGTACCATCCCGTATCTTGTTCTGGTCCTCGGGACTGTATCGCAAGGAAGACGTAGACGGACGACCATTACTTGGGCCTGCACCCGAGGTCGATGGCTCGGCGGCACTTGGGCTTGGTCCTGCAGCATTAGGGTCTATATCCTCCACTACAAGTTGACCCTTCGTCAGGTGGTCTGCCTCAGCAATGAGGGAGACAGCGGCATCGTAGTCGGGGTATCTTGCCACAATCTGTGCATCTGGCCCTGACGGGTCGACAAGCCACCCATGGACGAGGCGGATGCCTGCCTGTTCGAAGAGGTTAAGTTCGCCACCAGAGCCTGCGCGGAAGCTGGCTGCGTCCGTAAAGACTGGATTGAGGTGCATGCCCTCTACAAGATAGAGGAGGCGTTATCAGATAATGATAGAATAGATGGGATGGACAAGAGTGAAGGGAGAGTGTGGAAGGAACGGCGACGAACCTTGGGTGTGCGGAAGAATAGACAGTGCGGCAGAGATGTCGAGGTCGGGACAGTTATTAATGAGGTAGTCCGCGACCAGCTGAGCAAGGTAGTCGTACGAGACAGTCTTGCGAGACGCAGGGAGAACCTCGATCTTGTCGCGGAGGATAAGGATGTTGCCTGCAGAGCATGGTTGTCAAGGCCTGATCAGATGCGTTGAACAGAAATGGGCACTTCGCACGTACATATTGCGATGAGCGAGCAAGGCCTGCGGGACCGTTCATCAGCTCAAAGATTACCGGCGCTAAACAAGCACTCCGACGCACCCATTGTAGTTCTGCGTGATGATCTTGTAGTTCTTCCTCGCGTCCCCCTCTCCAAAGGCAATCTCCTTCAGATACCACACATCCGCACGCAACGCTCGCTCGGGGGGACTTTGCGACATGAGTGTACCTTGCAGAGGGCGTTCAGATTCGGGCGGTGTATATAGCCACAATCCAACGCACCTCGTCAGCAGGGCGCTTGGCGCCTCGGCCCGATCTCCGTCTCCGCTGGCGGTGCCTTTATCCACGTGTTCCATCATCCGCGCCGAGCTGCGCGCCACTGCCCGCCTCGGCCTGCTGCTCTCCGCCCGCCGTCATGTCGCACTTTCAGGGACTAGGACTTGGGAAACCGTCTTCACCCCCGCCTCCGCCATCGTACACGGAGGCCACGTCGTCCTATCTAGTGCCGTCACCAAATCATCTCAGCCCGCACGGCTCGGTGTCTCCCTCCTCGCGGACAGCCGCCCTGCCTGGGAGCACGTTCTACATCCCCGCATCGCCGAGGAGTCAGCATGCAGTGTACTCTGGGCCGACGCCGCTGCTGCCGACTGCGGTCTCGCAGTATGCTGCGTTTCACGAGCAGGAGTTGCTTATGGCTGCAGACGAGCGCGCACGATGGCGCTTCATCGGGGCTGTCCTGTATGGACTGGCGGTATACCTCTTCATAGGGTTCTTATTTGGCATGTTCCACGGAGTGCATGAGCTACGAAGGAGGTGGTAAACCTGCCAAGGTGCGCGTCTTTATGTCCTCGGTTGGTGCAGTCTGCTGACATACTTCCTCGCTTAGCCGTGCCTGCTTGCTTGCAACCGCACACACCTTACGAACCCCATGCTCAGTCTCGATAGACGAGGAATTGTGTCTGCATACACGCTGTGCGATGATGATCTATTCGTATGATACCTAAGATCGCCCCTTGCTGGTCCTGTCGACTACTTACGTCTCCCACCATTATCAGTATCCTACCACACCTTGTACGATCAGTAATGTCCGAATCAATACCCAGTTCCTACCATGAGGTTCTTACTTTGAACATTGAGAGGCAAATATGACGATGCACCATCCATAACTTCGAGGCAGAGCGCTGTTGCATAATAAGTGCGTTGCGGTACGACAACATCGGCGCTGGCGCAAGCCATGGCGAGCTCTGCTCTCTCGGCCGTGATTATCCTGACAAGGTGTGTACATGGCAATATATACCTGTCATCACGAGATTCACAACATTCATGGGATATCCTGCGTATCAAAAGAATCGATATACTGCGATGGTGACAGAACCCTGTAACCGTCAAGGGTATGCACAACACCCGCGCCACAAGGCTGGAGAATCTCAAACAGCACTTACCCTCTCAGAGAATCACTATGTAAGCGCCGTCCAGCACGGAGAGCAGAACCTGTCAGAACGGCTTTGCCTCCACCGCAACGACATCCCCGAACAAGTGGTGAATGGTAGCTGCCGACCCCGCCGTCGACAGCCCATATATTTCCGCAGATCACATACACTATTGTACAGGATCGGCACTCGCTAGTGTACAGGATCGACAGAAGTTGTTTGTTGTACAGTGTGATGTATGTACAAGCGGCACCTTCGGCGGGGAAGAGTTTATGGGATGGAGAAGCAGTGCCACAAATCCTGCCAACGGCGTGCGCGGCGTTCTCTCCCTTCTAGGGTTCTGCGGGCTTTTGGGGCTCGGCCTGAGCTGGTTTCGGGATAGGCGCGGTCAGGACCTCGACGCCACTGTCCGTGATGCTGAAAGGGAGGGGATAGGTAAGGAAACCTACGCGGAGGATCTCTAAATTCGAAACTCACAGCAAGGTCTCTTCGAACTGCGCACTCCGCTTTCCGTCGACAGTCGCCGCCGTCCAGTTGTCTGGCCAGTGCACTTCTGACCAGTTGCCACCGAGGTTAATCATCTGGGGTGATGTAAGTCGTAGTTGAGACAGTGTAAAAAAATCAGTAACGTACGGGTTCTATGGTGAAGACCTGCGAACGATTAGCGGATAGCACTTGACGAAAAGGTAACATGCTTACCATGCCTGGCTTCATCGTCCCGACGGCCTTGTTCTTCGCGTAATGCGGAATATTCGGCGCGGTATGGAAGAGGTCGTTGATGCCGTGCCCAGTGTAAGTCCTTACGACGGAGCATCCATTCTGTCGGGCAATCGGTTCACTGTAGCGAGGATGTTAGCGTGGTTTGGCAAGTTTTAGCAAACAGAATACGCACATCACCTTCCCAACATCGCGGAAGAGGACGCCAGGCTTGCAGAGCTTGATCGCTTCATCGAGGGCCTGTCGTGTCGTACGGATGAGCTTCTCGGACTCTTCGTCGATCTTCCCAACGGGGTACGTCGCGTTCAGGTCACCGTGCATTCCTGTTTGTCACATATGAGGGTCATGTATTTAACCCTCGCGAGCGACGTACCGTCGTAGTATAGAGACACATCTATAGGGAGGGCGGGTCAATGAGCAATGCTGTCAGGCCGCGACATACGAGGGACGTTTCACCAATATTGATAATGTCACCCTCCCGAAGCTTGCGCTTGTCGGGAATTCCATGACAGATTATTTCATTCACCGAACTAGAAGCAGATGGTCGCTCAGAGGCAGCCGAGGACGGAGTGGGATGAATGACGCGCACGTGCAAACTGATTTGGGGAAGTTGCGGTAGTTCAGGGGAGAGGGGTACGCGTTGCGCTCGATCGTCGCGTTATGCACGATTTCGTCAATTTCGTCGGTGGTAATCCCGGGCCTAACAGCAGCAGCGCCAATCTCGAGGATTTCGCGCCCGAGCTAGGCAAGGTTGAGCAGGGGAGGACTGATGGAAGGTAAACGCCACGCACCCTGCTGACCGTGCGCATTTTCTCAATCTCCTCGGCGTTGAGAATGCGCGGAGCACTGCCTGAGCGCCTGATCTCGGACGTGGGTACACCTGGGAGGGCACTTTCATCAACTCACAAGATCGCTCGCGTTGTGTAGAGGAAGGGCTTCGCACCATCTTTGGCGTAATCGGGGCGAGGTATGTGGTCGGGGACGGAGCGCCGCGGGGATAGCGGGTACATGGGGCGCAGGGTGCCCGTAAAGTTGTAGTTCGGAAACGGGTTGTACGCGTTGGCTGCGGGGAATGATCAGCGAGGAACGTTGATCAATGCGCGGGAGTGAGTAGTACCGTCCGAGGCCTCATTAGTCGTCGGTAGCTTGAGCTTAGCGATGTCGTGGACGATTTTATGGTTTTTCTTGATTGGGGTGAGACGAGTGTACGCAACCCTGCTGATGAACGCACCCCTTTGACCTATCAGCATCGCACCCATCGGCGGAGGGGGGACTCACATCCAGCCTTGAAGCATTCCTGGCCGCAGAAGAATGAGCCGGTGATCCCGAGTCTGGGGAGGCAATGAACGCAGGAACAAGGAACGGGGTAGGGAGTATGTACTTGTGGCAAGTGGGACATTCAAGCCGCGAGGGCGGGTTGCCATTCGGGCAGGACGAGCTCTGGCACTTCACGATTCCACTCATCTTGTTCAGATGTTTTGGTCAAAGCGCCTCCGAGTCGAAAACTTGGCATCCAGTTCGGCGCACCGGTCCGCGCGCCATGTGGTTCGTATACACGAGTTCGCAAGTTCAGGCTTCGCGCAGTTCCTGGTGCCACTTCCATCTTGCGTCCCTTGCTCCTTCCGTCACTCTATCAGCATGTGAAGATGTCCGCTCGCGACCCCTTCCAGCTCCCTCTCGCGTCTCTCTGGGCGGAACCAGCCAATGGCATTCGGTAAAACTACCGTCATAACTCGGGATCAACGTAGGGAGTACCACTAAGTACGTACGCGCAGTGTCGTAGCATTAAGTATTAAACGGTCGGTGCAATACTATCATATCCATGGGTGGGCAAGAAGCGATGGGGTGCAAGTCGTACAGAACGTAGGCGGAGAACGGCGCAGCAAGCGCCGGATGCAAGCAAGATAAGTGAAGAATATGAAGTTTAAGTTATGTGGCGTGTTGCGATGCGAGGGACGATGGGGGCGGGGGGAGGAACTATGATGGATGTAAGGGTAAGGGTGCAGGGTGAACGAAAGCGATATGGACAGCGATACAAATGGACGAGCGAATAAATGGTAATCCTAAGGTAGGGGCAACGAGAAGGAGACAACGGTCGGCCGGCCGCAACTATAGGTGGCGGGTCAGTGAATGAGGAGGACACAAGAGTTCACTACACACCTTGGGTTCAACGCCTATAGGGCAAGACCTCCAGCTTGTACGCGACCGTCGTGTCGCTGCATGCTTTACGCAAAGCCTTATACCGCTGGGTGCCGAGTACGTCCGCCAGCGCGGCTTCATGCTCGGCGACCCACTGCGCCGGCGGTAGTCCGCGAATAGTACGATGGACACCATTTGGTAGGTGCTCCTCGAATACCAGCGTGACTACGCCAGGTAGCAGGCACTGGATGAGGTTGAGGATGTCGTTGATGGGTGGGCATATCTTGCGAACGGACTCGAAGGTGTCCGAGTGGAATACCATCTGCCACTGCACGCGACGTTCGGGAGAGAAGAACGACGACGCCTGAATGGGGAGTTGTAGGCGCAGCTTCGGGCCCGCGGGCAGACCGGCCGACGAACGCCAAATGGAGGTGGCCTCTAGCACGAAGAGCATGCGTGGGTCTTGGTTGGAAACATCGGTCCAGTTGTGCTTGTGGACGAGCTGGGACTTGAGCGTGTTGAGCCAGCGGTGGGCGCGCGCGTAGGTAGCGCCTAGCGCGTCGGCCGTAGTGAGGGGGATGCGGGTCCGGTGCGCCCACTCGTCCATATTGCGGACATCGCTCGAGAAGACGACTTCAGTGCGCGGCTTGGCCATAGCGCGTTATGAGTTGATTAGGATTAGGGAAGAGGTATTAGGTGACGACCGGCCGACGACTACAGGATAGTAAGTCAAGATGCACGCGACGCGCCGCACAGCGCGATTGGCGACTCACCCCGTAGTGTACGACGCGCAGAACTAGCAGCGGCGGGGGCAGAGATAAGGAACCGACACGAGAATAGAATAATTATCCGACAACGGCCAGCGGATACAGGCGACGGCGGCGACGACGACGACTGAGGCGACGGGTCACTGGCGGACGGAGGGGATGGAGGCAAGAACCGTGCCAGTCGGTATGGCGCGCTTTTGAAGGCGACGGGACTCGGACCCTGGTCAAAAAGGGTCTGAATTGAATATATCCGACCATTTCTGTTCGCCGTTAAACGTGTACTTAGCAACACGAAATTTTCCGAATTTCACAAGGCCCCGACTTCCGAATGCGCACATCTCGTGATCTCCACCTTCTATATGCGGCCGGTTATACCCAATGGGAAGGAGATGCCGACCTTTCCGCTGCATTGTCCCGTCCGTCCAGACTCCGGTTGTATGATGCGAAACGTTTCACGCTCCGCGACCGAGCGGATGCGAGACAGCGAGCAGGCGAGCAGGACGCGCAGAACGAGCTTCAGCCTCCGTCCCGATACTTCTTCCCGCGGAAACATTCTGAGCTTGCGGCGGATGCAATATAATTTACGATCTGATGTGCGAGACTTTGGGTTCACGATCGCAATATATTTCTCAGGAGCTTCGCGCCCTTGGGCTGGCACCGGAGTCGGCGGGAGCGGAAGGCCGGGACCGGTATCAATGGCAACATGGCATTTTTGGCTGAAACATGAGGAAATTCCAGATCGCGCCGTCGGTGACGTAGCGCGACGCGACAGGACGCGACCGCCGGACGCGACTCGCGACGACCACTGCGGTTTCTTGCATGTGTCCTCCCAGCGACAATTCAGCCTCAGAGCGCGCGGCAAGGCCGTGGCAAGCAGTTGCGTCGCTGAGAGACGCTCTCCACACCTGAATACAGCGCAACCGAGCACCCTGAGCACTGCTTGAGCATATAAGCGCCCGTCGCGTGCTGTCGCAAATGACGCGCCGCTTCTGCATGGAACCGTGATCGTCGCGCCAAGCTTCTCAGATCCCGCCCCAGGGATGGAAATATTTTGGATCGCGATTATGAGCTCGGTCTCGTCCGGCTGGGGTTCAGGAAGGGCCGCAACGGGCAAGGATGGTTCCATGTGTCTCCAGGCAGTGACCTGACATGCCCGTCGCCACAGCCTCCTTTTCCATGGAAATGGCGCGTCGCCGACGTTGAATATTCCAGAGAGACGCGTTGCTTGGCGTTGGAGTCCAGAGCGCAGAGAACGTGCGCGGTCGATCAGGTCGACTGTGACACACACGATCGTCACAGAGAGTGATGACCACGTGGTTCTAATCATACCCGGCGGTCACAATGACTCGGAGTAACGCTGATTTAGCACTTCCATTGTTCTCTGATCACCGTACGGACGACATAACCATACGCTTTAGCGATCAGCCAAGCCCAATGACCGTTGAAGCTAGCTCTTCCACCGCTGCGGCTTTCGATGTCAATGAAGCCTTTCAACGCATCCTCAGCGACGAACAAGTACGTTCGTTTCTTACAGATTGAGCCACCTGATCCTCAATCGGACTGTCCCCCGAGATATCGACCCCCTTGGCCGCTGTCCTCGCGTTGAGCGAGTTGATAGAGAAATCCGATGGTACGTACTCTTATCCTTACAGGTATATAGCTTAACCGATACCTGCTTCGTCAGCGGAGACCATGTTCGAGCTCGTCAATGCTCTGAACACCGGAGCGACGGAGCTCCGTCGACAAAATGCCAATCCTATCGGCCTCAACGCAGGATGCGAACTCTTCATCGCATTCGTGACCTTGTTCCCTCACAATAACTCTGTACGGTCTGATTCTTGTTGGATGAACGACGCGGGTGCTAACCCTCGGTTGCCCAATGTTCAGAGTATACCGGAGCTCAAACGTGAACTTATACGTCAGAGCAGACAGTACGCCGAGGAGGCACTTACCTATCGCGACAAAATTGCAAATCTCGCCCTCGGGTTCATCAAAGATGACTCTGTGGTAAGCACGCCCGTACGCTCGTGTCTGCCTGTCGGTTGCTGAGACAGGCCCGAGATTCTCACGCATTCGTACTCTCGAGTGGTTATGAAGACGCTTCTTATGGCACACAAGCGGAAGCGGATATCGGGTAAGTCTCTCGAAGGCCTTGGAATTGCACGGGAGGCTCATAACCGCGCGTCAGTATTCGTCACCGAAGCCCGACCGCGTGGACTGGGGTACGCTTCAGCTTGTTGACCAGCGTCTAATTCGCAGCCGACTGACGCAAGGCATCGACAGGATCAAAACCGCCGAAGTCCTTCGCGCCAATGGCATCCCAGTAACCGTCGTTCTCGATTCTGCTGTCAGCTACGTGATGGAAAAGGTCGACTTTGTGTTGGTGGGGTCCGAGGCAGTGGTTGAGTCCGGCGGGCTCGTGAACGCAGTTGGCAGCAATCAGATTGCCATCATCGCAAAAGCAGCCAACAAGCCCTTCTACGCACTTGCAGAGAGGTATAGGTTCCGCGTTCTACGTCCTTCTTCTTCCGCTCACAAATTCGCAGCTACAAATTCCACCGCCTGTTTCCACTGTCGCAGTACGACCTGCCTACTTCCAAACCGCACGTGCTCTCGTTCCTTCCTGCTCTCCAATCCGCGCTGCCAGCGCATGCCGAAAGCGCGGAAGCATCGAAGGCGTCTCGAGCTAGCGAACCAACGAGCGGGCGGATAACACAGGAGCAAATTTCACAGAGCAACCCCGACGTCGACTACACGAGGTATGACATTTGCTCCTTATCCCGGCTCCATCATTAACAGACATTGAGGCCCGACTTAATATCCCTCGTCTTTTCGGACGTCGGAAGCTTAACACCTGAAGGCGTCAGCCAGTACCTTGTGGGCATGTTTGCAGGATAATGCACGTGTATACCTCGTATACGGCGCGGGAAATGATCTACCAACGGTCGTACTCCGCTTCCCGCGCGCAGAGCGCGCGCTGCTGTTTGATTTTTCGCTGCAACTTGCGCTACTGCCCCGCTCCTGCTCGTCGGCACCCACAGATATTGTCGGGTATTGCGGCAGATTCCGACCTGTCAACGTTCGAGGTTTCTTCCCTGCTCTTCGAAGCATCGGTTGGTGATGCTCACTTCACGTGTTTATGCACGGCATTGCGCCCACAAAACGATTTCCAAAGTCAGCGATTCTCAAGATATGCTTTCGATCCTTCTGGTAGAGCCAATCTCAGGCCCGTACTCCGGCCACGCCGTCGGTCCTCCGGTATCGTGGTCATCGATAATCTTTCCCTCGGGCGGAGGCAACGGATCTTTGCAGGATCATTGTGCTTGTTTTCGTCATAGCCTTGCCCGCACGGCCGATACGCTGCCTACTTGGGACGCGTGTAGACGTTGGTGCACGCGCAAACCACTGATGTCACACCGCCGCCTCGGGACTCTCTTGCAGTTTCCTCTCCTTCCAACACGCCTGAGAACTGTCGCGGTAGAGTGGCCTGGGCAGCGCGCCTGGCAAACGGATTCGACCGATGCGTCGATCGCGATCAGCTGTCTGGATGGAACTCGTCTGCAAACCGGCTCTATCGATTTGTCAATGTTGGAATTCTACGAGACATGCTCTCTGAGGCTTATAAGCGCCCTAAGGCTGAGGACAGAGACGAACAAGGACGGTTATTCGCCTCTTTTCCCCTACTGCCATCTCCCCTCCCATCTTCCACACGCTAGCACGCTCCACGATGTGCAGATTGCGCCAGTGCGTCGTTCCCCCCTTTCCCGCCATTCTTGTCTTCTGACACGACGAGTAGGGTCACCCACAAGTACGCCTTCTGTGGCCACAGAACTGCCCTGGTGCGTCGGCCTTGATTCTTATTATGTGCGTACGCGCTCACAAGCGTTTACAGCCAGACCAAGAGGTGCGGGACTGCCTGATGCACGTGCTTCGACATTAGAACGCGCGCGTCTGACTGGCGAGTAGATCAAATGCGACAACCGCCACTGCCGATTTAGCACCACGCATGGACCTGGCGACTGTGGTCCTAACTGCAGATCTACATGCTGGACCTAGTGAGTCGCTCGCGGCAGTAGCGAGTACGTTTCTCTGACGAATGGGAACCCTATAGCCGCGCATTTCCTGAACAGTACGGTATGGGCATTGAATTCGCCGTTATCGAGCGCGAGGCTGATGGCGGACGTAGAGCTGACGATCCAGAGCTATTGCCCGGACTGCCAGGCGGCGGGTCGTCGATGAGGGGGGAGGGGGTCGTTGCATGTCCGAGAGTTGTGAAGCCTTGCGATGGCTGGCGCCTGGCGCGGCGGTCGTCATCCCAATTTTGTACAGTGAACCTAATCCTCACCATCGCACATCTGTATAATTTTCAGCACTCTATATCTTTATATTCACGACGCAAATGAAGTGTGCATGTCGTCGGATGGGAGATCGAAGGGGAGCTAGGGAGGATATCGACTCGCGCACTCATACCACATGCAGCCGAGCATGGCGGACAAGGCGCACCTTATCCGACTCTGGTACGGTCTACGCGTCGTTCCCGTCAGTTTGCAGTGCTCTTCCTCTCCAAAGACGCGTATTATAGCGCCCCGAGAGTGCAAAGGCTCAGCGAAAGCGGACGAGAAATTTTCGTCGAGCACATCAAGCGCGTCTAGCGCTGGGCGCCCATCGCGTCCGGGTTGGTCGTCGCGGCGAAATGCCACCGACGAGCATTCCGGACGCTGTAGCGCCTGACTATCGACCATCGATGGATGAACGCGACGCAGCAAGGCAAAGGGAAGATTAGAAGGTCGCTCACCGGGTGCCTGCACGCGGATTTATGGCGTGGCAGACCGGTGCGTCTGCGGTGGGTTTCTTCGGCAAAACAAATTTGGTGCAGCGTGCAAGCATGGTGGCTATCAACTAGCGTGGTGAATGCGCTCCTCCGACGCACAAGCAGCCCGATCCAACGGTGGGAGGACGCTCAGGCGCAGGATGAGTGAGGAGTTCGCGTGGATCAGGCTCCGTTACTGACATGTTTGTTGCCGTACGGAAGCAAGAATGTGAGATAAAAATAAACGAGCAATCCGTGAGAAAAAGCTTATACCCGATTTGGGCATCATGTGCTTATCGCTCCTTAACCAGGTTCAACTCACGCGCCACACCGACAAGCGCGCAACAATGGATGCGACCCCGCAGTGGCTCTTTCCGCTCGCCGCGCTGAGGAACACGCCGACAGAGTATCCTATCGAAAAAGAGATGTACGACAGAGCGCGCGGAGTGGAGTTTATTTTCCGCTTAGGGTCCACACTTCAGTTGTTAGTGCCCTTCACACGCCCCACGCTGGCTTCTCGTCCTGATGGATCACAAGGCCTACAGCAGCAATGCTCACGGCTGCAACATGGTTCCACAGATTCTACATGCGCCACGCTATGGGCGACTTCCACCGTCAGGTATAGCGCATCGCTGCTCACGTTTCTGGCCATCACGCTGATTCGAAGCCTTCGACAGGACGTTGCTGCTGCATGCGTGTTCCTGTCGACGAAAACCGAGGAGTGCGGCAGGAAGCTGCGCGACGTCGCTAAGGTCTACCATTCAAAGTCTGCCGGCATTGATCTCAAGAGCATACCTTCGGACAGTAAGGTCATTGTCCTTCAGGGCATTGACGTCAACACGCAGCTTACAACGAGCCATAGGACGTTGAGAGGATAGGCCTGGAAATCCTTCACACGGAAGAGTACCTGTTAGAAGCCTTGTGCTTTGACTTCCTCATTCAAAACGCACACAACGATCTCATAGACCTCTTCGAGGCCTCACAAAGCGATGTCGAGCTGCAGGATTACGCCTGGAGCATCGCCCATGACTCGTAGGTCTGTCTTGATTGGCCCTGATCCTGAGCTAACGTCCAAAAAGGTATAGAACGCCCTTGTGCATCCTGTATCCTCCCCGTATCATCGCGGCCGCCTGCTACATCCTGGCGCAGGCCGCTGCCGACGATCCTAGCGCATCTTCGCTCGATTCCCGGCTGGCAATCACCGCGCCCTCATCGACACTTCCCACCCCGCCCACGCACAAGGCCCGGTCACCCGATGCGTCTCGGTATGTAATTGAGCACTACGCATTCAGCACGGTAGAGGTGCAGAACGTAACAGGTAGACCCGTATCCTCGACTATACGACGCTACACCGTCCCCTAACCATCTTCTGTAGACGCCATAGACATCCTTCTGGAGTTTTACCGGTGTCAGGATCTCCAGAACGCGCCTCACCTCGCCTTGGTAGCCGCCGTACGTGGTGTATAAGGTTCACTCCGGTCTCGCTCTTCCCTGACGCACGATGTAGATCCCTGCGCCGAAAATGGCTACCTCACGAGAGCCCATCTTTCGCCCTTGGCCGGAAGTCGCCAACTTCAACAACACGCGTACGACGTCGGAACCGGCCGCGTCGAAGGCCATCACACCGAACTCATCGCATGGCGGGCACACGCCACAGAAGACTCAGGACTCGATGAGAATGGATCTAAGTTGATTCTAGCTATACACACAGAACACTATGCTACAGATGAGCGTCGTGACTAGGCAGACTATGCCATGAAGTGGCCGCGAGGGTCGCCCTTCTGGGTCTCTGTGGACCCGGTCGACATCATGTCTTCCTCCACCTGTGGTGGCTTCAGCGTGAGCTGCAGTCGGACGTAGTCCCATTGGTTGACTTTCGTGACCGAGTCTTCGACCTGGTCGTCCATTCGGAAGATGGGCGCTCGGCGCCCGGCGTGCTCATGCGAGTCCGTGGATAGTATCCCGGACGCTGATTCGATGGCATCGCCAAGGTCTGTTCGCAGGTCGTCAGGATGCGATGCAATGGCGAGCAGCAGTCTAGGCGCACGCACCATCGTCCTTCCCCGACCACTCGGATTCCGAGCCGTTCGGGTCCGCGAAGGGTATGTCTGATTCCGTGAAATTAATGGTGCGCCAATTCCGTACGGGCTCGGGCACCTACGTTGGGTGGTGGTCAGACGGGGGCGGCCATGGTTAAGAGAGGGAGAGCGACATGGCCGCCTCCGTGCCCTGGTCCATCACGTCGTAGACTGTGGTCGGGGACCAAAAGAGGCCGGCCTGCTCGGACTCCCCACATACCTTGGGGATCGCCCTGCTACCCGGTGCTTGGGAAGCGGAGGCGAGCCAGAAGGTGAGGCATTCCATGACAGTCGGCGTCTCGCTGTCGTAGTTGAATACGGGGCTGACAAATGCGGTGGTCCATCCTGAGAAGACAATAAGAAATGGGATCGAGGACAATAAGGAGCAACACGCACCCGATGAGAAGTGCCCAAAGACCCATTGATTGTAGTTCGTCAACACGAACCAATGCGTGTTGTTCCTCACGCAGGTGTCCCATAACTGACAAGGACCGTACTAGTCAGCGAGGTTGACAGAGATAGCATTTGTGACGCACCTTCGCCCATATCCTCTGCTTCGATTCTAGGTCCGACGGCTCTGCCTTCTCGCCGACCTGCGGCTCTACACCCCGGAAAGGTGGAAACTACAAGATGTTCAGCGCTAGGAAGGACGAAGAACAACACGTGGCACGCACATGTCGTAGATTGGCGAAGTTCTTGATATCGTGTTCGCCCAGTATCCAAGGCGGCTGGACCGCCACGAGGACCGACCGGCGGAACCTCTCAATCATCATATTGGGGTTCTCCATGCCGTCGATACCCTCGATCTCGAGCGCCGGCGCCCATAGGAGGTAGCGCCAGATGGCGCTGTCCATGTCGGTTGGCCCGTGTTGGAAAGTATGTCCCTTCGTTTCGTCGTAGAAAAGAACGTGCATGATTCGTTGTACGGTAAGGAGCGGAAGGGAGTCAATCCAAGGTAGTAGGCTAGGAGACCATGTAAGTTTTGCGGTGAAGAGGAAGTATTTGGATACGCACCGCGTCAGGTCCGAGGGCCGCCGCAAAGGGGCGTGTCCGATGTGGGTGAAGCTCGGCGCAGGGACGGTGGGCGATTCACCATTGATGTAGTCGTGGTCTTCCATGCCGGTACTCTCTGCGGGCATGTATGCATCGTTCCCTGGGTTGAGTATTAGTGGCGCGCATTGCCAGAAAATCGTGGAACGCACATTGAGAGACCATAGCGACGAACTCCTCCATGTCGATGCCGTTGATATGTTCTAGCAACCGGTAGCGCTCTCCGCGGACGGAGAGGGCGTTGCGGTGCGTCTTGTGGCCGCTGGGCGGGAGCGCGGTCGGCGGTGCCGAGGCATCGAGGACGAGATCGGGGAGTTGTGCGTCGCGGAGGTAAAGCCGCAGGTTGTCCATGACGCGCGCGTACACGCGAGGCTGACTCGAGAAAAGTCCGAAAAACATGACGATCGTTACAGCCAGGTAGCGATGTAGGGTATGGGATATGAGTCGATGAGGGGAGAAAACAAGCTGCTGGGGCCTATGGCAACCGGGTCCGGACTATAAGTGTCGGAACAAGGGCCATTCAGGCCAAATATGGGAATTCGGTCTCGGAATGGAACAAAAGGACACAAGGTTAGGTCTTGTTATTCCGCCCCAAACACGTGATCCCACGTTTCGGAGATCTCCGGGCCAATTTCCGGTGCGTGACAGTGCATAGCGCTCACGCCGTCCTTTCGTTCTACTCTCACCATGCCACGCCACGCCGCGCCTCTCCCCGCCATCAAGCCTTCCTCTCTCGCGCTAGGCAAGCCAGGTCTTGCTCTACGATGAATATAGGTGTGTAATACGCGCAGTCAAGACTCTCCGCCACCAATGACTTCGGGTGGCCCACTTCCCTTTTCCTCACCCACGGTCTGCCTGAGGCGTGCACAGCTCAGTAGTTATCATATCAGGCTGAATATATGATTTTTCTCCCTCTGTGACAACGATTTGAAGTAGCGGACCTCTCTGATCACCACAAACATGAGTTATTGGGTGGCAAACTTGGAGGTAAGGTGGCCACTTGAACACCGTGACCCCGACAATTATATCAGGCCCTCCGCGAGCAGTTCCACAGTAAGACATGTATAAGCAAATCGAAATCATTAGGAGAGCACCTGATGCTGACCTCTGGCTCGAAAGCCCCTGCCCTTCGCAAGGTGGCGACTTGCGAAGGACTTTGCTGCGTGACACCACAAGTCTTTCGGCTTCTCGGCAACGGGTTTGTTTGGCGCACATGGAATCACGTGTTTGGGGCGGAATAACGGCTTGTCACAAGGTTAGCCTCCGGCGATCGGTGGCTTGTTCTCGTCCGCAAAAGGCAACTTGCCGTTATGTTCTCACGGCCCCGTGGCGCCTTGTGATCGAGCACGCGCGCTTGCCGACTGCGAGGCCTTCCTCGCGCCCGTCCAGGTGTTGATCTGCCATGTTCACAATTGCCTACCGTCGCTTCCGCGTCCCGGGTCAGCCGCAGGTGAATAGGATTAGCCGCGAATAATATCAAGCCGCCAGTGGGAACCGTAAGTACATCGGTAGGATAGAAAGAGTTCCCAAAAGTCCCAGTAGATATATGTTATGGATACATAAGGGCGGCCTTCCAGGGCTCGTCCGACAACCAAGGCTCAACGAAGTCCGAGGCGAGAGCAGTCCGAATATATGGCGCACACCTCAGTGGCACCCCAAGATCCCATTCCTGTCGCGCTGCATGCAGTCCGGGCAGCGAGTCGGGCTCTCGCGAATAGGGTTTTTGGCGGGAGGAGACATGACCCTAATGCAGCCAGGTGACCGACAGCCTGGCGCTGTGTATCAGGGATGCTATACGCGGACAGGGAAGGCATCACTAACCGACAGGGTGGATGTGTTGGCTGCTGAACAGGCAATTCGGCCTCCGGCAGTCCTTCAGATTGGAGGCCACTGTAGACATGAGTATATGAAGAAGACTCGATGACGAAGACGTACTGGCAGTGAAATGGCCACACTGAGTATAGTAGCGTCCATCAATAACCTGCGAACGTGGTCAAAATAAACTAGACAAGCTTTGAGGCCAACGTACGTTGTAGCACATCGTGCAAAATAAACTCAGTCGCGTTTTGTGGTGAAGAAAAAGTGTTTGAAGAGAGAACGAAGTGAGAGAGGAAGGAAGAGAGCGGAGGTAACCAGCATTAACCGTCGGGCGCGTCCTTCTTATTATGCCCGCTGCGCAGGTCCACGCTGTGAGCAGCACCCTACGCATTGCAGGCCAAAGCCACGGGTTGGAGGCCCTCGCATCAGTCAGCGACCCCTTCTCTCCAACAGCCGCGAGGGTTCTGGAGCGCGTCACTTACTCGATCGAGGCTAAAGCCGCCTGCAGGCGCCCCTTTGCACCGGATCCGCGGAGGGCAGATGCGCCCGGTCGGTCATTCGACAAGTCCCGCAGCGACAAGGAGACCTTAGCTGCGCACCTTTGAGCCTCAGGACCGGCCGATGGCGGGAGAATATGGGCGCCTAGTGCACCTCCCTGTTACAGTTAAAAGGGAAGGCTCGTGCAGAGCACGGTGCTCCTCAATTGAGCACGCGGGGAAGGCGTCAGTACGAGGGTCTCAGGGTGCCCCACAGGGCGCAATGGTGCCCATATGCGGCACGCGAAGAAAGTTCATTAACAGCGCACTGCAAGCGACGAGGGACATAGCGAGACATCCCCCACGGTCGATGAAACATTCGCCTTGATTGACGAGGGGAGGCGCGGGCATGGTGCGGGCAGCAACGTGTGCTGGGGGACCGGCAAGCGTCCCGAGAGGAAATGGAATACAAATTCAAGACCGCGCTCTTTGGAGCTGGCAGAAGGGGCAATTGGTGGCGTGCAGCCGGATATGCAGGAGAGCGGGTCGACATCCGTGCGGTGTCGCAGCAGCACGCCTCATACACGGGAAGTCGGACGGGGCAGGTGCGGCCTGCCACCTTGACATTGGCGGGGCCACGATGAGGGACACGGAGGAATGGGTTGCAGGGGTCGCAAAGAGCGGGGGTAAGTATAAGCTGTATTCAAGCACCCTTGCGGCGAATAGTATTGACGATAAGAACGCGCTTGCGAACCTAGAATGGGATTAGTATGCTGCGAAAAGAATTGAGGTTAGTACGCACCTCGTTCTTGAATGCCTTCCGCCAGTTCTCGCTCCGCAATCTCCTACGCCTGTCACCCTTCCGCTCGTGCCGCTTCTGGTAGTGGAAAGTCTGGGGAACCCTATTCCGCGAGAGGATAACTCGGAGCTGACGGAAAGCTTCTGACAGGTCCCTATTCTGCACTCGAACAGTACGGCCTAAGAGCGGGTCAACAATAATCTGGGTGATTTACTTCCCAGTCACGCACCCTTGTACTTGCCCGCGGGCTTCTGTCTCTCGAGTTCTGGGACTATTGAACGCGACATGGCTGCCCAGGCGTCTTCGGGCGAGACGCGGTACCCCAAAGGCGTAGACCCTTGAATAGACTTTCCCACCTCGTTTGCAAGGTTGCTGACCGCGTCCCAGCCCTTGTTGCCGGAGGAAGCCTGCGAAGAGTATGCGCGCGCGCACCGGGCGAGCAGCAGACGTGCCGCGGGCTGCGGCGGAAGGCAGGAAGCCGCGCCGTGGCTGGCCGCGGCCACCGCGGGCCGTGTTATGCGTTGAGCGAGGGCAGCGAGCATGGTGAGAGGAGAGGAGGCCGCTGCGACAGCGGACAGCGGACTGTGCGACGCGGTTGGCGGTGGGAAACGCGGAACGGCAAAATTGATGGCGAGCCCGGAGCAGCCAGGCGCCCGCCGCAAAAGGAAATCCGCGCCGGCGGGCGAGGTGATCAGCTCTGGATCAGCCATGTCGGCGGACACTCTTGCGGAGGAGTACGAGGTCTGTGGGCAGCGAACGCGGTGGGGGAAGTATTGCTAATCTATCCCCCAGGTACTCGAGTCGATTTACCCCACAGAGCTCTCAAGTTCGTCCCCTCCCTCCCAGTACCCGCAAGCGAACTAAGCGCCCATGTGCAGAAACGTCCGAGAGGGACATACGAATAGAGGCAGAGCCCGACGATCTTGAGGAGGGCGAGGACACAAGTACGCCCCTATCTACCCCGCGTCGTGGCCGTATAGCACAACTGATAGCAGACTCTTGATCAGTCAAGCTCGCGCTCAAGGTGCATTACACCGATGGCTACCCAGACGAGCTGCCCGACCTTTCTTTCGACGTCTTGGAGGGAGAGCTTACCGATGATGAGCTAAATGGTCTGTTGGACGGATTGAGAACAGTGGTCAGTTCCATTGGAAGTACCGTACGTCTGTATGCTGATCGCTCTTCAGGGCGAAGAGAACCTAGGACTTGCTATGGTCTTCACCCTTGTCACGACCTTGCGAGAACGATTGTCCGAACTCGTGCGAGAGCGCGCTGAGAGGCACAAGGCCGAGGAGCACGAGAAGGAACGGCTAGCAATCGAGGTGCGCTCTTCCGACCCACACACCATTTACCCAAATCCTTACACCACCGCTAGGCCGAAGAAGCGAAGACGCGCGGCACACCCGTCACCGCCGAGAGCTTCAAGGCATGGAAAGCAAAATTCGACGCCGAGCTTGCCATCAAGAAGGCGAAAGCCGAGGAGGAAAAGCTAAAGGCCATGACGCCGAAGGAGCGCGAAGAGTACAAACGGATCCAGGGACGACTGAGCGGTTAGTAGCCCAACTTCTTTCTGCTTTACGCGTTGACTGTTCAACAGGCAGGCAACTGTTCGAGAAGAACAAGAATCTGGAGGACGAGTCGCTGGTGGAAGAAGGTGGTATATCCGTCGATATCAGTCAGTACGAGAGAACAAGGGAAGAGGAGCAGGAGGAAGAGGACCATGTAACATTCAGCGACAGCGACTAGTCGAGTGTCCACTCAATATGTATCGTACTGCGCTTTCCGTCTTTCATGGCATGGCTCGTTGGATCACTCGGTACAAGAAAATATTTTCTTCTTTTCTGTCCTTCAGGAGTCAAGTACCCCACACTACGCGAACCCTGTACGTAGCGATGGATGGAAAATCGGCAAAGGATGCGCCTCCGTGTTGAACACATATTCTGTGAGACGATGAGTGAGGGAAGCGCGTACGCAATGCACACAACGTACCATCCAACGGCAGTGTGCTCGCATCGTCGAACAGAAGATACAAATACTTCAGGGTCTCGCTCTGCGCCACATAATCAGCACAAAAGACCCAGAAGACGAAGCCAGCCGGCACCTGCCAGCGCAGCGACACGCACCATCAAGAACGTCTCCATCTTATCGTCCTTCGGCGAGTGCACGTCGTCCACGTTGAGGATGCCCGCATATCCGCCGCTATCCAGCTTGCAGTGCGTCTCGATCGCCTGGAAGATGTCCCAGCCCCAGTCGCGGTACCGGCGGTCGCCGGTCAGGCGCCAAGCGATGAATAGACTCTCCACGGTCTCGGGGCTGGGAAAAGGGTCAGCTCAGCCATAGCCCCACGGCACACTGGGTTCGCAGGCTCGCATTAGCGCACGCACCGAAGAATATACCGAGCGTCATATACAGCGGGTTTTCCAACGCTGATCGGTTGGGTTCATTCAGTCTGTTCAAGGCTCAGGCCGAGTAGGCACTCACGCCGCGCCCTTGATGTACCAGTCCTCGGGCACGCCCTGCTGGCGAATACCGTCGCTCGGAATGCGGAAATGCACAATCTCCGGCGAGAGACCTCTGCGGTCCCTCCGTAAACAGCCCCGTTCCATAGCTTTCACTCGTCACTTACGTCTGCGTGTCATGCGTGGCCATGCAGGTCTTTACCAGCTCCACGCCCGTCAGCCAGTCGCGTTGGCCGGCTTCCGTGAGCTCGTCTGGACGAGGCGGTACGGACACGTTGTCTGTGAGCGCTTCCGCGGTGACCGCACCCAACATGAGCGATCCGCCCAGGAAGCACACCAAATGGTCTTGCTTAGGGACCAGACGCCATTGCCTATAGAAATAATGGGCTTAGTCCACTGTGAGAGCGGGAGAAGGGCCCAAGAATACGCACACATTGCCCTGCGCGTTTCGCTCCGGCACAAGCTCCGAGGTGTAGAGCAGGTTGCTGCCCATGCTCCTCGAAACCAGGGTCTTGTGAATGCCCGTCATGGCATCTGCGTACATCTAGACGGCGAGGTATTAGGGCTCTGCTCGCAGGATGTGGAGCGCAGGACTGGAAAATTACCTGGCGGTAAACATCTTCGATGCCGTCCTGCAATGTTCATCTCGCTTCCGTCATTGGTGGCTACCGGGTGTGGCGTACCGTCTGCAGATACTGCTTGCTGAGGCCCTTTCAGCATGAGGTGAGGGAATGGGCGGAGGGGACGCACATGAGATACTCGTAGTAGGAATCACCGCGGGACCCCAACCGGATGGGAGTCGCGAGGAATTGACCACCCTCTGCCCTGCTCTGAATTGAAGCACAGTCGTATACCATGGAATACAACATACGACATGAAAATGGGCAGCACACCCTGAGGGATCATGTTGTCCTTGATGACGCGCATAACCTGGGGACCTGGTGAGTGAACTGCGGTATAGCAGTCGCAGTATTGAGAGAACTCACTTGCTCAGCCTTCCGCCAATACTCGTCGTTGTCGGTCAGGTGGGCAAGATACTTGAATTCGAGTTGCAACGTCGCAGCCTCAGCGGTACTGATCAGGCCTTTGTTGTCTGGGTCCTCCTCGCCCTTGCGCTGCTTGAGGTTGACCCGAGGAAGAGGTAGGCCTGTAGGAGTATCGAAGGCCGGGAGCATACGTTCCGCGAGGTCAACAGCCTTCTCAAGGTACAATGGGTCCTTGTCAGATAGATGGTAAGCCGACAGTAAGCCGCCAAGGACACGAATGGTAGTCTGGAATGAGGACAGTCAGAGGAGGCTCGAGAGCGCAATGATGTACGGCGCACCTCGAAGGTCGAAAACTGTCCCTCTTGGTCGAACGAAAGGTTATTGGCAACCCATTCCCGAGCGCGCTTGTATTCATCGTCCAGGTGCATGAGAAGCATTGTGTCAATGGAGTCGACGACCGTGTAGCCAATGCCATTCCCGCCCCCAAGGTTCGAGCCAGTGTGGCTCAGTGGGTGATATTCATCGTACCCCATGGCGTCCTTCTCTGCCCAAAGTATAAGCACGAGGTTATGAGAGTAGTGCGCGTTACACACCATAAGCATGCCATGCCCACTAGAAACATTGTAAGACTATAGCAGTCCGTTCAGACGACAGAGGCGCACCTGGAAGGCCTTCACGACAGCGTCGCGCTTCTCGACGTCCGCGACCAGATTAGCTGGCTCGCCGTTCAAACCATCGAACCGTTGGGGGGAAGTAATTCCCAGGCGGCCGCTCCAGTCAGCATAAAACTACAGGGACTAGGGTGAGTGCCAGCATAGCAGGCAGTCAGTCACTCCCCACGCACCTTCTCCAGTGGCCTATAGAGCAGCGCGCCAATCGCTACAGTGCCCACGACATTAACCAGCCAGCGGACAATGCCGATCTTCGATTCCTTCTTCGGGGCTTCTTCCTTGGCTTGAGCTGCGTCCGTTTTTGCGTTTTTGGCCAGCTTCTCCATCCTCTTGCGGAGTCGCGTGCCGCCAGCGTCTGCCATGGTGATTTCAATGGCAGTCCGGACGTGTTAGTTGTGATCAGGAAGCTGAGGGACGTGTCATGGCGTCAATTGATAGCGAGTCGCGTGGGCGGCAATCAAAGCTTGTGCTTCCGAGCCGAGCGGGGATAAGTGCCGCAATTGTCGATACTCAGGCCGGAAAGTGGTCGTGTGGGTGGCTAGTAAGATACTCAAAATACACAACGTACATCAATAGAATACACAGCCCTGTTCATGTCCGTGACCAACGCCCCTCACGTTCGCGAAGTAGTAAATCAGTAGTCCGTGTCTCCCCATGCTTCGTCTCCCTCTGCTGGCGGCTCTGGCATGGTCCAACCAAAAAGACGATCATCTAACCACGACATAGGGTCATCCAAGATGCTTGCCTCTTCATTCTTCGCCAGACCACCTTTCCTCTGGCGCAATGCATGGGACCCATCCTTCGCGGAGGGGTCGACGATCCTCGTCTGTGATAGCATGGTAAGCAAATGAAGTCGTGATGAACTGAGCGAAGGGCACCCACCTTCTTGAAGTTGTCATATATCTGTGGTCCAAGTTCATCAACCACGTCCGTGAGTCGTTTCGACAGTTCTTCCCGCGTCCGCTTCAATTTCAAGAGCGCCTTCTGCTGTCCTGGCACGAGTGCAACGATCAAGGGAGGAAGCGATCTACAGCAAGAATCAGCGAATTGCTCCGGGATTAAACACGACCCGTCATACTTCAAAACGTCCATTCCAGCTTCACCAAACCTCAACGCGGCAAAGTTCATGAGTGGTAAAACAGTAAAAGTGATAAAGGGGGTCGCAATAATCCATGGTCGGGTGGCACCTGCTCGTACAGCGAGCCACGTTCCCAAAATGGCGTATATGGTGTACAAGACGGGCACAACGGCGGCAGCGACTAGCACCTTCCAGGTTGCTAGTACGTCCTTAGCCTCGATCTTGACTTGCGAAGCCGCCAGCGCCTCTGGGAGCGTTCAGGATTGCGATGAAAGAGAGTGCAGAGCGACTAACCCTTTGACTTCTTCGCAGAGATGACCGAGGCCAAGATGAATATAGGCGAATTCAACGCTGTCCCCGGAAGGGCCAACACAGCCCAGACCGAAAGGAGGATGGTTCGGTACACCAGCAGAACAGCCGCCTTCGACGAGTTCTTCTCCGCGCGCGGCACCTGGTGATCACGCAGGCCGAACCGTCTGAGCTTCGTGTTGTAGTCCAATATATCTTTGCGTAGTTGCTGAATGCGCGGCTCGTCCTCGAAGTGGAAGTACGCTTCGAGTAGCCTGCGACTGAGCTTCACGACTTGGTCAATGGAGAGGTGCTGCCCTGGCTGCAGGTAAAGTCTACGCGCCGCTTGTATGACCTATCGAGATGTTAGCGCCCCGTGAGTTCGCCAGCAAGGTGTTTACCTGAAGGGTCTCATAGTCCGGCGCCCGGATCGTCACCGCCTTCAGCGAGTCGACAACATCCTCCACCAGCTTCCCAACCGCCTCCCGCTTCTCCGCACCACCCCGCTTGAACTTCTCCACGTATTCCGGTGGCACATCCAACGGGTGTCCGAAGTCGATGACAGCGCGCGAGCGGAAGCGATGCGCGTGAAAGTAATACATTCCGGCTGGCTGGATTTTCACCTGCAATCCCGGGTTATTGGCCATGGCGCCGAGAGCCATCAGCGCGAAACCCGCTTTGAACGGCAGGAAGTCGGTTCGGTCGTGGCTACCACCTGCGTTGGATGAGTCTCAACGCGTAGAACGTACAGAATGACTTACCTTCGGGGAATATGATGATCCCGCCTCCGTCGTCGAGCTGATGATACACCTGCCTGAACATGTCCTCCTGGCTCACATATGGCACGCATTTGTACGCAAAACCGTCCGCGCCCTCCTTGCGGAGCTGTTCTAGCGCCTCCAGCACTTGCGCAGTCCCAACGTTATCTTCCCCTTTCAGCTCGCGCTTGATCAGTAGCTCAGTGTCCGAGATGACTTCGACAACCTCGGACGATGCGTAGCCGATGTCTTTCGGAAGCGTGATTGTCATGCGAGGGGAGAATACGGAGGTGAATCGTGTGCCCTTGCCGATGATACGACACGGGTCGTCGGCAGATAACGAGACGGTACCAGCTCCCGGTTTGGCATCGTCCTGAGCGCGAGCGACGGGGACTGCACAGGATTCAATGAGTAATCCGCGTCCGCTTAACAGACTCAACTCACTGTTGTGCAAGGCCCTTGCCATGAAGCCGATGAATCTACGCTTCATACTGGCTGCTGCAATCAAGAATTGTGCCCGTCGTCGTGTCTCCTTGTATATCTCAAGACCAAGTAGGAGGTCTAGAAACTGAGACGCAACGACCTTAGGATGGTGCACTGCTAGGGCAAGCTAGACGTTCTCACTGACCTGGTTACTATGAGGTGCCGCAACGAATATGACTGGTCCATGGCGGGGGATATGGTGCGAGCCGCGTGTCCTGACCTCACGAAAGAAAACCTGCGATACCAAGTCGAACATCATCATTGCAAAGTCATAGCTGAGGTTCGACATCGTTGTACTGGGCACCTGGAATGTTGGAGGGCACAGATGATGTGGGTAGAACGAAATTTGGGAACGGGAGAGATGAGAGTTGAGGACAACGAGAAGATTGACGAAGGATGACGTTGGGGTCGGCCTTGTGGTGGACGCGGTCCGAATTTCCGATGTCCCGATTGGGATGAATTGCACTGAGTCCCTCTTTTGTATGTTGACAGACCACTTATCGGTACCTCTAGCAAAGCCTCAAAGCATAACGGCAGCAGATAGAAGCATGATAATATACGGCAGTGCAGATTGGTCAGAATGAAACAAGCCTGAATGTGTTTTTTATCGACTGAAGTTCTGCAATCTGCCTTCGCAGAACATGGTACTATAGTGTAGAGGTTATCACTCAGGATTTTGACATACCAGGGTTCGAATCCCGGTCTTCATCCTTCCTGAAACCCAGGTTCGAACCCTGGTAGTACCTTTTTCTACTCCGTGATACTCTTACAATAAGGCGAGGAAGGCAGGGGAGGTGAACGAGAGCACGGAAGATGCGCGGGATGGGGGGACGAGGAGTATTTACTGTCGTTTACTGCGTGACTGTTGACATGTGACGTAACGCGTATGTTGGCGCCACTCACTGACAGGCTCCTTATCTCTATGCGTTGCGGCACTGAAGCCAAAATGTCCACCAGCACTGCACATGTTGCCATTCCGACCACCCCTCCGTCGTCGTCGCGGCTCATGCAGTCGCGGCGACCGCCCTACCAACCTCTGAACTCGTCACCGCTTGCGAATAACGCCGAACTCCCCTCCTTTGGCCATTGTTCAGGACGGAGGAGATCGCAGTACAAAGCAACTGGTCCGACTACGCCTTCAAACTCACGAACTCCCCTTCCGCCCAGTGCTAGCGGTGGCGGCTCGGTGTTCCTGTCTGGTGGCAGTGGGAGCCGGAAGCTGTTCGTCAACTCGTCCCCAAGCGAAGACCCTCAGAAGACCTTCCTGCGGGATCGCTTCAAGGCAAAGTGCCTCGAGCGTGCCGCTCAAGCGAGACGACGGTCCATCAACAAGCGTCGCTATGCGTCTAGTGAACCAAGCAGCGACGGGTTCGACCTCGACATGGACATGGACGATGGTGAGGACGAAGAAGACGAGGAAATTATGAATGATGAGGTGCGTTTCGCGCCATGCACAGTGTGCGTATGGCTAACGGTCTCCAGTTCTTCCGCCGCGTCGTCGCTTTCGACAACTGCAAGGACAAGCGGTCGTTCGATCGCTGGTATGCTCGCGAGTTTGGCAGCGACGATCCCCACGCCATGGAGCGGTGGGCAGAGGAAGAAGCTGGTGCGTGGGCTGCTCTATGATATTCGTTCTCCTATTCACGGATTCGTAGAAGCCGCCGCCAACGCACCGGAAGAGGAGCTCACACCGGAGGACCTCGAACAAGCCGAATTGGAGGCTTACGCAGAAGAGCTTGCCAACCAGGGTGGCTGGGACGACGACCTCCCTACCGAGCACCCGTCTTCCGACGCAGATATGATCCACGATATGGACATGGACGTCGACATGGACTTCTGAACCTCTCCACATAGATAATCTTATGCCTATTGCGCTACCTTGGTATCCTGCGTTCACGCTGCTCTTGCTGCATATAGGGGCAAATCCCAATGTACTATATCTCTGTCCTCTGTTCATCATTCCAGCTCAATATACAAACTACCAGATGTTCCCGCAGCCGCCAACGTCTTCTGAACCGAGTGTGTTAAACCCTTGCCTTGATCGAGCGCGACACGGTCGCGTGAAAATATATGGACGCGTCAAGTCGCGTCACGCGCAGCTGTTTCACTGTTGTCTTTCGCTACCATGGCCGCGTCCATCCCTGCCGGCTTCCAGGCTCTTCCCCTTCCTATAATCCAGCTCTCCCTTGCTGCAGTACTTAAATGCGGCCAATCCTTTCGCTGGTCAATCTTGGAGTTGCCATCAGACTCAGCCGCGTCTGCGTGCCACCTCCCCCACGAATACCGTCTCTGCCTGAAAGACCGTGTCGTATGCCTGAGGCAATCCACTGACCACCTCTTCTACTGCTCTGTCTTCCCGCAAGCTACACCCACGGACACCGCATCGAAGCTCAAGGACGCGGAGACCTTGCTTTGGCTAAGGGACTACTTCCAGCTAGATGTGGACCTGGTGAAGCTATACCGTGAATGGGCTGAGCGGGACCCTGTGTTCTTGAAGATACAGGATAGATTTGCGGGCATCCGTATGTTGCGCCAGGATCCTTGGGAGAACCTCGTCTCGTACGTCTGCCCTCAACCATTCCCCCGCCTCGTACTATAACCATTTCCCTTCCCAGATTCATCTGCTCCTCTAACAACAACATCAGCCGCATCACCAAGATGGTGCAAAACCTCTGCAGAGAATACTCCCCTCCCCTGCTCTCCCTACCCAACGCGCTTGGCGAGCTAGAGACCTATCATCCATTCCCTCCGCCCTCTGCTTTAGCTGAACCAGAGGTGGCGACACGCTTGCGCGCACTTGGCTTCGGCTATCGCGCGGACTTCATTCACAAGACGGCGAAGATGCTCGTCGATGCGCACGGGGAAGATCCTGCGGCTGCAGACCGGTGGCTGGGCGGGTTGCGGACCAGATCGACGAACGAGGCTCGGGAAGAGTTGCTGAAGTTCATGGGCGTGGGGAGGAAGGTTGCCGATTGCGTACTGCTTATGAGTTTGGACAAGGTGAGCAGGTACACGTCTTGGGAGACTTCGACTAACGAAGATCACAGCGCGAAGTCATCCCTGTCGACACGCACGTCCACCAGATAGCTGCCAAGCACTATGGCTTGAAGGTGGGCGGGAAGTCAACGAACGGCAAAGTCCCTATGACGCCGAAGATCTACGACGAGGTGAACACCAAGCTCGTCGGCATCTGGGGAGAGTATGCTGGTTGGGCGCACTCGGTAAGGTCATTGCACTTCTACATCCGTCCGTCGACCAACCGGCATGTGCATAGGTGCTCTTCACATCTGATTTACGTGCCTTCGCAATGTACGGGCTTGAAACGCCCACGCCAACGAAGGGGAAGGCGCTACTCGATGCCCCATTGCCAACACCGCCTATCACGCCTTCCCCGGCGCCCGCTGGTAGGAAAACGAAGCGGAAGGCAGTTGACGAAGTACCTGCGCCATCCGACTACTTCGCCGTCAAGACAGAAGAGACTTCGGCGTCTTTGGCAGAGGACTCTTCGCTATCACTGGCCGAGCGCATCAAGACGAGGAAGCGCAAGCGTGTCGAGCGAACCTAAAGTCCTTTTGCAACTCTGTCCTATACTGTACAACCTGTATACCCACAATCAATCCTCGTATCTTGGAGGTGGTTTCCGCTTCGATGACGGCGCTTTTGGCTTCGGTCCCTTCTCGTCAATGGATGCCCATTCGTTCTCCTCCTTCGGCGGCCCCTGCTGCACGATCCTCTCCGCCTCCTCTTGCGTCATATCCTCGTCCTCCTTGCTCAACTGATCCGCCACCTCCTTCAACTGCTTCGCAACCTCCACCTCAATAACCCCCGGCGCCCCACAATCCAACAAGCGCTTCCCAATCAGCCCCCGCCACTTCGTATGCCCATTCACCTCCTCGCAGAACACGTTTTCCACACCCTTCACCTGCACCGGCTGCAGGCCTGCGATCTCCCACTGCCCGCTCGACGCACGCGATAGCACCGCGAGCACGTAGTCGTTCGCGGAGTGCCCATTCACCACGCGTCCGGCGACCAGGCGCCGGATGCCCGTCCAGACGGCGGGGTCCCCGCTCACGGGCGTCCCGAAGAGGAAGACGTCCTGGATGAGGTGCCCGGTGTCCTGGGGTGGGAACTGCGCGAGGCGTTTGAGGGCCTGGAAGATGACACGGGCGCCGAGGGAGTAGCCGACGAGGGTGATGGGACGTCTGCCGAACACGCGCTGGGCGAGGAGGTCGGCGAGGACGAGGCCGGTTTTGTCGGCGAGAGCGGTGGCGTTCATCCAGGGGTTGTCGATGATCTGGGGAGGGGGGGTGAGTGGAATGGAGTGTAGGAGACGAAGGAGGCTCACCTGTCCGATTTTGAGCCAGGCGATGGGTGCGAGGCTGTACATGAGGTTGGCGAGGACGGTGCGCTTGATGATTTCGGCTTTTACATATTTTAGGCTGTAGCTTTTGACCAGGGTATACAGTGCGTTCGACAGTTCTTCTAGCGCTTGCACTTCCTAAACAAGGACATCAGCTACATGGTCCATGAGAAATATGCGAATACGAACCCATTGCAGAGCAAACGTGTCATCACCGCCGAAAACAGTCCACGGCGCCGTCACGTCGTCCGGGGTTGTCAGCCAACCGGTAATGCACAAGCGTACGGCCATCGTATCGTGCACATTGCGCGGCCTCACAGGCTTGATGGCGAGATCAGTGATCTCCTTCGTATGCCTCCCGACCATGTCCGCGGTGGACTTCGCGCCATAGGCGCCGAACAGTGCCCCGCATACGACTGAGGACCCGGCAAGTCCACTAGCAAGGAGCCCAGCTGCGGTGCCTCCGACGCCGACCCAGCCGAGTATCGTCGTTACTCCAGCGCCAACCAGAGGTGCAGCGAGGCCGCCAGTGACGCCAACGAGGACCCCGCCGCCTACTGCAGCAAGTCCAAGACCGACCCGACGGAAGATCTTGCGGTTGTCAGCGTGCTCATTCTTCGTCTTCTCAGCGGCGTCCTGAGCCTTCTTGATAGCGGTGTCCGGGTCCTTCAGAGTGGCAACGATAGCCTCTTCGTTCAGAGGACCGAATTCAGAGAGAAACCTGCGGGTTCGTGCCGAGTATTCCTTGTGCGTCGTGACCAGGAGCAACAGAATGCTGTTCATGATCTTCTCAAGGTAGCGTTTGTCCGGCAGAGGTGGCAGTCTGCCAGTAGATGTCTCTGCTAGTCGGTCCAGCTCGGGGCTGTCTTCTGCGAACTAGGCCTCAGCCTACGCGCACATGAAGGCGCTGCTGGGTCTTCATTCACCTGTCGGTTTCTCTGGATGGCAGGCGATCCACGCTTGGTCGACTATCGTTTGAGCCCACTTATCTATGTTCTCGCTGAAGGCGTCCTTCCGTTTCGTCTTCATATCTTCCGAGCCGGATGCGAGCATGCACTCGAGCTCGGCGTACATAAGCGCCTCATTGCGATACGCTGCCAATCGGCGAAAGATGTGCTGAAAGACGTTATCCAACTCGTCCTCAGAGAGCTCAGCTGACGAGAAGTTCGTCAGGTCGGGCGACTTGGTGGACATCGCCGTGGTGGAAGTTGCTGGACGAGGAGAAGATGTTCTCGACATACGCCACATCACTCATGACGACATGCATCACCGCTTTCGGCATTGCCCTTGTTCTCCGGAAAAGGTAATTTCAGAACTTGCTCGATTCCATCATGTCGTTCAGCAATCTCCGTGCTGCACGCAAGGCTAAAGACGCCAGATCTTTTGCTACGAATCCACAAGTGCATAGCGCTGCCCAGGAGACATCGGTAAATCCAGAGCCTACCACTGTCGAGAATGCCGATGTCCATATGCAATTCCAAGATGAGTCTTCGCCGGACGTAGAAGCTGCACTGCAGAACTTGCACGGGATACCTGAGTATCTCTATATACGAAGCAGTCCGAGCGAGGGACGCGGTCTGTGGGCCAAGCAGCCCATCAAGCGGGGTGAGCCTTTTGCCATGCCCTCATCGACTGGAGTTGACAGAATTTCAGGGACCGTGATCATCGCGGTCAAACCACACGTATCCGTCCTTACCACGCAGAACTTGGCCTCGTACTGCTCGAATTGCTTCGAAGAGGCACCCGAAGCTGGACTGAAGCGTTGTGCGCATTGCCGTGTCGTCCATTACTGTAATTCTGTCAGTAACAAACACTTCATCTCGCCGTTTCGCTCACTCACGCGAGAACAGGAATGTCAGAACAAGGATTGGGCCACTCACAAACGTGAGTGCACTGCGCTACAGGAATGGGCGAAGCATGCACCGGCTGCTGAGGTGTCCGTACCTTCGGACGCCGTGAGGTGCCTCGGGCGATTGCTCTGGAAGAGGCAGAAGAAAGGGTTGGATAGCACATGGGTATGCGACTGAACAGTGTGCATCTTCTACAGTCTGACCCGTGTATAGGCTCAACAAATCGCGGCGATGCAGTCCAGTAGGTAAATGGCCTCGTACTCTGACAGGAAACTCAGTCTGCTAGACAGGAAATCCTTGCAGCCTTCCGGCTACGAATTTCACACTCACCTCTCGCACTCCTTGGTGCGGTACCTTGGTTTATCGTCTCCGGACGGGCTTCAAGATTTCGGCATCAGCTCACCGGGCGATCTGCTTGACCTGACCTCTCGTGTATGTGCGCCGATTTTCTCTGCGCCTGCATGCTGCGACTGACCCTAGACTCGCAGTTCGCAACGAACTCGTACTCGGTGACTACTCCGGATCTCACGCCCATTGGCGCCTGCGTTTCGCCGCTGGTCTCGCTCGTCAATCATTCTTGCTCGCCCAATGCTGCCACTGTGTTTCCGCGCGCTTCGAAAACACCGTCTACGGACGAGCCACTGATCTCAGTCGTGGCAATCCGAGATATACAGCCTGATGAGCAGGCAGGTATTCTCCTTCTCACCAAAGGTCGACCTACTGATTTTCTTACTCAGATATTCACGTCGTACATCGACACCACCCTCCCGCGAGCTCTGCGGAGACGTGAGCTGCAGGAGGGGTACAATTTCCTCTGCAAGTGCTCTCTATGCAAGACGCCGCCGCCAGTAGACGCAAGGGAAGCTTTGTGGTGCCCGAAGTCGTGCGGAGGCATGTGCCCCTTGCCAATCGAAGGTCCGTTACGACCGTGAATACCTATTGCCTCTGCTTATCACTCTCGATAGAGAACCCTCTTGCTCAATGCGCGAACTGTAAGGCTGTAGTGAAAGACACCGATGCTGTTCTGGACGCTACCAGAGTCGGGCAGGAGGGGCTGAATAAGGCTACCGCTCTTCAGAGCAAAGGTAGGCGAGTCAGAGATATTCATCGTCTGGACTCACGATTCCCTCAGACCCAGCCAAAGCCATTCAGCTCACGACGAACCTAATACCCATTCTGGTATCCGCTCAGCTCGTGCCCTCGTCCCATCCGCTGCTTGGTCTCTCGCGCCTGCACCAATCCCTCCTTATAAGCGCGTTCTCGGCATCGCCCTCTCAGGACATCCTCGACGAAGCCATCCGCACCGCGGCGAGGGACACAAAAGGCCTCTCCATGATCCTCACCGAGGGGCACCCTGTCCGCGGCGTCGCACTTGCTGAGTTTGGAAAGCTCCTCGCAGTAGACGAGATGGAGGCCAAGCCGGCAAACACGCTCACGGACGGCCTCCCTCGCCCCGACGCCTTCCCTCCAACCGGTCCCCCGCGGCTCAAGCTTGCCTACGAAACACTCCTGCGCGCCCGGGAGGAGCTGCTTATCGGGTTTGGGCGCACGAATGAAGGAGGCAAGGTCGGGCGCTCGGTGCGCGATGCGCTGGCCGCGCTGGAGAAGGAAATGGAGGTGTGGAGAGACGGAGTCAGAAACGCACTGAACGACACGCCGAAGAGGGCGTGATGTTGGTACGATGCCTGATCCCCAGAGCGATAGGTGTGTCTGTATGTGCGCGCTTGTAACGTCTTACCGCTCCTTGTATGGAGTCACCATGTCGTATGGTCTCGCTGTGCAATGGTCGATCGCGGATCTCAACATACGGCAGCGGTGGAACGGCATAGCGCAGCAGGGTATGCCGATGGGTGCCGCTGGCTTAAGCGCCCGTTGTGGTAGCCTTGGCCGCGGGTTAGGTCCGGCCAGGTGATCGAGTCAAGCCTATACGCAGGGTTCCATGCGAAGATCGCGGGACTCGCTGACTGAGCAGTCAAAAGTGACTCGGAGAGTCATCATATTAAATGGCGCTCACTCATATGAGAACTCACCTTCCCTTCACACCCTTGTTCCCCGAATCAGGCATACCTGGAACATGCAGGGAAACCTAGACGTCACAGCTGCCTCTGTCGAGCCGCTTGCTTCTACGCAGAGTAGCGAGGCTCGGCAAGTCCCTCGGGTGGACTTTCAACACCTGCGCCACCACCTCAACAAGCTGTCGCGCTCGAGGGCCCCTAGTCCACTGAAGGACATCTTCAGGTATATGGGCCTCGACGGCATGCTTAGTCTCGCTGGAGGTCGGTGCAGCTTCGCCGTTTGCTACATACTCTTGTTCATCGGGAGACAGGGCTTCCTCATCCCGAAATGTTCCCCTTCCTGTCAATGAACGTCTCTGCATACGACTCCGACACGCGACTGGCAACCACTTCTGATATCGCCTCTATTCGGACAACTGATGTTACTGTACCAAAGAATGCGGATGGGCTGCATAGCACCAACCTGGCAACTACACTCCAGTACGGTAAGGTCTCCGCCTACTAACTCCGTCCATGTCCATGACTCATGTACATGCAGGCGACGCCAGAGGCCTTGCCGCTCTGACGAGCACGATCAAGCGGTTCGTCGAGAGGCTTTACAAGCCCGCCTACAGCAACTACGAGATAGTTCTGTCGCACGGCAGTACAGACGCCTGGAATAAGGTCGTCTCGCTCTTCGTCGAGTTTGGAGATACCATACTTGTCGAGGGGCAAACCTATCCTTCTAGCCAAACTGTCTGGATCCCTATGGGCTGCGTCAGCGCTCCGGTGACGCTCGACAAGGACGGTATAGTGCCCGATGCGTTGGATGAACTGCTCGTGAACTGGGAGAGGACCCATCCCGAACAGAAGAAGCCGCGCCTTTTATACTGCATTCCCGCAGGACAGAACCCGGTACGTAAGCTTGGCATTGTTCATAAGCACCTCCCGAAGACTGACGCGCGCGCATCGACAGACGGGCTCCACTCTCACCGCCGAGCGCAAAGCAAAGATTTACGAGATCTGCGTGCGCCACGACATCATCATATGCGAAGACGACCCATACTATTTCTTGCAATTCCCAACCTACGATCCGCAGGCGCGAAGTGGACCGCCGGCAGACGCGGATGCGCCAGTCAACATTCCTGCCTTCCTCGAGTCGCTCGAACCGTCCTTCCTGAAGTATGACTACGACGGGCGAGTGGTCAGGCTTGACACCTTCAGCAAGGTCAGTCCGTCTTGCCTAGCGATGTTCGTAGCATCGCGGCTGATGAAACGCGATGCAGACGCTTGCCCCCGGCTTCCGCGTCGGTTGGGTCGTCGCGAACTCCTTGTTCTCGGAGCGGCTCATCCGAGCGAACGAGGCGCTCACTCAGACGCCTTCTGGATGGAGCCAGGTTAGTCTGTAGCTTCATACAAGGTGACCATGAGCTTACACTGCATCACGTCCGAAAGGCAATCGTGACGGAGTTACTGGCCACCTGGGGCGATGACGGTTACTTGACCTGGGTCAAACATCTGCGTGATACATACACTGCTCGACGCAACTGGATGGTGAGTGATTCCGGCAATTCGCTGCTCGTCCGGTTGACCTAAGTGGTCCATAGTGCGGTTTCCTAGACAGATACTTCGACGTCGACTGGAACTCTATGTCAGCCGACGGTGTCCCGGTGTATCTCAAGCAAACTACCGGGCGCTGTCAGGGACCCGTCATCTTCAAGTTCGTCCCTCCGAGGGTGAGTGCAAGCTTCCATCCGCCATATATGGTACTCACGTTGAATCAGGCCGGCATGTTCGTGTGGCTGACCATTCCACTCGACGGTAACGCCCACTTCCAACGAATCTTGGCGTCATCGGATGGCGGATCGGACGCGCAGTCGCCCGAGGCTAAGTGGACGACAGAGGTCTGGGAGAAGCTTGCAGAGGCCCGGGTCCTTCTGACTCCCGGCACCTACTACACGCCTTGGCAAGGACATGAGAAGGCGGGGCAGTCAGATACCCCTGGGGTCGCCTTCTTCCGCATGTCCTTCTCCTTGATGACGGTGAGCCTATCCATCATGGTAGCGAATCCTCTCCTAATCATGCGTTGTGACAGAGGGACAACATGGACGAAGCCATCCAGCGCGTAGAGAGAGTCTTCAGAGAGGAATGGACAACGTGATCAAGGTCTTGACGAAGGACACGCTTCAACAGCGCAATGTAGCCCGAGAACCATAGCAAATTACGACCAGCCCAAATACAGTACCAGTAAATACCCGAAATCTATATACTGTACAGTTGAAGTACAGGTTAGCTAATGTAGTCCGCTGTCAAAATATTAGAAGAAGTTTAATCCAGCTTCAGCCGGCCAGTTCGGCAAGTTGTCAAGGTCCTGCAACATATGTTCAGTGAGGCGAAGGTACGAAAGATCTCGAGGTTCCTCACCGCATTCTCCTTGGACGAGCAATGCTCCGCTAACAGTCGGTTCCAGTCCACGCTCGACCCAAACAGTGGGCTGCCGAGGTAAGGCGGCTCCCCAAAGACGAACTCACCATCACTCGGCGACGTCGAAAACGCCGAAGACGGTTCGTAAGTTACGTGCAGCAACGGCGATATGTCGAGGGCAGAAAGTTCGGTCTCAACCTTCACGGGCGCCTTGTCCTCCGAAATTGCATTACTCGACGGCTTGGTCTTGTCCAGCTGATTGCGCAGCGCTACGACGGACTTCTGAATACCCGGCAGGTCGTACTTGCAGCCCACAGCGAGGACTCGAAGGGTGAGCTCCAGACGCGAACGCGCAGCAGCCGCAACCGAGGTGTCTTCGTCCGTGATTAGGTCCATGTCGATGGTGGCGGAGCAGAAGGCGGCATAGATGATAAGATAGAAAATGCGCGAAAGCGGATAGTTCGACTCGTAAAGTCGCAACAAAAAGTGAATGTCGGTTGCAGACTTTTGGCAAGCGGTCGTCGAGTGAGGGATGGCGGTAGCGGAGTCCTCCTCTGTAAGGAAAGGGCGATAGAGGAGGATCCAGGTGGTGTGAACGAGAAGGCTAAGGAACAGAGTGTCAGTCGATAAAGGGAACTGCTACCAGCAGGCGTACTTGAACTCGATTATGTGAGGTGGGGGAACAGGTAGCTCTGGAATGTCCTCCGTATCCAGCAGGATCTCCGGCGGCACCGAACCTTGCCAGCCGATGATACGGTCGCGAATGTCGAGCACGAAGGAGCGCGTCTGCAGAGGCCTTCGTTCTCGATGCTCGTATATCTCTTCGATGATCTCGTCCAGGAACTGAAGCGCGTCAGTGACAGCGAGGAGCGTTTGCTTGACTCTGCATACCTGGTAAGCAAGGCAGACGCTATAAGAATCGTCAGTTAAGACGCCAAGGTAGTCACGATGAACACGCACTGATAGAAGGTAGTCATCTCGTTGCTTGGCGGAAATACAGGAGGGATGTGGACCCGCTGAGTCGCCTTTTGGAACGGCGTGTAGAAGGGCTTCCACGCGTTTACTGGATCGTCCAGAACTATGAAGCGGGTTGAGCGACACGATAGGGATACGAGAGACTATCCAAACACCTGAGAAGTCTGGAGGAGGCGTCTTCGTCCTGAGCGTAGGCTTCCTGCTCATAGCAAGCGAGAGGGACCTACGGACGGATCAGTGTTGTGGGGATTGTGTGTAAAGCTTGACGTACTTGTCCCAAACGTATGCAGTCCAGTATACTCGCTGTCGTGACAGGACTTCGGCGGCGTCCATGTCGGCGGAAGGAACCATGTCGGCAGTACACCCCAAGTCACCAAACAGCCTGACAGCGAGGCCGGTGATGTTCCATGATTGCGAGTACGACCCTTGCGTGGCGAGGTTTGCGGCGAGCAGAATCAACCCTGAAGGAATGGTGAATCAACTTCTACAAGGGTGTGATTAAGAGTACCAACCTTGCGCCGTTGCGAACGAACTAGGCTTACATAGTTCGGCGGCGAGCAGGATGTGGGCTTTTATCTGAGGGCAGTTAAGAACGATGCTGAGCGTGTTGACCACCGGTACTGACCGAGAAGTCGTCGGTTCGCGACTGTAGCTCTGGGAGGTGTCGCGAAGCCACCGCGTACAGTGAGCAGAGCAAGAACTCTGAGCAAAACTGCTCGTCGATGTTTTGTATGCTCACTAAGGAGTTGTCAGCGACGAGTTCGGGTCGTAAGATGTTGATGACTCACTCTCGAGGATGGGTCGGGAAAGAATCATGTATCGAGGGTTCTGCCAGCTTGGGGAGGTCATCAATAGGTGAGCAGGAATGTAGAGACTGCCAACGTACCAAAAGTAGCTGTCAAGCATGAGGCGAGCCTCGTCCACTGTCGGAGGACCCAGGTTCGCCGACCCAGCGCAGGCGAAGTCGATGAGGCGGGCCAACGTCTGATCGTACTGGTTGTCGATGGAAGGGAGCACCGGCCGATGGTTGTGGTCGGCGACGATGAGTCCGTGCATCGTCGGCGCAATGTCCTTCTCCGGGTGGACTTCCCCCACAGGTGACTATGCGGAGATCAGACCCATGATCGTCCATCTGATCGGCGGGGGACTTCACCTCTGGGTGCTCGGACGTGTTGTGCTCATCGGTGGTGCTCATGATCGTCGAGATGCTGTCGCGGCGAGCTCGCTTGGTGGGGCGGTCGCTCCCGCTACCCCGCGATGAGGACATCCCGCTCTCCTCTTGCTTGGTGATCCACTTGCTCAACATGCGCTCCCTGTCGTCGTCGCTCGCGCGGGCGAGGCCGAAGAGTAGCTCCTTGCATGTCTCGAGCTCTGAGTACGCACGCCCGATGCGCGAGGCCTCACCGGAGCGACTGCGCAGTTGTTAGATCGAGGGGCAAGTCGATGAGACTGCGCTGATGGACTCACGGCGGGAAGACGCAGGGAATCCCTGCTTGTGGACAGTACTTGCAGAGCGAGACGCCGTTGGCACCCTTGCCATCGCAGCGACGCTTTCGTCGTCTGCACGCCTATAGGGGGGACGTGAGCAATGACCTCCGCGATCTGTAAGCAGACGTACCTCACACGACGCGCCGTAGCGCCGTTTGGCGGGTTTCGAAGGCGGCGGAGTCTGCGCCACCGAAGCAGGATGCTCCTGCACGTCGGCCATGTTGCTTGATGAAGATAGGTTTTTGAAGCGCTTGAAGTTGGGAGGACGCAGGAGAGAAGGTGGGATGCATCGTGATGAGGGGGTAGTCAGTATAAACGTTTGAAATCGCCCAAGACAGTCGGCAAAGCCGATGTTACCGCCTGTGGGATGGAGAAGACGGGCCCTGGGTGGCGGTGCCCGATGCCCCGAGAGGACAATGGCCCTGCCCTGGCGGAAAGGGGTAATCGGCGAACATTCGGTGTCTTGACTCTTATCCTTCCTTATCTCTCCTCGGGTCGGTCCCTCGACCGATCGCGGGGCCCCCGGACACAAATAATCCCTTCCTCCGCTTGCCCTGTGTGCGGCCGCCTTTCACTAAGGTTATGAGGGTCAGTCCAAAGAGCGAATAGATGCATTTTTAGTACTGTAGCATGAAAGTCATGGATAGTTGTCCGTTGAGTACAAGTGAATAGTCCGTGGACGGTACAATGGTACACGCAGCAAATGCGATAACGAGAGCACACCTCGTTACATTACGAGGCGATAGGCCTTACGATGAACCGTCAAGCAGTCCTCCCAAGTCATTTATATCGATCCCAGCCGCCTTGAGCAGTTCCTACGCGAGGTTAAGCGATCAAGCACTTCGTGAAAGTGATTACTCGCTCACCTCTAGATCGCCGCTGTTGGACGTATCGATTGGGCAAGCGAACGAGTAGGAATTGGAGATGGAAGGCGAGACGTTGATGAACAGGAAGCGGACGCCAATCTGTCCGTCAAGCGAATGAGCGAGCTGCAAGTAATCAAATCGAAGTCTTACCTTGATCGTGTAGTCCACCGTGATGTCGCTCGTTGACCCACCCAGCCCGCACTTGGAGGCTAGGTCCTTGAGGATCGTGTAGTTCGGGTCATCCGTCAACTTGTAGTCGATGGAGAACGGGAACTTGATGTCCTTCGTGGAGTGCGAGGGGAAGTCGACGTCGTCAAGGGTGCCACCGCCGACATCCTCCTTCTCGCCGTTGATGGGATATTTGAGCTGCCAAACTCAGTAAGCTTCCGCCGATGAAATTTGATCAGAGTGCCTCTCACAGTCGCTTTGACATTGTTCAGCGCCACTGAAAAGTAGTTGGGGTTGGTGACACTGCGCTGGATGAGTACTCAATTTGGTAGCTATCTTGTACCTCACTCACGAAATATTGACAGCAAGATTGATCTTCAGGCCGTCGGAGGAGAACTGGACCTTCATTGCGATGTCAGCTTCGCAGATGCGATGTGCACTTCGTTCGTACGTACTACACTCCCGCCACTGCCAGACGTTGTGTCCAGGTCACCAACTACAACGTTAGGTGGCCGCACCCACTATTCAATTGATCTCGTCAGCACGATTGCAAGACAAGGTTACAAAGACCATGCACCAGAGCGAGTGCCAACAAGATGCTCAGGATGAGGAAGACAGCAGTCATGAGCGTGCAGCAGCAGAACCGGCCGACGCATCGCCCTCGTCCGCCCTAGAGTTGGTCGCATCAGCTTGCACGCGAGTGAGAAGTAATCGAGAAGTACCGACCTTCGTCCACATACTGCCATCGGTGTCTCCGTACCGCTTCCTTGGCCTGCTGAGCGGTCAGCCTCAACTCACTTGCCCGACATGTTTACGCACTTCTCATTCGTGAACTCGTCACGGTCGAACCCGCTTCGCTGGTCCTCGTCCTTGGGTGGCGGAACTGGCGCTCCCGAATAGGTGTGCTGGTGGGTAGCCTGCGCATTGGGATCGAACGGCTCGTCCCGGTATCCCTCAGCCCCATAATTCCCGTACGTCTCGTAGCCGCCCTGCTCGTAGGTCGGATGCGGCTGCGCAGTGCCAGAATAAGGATTGTAGTCTTCCGAGGCGTTGTAACGATGTCCAGCGTAGGGGTCGCGGTAAGACATGATGATGAAGCAACTAGCGGATAGCGAGAGTCTATGGAGGAGGTCTGGACGGTACACGCGGTGACGGCGAGAGGCAAGAGAACGTTGTGACGCTGGTGGCGATGACGACTGCGGGACTGCACCGGTTCTTCGGAGATTTCGATCCGGGTGGCTGTGGGGAAGATCAGTCGCACACGTGGGATGGACCCACAACTCGATAACACGCTGAAGAATACCAGCCTGAGCGACTCCGCAGCAAATTCAAGCCTTGCTTGCATAATCAGTATCAGTCGAGGTGGGTAGAGGTCATTTGAGGTCGATTTTGTCCCCCATTGAACCAAGGAAATGTACACAAGGACCCGGTAAGTAGACAAGAGCACAAGAAGCGGATCGTATCCTACCCCCCACCTGGCACAAACGGCATCCTCTGCCCGCCCCCACCTCCGTTCCCTTGCATTGTTCTCTGCGGCTGCCGTGCCGACCCCGGCACACCCGCAGGAACGAACCGCCCCCTACTCGGCGTAGGCGGCACGAAGCGACGATTAGCAGACGGCGTAGCGCCCGGTCCCAGACGCTGTACGGTACCAGGCGGCGGCGGTGGCATGAAACGATTCGAGTTGGGCGCGGAAGTATTTTGCGGACGACGAGCAGAGACGGGCGGGAGAGGACGAGCAGAGGAAGGAGGAGCACGAGCAGACGGTGGAGGCGCACGAGCAAAGGGCGGCGCCGTCGGAGCAGCGTTCGGAGCATGAGATGTTCCCGGTGGTCCGCCAGTATGAGTTCGGTTTCGTGACTGAGCAGAGGCGCCTTGAGGAGCAGGTTTCGACGAGCGAGGCTGGGGGTTGAAGCGTCCAGGAGGTGGCATAGTAGCGCTGGAGCTACCTTGCTGGTTGCCATCGTCGTGCGCGTTGCTCTGGAGCATTCGAGGAGCAGTTTGAGAGTAAGCCATCGTCGCGACGGGTCTTGCGCGGTTTGCAGTTGGCGGTGGTTGGTAAGCGTATTGCCTATGAGGGCGTCATACAGGAACACCATACTTCTCTCGCGCATGGACGCACTCTGCAAGCGGATGGCTCGACCGTGGTCGCTGGTCTTGAAAGCCTTGCCTACGGTTAGACTGGGTACCATCGCTGCCTGCGTGCTCTTGACGCGTCAGAGTCGGCGGCTGTTGACCTCGAGGAAGGGTCAGGCGGGCAGGTCCGTTTGGCGTCATGGCCGAGCGCGGACTTGACGTCGAGTTCGCATACATGCCTTCGTTATAGCTGGGAAATAACAGAACAGTCAGTACGCCGATTCACGCCAACATATGCCGGGTCGCGCACCGAAGAGAGGGATCGACCGCGGCCATGGGCCGCTTGCCGTTCGCATTGACGGAGTTACTTGGCTCCATGCCCCCATCGTTCATATCGTATCCCAACTGTTGTCGCAGTTGCGCATTCTCGTCCGCTAGGCCCTGATTCAACCTTTGAATGGAGAAAGCCTTGAGTTCCGCATAATCAGACGGGGAGATTGGAGAAGTAGGGCGTACTTCATCAGTTCCTCATGGTCCCGCTTGTATCGATCCAGCTGGACCCTCTGTTGCTGATACCGAGCGCGATAGTACCGAATTTGTGACGACAAGGTCTCTTGTTGGAACTGGGCGTCGAATATGAGCCGGAACCTTTAAAAGCGGCATAACTCCGCACCTTTGCCGCCTGCGCCAGCCCGTCCAGCCCATACGGGATCGACCGAAACCAATCCGACATGGGGGCGTCCAGCTACCCAATAACCATCAGCAGCCTAACAAGACGCATATATGCGGCCCCGCACGTCTCGCTGGAGCGGTATGAGTTGGATCCCCTGCGCCCCGCATTTCGAGCAGCTTTGGTCGGCACCTGGAGAGTACGGGAACGACGTCAATCCAGTGAGAGGGAAGAAGAGTGGGTATAGTAACGCACTGAGGTGGTTATTGCAGATAACATGCCCACACTCCGTCAGCCAGAAGGGTATGCTCTGCCCCGCGTTGCTATTGAATGGGAGCTGGCAGCGCGAGCAGCAGACGAACTCCCAGAAGTCGAACTCTAGCTCTTGATGGGAGACATGGGACATGGAGAGCGTGGGGGGAGCAGTGGTGAGCTTGATGCGATGGTGGTGGCAGGAAAGCAAGATCACACGAACTCAGAACGCGTCGACTTCGGGAACCGGGTCGGTGACGTTCGTGAAACTGCACGTGACCGCGACTTTCATTGCTCGCCGCAAGGTGAAGTTCGACTTCGAAACTGGTGGACGACGAGCATGCGTAAGTTGGACTCGAAAGATGTGTATGGTTCAGCATAGCTCTGCCGGCTGGTCCTGTTGTACGAGAGTCAAGCGATAGCATAGTTAACAACGGCGAGCAAAGGACATACTACAACGGACTCTAGATACATTCCAGATGAGCTGCGAAACCACATATAGCGAGATTGCACAGGTAGCGGTAGGTCTACGCAGGCTCAGTAGCAGATAGTACAGCTAGCTCTCGTTGTTCGACAAGCTGACGGCGTACGAAGAGTACGAAATCCTGCCGGACCCGTGAGCGTGCGGTCTCATTAAAGCAAAAGAGGAACGTACAAGGACCCGGCCCTCCAGGTCGTTCAGTGCGTAGGCATTCACTTGACTAGTCGCAGCGTCGATGTCTGCTACCCGGGCAGCGAGGAAGTTGATTCGCTCCGTGCGGTTCATGGGCGAATCGGGAATGGGTGGTGGATCGTTGAACGTGTCGGTTAGGCTAGGCTGCTCTTGCGGGTCGAAACCGAAGGCGGTGACGCAGATGTACCGAGGGCTGTTTACCTGCGAATAGGTGATAAGTATTCTATGTTCATAGGAAGGATATGTGCTGCGTACGATGTCTGCAATGGATATGTTCTCCACGGGGTCCTGCAGCGACATCAGCGACTCGTCTGCGGCGGGATATCGTAGCGGACGTACGAAGCCGTCGTCGTCTGACTGAACTCCTTGCGTTGGGGACGATCGTCGATACGGATGGGCTCTATAATGCCCCAAGCGCGTATTCCTGTAAGCCGGCAGACGCGCGGCCACGCAGGCTCTCTGCTGGCCCATGTTCCGCGGTCCAGATGCTTCATTCGGCTGAGGCGACGAGCTCTGAGGCGCTTCCATGGTTCGAAGCCCTGGTACAGTGCAGCTTGGGGTGGCCTCATAAGGCGGGGGCGGAGCAAAAACGTCGACAGCCCGAACGGTCTTAGCCTCCATTCCGTCGTCTTCGTCTTCAGGGAAAAAGAATGGAGGGTGTCCTGCGGAAGGCGAGTGTCGGCGACATTATTATATGGGCGGCTCGTAGCGTGTGTGGAGGGGCGGCGTCGAGGAAACCGGAGATCAAGAGCAATTGCGCTACTCGCGGGCAGCGTGGCGGGAAATTGAAGGCCAAAGACAGCAAGCCGACTCCCGAATTCAGTCACATCTCTCCTCCTGCATTCAGTGAATCTGTGACGGTATTCCTCAAGGCGACTCATGGACGGGTGCATTTGTCGGACTGCCTCGATCGAGTCCGGGACGATAGGTTGGCGCGACAACGAGGCGCGCAAGGTGCACACTGGGCTGGGCTCTGCGTGTGCGAAAGAAGGATGGCGGCGACATTCTGGGGCCTTCTGTGGATGCGAATGACGCAGGGCTCGTCTGGCAGTCATGGATTCGCTAGACGAGGCATCTCCGATACCTTTCAAGCGAAAGACTACGCAAGCGAAGGCGACCGCACGGCTGGTAGCCTCTGAAGGGGACGGGGGAAGCTGGAGTCCGACTTTCGTTGTCTGCCGACTGTTCCACAAGCCGTATCTTTCAGTACGTCAGACATGAACTGGTTCAAGCTCAACCGCCTGCTGCTGCTGCTGCTGCCCCGTCCTTCCCGCTCTTGCCCACTGCCTCCCGCTCGGTCCCTGCCTGACATGACATTCGCGCACGAGCGGACGCAATCATTTCGGTACCGCAACGCTGCACGTGAGCGGCGATTATAGGTGGGTGACTCGCTCTACGCCCACACTGTCGTCCATAGCCAAACTTCCACCATATAGTCCATCGTCCGAATGGAATGATATACTTAACAGAGTGCAGAGACCCTCAAGGTCCCCCCAATCATCGGCAGAAGCGGCACATACGGGATCACGCCCAAAAACGGGACTCAACGCTGAGTCCGCAAGACTCGGCTCTCCCGGGTCATGGCCAGAGCGACAGGAAGGACAGCAACTGTGGCAGCACGGCGAGTGTGGAACATGATCACGTACCGAGGCATGAGAAGCAATATGCTCACCATCTCTGTGGTCTGCAATCTTCCTCCACTGCTCTCAGATCCTTCGTGGCTGACGTGTTAAGCGTATCGGGAGTGGTGGCAGGGATTCAGCGTGCACCGCGACGAACGACACGATCCGTTAGATTTGGATGGTGAGGCGATCATTCCGTTGTCGAATCTGCTACCCGTGCAATGACGGGGAGTCGGCTGCATCACGAGCAGCGGGGCATTGGTCGAACAGCCGAAGATGCGCCAATCCCGTTGAACAGGATTCGGACTCGGTGAGGTTAGTTTGCAGCTGGAGAATTGCGCAACTTTTCAGGGAAGCCAGGGAGAAGTTGAAGACAGCCGCAGGTTCGTACCAGGTGGCGCGGTGGAAGAAGACCAAGAGGTTGTGCGATCGTACATTGCATAGAGGATCAAATCCGTTGACTACACCAATTCGCGATGGCGGCAAAAGGTAACTTCGATACGTCTGTTGTCTCGCTCAATTCGTCGTCGATCGCGGCGCGGCGTCGGCGCCTCTCTCCGCCTGCCGCATTTGGACTCCGAAGTATCCTGTCTCCTCCTCCTGACCACGTCGACATATTATCCTCGGAGAGGCTGCTTGCGCTTGCTGTATACTAATGAAACCCCTGAACTACTGAATCCCGCTTCTGCGAAGAACATCCGCAACAGAAGCTGCGATCGCTCGTCAGACGAAGCTCACCCTTCGATGACCAGTCAACCTTCCCGCTGAATGCCTCAAACGCTGGCTCGGATCCCTCTGTCCCTAGCGTGACTACTCATCATATAAGGTACGTTTATCGTACTCGCGCGCATTCTCATGGTGTCAATGAGCCCCACGAAGCGCACTTCATCCCTATCTCGGGCTTCCGCCATCCCCAAGCAACATGCAAACAACATAGACACGACAATCCCCTCATGCTCTGCGCCAACGACTAGCCGTACGTAGACGCTACACTGATACTATGCTCATATTTTGCTCCAGGACGTGGGGCAGCCACGAACTACGCGGTCATGGACGCAATTTCTTATGGCAAATAGCTCCCACAGAACGCTCTCCCCCTCTGATTCCCTGATTATCGCCTAGACATGCTTCTCTGCTGTGCTCCAGGCTACTGGGTCGGTCGACGTATATCAACACATATCTAGCCGTCAAGTGCGTTCCTGCTATAGCCTCGCCCTACATTGCTGCATGATGCGTATATCTATTCTCGAAGTCAACAAGACACCTCTGTCTCGTCATTGAGGCAATAAACCCACCTACCAGTAACTTCGTATGATCATGCGGCCTGTAAGGGGCGGCAATCTGCAATTAGCTAGCCTAGTATGGCTCGTTCTGGGTGCGTTACATATCTATGCGAGCCGAACTCTTGCAATGGTATAGTGACGCCGTACTGCAGTCTGAATGAAAGCCCATACAGGGAAGCTGAGAGGCTGAGACCGCGTCGAGAATCGAGAGATGAGAGCGAGGGGGGTTCTGAGGTCTACGTTGTTAGTGTCCATAATCCTCGAATCCTTCTGCCTGCATGAGGGTATAGAGTAAGGAGTCCAGTCCTACTTACAACCATAATAACTCGTCAATAGTACCTGAAGGCCTGAATTATAGTGTTCTGCATCGAGTACGAACTCGCTGTCAATGTCCGGGGCCTTGACCCCCTTCAAGCGTGATCGGCAAGTCGGCACAGCAGGGCGCTAATCACACAAAGCAGTGACAAGCGCCACAGCACCTTTATCTTCAACAACGACGCGTCTCGAGCACAGCGCACCTCTCGACGACCACCTCCACGCATCTGGGCAATGACAATGCCCTACCACGCTCTGCGTGGCGTTTCGACCAAGGACTGGTCCTTTGACGACATCGTCGCGTCCAGCGACAACTTCCACCCCGTCAAACGCGTCCGGTACGATTCAGACCTGACCCTGGCTCTCGACGAATACAAGAAATCGGATATCCCCCTCATAATAGAAGGATGGCACGCCTCGGACGCGTGGGATCATGAGCTCCTCAGTCTCAACTGGTTCGCCAAGCATGCAGGGCTTCCCGGCGATAGTGCGTGCCCCTTTGTATGCTGCATCCGTCATCCTTATGTTGCGTTGTATAGGGATCGATGTACGGAATGTTCATACATGGACGGACGATAGCATTCCCCTGCACGAGTTCATAGCGAAGTCCAGGAGCATCGGGCCCGCTGTAGTCGAAGGAGGTGCGCATACGGTGCCCGTCCTTGAGCCCCGACTTACAACACATTGCAGAAGGGGAACGCTTGTACGGAAAGGACGCGATATGTCCGGCCGCCTGGAGCGACTGGCTGCACAACCGCTCTGACATCCCCCGTCAAGTCCTGCCCGACGACCAATCGAACATCCTGAACGCACTGCCCGAGAGTTCGCGCGTCGAGCACCTCATGTGCTACCTTGGCGTCGGAGACACGTTCACACCCATGCACAAGGATCTCTGCGCGTCGTACGGCCATAACCTTATGACCTACACGGAAAATGGCGGATCCTCGTACTGGTTCATGACGCGCGGACGTGACGCTCAACAGGTCGCCGAATACTTCCACGACCTACAGCAGGAGCTAGATCACGAGAACTACGTGATCTCTCTGGAGGAGCTTCGTCGCGCGCCCTTCCCCGTGTACATCGTCGAGCAGAAGCTCGGCGACATGGTCTTTGTACCTCCCCGTTCGGCGCACCAGGTTGTCAACAGCGGGGGCATCACCGTCAAGACATCGTGGTCGCGCATGGAGTTTGGCAGCCTTGGAGTTGCGTTGTTCAACGAGTTGCCTATCTACCGGCGCGTGTGTCGCCGAGAGACCTACAAGGTCAAATCCCTCGTTCATCACTTTCTCCTACGCACCGCCCAGCTACTCGAGGATCAACTCGAGACCGACAAAGCAGACGAAACCGTTGTGAGGCGGCTCTTCTCTCTGATCGAGCTGTATGACCACATTCTCGTCGACGAGCATACCGGATCTCATGCCACCATGACGCACCTCACGACTTCCCTGAACGGTGACGCCGGGCCCTCGACATCTAGAACGACCGCCATCGATTTTCCGGCCCTCGTCTGCGACTTCTGCGGTGCCGACATTTTCCAGAGCTACTTTCGCTGCTCCACATGTGGACGTCCGCCATCAGAGGCAGAACTTGTCGAGGATGTCTGCATCTGCGCTGGCTGCTACGTCGAGGGGCGGACCTGTCTGTGTGAGAATATGGAGCCTATGCAGTATCGTCGGTTCGCTACACTGCTGGATCTTAGAAAACGGGCACGAAGCGTTCTCGCGAGCTTCTCTCAGCGATACGGCTATCCTAGCGAGTCTTCGATGTTCGAAGACGAGAAGTAAGTAAAGCCTGCGTGATGCCGCCCTATCGGCTGACCGAACATAGATCAATGCTATCGAAGAAACGCGACGCGACATTCAACTCGGCAACAACGATCTGTGACCTTCGCCGTAATCCTCCGGTGAGTAGCATGTACATGTCCAGGATGCATCCTGATTCATTTTCCAGAAAAACCCAACACGGATGTGTCGGCCCACCGCCCATTCTCGAAGCCATCAAATACCCTTTCTGGCGGCCCTCAAATGTCGCCAGTGCCATTCCTTTCACTGCTTTCGACATACACTCGACGTCTGCAACATTCATGTAACCAGCGCTCTTGCGGTGTGCCACTCGCGACCTGACGAGTGGCACGAGTATCATGTCAACGGAAGAGTGCAGCAGGAGCAACGCAGGGCAGAATTCTACGACGCTCAAGGGGAAGGGCAATCCCCACGAAACCTGGATGCGATGCGCGCCGCTGTTGCCTCGATCTTCCACGAGTGTCGGCCTCTAAGGCCTTCATCTGTGAAGTTGGGCTTCTATGACACGGTGGATGAGGTGAGTTCTAGGTATTGTCGCGTATCTTGGGCTAACGCGGCACTCAGTCGAGCTCCTCGACAGCCGAAAGCACTGACTATACGAGTTCCTCGTGTGAGAGAGACAGCGAGCATCAGCGTCCCAGGAAACGGCGAAGGAAATCGAAAGGATCACATCCTGACGACGATGTGGACGATTGGAGAAGCGAGTGTTCCGATTCAAGCGCGTACGTCCCGCTCCAGAACTCATCGAGGCGTCAGCCGCAGCAAAAGTTGCACACGCGCGTCATTGACTGTGTGCTCCTTACGCCTTGGTCCACGATCTCGAGAAGTCTTTGGAAAGGCAAACAGCCCGCTCATGCGCCACGCATTTCGAATCCTACGCGCGCACCACAGCCTTCTGCCCTCGCGACTGCATCATCCAAACCAATGTTTGCGCCCCTCCGGTATCAGCATTCACCTCCGATCCCTCTGCCGGCGAAATTACTCTCGTCGAAGCGTGATACTTCGACGCGTGTCCCAGCTAGCGTCTTCCATGCTTCGCAACGGCAGAAGATATTGGCGACAGACCCTACACCTCTGCCCGCCAAACGACCTCGACAAACACCCCGTGGTGAACACCCTACGGACGCCGTTCTTGTCCAGAAACGCCGCTCCTCTGGTCCCAAGCCGGTGCAGAAGACGCAAGCGCGTCCACGCAACCTACCGTCACAGCCATTGATCGACGAGTCAGTCGTTCAGATCCGGCGGACGACGTTACCAGCTGGGCTAAGATTCAAGAAGAAGTCTGCCGCACCGCCCCTTCTCGAAAACGGCACGAGCGAGGACACGATCCCCGGCCTTGCGTCCGACGTCACTGTGCCTGCGCCCGACGAGGGAAGCACGGTGCAGGAGCGTCCTCTTCCTTCCCATCTGCCAGGTCCAACAGCGCCTTCCACTCATTCACCTTCTCCACCGCTACCGCACCCGACTCTCGCTGACGCCTTGAACGCCTGCAACGAGAACAATTACTCGCACACGCGACGACCTACTCCCCCGAGTCGACCGTCCGTACAGGAGGAGGTGATGAATACATCTACAACCGGACATATCCCGCAGAGCAATCCTTCAACAAACCCCGCAGCGATGGTTCCAACGATCTTCTATCCCTATGGGATGGTTGTCATGCCCATTGCTCTCTATGAGCACTTCGTGCGTCGCCTCCAAAGAGTGAGTCAGATGTGTCGAAGGCCTATCTTCAACTGAACCTTATGGCTTCGTAGCTGGAGGAGCACAACGGTCTTCCTCCCATGCAGATCCCTCCGCTGGCACAACCAGGGGGGCACTGGGCGTGGCCGCCTGGACCTAATCCGTGGTCGGCTGGACCTAGTAATCCGGGTCAGTCTCGTTGACGCGGTAGCTCGTCCTTGTACGCCGTGTCACGAATCTGGAAGGATCAGTAACAAAGCTAGCTTGGTTGCATAACTGCTCTGGTTGTGTGCAGACTCTGGAAGTCGCATGATGCTTGCATTCGCGACTTTTAAGCGAGGCTTAACAACGCGCTGACGGCTGAAGAAGTCGCGTGTGGCGTACTTGAGGATACAGCCAAACATGCGCAAAGCAGGCTTCTCTTATACGCGCCCACGAAAATTTCTTTTCTTCACCTTTGTCTATCACGCAACCTTTAGACAGTGCCCGTCCCATGTCGCCAAATCATAGACCGGACGAGGCGATTCGGCTTGCGAAGAAGGACGGTTAGGTTTTTAGAACCCTCAGGCTTGACCTGTGGCTTGTGGGTGTTAGACCTTTCCTACATCCCATTCCTTCGACCTGTTGTTACGAGCGGCAGGACCGTATACGCATAATACCAGACCAATGTGTTTGATGACTACATACGACTACCCTATGGATGGAGAGGACGTCAAGGTGAACGGCAACGCTGTGCAGCTTCACAAATCAATGGCTAGGAGATCGACGCCAAGTCGACTGAGTGCGCAATTGGCGAACTGAACGCAATCTGACAATACGTGAGCCCGTAATACGCGTTCATGGCACTGTCCATGGCATCGACAGAAGAAATATTCAGGACCAAGGGAGGAAGACGAGTGTGACATCCGGATTCCGTCACGGTGGCAAGCGAGTGCTTGGTGTCACACGCGTCTACTGCCTGCGCCCAACCGCCATCTATTCATCATGTCCGGCCAAGGGCAACGCGAGAATGTGTTCGCCACTCGCATGGCCCTCTCGAACACCAAGCTTCGGCTCAAGGGTGCCCAGACGGGGCACTCATTGCTCGCCAAGAAGCGAGATGCACTGACGACGAGGTTCCGCTCAATCTTGAAGAAAGTCGACGAGGTGCGTTAGATGGGCGGGCTGTATGCCCTAATGATGTACCCATACTGACATTCTCCTCTCATACTTCAGGCCAAGCGCAAGATGGGGCGCGTTATGCAGCTGGCGTCGTTCTCGATGGCAGAGGTGACGTACGCGACGGGGGACATCTCCTATCTAGTGCAAGAGCAGGCCAAGTCAGCCAGCTTCCGCGTCAAGGCGAAGCAGGAGAACGTTTCTGGTGTCGTCCTTCCCGCCTTCGAAGTTGATCGTGTCGCTGGCTCTGGTGCGCGCGCTGTCTCGATCCCCACCAACTGTCATTTATACAGGATTTCATACATCCAGATTTCAATCTCACGGGCCTTGGGCGTGGAGGGCAGCAAGTGCTCCGGGCGAAAGAAGTCTACGCGAAAGCGATTGAGACGCTCGTCGAGCTTGCATCCTTGCAGACCGCATTCACGATCCTTGACGAAGTCATCCGGGCGACCAACCGTCGTGTCAATGCCATCGAGCACGTCGTCATCCCTCGATTGGAGAACACGAACAAATACATCATGAGCGAATTGGATGAAATGGACCGTGAGGAGTTCTTCAGGTGCGTCATGTCTTTGCATCCCCTTACAAGGCGTCCTAACGCCCGTCCAGGTTGAAGAAGGTGCAGGGAAAGAAGAAGCGCGTCAAGGCTGACGACGCCGCAACATATCAGGAGTCATTTGAGGAGGAGACGAAAGCACCGACTATCGCAGAGGGGACTGGAACCACGGACTTGCTTAGCCAGAAAGACGAAGACGTTATTTTCTGATTTCGAGCTCGACATTCACTGTAAAAATACCCCCTTGTCTTTCTGAACACGCTGCCACCAAATGATGCATATCGTAACTCAGACGACTGACTCGTGCCGCGCTGGTGATGTCGCACTACGGCCTGGAATGAGAACGAGAGAATCTTTAGATGATTCGAAGAACCGCAGGGGCGGAGACCTGCGCGGGAGCTCGATCACTCGGATGTCTAACCTCAAAAGGCCTATCATGCAGCATATGATTGGGGGGCATGGGTACATAGGTGATTTGCAGAGTAGACCGCAAGTGATACCAGATCATAAAAGACACAGAAAGATATGCGATTACTGAGATCAAGGGTGAGCGACGGTACGGGATGTGCAGAGACGAGGGACGTACGTCGACCATCTCGACATCCTGGCTCGTGTTCTTCTTCCTGTCCTTGCGCTCCAAGATCGCCCGCCTGTCCTTGTCAAGCTTGATGGTGGTGATGACAACGTTGCTGGGGTGGATGCCGATCGGGGCAGTTGAGCCGTTAGACTTGTCCCGCTGGACACGGTCGACGTGGATAACCCATTTCTTCCTGTAGACCTGGGTGACCTTGCCCTCCCGACCCTTGTACTTGCCGCGCACAATGCGGACCTCGTCATCCTTGCGGATGGGGAGGGAACGCGTCTGTTGAGCACAAATCAGTTATGCGATCTCTATGCGAGAAATTTGCGACGCACATTGTGCTTGCCGCGGAGCTCCTTCGACAGGGACGAGGACATGATCTTGCGCCGGACGGACGAAGGCGCGTCGAAGTGCGCCTTGCGGGCCTTGCGCCGCGAGGAGGAAACGTCTGCGTGAAATCGTGTCAGAATTCACTCAGGTCATCTGGAGCCCATCTGCGCCATCCAGCGAATTGCGTCTCGCTGAGTCGCTCGTTCGCCCCAATCTTCAGCGGAACGGCGTAGATGGGCCCTCTGAGCAGCGACGTACCCGGGTTGAACTTCATTTTGGGCGACGAGGAGCTTGACGTCGGCGGGCTTGACGAGGGCGGGTCTGTGTTGTGGATTCTTGGCTGGCCCGGGGGCCACGCGAGCGGCGGCCCGAATGCCGCACCGTCACGCACGTGGCTTCCATCATACCTTCCCGTCCCCCATGTCGGAGAAAGTCCGTTCCACGAAGCTCAAGTTCAAGGGAGAGAAGGGCAAGAAGAAGCGCAAGCGCGACGAGGATGACGAGGGTAGGCCAGGAGGCAGCCGCCGCCGCGGAGGAGACGACCTCGAACCAGAAGCATGGGTGCGCCCCGACGCGCCCAACGAGATTCGTGGACCGACATTCATCTACCATCCGTCCGACTCGTCTCCCATCTGCATCACATATAATGCGACAACGAACCGACTTGCTCTTGCGCCTCTTGCCAAAGACGACCCGGAGGAACCCCCTAGCGTGATGGAACGCACTCCCACCGACGTCTCTCAAGTTTGGGTCACCACTCGTGTTGCGGGGTCTCCAACCATCAACTTGCGCACAGGAACTGGGGAGGGAAAGTTCCTCTCCTGTGATGCGCATGGTATCGTTGCTGCCGACCGAGATGCGCGCGGCCCACAAGAAGAATGGACGCCAGTGATCATGTCGGACGGCATGGTCGCTTTCCAGAATGTCTACGAGAAGTACCTCTCTATAGACGAGACCGCTGGTGGCGGCATCCAACTGCGAGGAGATAGTGAAGAAGTAGGCTTCAATGAGCGCTTTTGGGTCAAGATACAGAACAAGTACAAGCAAGAAGCGCACGCGGAGGAGCGGAAGAAGAAGGATGCCGCGGGTCCTCCGGAGATGGACGAGCATGAGATCAAGTGCGTCCTTCACCTTCAATTCTCTATGCACTAGGCTGATATGGCCGGCAGCAAACTTTACCAATCCTTCGGCGGTCGCAATGCGCTTTCGGCTGAGCACAAGAAGGAGGCAAGCATCGGTGTTTCCAGTACAGTCAGATTTGCTGACGGGAATGCAGCTGAAGAAGGCAAAGAAGGAGGGGCGACTAGCGGAGGCCCTGTTGGACCTTCGCTCGAAGTTGAGGAGGTACGTGCACCTAATATATCTAGCTGCATTCCAAGCTAAAGTGGCACTGCAGCGATCGCTTTTGTTGATGAATCTCTGCATCCCTTCCGTCCAACTACCTGTACAGTATCCATGTTCTCATCTGCTCGACGCTCTGCTTCGCAATCACAAGCACAGGTCCGCCGTCTTCGACATATAAGCCAGAACGGCCTTATGCTAAGTCCATCTATCCGTTGCTCGTCGCTAGCTTTCCTGCCGTCGACCGTATCGTTCATCTATATGCATCCTAGACGGCTGATTCACCCTCACGCTGCCAACGCGAGTCTCCCCGTGTTCGGTTGAAAGCGAAAGACCCAAACTGAAGTGCGACGTACGTCTACAGAACAACAGGTGTGCGATTGGGTCTTCAACCGAGATAAGGGCGGGCTAAATGCTTCAGATAACGAGGGTTGTACGACCATCAGGGTACTTCCTAGGTGTCCGAGTAGGGCATCCAGGTGACCTATATTCGCCTCGTGCGAGGCTGAACGTCGCAATCGATAGAGGCTAAAAGTCATTCCTTCCCACGCAAATTCAACATTTCTCACCAAAGTTCAACATGCCGGCACACGCAACGTCCCCTCGCAGGCAGCACGCCCTGGGGCATCGAGTATAAAGGCCGGGATGTGGCTTGCCTATCCAGTCTGACCATATCGACTCGCCATCATGCCTCCTCGGCGTCCTTCCGCGACGACCCAAGCTCCCCGCAGAAGAAGAGACATTGCCGTGCCATCTGATATCACACAGTTACGCACCTGCACTAATCACCAGTTGAAAAGGCACTGGCCCAGCAAATGGGGAGTCCCCGAGCGTACCGCTGCTTATGTGGGGTCCATTTTGTTCGCGCCAAAAGTATGAGCTGACAGTATCGTCAGGAGGCAATCCGTAGCTGTAGTGGCTGGAAGCGGACACGGGACCCAACGGAATTATCGCTGTGCCACTTTGCGGACGAACAGGACCCGCAGCGCTGGCGCGAATACTGTAAGAAGGTGCGCCGGGTGTAGAACTCGCCTTAGATACGCGAAGGCTGAATATGGTTCAGGTCATAACGAAGATTCCGGAACTGCACCGCTATAAGGACGACTGGTTCATTAAGGTTCTCTGGGACCGCTTCGTGCTTAAGCTCAAGAAATCGAAGAGCAAGCAACACAATTTGGAAACAGCGCGTAAACATGAGGAGTCCAGCGTGAGTCTGTTCGCCCCTCGGGCCGGCGCTCGAGCTCATGCAATGGTCGTGGGTTTAGATAGCGCTGGGCGGCGTCTTATATATCGGCAAGCCTCAGGCTCACCATCGCCCGAAGCTCGAGAGCGGAGCCCAGCTTGACTACTCTGCCAGTCTTTGGATGAAACCGTCCGCATCACAGCTTATGGATCATAAAGACGACCTGATCCTTCTGGGGCCCTCGGACACGGTAGAGGACGCTTTGCATGCATCGGTGCGTGAAATCCTAACGCGCTCATGCACGGCACTCACCGCTTATTAGGCGTGGGCGGGGAGCGCTTCCTCTCATCTAACATCGCATCGCTCGGTTTCTACCGCGACCTTGGTCTCGCACGCTCCGGTTAGCTTGAATTGGCCACCGCGAGTAGGTTGATTCTCCTACAGTTGCGTCCAATGCGTTGACCCGTCCCTTTAGCATACAGCTATTCTACCTGCTATGCCATGCGCCATGTGCGACTTCCGACCAGCGATAGAACCGGAAAACAGAAGGGAACTGGAGAAGCTATTCTACAACGTTCATGGCGCGGCTCAACTCCTCCAGGTCCTTAGCGCGGCCGGCATATACCATGATGGGCATGTTGCGGTTATGCGCGGCTGGACGCAAGAGCAGCGCATGATGCTTTGGGAGGAGCTGGTCGCTTGCGACGCAATGACGCCTCTCACGATGCTGGCCTTGGAGGGCTTATTTTCCGAAGAGACAGTCGACATGGACGGTGCCGTCGCCACAGGCTCTGTCGCCTCGCGAACGCAGGAATGGACGATTGCGCGGGACCAGGAGATGATCGATATTGTGGTCGATTCAACAATCTGTGACTCGTTCTTCCGCAGGGCGATGGGCATCGACGAAGAGGAGTATGCCAGCTTTAGAGTTCGTGACGTGTCGGGGTCGTATCATCCAGTTGCTGACCTTTCTCAGAGCACCGTCGAATCATACGCACATATACTGAGGGCAGAATACTATCCGGAAGACCAAAACGAGCAAGACTGGGAAATGGTGGTGAAAGCGGTAAAGCCCACGACCCAGCTGCGGGTGCAGCAGACCAGGCTTACGTGGATTGTAGATCATGAGAGATATACCTACGCTAGCGGAGTACGAAGCGCTTTGGCCCGTCGAGGCCATGTTGCGTCGTATCATCAATGAGAATGGACATGTTCAGCGTGCAGCGGGAGAAGTGAAACCGGTAGGTCCCTTGTACACGTTCGTGAAAGGCGCGTTGTTGACCTACAAGCGCAGCCCTCGGTAGTCGCTACAATTCGTCGAATGCTCATGGTACGTCTCATGCGCCCTCTTTTTCTGCTCGTAAGTGTAGGCTGACACCTCCGCCAGCCGGAAGGCATGAATCGCTGCACCCAGCACCCAGCCGTCAACCACGCGGAGATTTCTTCCCTCTGTAGCGACTTCCTGAAGAAGGCCGGCATCTCCGAGCTTACACCTTTCATGGTCTCCGCCGGAATACACAACGACGTGGGGTTTTCGATGCTCTGCAGGCAAGACGAGACAGCCAGAGACCTTGTCATCCAGGCGGCGAAGGGCCACATCACCCTCTTCCAGCGGCTTGCTCTGAAGTTCGCGCTGAGGAAAGTTGACGAAGATGGGTATATCTAAAGCACTACATGACGTTTGTCTCGAGGCTAGCATTTTGATTCTCTGGCGACGGCCCGGACGCACCGCCGGGTACACAATAAACTTCTTGTGCATCGACCAAGCTGCCTCTTGGTAAGATGGTGAACAAAATCTGTTGTGAAGATAGTCCTGAAATATCGTTTCTTGAGGATGAACAAGAACGGTCATCAGCAACTGGGAAGCTGGCGTCAACAGCTTGTTCGACTTGCACGGGCGGTGTTCGGCAAATGCCGCTCAGTCACGGTGACCAAATTTGCTGATCGTGACATCGCCCGAGCAAGTGTCCCTTCACCAGTTCTTTCATCTCTTCACGTTAAAGCCCGTTCTCCATCATGTCCGGCACGACCGAAGGCCAAGTCCCTACTTTCAAGCTCGTCCTCGGTGCGCGTTCTCTCCAGCTCACGGTGTGCAACACGCTCTGACGCGCGCCTAACCTTTGTTGTTCATCGATGTCGCGATCCACTTGTCCTTCTCCCTCCGACCACCTCTCGTACACTCACATCGCGCGTTAACCATGGATTTCTGTGACATGCAGTCGGTGATGGCGGTACGGGGAAGACGACCTTCGTCAAGGTGCGCCCGATCGACGCGACTGCCTCCGATCTCACTCTGATCATCCTACTCCTCAGCGCCACTTGACGGGTGAATTCGAGAAGAAGTACATCGGTAGGCCACCTGAACATAGCGCCATAATCGCGCGCCGTGCTTATACATCTCGTCTTTCAAGCCACCCTTGGTGTCGAGGTCCACCCGCTATCCTTCACAACCAACTTCGGCACGATCTGCTTTAACGTCTGGGACACCGCCGGCCAGGAGAAGTTCGGTGGTCTCCGCGATGGCTACTACATCCAGGGCCAGTGCGGTATCATCATGTTCGATGTCACCTCCAGAATCACCTACAAGAATGTGCCCAACTGGCATCGCGACCTCGAGCGCGTTTGCGAGAACATTCCCATCGTCCTGTGCGGTAACAAGGTTGACGTGAAGGTACGTCACAAATGTGCTGGGTCATACGGATTATTGACGCCAGTCGTGCATGTAGGAGCGGAAGGTCAAGACGGGCCAGGTCACCTTCCACCGCAAGAAGAACCTCCAGTACTTCGAGATCTCCGCGAAGTCCAACTACAACTTCGAAAAGCCCTTCCTTTGGCTTGCCAGGAAGCTCGTTGGGTGCGTGGTCGTGTACCCTGACTAAGGGTGGTAACCGATCTGCCTTCCAGCAACCCGTCTCTGGAGTTCGTGGCTGCTCCCGCTTTGGCGCCGGCAGAGGTCCAGGTCGACTCCCAGCTGATGGCCCAGTACGACGAGGAGTTGAAGAAGGTTTGTGCTCCGCGTCGCTGGAGAAGTGGCTTACCTAATCGTCCTGCCCACAGGCCGAGGCCGTCCCGCTCCCGGAAGAGGACGAGGACCTGTAATTGTATCCTTGACGGCTTCTGCTACTCTACACCTTTCTTCCATCAATCCAACGACGAGCACTGTGCAATACATGATTTACCGGCTTCCCCTTTCCTCTTCACTTGCATCGCTATGAATAAATACTGTACTAGCGCCCTCGTCGTTTCCTGTGTCCTTGCGAGATTTAGGCCATGTATTACGAGCCTGGATTAGACATTGAAGAGATTCTACTTTCTGGGGATGGCACCTTTGGCTGTGGGCTGTATCATCAAGCACGGTGAGACTTGGAAGTATGCGTAGAAGACCTCGAAGTCGGTCAGACCACAGAGATGAACCAATATGAGTACAAATGGAGATAGCAAGCGTGAGGCGGCCATTAGCCGACGGCCGTCCGTCTTGACGGCCCGGATCCCCTCCGGTAACTCCTTCAATTCTGGGTCCCTTCACAGTCTCTTTCAGCCTTGCGCACTTTGACTGGCGCATCGACTCGGGGTTCCTTCCGACAATTACTGCTCTTGCTCTGATCCTCCTCCTTATCCATGTAGCTCGCTCATGCACAACGTAAAGGGCTGCCTGCTGGGGCAGTAGGACAGGGACTTCGCGGGTTCTCGCCGCGCGGAGGCCATGCTATGAACACATTGATAACAAGGGTGCATGCGAAGTGACTCGAAAGTGTTGTCAGGTCAGTTTTCATTTGTAAGGCCTTAAATACTGTCGGTGGTGGGGCACATCGATAGGACGTTGTGCCCTCTTCCCTCCAAAAGCCGCCATGGCCAGCAACGTCGACCAGGAGTCCAAGCAGCCCGTCCAGGTTGTCAGCCAGCCTGTGCCCAGCGCTCCCGCAGTCACGACAGGTGTCGTAGAGGGCGCTGAGGTCGAAGTTATACCCAGAAACAAGCTGGCAATTGTTGGTCCCCCAACGCACTCTCTCACAGTGCCTCGTGATTGAGCATGGTGCGCCAGGTATTTCCAGCCTTAATGTTGTCGTTATTCCTCTCCGCATTGGATCAGGTATGTGAGTAAGGATACATGGAGACGCATGCTGACCCAGCCTTGCAGACCATCGTCGCTACTGTTCTGCCCAAGATTGTCAACTCTTTGTATGGCGGTAAAAGCTATAGTTGGGTCGGGAGGTACAGAGAATGCCCATATGCTGGGACACGACCTAACGCACGCTGCAGCGCGTACCTGTTAGGATCTGCTGCTCTAGGTCCGCTATACGGCAAGCTGTCAGATTTGTTGGGTCGCAAGCCCATCTTGTTCAGCAGTATATTCCTTTTCCTGGTGAGCGGTTTCGCACACATTCCACCGTGATATACTGAATTGCCCTCAGATTGGCTCCGCATTATGCGGCGCCGCGCAAAACATGGTACTTCTCATTCTGCAAAATGGGGCAGCCTTCGTTCACTTCGCTTATTCTGCTTCGATAGAACTGGCTCATCGCCAGTCGTGCCGTTCAGGGTGTGGGTGGAGGAGGCATCACGCAGATGGTATGAGGTGGACGTGAACCAGGCTCACCAGACACTGACCTCAGGCCAGTTCTTTACGCTCTTGGGGGATCTTGTACCCCTTGAGAAGTAAGTGCCATGCAGCTGTATGCATGCCCAGACGCTCACACGAGTAGGCGGGCAAAGTACGGTGCGCTGATTGCGTGCACCTGGACGCTGGCCAGGCATGCTCCGACGTTTCCCTCGTGGAGACATGCTGAATATAGTTCCTAGCCTTGTCGGTCCGGTCATTGGCGGGGTTAGTTGCCCTCTCTTTGCCCCCGGAATAAGCTGATAGGCGACCTTTTAGGCCCTCGCGGATCACTCGTCCTGGCGGTGGTGTTTCTGGATTAATCTTCCCTCCGGCGGCGTCGCTGCCACCCTTCTATTCTTCTTCCTCCACACCGCGCCGCATCAGGGGCAAACACTAAGCCACCATATACGGACCTTCGACTTCCTCGGCCTCTTCCTTATCATCGCCGGAATCGTCTGCTTCCTGCTAGGCTTGAACTTTGGGGAGACATCATGTGCGTGGGAGCATCTTTGCGCGCACTTATGCAGGCCTGAAGCAGCTTGTAGGGTCGACGCCGCAGACGATCTCGCTTTTGGTAATCGGCGTCCTCCTTTTGGTTGCGGGAGGCGTCAATGAGGTGTACACGACAAGGGACCCCATTATTCCCAAGCGGATGTTCAAGGTTAGGCAGTATACATTCACGTCCGTGTCCCCTCGCTGAGCTGCTGTAGGCCAGGACGCCTGTCGCTTTGATGGCTAGCTCCTCGAGCGTATCGTTCACGTACATGCAAGGTATGTAATACACCGCCCGTCTTCATTGTACAATAGCTGATGCGCCGCAGCTGCTTTTTATCTGCCGGTGTACTTCCAAGTAATGGGTGCGTCGGCCACGACATCGGGTCTTTGGTAGGTCGTAAACCCGTCGGTGTTTGATCCTGCGCCGGATAATACATTTTCAGGACACTGTCGTTCCTGCTTGGTGCTTGCGTGACCTCGCTCTCCGCTGGGATGACGATTTCGCGCATAGGCAAATATCGACCTTTCATCTGGACGTTCAGCGTTGTTTATTGTCTCGGTTATGGCTTGATGATCAAGCTGGACAATGACTCTTCGACGTGAGTTGCGCACATGTTGTTCTCGATACATGAGCTCAGAGGTGTTCGCAGGGCGGAGAAAATCGTATTCCCCTTACTTGCCGGTCTAGGGTGTGGTCCGATGTTCCAGGTGGGGGTGCTTTCGGGAGTTCCCAGACGAACGCTCACCTCGCAATACAGACGAACCTCATCGCCATGCACGCTTCAATGCCTGTGAAGGACATGGCGACCGCTACTGGCGCACTTACTTTTATGAGGTGAGTTTTTCGCTCGAGTTTGCGCGCAGTTCTGACTCGGCAAAGAACGCTTTCATCCACCTCGGGCCTGTCTGTAGGCCAGACCATCTTGACGAACGTACGTACACTTGGCCATAGACTCGGAATTACCATTGATATTTTCTCCAGACCTTGCGCAAGAAGCTCGCTGGCGTAGAAGGGATTGGTTTCGACCCTGCGTCTGGTGCAGGGCTCGACAACATCGCCATGATTCACCAGATTTCTGTGCGTATTCCCTGTCGATAAGCACGGCAAACGGGAGGCTTAAGGAACTTCTTTCAGGATCCCGAGCTTCGTCGACGCGTAACCCACGCATTCGTGCAGTCCATAAGCACGATATGGATCGTCAACACGGCGATTCTCGGTGCAGTCATCTTCGTCGGTGCGTCTTCCCCGCCGTGATCGATAACCTGCGAAGAGCGCTCACGCTGCTATGACTAACAGTATTACTCATACGGAGTTATCCGCTCAAGAGACCCACCGTACAAGCCGCGAAGGACGAGGCTGAAGAGACCGTCGTTGGCCCTGGCGTCGAAGGAGACCTCGAGAGTCAGCCTGCTAGCAAGGCCCCGACCATAGCTAATTCACCGTCCGCGGAGAAGGCGAACACATAGAGAAATCGACACAACAAGAAATGCATTAAAATACGCACTCTATTTGGCTCGGAATTTGAGGAGCCAAGATTATGGAGAGAGTGCGAAGGAAAGGGAGAGTAGGACAGCGCCACGACTCGTTTTAAGCACCCGCACTTCTTGATGATCATCAGTCTGCTCAATCAGCTTCGCGTTGTTCGCTAGCCATCGGCTCTGTATAGTCTCGCATGTCCCTTCCTTCCGCACTTCCTACCGACTCGGCAGCACGGATAGTCTCGCTGCTCGAGGTTGAGGAGGGGATGAGTTGAACTCGATCACGTGGGTCGCATGTTACCGCCTTGCCGCGGCGACGTCAGTAGCAGGCCGGGCCGGCCGCGGCGTCTATTCCTGCCACTGGTGACTGTGCTCGGAAAGTTTCAATAATTATGAGGGCCAGCGAGATCCGTCTTCCTACCTCCATCTCCTGCAGAGCCAGACCCCCTCGCCGTCGCGCACAATGTCGGCAGAACAGCGCTCACAGTCGAGGGAAGCGGCGTCAGAGGCCACAGTCGCTCACGAAGGTCCAGAGAACGCGCCTACAGCTGATGTCAAGGAAAAGCCTGGCGCGTCGTGGCGCGCTAACGAGACACACGTCCTCCCGCATAACAACCTCCCCGTCGTACGTGTCAGTGCCCTCTAGTGTGCGGCAGTTACTAACGAGGGGGAACAGGTGTTCGCAGGGTTCATGCTCACTATATTCCTTGCCGCACTTGACCAAGTATGCATACATCCCCCTTCACCGATCGCGCCTAACAGCAAACTAGACCATTGTCGCCACCGCCTTGCCCACGATCGTCGAGCAGCTTGGGGGAGGGGACAACTACAGCTGGGTTGGAAGGTGCGCCTTGTGCCACATGACACCATTTGCTGAGATCTGACCCCTTGAATAGCGCATACCTCCTCGCATCGGCGTCCCTTGGTCCACTGTACGGAAAGCTATCCGATCTAACCGGAAGAAAGCCCATTCTGTACGGCAGCATCCTCATCTTCTTGGTAAGTCTCCTCCCCTCTCAACTCTCACTCTCATTCATAACTCCCACAGATAGGATCTGCGCTATGCGGCGCCGCACAGTCAATGGTACGGATAGCATCCGTCTCGCAGGCCTCACGCGCACAACTGAGTCATCACCATCTTTAGACCTGGCTCATCATCGCAAGAGCAGTACAGGGAATCGGCGGCGGAGGTATTATGATTCTGGTAAGTCTGTCATCGCCGCCTAGTCCACGGCTAGTTCATCCTCGCCAGGTCAATATTACCATCAGCGATATTGTCCCCCTGCAAAAGTAGGTACTTGCTCATGTCTCGAGGAATGTGATAGCTGACCAGTATATTCTAAGGCGTGGTCTGTACGGAGGCCTCATCGGTTCAACATGGGGTACGTGCTCAGTCAGACATGTTACGAGCGCGAGGCTAACTTCATGAACAGGCATTGCGAGGTGAGCTCAACGGCGAGTGTTGTGCCACATCATCTAATCTCCCTCGCAGTATCGTCGGTCCTTTGCTCGGAGGCGTAAGCACAGCATCTTACTCGTATTCTTACATCTTCCTCACCTCACGCATAGGTCTTCACAGACCACGTATCATGGCGATGGTGAGCGTATTGTACCTTCAGCTCGGAGCGCATACTGACCCTCATCCAGGTGCTTCTTCATCAACCTGTGCGAATTTCTAGACAAGTCCTGTTTCCTATATCTAATCCACCCGCAGGCCAACCGGTGGCTTCGCAATAGCCGTCCTGTTCTTCTTCCTCCACCTGAACCCGCATCAAGGACGCAGCCTCCGCGAGCACGTCGCCGCTTTCGACTTTGTCGGCCTCTTCCTCATCGTCGGCGGTGTCATCTGCTTGTTGTTGGGCTTCAACTTCAGCGAGAAGAGGTGGGATGATGCGAAGACCATTGCGCTCCTTGTGGTTGGCGGATGCCTACTGGTCTGCGCTGGCATCAACGAGTGGTTCACGTCGCGCGAACCCATCATTCCGCCACGGTTGTTCAAGGCGGGTTGCTAAGCTTGCGACGCGGGTTTCAGAACATGCGCTGACGACCCCCGATAGACGCGGACTACAGGGCTCATACTGCTGTCAAGCTTCCTGCACGCAGTCACGTTCTTCGAAGGTCAGCAAATCTCAGTGAACGCCCGTCACCTCACTGACAGCCCGCCCAGGAGCGTACTACTTGCCTCTATACTATCAGATCCTGGGCAGCTCTGCGACAGGCGCCGGCGTAAGGTGCGTTTTTCTCTCACGGACAAGCGTTCCTCGGCCATGGACAGGCGTCTCTCGGGCAAATTCGGCCTCATATGGCTATGCGGATTGACACTCCTTCTGTGCAGGATGATCCCCTTCTCGCTGGGTGCCGCGCTCATGTCCGCCGCGAGCGGGATCATCGTGAGCAAGACGGGCGACTACCGCTGGCTTATGATGATTACCTACGCGGTGTTCTGCCTCGGGTATGGCTTGATGACGATGCTGGATGACCAGTCGAGCAAGTGTGTGCTTTGTGTTGTCGTGAGCTATGTGGGGAGAGCTAACGCCTCGTCAGTGCTGTCAAGGAGATTCTACCGCTCATTGCTGCCCTTGGGCTCGGTGCGAACTTCCAGGTGGGTGTCATTCGTGGTATTTGTTGCATACTCTGACTCCTAAACAGACACCGCTCATTGCTCTGGTACGCCCTACATTTGAATGCTTTTGGAGTATATCACTGACACACCCTCGCGTTGTAGCAAGCAGCAATGCCCATCAAGGACATGGCGACATCGACGGGCGCCTTCGCATTCATTCGTACCATTGGTGGCACCGTCGGCGTCTCTATCGGGCAGACCATCTTCACGAGCGTAAGTGGTGCTTATACACAAACAGGTCAAGTAGCTGAGTCGATGCGCGCAGACCCTTAACAATCGCTTGTCCAAGATTCCGAACAACCCATATGCAGGCTCGGCCGGCGGCTACTCGGAGGACGTGAGGCAGTTGAAGAACATTGCGGTGAGTCGAGCGCTTCTTCAGATCCTGCTCCGTGGTTGTCGTGAGCGTTTGCGCATGTTGTGGCGCGGGCGTCTCTGCCTTGTCTTGTGCGCGCGCTCGCACCTTGCGTGGCGCGGGCGCTGGCCTTGCACTTCAGCAGCAGTGCTGACATGTCGCATCCTAGGACCCGGTACTTCGCCAACAGGTGATTCATGCGTTCTCGCGAGGAGTCAGCACAATTTGGATAGCCAGCACACCTATGGTCGGCGTCGCGTTTATCATGGGTACGCATTTTGGCCCACAAGTAGGCTTGACGACGCTTACCGACATCCTCATCAGTCCTCTTCCTCCGCAAGTACACCCTCAAGCGCACAGTCGTGCAGACCGCCAAGGCCGCCGGTGGCGACGCGGACGTCGAGAAGGGCGGTGATGCAACGGCCGCGGAAGACCGGGAAAGCAAGGAGGGCGTTGAGCAGGTGCAGACGCGGACGAACGAGACGCTTCAGACACGCACGACCGATACGAAGGGAAGCGAGACGCGAGAGGGCAGTGTGGTTCGCGACGACGCGACTGTTCGACCGGGGACAGCGGAGTCGGGGAAGGAGAAGGTTTAAGTTCGAAAAGGAAAACATTCGACTCCGGTATGGGAAGGTCGCAGAGTTACGAAGGAGCTCGTGCTTATGTTTGGAGGCACGGCTCACATTTTGGGACTCACTGCATAGGGAAGGACCACTAGTAGAGGGTGGAATGACCACGCACGACATAGAAAAGGCATCTTACTTGCTAGTTACCACATCATTTAGATGTTTAATTTACGACCTTTACTTGACTGCTTTCCTCTGAATATAGCTTAACTTGCGAGCGTACAAGTACAAAGACGGCTTGAGAGATGGAGGAGCATCAAAAGTCGGACAGTGTGCACGACGCGAACATCGCATGGGAAGCTGGAGGGAGGGCAGGCACCGGCCGAGTGAAGGGTACCGTACTGTATTGAGATGCACGACAGATGCAGATAGTGAGAAACAGTGACACGACGCCTGAGATTTGGTGACTGCCGGTAGACTTCGTGAAGGTACAGGAAACGTAGCGTGGGTCATCCCCAAGACTTCGAGGTCATGCAGTCCTGATTCTGCGCATAGCCTAGCCATAAGCGCGTCATACAGTCGAGTAGAGGCATTGCGACCGCCTGTCTTCGTCCATGGATTCATCGGAGTCTTCGTAGGAGAGGCACGGCCACTGAGGGTATGGAAGCCAAGTCATGGGGGCGACCTACCGGCCTGCTGATCAGCGTAGTGCATTGGCATCTGCCTGGCGTATCATCTAAGTGTTGCCGAGGTCACATCTGAGTGGTTCGTGGGACGTGCGCGAGACGTGATAGGCGATGGGTACGACGTGCAGGTGCCCGTCAGTGACGAGTAGCTCCACTAGACGCGAAGGTAGACCGGGGCAGAGATCAGCAGAGGCGCAGAGGGACCCATGACCACCGCGGTTGCCTTGCGAGGTGGGTGTAGAGGGCGAAAGAACGTCGGGCGACGTGACTGAGTTTAGCATATAGTTGCTGCGATGCTGGGAAGCGGTCGCTAGAGCGGCCGATGACTTCCGTTACATGTGAGATGTTTGGTCTGTACGGTCCGGACGACAGCGGAGAGGGCGATGCGGCTGCGACGTGCAGGGCGCATCGGCCCCGTGGGTGACGGGGGCGGCACAAGGTACGGAGGGCACAGCTCGGGGGCGGGGCGATTAGACGTGGGCGTCTAAGAATCGATAACCAAGGCGCTTGTTGCTGGAAGAGCAGCGAGGGCTGATTTTGTGGGCGCAGGTCAAGATGAAGATGGGTTTGCTGTGCAGAGAACCTTGATGGTGATCAAGGGGCCCAAGGAGGCGCTCTGATAAGTCGAGGAGGGCGGGAATCGGGCGTCTACGGGCAAGCGCCCAAAGCGTTCCCATAACAGAGACCTTCGGCGAGTCCGTGCCACACTGGTGCGCAACTCGAGACCCCCGCATCGTATAGAGGGAGAGCGCACGAGAAAGCGTCTCGACTTTGCCCAGCTTTGTCCACGCGGCCCAGCACGTGCCCTTGAGCGGGGACCGGAGATATTTCCCTCAAATTCCTGCCCTCCGTCCGTCTCTTCTCTTTCACGCCCCGCGCAACATGCCATCCTACGGCCTCCTTCACCCTCCGGCACCGGCAGATGCACCGGCCGACCATCGTGTCCCACCCGCCCAGGTCAAGACATGCACGTCGTGCAACTGCGCTCTTGGCGGCGACCCCTCCTCCATTCTCGCCGCTGCGCCCGGTGCAGACGCCCCCGTTTGTGGACGCTGCCGCGAGCATGCACGCGACCCGCGCACGCAGCAGACGCAGCCCTCACAGCCGCAGGACTGCCGTCAGCTCCATCACGTCGTCCCCGACAGCCCAGTCTTCCCCCCTGCGCAGCCGGTGGCGATAGTGCAGCCCAAATCTGAATACGAGCAAGACATCTACGATGCCACCTCGTCCCCAGATTGCGACCGCCAGCCCTTTCGGGTCGGCTTCCCTGCGTCGGGCTCCCTGGCGCAGGACGACCGTCATGACGGTGCACAGGCCCCGCGCCACCATCAGAAGTTCGCGCAGCTCAGGATCAAACCCCCAACGCCGTCGCCGTCGCACGCCTCCCTGTCGCCCGAGAGCAGCTTCGCCAGTCCGCGCAGCCCGCTCGGCGCCCCCGCCCTGTCCGATCCCCTTGTTGACATCACGTACCTGCGAGTCCGACCGCAAGCCCATCACTGCCTTTACCCAGGAGCGACGTTTACCGGCACCCAGAAGAGCGGTCGAAATTCGTACGACGTCAACGTCACGATCATGGTGCGTGGCAACTGTACTCGCGCTAAACCTCCCATTGACGTCGCCCTCCGCCGCAGGACGTTGACTTTGACGCCTCGTTCCTCTGTGGTTACCTCAGTATCCGTGGTCTCACTGACGACTGGCCCGAGCTGACAACGTATTTCGATGCCGAAATTGTTGGCAGCCGACATGGGTTCCTCACGCGGAAGTGGAACGCTTCCGAACAGGACGATATGATGCACTGGCAGCGGTTCCCGGCATTCAAGGCGCTCAAGCACGAGTTGCAGAAGCCCAGCTACACCCTCCCCGACCGTGACCGCGGTGCGATCTTCATGCGCTGGAAGGAACGGTTCCTCGTCCCGGATCACCGTGTGCAGGACATCAATGGTGCCAGCTTCGCAGGTAAGTGGCGATGAAATCTTCTGCCACGCCCATCCCTCCACCACCGCGCAGTTCCACCGTTCGTCCAAGTCTGAACGCCCATCTCGGCAAATGATAACCACGAATAGCATTCCCTGACGGGGAGTATGTGGTGGAACACAGCGTGGTCCGCTAGTGTTGATGTCTGTCACTCGAGCTGGTAGCCTGACCCTCGCTTAGGCTTCTACTACGTCTGCGTGGACTTCAACTCCTCGACGCACCGGTCTGCAGGGCACATGCCTGATATGCCGGAAGACGTCATGGAAGAGGATGTTGACCCGTCCCTAATGCCTTCTGGGAAACCAGAACCGCCGCCTATGTCGCCGTCCAGTCCTCGCCGTCGTCGAGAATCGATGGGCGTGGGTGTGCGTCGCCGGTCGAGCAGTCGGCGACCGCCTCCTGCGCTCGCGGGACCTGGGACGGCGACGATGAATGGCTTCTACTACCACCAAAACTCGGAACCGTCAGTACAACCCAAGCGAATTCGCAGGCAACCTACTGACCCTCACTAGATACCAGCAGTTATCACTGTCGCATGTCCCCCAGGTTGGCTCGTCGAGCTTCGAGTTCTGTTGATGGGATTGCTGCTGCTTTCTCTTGGGCGCTTGCCTGCTCGCACGTAGGGTTGGCAGATGCCTCTCTTTGCGGTGACGGTGTGGAGCCGCGCCCATATACCTCTGTGTCGTACGCTTTCTCGTAGTGAATCCTCCGGATATGTACTTACCTGCCCCACTCCCCCTGTACCTATATCTTGCAACGCATCCATATCTTAACCCTCTCTTGACTGTGGACCTGAGAAGCGTTCGTTTGCCTCAAGTTGATGCTGTTGTTTTGATTCAGTAGCGGAAGATGGACCCACAACAACCCACCCGGAGGAACATTTCCGATGACGCACGTCCTGGTACGCGCCTATCTCGCGCTTGTCCTCCAATTGGCCGCTGGTCCATCCCATGATCCCACTCTTCTTCGCGTTCTTGCCCACCTGATGTTGACGGCCTGATGATCTGAATCCTGCGGACGCCATGGTGCGCTCTACAATGCGCGTGAAAACGCGTCCGGCAATGTCAAAAGCCAAGCCTGGGGACGGAGACGGGAATCGTGGGGGAACAACTCATTCCCAAGAACTGTCAAGTTGCTCCCGCTCCCTACTTGTTCTACAACCTTGAGGACTGCGCGCGGACGCGTCGTTGAGCGTGTTGGTTATATCTTCGGGAGCTAGCCCACGAGTATTGCGTCCAGAATGTCCAAGATGCCCTCTGAGAAGCGCGTCATTATCGTCGGTGCAGGGTGCGTTATGCCCATTTGCCCTCCCGATCGCCAATCATTAACGCGCTTTATGGACTTGCAGAGTGGCGGGTATAGCGACGGCGATTGCTCTCAAGACGCAGCTTGGGTTTGAGAACTTCACTGTACGTTGACTTGTTGGCAGACGTCGCGTGTAGGGGTTGATGCTGATGGACGTGTCTATCCAGATATTCGAGAAAGCGGAGAGGCCCGGTGGAACGTGGAGGGTGCGTATACGCTTCTGCCCAGTGGGCTTTGTGGTTGACGATGTTGCTCCTTTAGGATTCGACATATCCAGTGAGTCTGTGCTCCTCACCCTCGTCGGGTAGCAATCACTTGCTACCTCCATCCTTCCATCCCACCTTCATCCACATCCCTTCCCAAAATGCTGATCCTTCCCCCAGGGCTGCGGCTCGGACATCAGCGGTCACTGGTATAGCCTCTCCACCGAGCTGAACCCCAACTGGAGCGCCTACTACGCGGGCCAGCCGGAGATCCTCGCCTACTGGGACGCGCTGTTCGCGAAGCATAGACTTGCCGAGCACACCGTGTTCCGCACGGCGGTGGCGAGTGCAGAATGGGACAACGAGCGCCAGCTTTGGCGGGTCGAGACGGTGTCATGGCAGAGGCGGGGGAAGGCAGCCGAGGTTGAAAGCGTGGATGGCGAAGAGGCTGACGAGACAGAGGAGACGCGTGGCACCGCCGAGGCAGAGGTCCTCTTCTACGCCATCGGCGGGTTCATGGCGCCCATCTACCCGAAGGAGGCGGAGGGGCGCGCCGTCTTTCGTGGCGAGCAGTGGCACACTGCGCGCTGGCGGCACGATGTCGATCTCGCTGGCAAGCGCGTGGGCGTGATTGGGAATGGGTGCTCTGCGTGAGTAGGCGGGCGTGCGTAGACGAGACGAAGGGCCCCTGCTGACGTGGATTTTCCCAGCGCGCAGATCGTACCCGAGCTGGCGAAGGACTCGTCGACGAGGTGAGCTATACTTGGCGTCGGCTAGAGTGAACGAAGACTGAATGGGGCACAGGATCGTCAACTTCGTCCGCACGCCTCAGTGGTATGTGCCGCAGGTAATACGACATCTTCGAGTCCCTGTCATCGACCTTGATTGCTGAATGCCGAATCAGGGCAACAAGCGTTACTCCCCGCTGGTGAAGTGGGCGTTCGCCCACATCCCCGGCTTGTTAAGAGCGTACAGAAACATGATCATGGCTCGAGTGAGATACCTTTCCGCTTGTTGACCTACAACTGTCAACTGAGTTCTGACACTGTCAAGTCCGACCTTGTCCACCTCATCTTCAATCAGCAAAACAGATTGCTTACCTGGATTGCGAGATGGGTGAGTAGCGCCAGGGTCTTACGACGTATCCGCCTCCTCACGATCGGCTTTCAGGCCTTGACCAAGTATATCCGGGACACAGCGCCCAAAAAGTACGTGGACCGACTGGTTCCCAATTACGGTGAGCGTCAATTTCGCCTGGCCAAATTCTGGCGAGTCTGATAAGGTTGGCGAATCTAGCCGTCGGGTGCAAGCGCATCATCGTGGACCCCGGCTTCTTGAAGAGCTTGCATCGCGAGAATGTCGAGCTGCGCCAGGACGCCATCGATAGCATTATCGAGGAAGGCGTGAAGTTGAAGACGGGTGAGGTTGTGCCGCTCGATGTAATCATATACGCGACGGGCTATTCGTTGGTTTGCAGCCCACAATCCGCAGTCGACTTGCCAGCTGAGAGCCCTGAAAATAGGATGCGCCGGACTTGCAGCACATCAAGGGCTCTCGAGGGCAAGCACTACATGAGTACTTCGTGGAGCAAGGCGGCGCGACGGCCTACCTCGGATGCAGTATGCCTGGATTTCCCAACTTGTTTTACCTCTTGGGTGCGCACGTTCCTTCATACGTCGGTCAGAAGGCGCTCACGGACTTCGCGAAGGCCCCAACGTCGCCTCCGGGCACGCTTCCGTCATCTTCAGCGAAGAAGTGCAGGTACGTGGCTTCCGAAGGTGCCTTTCGGGCGTTGCAGCTTATTGTCCGTCTACATTCAGATCCAGCTGGCACTGCAGGTGATGAAGCCTGTGCTTGAGGGGGAAGCGAAGTCGTTTGAGATCAAGGACGAAGTGGTGGACAGGTATAATGGATGGCTTCAGTCCCGTTTGCGGCACTCGGTATGGACCGACTGTATGTCGTATTATCGGCAGGACCGGCGCGAGGGGAAGATTGTCGCAACCTTCCCGGGGCCGGTCACACTCTTCTGGTGGCTGGCGCGTCGCCCGAAGTGGGACGAGTGGACGGGGGTCGGCGCAGAGGCCTGGGCCCAGCGCTTGGCGGCGGCGCGGCGTCGAAGACGCTTCGGCTCCTTCCTGTTGCTCGTCGCAGCCTTCCTTGCTGGGTGGGCGAAAAAGAGGGGGCTGAGGCTAAGATAGAAAGCAGTGTACATTACAGCACCTCGCGATGACTCACTGGCGTGCAAACAATGAAGTCGAACTTGCCGTCACACGGGAATTACCGAGAGGCGAATTTCCAAATCAACAGCCTGTTCACACCGGCCGGCCGACGGGGCGTGTGATAGTTCAGAGTCTCGATCCACCTGCGCTCGTCGTCGTCGTAGCCGGCCCCCACCTCCCTCCTTTTACGCTCAAACTGCTGGCTCCGTGCCGCGCGGGTGCCCGGCTATGACCTCCTACTCCCACTCATCCTCCTCCTCCACCGCCAACGTCGTCGGCGTCCACTACCGCGTCGGCAAGAAAATCGGCGAGGGCTCATTTGGCGTCATCTTCGAGGGTGCGTCGCCCGACACCACACGTTGACTGTCAGCTGAGAGACGGTGCAGGGACGAACCTTCTCAACTCGCAGACCGTTGCCATCAAGTTTGTGCGTGTGGGCAACCGAGGCGTCAAGCGTTCTCTGACAGGCGCGCACCCCACAGGAACCCAGGAAAGCGGAGGCACCCCAGCTACGCGATGAATGTCGGTCCTACCGCATCCTTGCCGGCTCAGGTGCGTCGTCCGAACCTAGCACCAGCTCATCCAGACTAATTGGCGCACAGTCGGTATCCCGACCATCCATCACTTCGGACAGGAGGGCCTGCACAACATCCTTGTCATCGACCTCCTGGGCCCCAGTTTGGAGGACCTCTTCGATATGTGCGGGCGCAAGTTCAGCGTCAAGACGGTGTGCATGGCAGCGCGGCAGATGGTGCGTCGCATATGTGACACAGACAAAGACATGCGCACCCACACTTCTCCCAGATCACCCGCGTGCAAACCATACACGAGAAGAACCTCATTTACCGTGACATCAAGCCCGATAACTTCCTCATCGGTCGCCCTGGCACGAAGACAGCGAACAGTGAGCGATGAAGCGCTTCCCTTGTTCGCCTACTCATTCGCGTCCAGTCATTCATGTCGTTGACTTCGGTATGGCCAAGCAATACCGCGATCCGAAGACGAAGCAGCATATACCTTACCGGGAACGCAAGAGCTTGAGCGGCACTGCGCGTTACATGAGCATCAACACACACTTGGGGAGAGGTGCGTGAGCATGACTTCATAGACTCGGCTTCCGCTGATGGCGCGTAGAACAATCACGTCGGGATGATTTAGAGGCCCTGGGTCATGTCTTCATGTACTTCCTGCGAGGCAGCCTTCCTTGGCAAGGGCTCAAGGCCGCCACGAACAAGCAGAAGTACGAGAAGATTGGCGAGAAGAAGCAGACCACACCAATCAAGGAGCTTTGCGAGGGCTTTCCGGAGGAGTTCGGAATCTACCTCAACTACGTTCGGAAATTGGGCTTCGAGGAAACTCCTGATTATGACTTCCTACGGGAGTTGTTTTCCAAGGTTCTCAAGAGCAATGGGGATCAAGATGATGGTGTATTTGACTGGAACTTGCTAAACGGTGCGCTGCTCAACTGTTTCTGTATGCACTTCTTTAATCTCTCGTCCTTCAGGCGGCAAAGGCTGGGAAGCATCAGCCGTAAGTGTAATCAATGTCATGTACATCGCAGTTGCTTATAACTTTTTCAGAACAAGGGATCGACCGATGCTGGGCAAAATGCTCGCCTGGAGGCTGCTGCCAGGGAAGCACGGCAGGATCGTCGACGTATATCGCAACAAGGTGGCCCTGTACCTCCGTCCCCAGCGCTCGTCAGGCATGGTTCGAAGCAGCGCAAGGTCCCAGCCGCTCTCACTCCAGGCGGCGGCGTATCAGGACAGATGACGCCGCACTCAGCCGCGGCCCAAGTCAATGTCCCTATCGGTGGCACACCGCGGGGTAGCTCGCAGCATCCGTACGCTGGCGCCGGCGCCGGTGGCTACGACTACGGCGACGATGGCGGGTACGGGCAGCCGCAGGCGCAGCAGCCATACGGGCGAATATCGCCCATGGTCCCCGCCGCGGGCACCGCGCCGCCTGCGGTGAGCAATGTGAGAGCCCACGCGGGCGACGTCGGCGTGTCGCGTGACAATGCTTACCATGGGCAGGACATCGACGAGCCCGCGCCGAAGAACAGCCTGTGGCGTATTCTGACGTGCCGATGCGGTTGAGCGACGAGCGCCTTACGACGATCCCCTGCCTCACGCCGCCGCTCGTGCCTCGCGAGCCTCACGAAGTCATAATATCCCCGTGTACGCATACCGCCAGCCCGCGTCTGCGACCTGGTCGCTGTCCCCTTCCCCCACATCCCCCGTTCCACCTACGCCCTCCTGTACCACGACGTGTCCCGGTCCCACAAGACGTACCTCTGGTGTCGCATTACGCCTGCCTACAGTATCCCAGTGTCGCCATACGCATCTCTCCCGGTGTCGCTTTACGCATCTTCCCCGTGTCGCTTACGCCTTTCCTACCGTGTTGCCATACGCTCTCCCATCGGTGTCGCCATACGCCTCTTCCCCCGGTGCTCTCCTACGGTTCCGCTGGGGCGCTCAGAACTTTCGCCGCGCCGCATGCTAACGCTCTACTATACCCTTCTAGTACTCATCCTTAATCTGCATCCTGTTCTATCTCGGTCCGTCCGCTATTGGGTTGGAAGTCGCCTTTTCTTACTTTTTTTTTCTCTTTCACGAGCTTTCATGAGTGCCACAAATTCGGCTAATAGAGTTGCGTGTGCCAGTGACTTTTTGTGTGAGCCGCCAGGTTAAATGTGAGCCGCATGGAGACTGGACGTCGAGTGTACGTGCATATCGTCCTTCAAAAAACTCGCTCTACTAAGTTTCCGGCCCACGAATACACAGTCTAATATACAAAAGCAAGGAAGATACATGATTCGATTACTGCGCCACAATCTCCTTGAACTCGCCGTTGTCCACCATCTCCTTCACGATGTCGAGGCCGCCGACGAACTCGCCGTTCACGATGAGCTGCGGGAATGTGGGCCAGTCGTTGAGCTCTTTAAGACCCTGTCGGACAGCCTCGTCCTGCAGGATGTCGAATGACGCGAACTGGACGCCCTGCTCGTTGAGCAGGTTGACGATCTTGCGCGAGAAGCCGCAGCGTGGTGCGTCGGGCGAGCCCTTCATGAAGAGGACGACCTTGGCCTAAGAAGGCAACACACCGCCGGTCAATTCTTCTTCTAATAGGTGGGCTTCGAAACAAGCGCACCTGGTTCATCAATGCACGCATCCTCTCCTTCAGCGCCTCCGGCGACTCGTCCATGGGTACATCATTGGAAGCCTTTGCTGGCGCCTGCATATTTTGTGAGCGTGATGAAGATGGGATGAGGGAATTTGGGCTGACCTGTGATGTCTGCGACTGGGGTGCGACGGACGGTCCTGAGGTATGCTTTGCGACCGACGCGGCGAGCTTGGGTGCGTCTGCACCACTGATGCGGTCCAATAGAGTGTGTCCCTGGGCATTGAGGTCAGTGACTGCAATGGGGCAACATTTGGGACGTGCGAGTGATGATAGATCGGCTTATGAGGTGGAGGGGAAGATCCGCAGGAGACAACACATACCCTCAGGATAACAAACGTCGGGACCGCCTCCACATCAAAGGACTCTGCAATATCCGCCGGCTGTTCTGCCTCCACCTGTGTCATAACCCATCAGCGACATTGAGTCCTTCATACGTTCTGCTGGTCCACACACCTCCAAAAACTGCGTCTGCGGGTACTTCTTCGCGAGCTCGCGCACGACCTCGTTCATCTGCTTGCATGGCTCGGCCCAGGGCGCCCAGAAGTTAATCAGGGAGACGCGATTCAGGTCCGCGGACATGATGTCCTGGAACTGCGTTGGCGATTCGATGACATGGAAGTTGGGGGAGGTGGCCATCGTGAGTGAGTGGAGTTCGGTTGGCAGGAGTTGGGGATGGCAATGATGGGTTCGAGCAGGGATCACTACAAGTAAGAGGATCTGCCTGGGGGATGGACGAGGGGGTAATCGAGCGCGAGATGGAGGTGGATTGAGTACAAGACGCAGGGTGGGGATCGGTGAGCCCGATCACGATCGGCCGAACGGGCCGGCTCGGGCTGGCGCGATCTCGCGCCACCGCTACTCAGAGGACTCAAGCTTAGGCAACCATGGCGCACTCCAGTCAGTCGCCAGCGCATAAGCAGAACCACGGAGACATCGTATGCAGCATTGAGTAGTGTACAAGTGAGAAGATGCGCATGATAGGCAACCATGGGTCAATGTGTCCGAATCCCGAGCGTATCAACAATTATGGCCACCGTCTATCAGAGTTCCGCAGCTCTCTCCTTCGCCTGCTCTGGCTGCTGAACGCCCTCTGGTACAGCACCCGCCTTCTCCAGCTGCTGCCTCGTCTCCTCTGCCTCTGCCTTCTCCTTCTCTTCCTCCTTCGCCTTCTTCCCTGCCTCCTCCTTCGCCCTGCTCTCCGCCTCCGACTCTCTTATCAACGCCGCCAACTCGTCCTCCACCAAGTCTTCGTCCACCGCATCCGCGCCGACCGCGCTGTCGACATTGACATTCACTGTCTCGCTAATCTCGCGCGCGTCCATGTTCGCCTCCGCCAGTGCGTCCATCGTCTTCTCGACCTCCTCGCGTTGAAGGGAGGGGTGGGAGAGGATGGAGCGGAGGGTCGCAGTGCTGAGGCTGTAGGATTTCATGATCTGGAGGGAGAGCGTGAGTAGGTGTTGTAGGTCACTAAATGGGATGATGCGTACCTCGACATCGCCCCGCGCGCTTTCAACGCTGATGAGGGTGCCCTCCAAGGTGGTCAGGCTGCCCAGTCGTCGGTTGAGCACCTCCTCGAGGTGCCTCTTCGTGCGCAAGTACGTTGTCGCGACCGTCTTTTGGCCCTTGCGTAATGCGTCCTTCGCTTTGGAGGTGCACCTAGCGACATGTCAGCACACGATTAGAGGAATAGCCAGCATAATCACTCATCCATCCGCGCCTGCAATGCGGATATCTGCGAGTTTAGTGATTCGATGGCTGTGCGCAGCTCTATCACACCCTTGTCAACGGCTGTAATGGTGCGCTCGGCTGGTGAGGTCGACGGGTCCGTGAACTTCACCACCTGAAACCAACATGTCAGCACGCCGACTGAAGGTGGTTCCACAGATGATACTCACGTCCTGCTTCAAATCCGCTACCAACACTCCCTTATCCCTCTGCATGAACTTCAATAGAATTTCCGCGTCCCTCTCTCCAATAATCTGCCCTTCCCCGGCCACGACCTCCCCAAACCTCCGCCTGAAACCAAGCACACTGTACAGTCCATCGCTAGCCCCATCTCCCTTCTCCTCTTCCAGAACCGCCGCTGCTGCCTTTTCAGGCAGGCTTAGGAAGACGTAGTCCCCGTACCAGCTTTGTGTTGCTGAGCCTGAGACGCGGGAGGTAATGGAGTGCACGATAGAGTCCTCTCCAACGATGCCGAGTTGCTCCATAGCCCACCAGAGAGGCTTGCCGACAACATATGTGGCGACGGTGGTGGGAGAGGGTATCCAGGAGGAACTAGGATAGATGGATTGCGTAGAGGTGAGGAATGTAGAGAGTGGTATCAATGTCCGATTGGTGACGAGGTTCGTCTACGCTAGGCGGAGCTTGGTGAGAGTGGAATATGGTGTAGGATGTAACACTCACGATAACTTCGCCGAGCGCCGCAGGCTTGCCGACGCCCTCGACGCGCATGGCGTCAATGAGTTGCCTGTTCGCCTGCAATACCAGTCTGCTGCCAGAAGTAGCTGAGGCAGACGCGAGCGCTTCGGTGCTCCCTGATGCACTCCCGCTCGAGACATGTGTCTCTAGCGCTTTCCTCCACCACTCCACGTTCGCGTTATACGACGCCAGATTCGTATGCTTCTTCTGTGTGAAGTCCGAGTACAGTCCTTGCAGCCTCGAGATCGTAACCGGTCCTAGACTCTCAAGAGATGGAGGGAGTTGCGCTGCAGCATTGGGATTCATGCGCTGCGGTGTCCCGGGCGCGGTCGTGCGTAAGAGACCCGAATTCGAGCGTCGTGGAGTAGAATCATAACCTTGTGCAAGGGTGTTGACACGAGACTTGGCCGGCGTGGCGAAAGCGGACATGGTAGACAGCGACCGAACCTGCAGCCGCGCACAGGTGGTCGTGGCACAAGGCGCGTCAGAGCGCTTGAGGTGATCGGGGCCGGAGAACGCCACATTGTCGGTCCGATGGCCGGATATCTCCGGAAGCAATCAACGCCTTCGTGCCTGAATGGCCTGCCTTCCTCCAGCTCCTCGATGTTATTCGTCCCATACAATCGTTGTCCGTCTTCGAAAAATCCGACTGTACTTTCTGGTAAGATTCCTAGGCGGATGTGCTTAGGTAGAAGGCCAAATGGAACTCTCGTGTAGTGGCGTTGCAATACATACTATATCTCACCGGGTCTTTCGAAAATCCCGCCAAATCTTCGAAACTCCCGGGTAACTCCCTCAAAACGGGGTGCTTTTCTTCCGGAAAAGAATGAGTAGGAAGCTCTCAACGTCCCCTATCGGATGGTGGTACTTTTATGGGCTCTGGAGGGAGGCAAGGATCAGGACGCAGGCGAAGCGGATGACGCACGTGTTTGATGGCCATCAAAATCGATCGGACCATGCTCCCCTCATAGCCAGCCACTTTCACCGCTATTACCGCAAACCAGCGCACAAAACAAAAGTATAGGCGGGTAGTATCAAGCTCAGGGGTCCCTACTGACTTTTTTCCGCGTCGATATACGGTATCTGGAAGGGTGCTACCGGGAGTTTCGAAATTTCGGTGGGATTTTCGAAAGACCCGGTGAGATATAGTAATTCTGCTGCCGCTTTGGCAAGCTCAAGAATTTCTGAGTCAGATAAGGAACTTCATCCCCCTTCCCCGGTGCATTCCATCCTCCTTTAGCCATGCCTCTACCCCTCGGTATCATGGAACTCATACGGTGTCGGGCAAGTGTTATGACTGCAGGCCATTGCAGCCACACCCCCCATCTCGAGACTGATCGAAAGCCATAGTATTTCCGGGACGATGGTCAATTGCTACGATCTCGCGAGGGCAGACGGTGTTTGGGGGAATGGAGAAGGAACAACCCCTGCGCCTGGGTACACCCTGACGACCCGGAGTGGGATAGGGCCCGGCCAGCAAGGATACCTCGCGACTGGCTGGAAGAGGACCGAGAGTTGTGGCAGCAAGAGGAGAGTCGTGAGAGGCGGGACATAAACCTGCAAACACCCAGGGACGCTGAGGGACGAGATGAAAGGACCATCAACACCTCGAGGTTGCCAGATCGAGATGATCCCCGCCCTTCACATACGCAGCCACCACCACCACGGTGGCGCACCCTTTCCGACGACCATTCCCACTCTGCTTCCCCCCACCCCTCTCACGACCGTCCAGCCGACTCTATGGACGTTGACGCCCCCGGGACTAGCGCACATCACGCCATGCAGGCGTCAACGTCGACGTCGGCCCCCGCTCCTCCGCAACTGCCCACGTCCCTATACTCGGACCCCGCAACCGAAATGGCAGAACGAGAAGCATGGGGCGCCCGAGTCAAGTGCGTCTTCCACACTAGCCTCCCCATGACCAGCCTAACGCGCGCCCTAGGGCTATAACGGCCGTCCTCGACAAGTACAAAGAGCTGCAGAAGATCAAGGATGCGCGGCGCGAGTTGAAGACCCTCGCAGGGGAGCACCTCACGGAGAAGCGCGTCGCGCAGCTGAAGAAGCTCGACCAGAGGCTGCAGCAGCTCGACGCGGAGCAGCGCGCGATGGTCGCGCGCATACCGGGCGCGGGGTGGCCGGAGGCGGCGCCGCCGTCGGTCGACGCGGAGAAGACATACGAGGCGATACACGGCTATATTGTGGAGCTTCATGCGACGACAACAGCGATGCACGAGCGTCTAAAGGCCGTGCAGGCGCACCAGAAGAAGGTCGCGGGGGAGGGCGAGGAGGGGGAGGGAGAGACGGCGGCTATGGACGTCGACCCCTCAAGCAGGCCGCGCAAACGCGCGCGGCTAGACGAACAGGCGCAGGCCGCAGAGGACGAGAAGGCGCGCCAGCTCGACCTGCTACGCGAGAAGGCCGCGCACATCGAGTCGCGGCTTGAGGACCTGCGCACCCTTCTGCAGCAGCGCATCGACGAGATCAAGGGCCACGTCGAGCAGACGATCGACGAGCAGTCGAACAAGGTTCTCGAGGTCTTCGAGGAGCAGCTCAGGATGTCTACGGACGGCCTGGCGGAGGACGCGTCCTACAAGGACGAGGGGCTGACCTTCGGGCAGCGGCATGCTCTTCTGCATCAAGAGCTGGATAGCATGGACAACGACGTCCAGCAGATTGGCGGCTACATTGCGCAAGTCAAACAGCTCTTAGACGTACAGCAAACGGAGGTCGCGGCCTTGCAGAGCGAGGTCGAGGAATCTCGCAAGCAGACTGCTTTCGTGAGTGGCCATATATTTTCGCTTTCGGGCCCATCCTAACGGCCTGTTCTTCAGCTCAACGACAAGTTGGCTGCCTATGAGAAGCAGCAGGCGGCGAACAAAGAACGCCTCGCTTCCCTCAGCGCCAAATACGAGCAGCATATGGCGCGACATAACATCCCTTCACCCCAGCGAACACCTTCACCTCAACTCGAACTCATTACTACGTACGACGGCGCGCTTGCGGCTTTGCAGGAACCCATAACGCAGGCGATACGGCGCATGTTGTTACCTCATATCCAGGAATTCCAGCAGGATATCAAGGGAACCATACAGGCGCAGAAGGAGGACATCCTCGCCACGACATGGCCACATATGAGGGAACTACTCGACGCTGTCAACGCCGTGGACCGCGCATTGCCTGTCGCGAGGTCATAGCTGTATTATTATGGTATTCCGAACTTTAATGATCCATTTGGCGACACCAGAGGGAAAGAATTTCAGAGGATTGCGTTCACGGAGCTACAAATACACTGCTACGATATCGTACAACCGCGCGATAATCGACGCTTAGTTCATGCCCATGGCGTTCTTAGCCTTGTTGAGAAGAGAATCCTGTCGGAACGTCAGCTTCGGCGACAGCGAGGAACAAAAACAAGCAGCGCACCTCGTTCTCGTTCGAGTTGCCGCTCAGACTATCGCCCGCGCGCTGCGTTCCGGACTTCTCACTGTTGGGCTGCACCGTCGATGCGAGCGAATCGGCCGTGCCCTAATTTCCATCTGTTGGCGTCAAACGCACGGATGGGTAGGTGGTAGCTATCGCACCTTGGCGTAGTCAGAGACCTGCTCGGTGGCAGTCTTCTGGCTGTCGGGCTGGGTACGATGTGAGCATATGGAGAAGAGCTAGGTAGTGAGGACGACGTACCTTCATCGCCGCCGCGGCCTTGTCGGTGAAATCCTGGCGACCGGCTTGGGACATGGTGATAATGAGCTGGGCAGGGCATGAGTACGAAACTGGAGAATAGAGGGTAACGATGAGCGTACATGAGAATGGGTTGGGTGAGTACAGTAGGGAGAGGAAGAGTGAGTTTACGACGGCAAGGCTCAGGCTTTTATGCCGTCTCAAAATCCTCACCGCGATCGCTCGCTGCCATGACCGCGCTAGTGACGTCGGGCAGGGCATGACGCGCAGAGGCGTAATGGCATGCGGGGAGCGGGGACGGAGGAGGAAATGGGACAGAAGCTGTAGGTAATCCTAGGAGGTCGAGCCCGCTAGTTTGACAGGTTCTGGTGCTAGCCGTCCTCCGGGTGGCCACTGCAAGCTTAATTTGGATACCGTTGCTTTCATTGTCGACTCCGCAGATACTTGGGATGTCCGGACGGGGGAGGTCGATACGTACAGGGGCACGATGCAAGACGCATTCGTTGTCGACGAGGATCGGAGAGAGCTCTAAGTGCTTTCCTTGTCCCGGCCGCACTGCAATTCCCGCCTTCTACTGACTCATAGCGTCGGGAAGATGAGGAGACACCGAGGAGCGGAGCTGAAGAGGACCCGTGCACAATGTAGACGCATGGAATTTTTGACAGCTGTCGACAGTCGAAACCTCCGACGAGAGCAGGTCATAGGATATGTTTATTCTTGTTTGCTCGTTCGTGGACAATTCGCGCTTAGACACTTGAACATTGCCTCGTGGCTTGCACGAACCTACGCGCAAATTACACTGCCCGACATATTCACCAGCTTCAGCAGAAGCTGCGCATCCCAAGGCAGTTATTTAGCCTGATAGGAAGGAGCTTGACCCTCGTTGCCTGCATGTTAGGTATGTACATGGCACACAGCGTGTACTTCAAGTTCTCGCCACGCGTCGGTCAGAAATGCAGGCACGGCCATTGGATAAGGTGCGTCTTTGCGCATCGTCGCTGGTATGCGACCGGGGTTCCCGCATGCGCCGTTGTTCATTCAGATGGGTCATGACGCGACAAGTTGCTGACGACCCGTCTGCGGGCAGTGTGGACGCTCCCCGATGGCTCGCACCATGCAAGCGACGCACAGCTCGAATTTCGTTGTGGCAAGTGGCTGCTCACGTCTTCCTACCTGCTCCCTCGTCAATAGGCGGACTGGAAACAGTGTATTTGCGCGGGTAGACTGCTTTCATGCCAACTTTAGAATGTCTTTCACTTTACCGCTCAGCCGCCTACTCTAACCTCGAACTGCCACGGTCACATGAGAAGACAACCGCGCCGGAACCGTGGGGATGCCAAGACCATCTTCAAGTTCACTTTTCGTACACGGATGCCTGCCGGAAGCCGACGCATACTCGCCTCCGTCTTTTCGGTGCTGCGCACCGGTAGCGGAGCCCATATCGTCAGGCCCTTGTGATACTTCGACACAAATTCGGGCGTTCTCATTGGCTTCTTTATCGGCGTAACAAACCTTCTATCAGCCTCGTTCACATGGTAGCAAGTCCGGTAGGACGCAGGTCAATAGACGGCCCTCGAGCAGTAGGCTCGCGTAGGGGAACTTGTGCTGTTCACCGTGGAGATGCATCATCGCACAGTGTATCGCATGTGCTGCGTGCACACTTCTTGCCCTCCGAGCTCTCGCGCTAGAAACGTATAAAAGCGAGGCATCCGGCTCACCAGCTTAGCCATCCCCGGGTCTCCTCAGTTTTACAGTCCTCATCATGCGGTTCACCTCCCTCGCCTCGCTTATTGCTGTATCCACGCTTGTCGTGGGTGAGTAGTACATTTCTTATTCTCGATCCTCTGCTCACTTTTGTGCAGCGCACCCCGAGCCCGACCTCACCGTCGAGCAGCGTGCTGTTCGCAGGGTCAGTCGCGCCGTTTACCATTGATGTATATCCTATCACTGACAATATACCTACAGCTTGAAGCCCGTGGTCGTGGTCTTCAGGCGCGCAACTGTGCCAACGCCATCCGTGACTTCGAGGACAAGCGCATGCGCGCCCGTGCTCTGAAGAAGCGCGGTCTCGTCGAGGAGGCAAAGGCCCAGTTTGCGAAGCGCGAGGTCATCTCTGGCGCGAGCACTACGTTGTCCGCGGCTCCGCCCACCTACACGGAGCTCCAGAAGTAGGTCGTCCTGTTGACAGGGACGAAACACTGTTTGCTGAACATACAACTTCAGCACGTCGTGCGTGCTCGCTCCCGAGGTCACTGAGGGACCGTACTACATCAACAACGAGCTCGTGCGCCAGGACCACCGCGAGGATCAGGCGTGAGCTATGTTCATCATAATTACCGTTTCGTGTAGCTAACCATCCGCAAGCGGTATCCCCCTCGTCATCGACATCGGTATCCTGGACATCAACACCTGCGAGCCCGTCCCCAACTCCTTCGTCGAGATCTGGGCTGGTGCGAAAAATGTCATTCTGCTTGATCTTCAGCTGACGAATTTATTCTAGCCAACGCTACCGGCGTTTACGCCAGCTACCCCGCCACCCTTGGCGGTATCAGCGGTCCTCCCCCGACCCAGTCTGAGAGCAGTTCCCCTTCTGCCTCTGGCCCTCCGGGCGGCGGTGGACCTGGTGGCCCAGGCGGCAGCATGAGCCTCGAGCGCAACGAGACCTTCCTCCGCGGTGGCTTCCCCACTGACGACAACGGCATCGTCGAGTTCACGACGATCTACACCGGCTTCTACGAGGGTCGCTGCCCCCATTATCACACGATGGTCCACCTCGACTGGTCGATGTCGGACAACGGGTGAGTCACATCTTCGCTCCCGACCTGGCGCCCGGCTCATCGTTCTGTAGCACTCTCGTCTCTCACTCCGGCAGCCTGGCTCACATCGGCCAGTTCTTCATGGGTCAGCTTTTTGCCACTTTACGTTGATTGTTCTGACGCCTTCCCGCAGACGAGGACTGGAACGACCAGGTCTTCGCTCTTGAGCCGTACACCTTGAACACCAACAACCGCACGCTTAACACCGAGGATAGCATCCTGGCCGAGCAGAACACTGACGGTTACAACGGCTTCCTTGCGTACGTAGCTTCCGCCCCTCTGTCCGTTTCCCGACCCTCACACGGTTTTTGTAGCCTCGAGAAGCTTGGCGACGACATCTCCGAGGGTGTCCTCGGGTACATCACCATCGGCATCGACTCGACGGCGTCGTACAGCATCATGAACAACAACTACTACAACTCGTCCACCGAGAGCGCGAGCGCCTCGGCATCCGCCTCGTTCGCCAGCTTCAACTAGAGGGCACGGGCTTGACGTGTGCCATGATGTATTGTGCGGAAAAAATGGGTTCTGTAAAACTGGGATTTCACATGTCTATCTTTACAAATGTCAGTTCACTTCTGCGACCTCGTACACGCTAAGTGTCCGTTTGACGAGTCGAGAGATGGGTGCCGGCCTAGGAGCGGTGCTTCCTACCCTTCTTCGGAGTGACGAGGGCGTGGAATTCGGAGTGCGGCATCCGAGCGACCTCCAAGACAATTGTGTCCGTGTCCCTCCTGAAGACAGCAAAGATGTAGACGTGTCCAGGCAGGAGGTTCTTGCGCGGCACTGGTAAAGCAGTTCTGGCCTCGTCCTTGACGAAATTCACCATCTGCACCGACTGGACCTCTTCAGCCCCAGAGCCGCGTCCCTTCATCATCGAGAGCGTCAAGCGACGAATGAAGCAGCGCGTGTCAAAGCGGAGGGTGCTACTGCGCTCCACCCGGAGGATCCCCGACGAGTCAACGATCAACATGGGCTCTGTTATCTTTCCAGTGAGTCTTCTCGCGTCGTACAAGCCGAAAGCGTGCCACATACCGTGCAGGTCCTTATAAGCGCAGACCAATTTGTGGCCCGCCCGCCAGTCAGCCTTCTGACAGTCACGCGAGCAGTAGAAGGCCTGAGCGCAGCAGCACATCTTCAACGTCGACGACGAATCAGACCAGCGGGTACACTACAGACTCGGGTTAGTATCTAGCATGCACGAGGAGCATGATAGCATCGCACTTGCCTGGTGGTGGGCGCATTTTGCATGAGAAATTTCTCTGTTGAGGCGTTTCTTGATTTTTCGCGCCTCGGAGAAGTTCCAGAGTAGTTGGACGAGGGGCTGCCACTTGACGCTGGTGGCATTGTCAATGAGGACAGCATCGCGAATGTTGGCCTGATGGAATGCACGAATAACAGCAGGCCACACCAGAGCCGGTTGTAACACGCGGAGAGCAAGGTCTTCGAAGATCTTCATGCTCCTGGAAGAGAATGTCACGCAGCGAAGGGCCGTAGCGACGCGTCCGAGCAAGGCTAGGAGACCACATTCCAGGCCGGCGATGATGCAAGAGGTCGGGACGCCTTGCGCAGGATAGACAGCCCCAAGGAAGGCAATCCAAATCCCCGCGCCTGCATCAGGCAAGGGGCACAATGACGCAACGATGGACTTCCTACATATAGCCATGAAGATGCGACTAATCACAACTCCGAGCGATCTCTTCGAGTTGGGCATGCGTAGCCTGTGCAAAGCATTCGGCGCCAGAGCGAGCATGTCCAGTACAATGCCGCAATTCTCCAACAGACGCGCAGGCGAGCCAGCCACTGTACCAAAAAGGAATTGGCCTGGGAGATAGACCCAGTCGGTCTTGTTGAGAAGAACGTTCAACAGCGCGGAAGGGTCTACTGTTGCCAATGCAGCGAGCGCACGCCCTTCCGTGCCTGGGGAGAGTGGAAGTTCTTTCAGAATATCGATCAACCGAGACGCCGGTTTAATCAAGTCCTGGTTCTGCGTCGACAGAATCATGAGAAGTACTTTATGTATGAAGTCTTGTTGCGCTAGCAGGAACTGTCGTGCAGCAGCATGCGGCCAGATAGACTGGAAGATGGTACTGGAGGAGGAGAGGACAGATTATTTCAGGCGTTCAGCATCTTCTTTCGTGCCCTTCAGGAGCAGGATATCCACGATTGATGTGAACGACACCGTGAGCAAGGCTATCCAGGGCCACGCATCTGAGAGGAGCGAAGACAGGCTTTCGGGAAATGACTGTGAAGCAGACAAGCAAAGCTGAGCGTAGGCTTGCAGTGCCATGGTAGCGCGGTGGATGATTTCCACGCCGTCCGGCATGAAGGCCAAGACATCGATGTCGGAGGGTCGCAGAGAGTACCTCAGCAGATCAAGGATTGTTGGCAGTATTTCGAGCGGTATCGGTGTATCCGCTTGGGTATATTGATGGAATAAGGCCTTGAATCGCGCCTGAGAGGGGTTTCTTGAGCATCAATCTCGAAACAATGGAATCAGAGAGCTTACCAGAGCATCACGGTGGTTGAGGGATAGCAAGACAGAGTTGCTCATTGTTCCAGGCTATACTGCTGGTCGTCGTCGCTGTCAGAAATAGATGTGGCTCAACGCGACGTATTCCAGAAGATGAGATCGAGGTTGCTGAGTCGGTAGTACCGGCAAGAGCAAAAGATGAATGCGTTCAAAAATCCGGTGCAACGAAGGCGGGGTATGAGTTGGAGGGGAAGAAAAGACGGGTGGCCATGTTGATAATAAATTTACTGCAGGGCCTGAGCTCAGACCAGTGGACACTGACCTCAAATCCGGCCTCTTTGAGCAGCCATGTATGTGACGGTGTCACCATGAATGAACGGGGTGGTGGTCAAGATACAAGGAGAAAGGACTCAATGACCGCGAATTGCCGGTCAACGGATCAAGAAACGATTGGTCCCGATCAGCGAGGAAGGGTGTGACGCACTGCGTTACGAGAGCGCCAGCAGGACATACTCAGTTACTGACCATACCCCTTGTCCTCTACACTGTCTCCTCCTCTCGAAGCTTCACTCAGATCTTTCTCAATGGCATCAATTCGCCTCCGACACCCCAACGGCGTCGCCACCATCCGCGCCGCTCTCGATCGCGACGACTTCACCGTCCTCGACCTGCAGCAAGAGATCTTCTCCGCGACGCAGATTATCCCGTCGCGTCAGAGGTGTGCGTGGCGCTCTCCTCCCATCCAGCGTTCACCCACGGACTCGATGCATGAATTCAGTGAAAGCCGGTTACCCGCCGCGCGACCTGACGCTAATCCCCGAACTGCCGGTATCTAGTCTGGGGCTGGCAGCTGGAGAGCAAATCATCGTAAGCGAGACGCCCGGTGGAGGAGGAGGATCTGCTCCGTTCCAAGCATCGGCACCTCAAGCGACGCCTGCTGCACCTGCAGCGGCAACAAGGGCCAGTGCACCTTCAGCCGCAGTGATGCCTCCATCGTCAGATGGGCCGGTGCACGTCGAGATGCGTGACGGTAGCTTCTTCATACACAGGGTGCGCATCGTATGACATGGCAGCTGCTTCTTGCTCACCCACATTTAGGTCGTCCCAGATGACAACTCGTGCATGTTCTCCGCTATTTCCCTGATCTTCAAGCAGTCAATAGCCCATGCCCAAGATATCAGGAAGAGTGCGCACTTCACATTCACCCCCTTCATTCCCTCATCTCACATCTCCGACAGTTGTCGCCGAGGGCATCCGTGGCGATCCCATCACCTTCAATGAAGCAATCCTCGGGTACGTCTTACCCCCTTCCCCTCCCTGAGCACATCACTCATTGTGCACCACGAAGGACAGGATGGAACCCGACAAGTACATCACCACCATCACCAAGCCCTCAACCTGGGGAGGGGCGATAGAGCTCACCGTCCTCGCTAAGCACTTTGGTGTCGAGATCTCCAGTGTTGACGTCGAGACTGGTCGCGTCGACCACTTCGAGCCCGAGGGTGGCGCGGACACGCGCTGCGTACTAATATACTCGGGCATTCACTACGACGCGGCGTCAGTCGCGCCTATGATTGACGCACCAAACGAGTGGCATCAGACCGTGTTCCCCATTGTACGTCGCCTTTCTTCGCATTGCCTGGGCTGTGAAGCTGACGCTAATTGCAGCGCTCTTCCAACGACGCCTCGGATGAAATCATCATCGCCGCGAAGAAACTCGCCGACATTTTGCGTTCCAAGCGCGCATACACGAACACGGCGACCTTTGACCTCAAGTGCGAGAACTGCGGTCAAGGTCTGAAGGGGGAGAAGGACGCGCGCACACATGCAGCGCAGACAGGGCATACCAACTTCGGCGAGTACTGAGGGCGTCTCGTTGAGGCCAATTCTCCTCCGAAATACCCGATGTCCCCCGCTAGCATCAATCATCAGAGTTCGACGACTCCGTGTCGACCTCGTCTCCATGATCAATGACTTGTTTGTAGTCGAGGACCAAGGCTTCCAGACGCGATCACGTGCAGTGCATGCGGAAGCAACGAGACATTGTCAACCGTTGGACAGATCATCGCGCCCGTAAAGACCTCAAGAGTGCCTAAGAACGTGAAATTGAAGGAAAAGTAACCAAAGCACAAAGAGAGCAGAACTACATAGCAAGTCACACACAACCTAGCCACCTACGTCGGTGGCACACAGGTCATGGCCGTTCTCGCTGGAGGTAATTTACATCTGACGGAAAGGTGAGTTCACGCGAGGGAAGAAGATGGATATAGACGTACATATTGTGAGAGCCAGCGGAAGCCTGTCAATGGGACCTGGTGAGCCAACGAAAGGGAAAGCATACGACAAACGACGCACCCTCTCCGTAGCCCTGTCTCTGTACAACAGAGCACATGAAGATCTCAATAGGGCGGATGTCCGTGAGGGGGACCTTGCCCTGCAGAAAGGTATCAGGCTGTATATCGTATATACACTACAGCTGTTACGCACCTTGCCAGTCGTCTGGTACAAGCCCAAGTGGTGCCGGAGTTCCTCCTCGCTGACAGCACCCGGGGCGTCAATCTTGTTGCCGAGAACAAGGAAGGGGACTTTCGCGAGCTGCTCGATCGAGAGGAGTGCGTCGAGCTCAGCCTTCGACTCGGCGAAACGCTCGAAGTCGGCGCTGTCGACGAGGAAGACGATACCGTCGACCTCCGGGAAGTAGTCCTTCCACAGGCGGCGGGCTGATGAGATTGGCAACAGTGCCAGATGGTGTACAGAGTGCAGGAAGGGCGTGTGGCATTTGCGAATATGCGAACGGGAGAGGGAAAACGATAAGCGTATGCGAACGGAAAACTGCAGCAAGTACGCACCCTGCAAGTGACCACCCAAGTCGTACGTGGTGAACTTGACATTGCCAATGGCAAGCTCCTCAGAAGCTGTCAAAAGGTGACCGTCAGCCCCTTCACGTCGTCCTTACACGTGAACCTCGCACGCACTGGGATGCAGCGTAGGCTGGAGCGTGGCCAAGCGGTCGTTCTTCAGCATGTGCAACAGCGTCTGTACGCCTCTTGTCAGCCTTCCCTCCCCCATAGACACAGCTTCTGTCACCCACCGTCTTGCCGGCATTGTCGAGGCCGAGGAAGAGGATTTTGGCGTTCTTGTGCAGCAGGCCTGCACGCGCCAAGCCTTTCAGTGCCCAGAGCGAGAGAACGGGGAGGGCGACAACGCACCGAGCTGCGACAAGACGTCCCAAAACCAGTTGAGGATGAACATGGCGCGGGCGGGGAACGGGTGTGGTGAACAGTGTCAAGGTAGATGACGACGGCGGCGGCCAGGCCTGGCGGGTGCGTCCGTTACGGATGTCACATAAACGTGACGTGTCCACGTCGTTCGTCACAGATGGCGCGCGCGACGCGCCTTGTTCATTTATTCGACTACGCAGTGCTGGAACGCGTTTCGCAGCACAACGAAGGGATAGGAACTGAAATACACCCTTAGAAGCTGCTTGACACGGCGCGGAGCGCTCGTGAACCTCATCTAGCCCTTCGCAGGCACGTGGAAGCTGAGCAGCTGCCAGAAGCAGTCTCGGGAAGCAAAGCCCTATCGTGAGTGGAGGCCGTGCTTATGATCTGTACACCGCTCAACTGCATGCAAGAATATCCTCCACGACGAACACTACTGTGAAGAATCCTACGACCCACACCACATATTCCTCCGACTCCCTGGCCTCCTCATGCTATCATGTCCCTTCTCTTCCACCTTACCTTCCGCAACGTCCTGGCACTCTCGATCGCCATCCGCGTCGGCCTCATCATATATAGTGAATGGCACGACGCGCACTCAGTCGTGAAATACACCGACATCGACTACCGCGTCTTTAGCGATGCTGCTCGCTTCCTCCGTTCCCCCAGCGCTGACAACGTCGCGCAAGGACCTTTGGGGAGCCTGTTAGATCTTGGAGAGTACGTACCTCCACTCAAGTCCCATGCCGGTATATTGAAATACCCTGCTCAGTCCATACACACGCGAGACGTACCGCTACACGCCGCTGCTAGCGTTCTTGTTGCTCCCCAACGAATGGCTCCATCCCTCGTTCGGGAAGTACCTCTTCGCGGCCTGTGACATCTTGAATGGGATCATCATGTACCGGCTGCTTCGCACTGAAGTGGTCTCATCCGCGACGGGAAAGATAACAGACGTGTCTGCGCGTTTTCTTCTGCCCGTGCATGCTCTCGCTGACCTAAGCACCAGGCCGATGCTGCGTCGAGTAACGAAGTATTATTCTCCACGGAGCAGGCACCAACGGACGCGTCAAAAGGGACGACTTCGGCCTCCAAAGAACGTCTAGCGACCCTCTATTCGGCCACCCACCTCCTCAACCCCATGGTGTTCTCCATATCCACTCGGGGATCATCAGAAGCAGTGCTATCAACGCTCGTCCTGCTAACGCTCTATGCGGCCCTGAAGAGGCGCTGGGACGTTGCGGCTGTTTTGCTCGGTGTGAGCACCCATTGGAAGATTTACCCGTTTGTCTATGGTATCGCTTGCCTTGGGGTCATCACTAGCGAGATCGAGAACGACAAACATCTCGCGCAAAGGTCTTCAATGACTGCCGGCCCTTTCGCATACCTAGCGAAGCTTGTCAACAAGCGAACGCTGCGCTTCCTTGCCATCAGCGCGGGGACCTTCGTAGCGCTCGGCGTGGGCTGCTACGCTATGTACGTCAAGCCCCAGACTCTTCGGCCCTCGTCTGACCCGTCTACAGCTGGGGATATCCCTTCCTGTACGAGTCGTACCTCTACCACCTCCACCGACTCGACCATCGGCACAACTTTTCGCCTTACTTCTACCTTGTCTACCTTTCCTGGCACGACAACGTCGCGAACGCTACTCCTCGTCTCTCGCTGATACGGCGAGCCCTGCGATCCCCGCTTACCAGCTTCGTGCCGCAGATGGTGCTTACGCTGGGGACGGGGCTGCTATTCGGACGATGTGCCAGGGACCTGCCCTTCGCCTGGTTTGTGCAGACGGTGGCGTTTGTGCTCTTCAATAAAGTGTGCACATCACAAGTATGTTATGCGTTGGTTCCGAGCGCACTGAACCCAACTGACGTCGTATGCAGTACTTCCTCTGGTACCTGCTGCTACTACCCCTCATCATGCCCCGGCTACGCATGTCCCCGCGGAAGGCCGTATTAACCATCGCCGTCTGGGTGCTTTCGCAAGCCTTATGGCTTTGGAATGGCTTCAGGCTTGAGTTCCTTGGCGAGAACGTCTTCCTTGCACTATGGATGTCGTCCCTCGTGTACGTAGCGGGGCACGGATGGGTCCTCGGACAGATGATCGATGCATATACAGGAGTTGGGGAGGTGCAGAACAAGCCCAAAGTTGAATAAATAGTACAATTCGACAGTAAATTCCATGGCCCAGACTGAGGTCTACGCGAGTTTCGAATCGATGGCCTCCTTGGTGAGCCCTTCGGGCCCGTCGCGGATTTCGATGACCTTGTTCACGTCCGCCTGGCGTTGAAGAGGGAAATAGGTCAAGAGTTGTTAGCACATGCCAGGATCCAAGGACTGGGATCGTACCGTATTCTGGAAGTCGATGAGGGAGCTTGCGTGAAGGGTGAGCATGCCGATCTCTGAGCTTGATGGTGCCCAGTTGATCAGGACAAGGGGGTAAGACGTTCGCCCATCCTTGTGGTGAAGCTCGTAGGAGAGGACGACGTATCGAGGGCTGTTCTCCGGAAGTTCTGCGGCGAGAGAGGCGGTGTGAGCCCTCGCCACCTCGGCAACATCGATGCCTCGGACGCACCTTCCGCGAGGTCCTCGATGGAAATGTTGTCAAACTGCTCTACCTCCTCCATCGTCAGCTTCGCCTTGTTGATCTTAATGACGATGGCTGCATGTCCCTGGTCCCGGCGGGCAAAGCGGAACTTGCGCAGGGCAGTCTTGATCTCCTGCGGGATGTCGACCGTGTGGGACTGCCTCGCGTTCAGCGATCTCGGCGCACGCGTCGCCCACGACGAGCACTCGCCATGGCTGCTGCTGATGAATTTAAGGTGGGTTGACTGGGGTGGTGGAAGAGTGTCAGGTCACTAATGTCAGTGACCGCAAAGGTAACCGAAAAGGGACAGCGATAAGATAACACGGCTAGTTGGCAAGGGGCTGATCCATTGCGAGGGAGCGATTGGCGGATCGCGGCAGGCGGGATCTCACACACTTGTCCGCACTAGATTCTTGATTCAATGTGCTGACACCTCGTCATCGCCCTTGCCTCCCCCCACCACGTTCAGCCGACCTTATACGGAGCCTGCGAGGCTGCCGGTCGCTTACCATGTCCCGCACGCGCTTTCCGATATCGCGCACGCCGAGTACGGCGCCTACGACCCCGGGAGCCCTTCTGAGACCAGATGGTTCGGTCAACGATGAGGCCACGGGAATGCTACACGACATTGTGCACCACCACGAGCGCACCGATGTGACCATAGTCGAAGAGGAGACCCCTCGCGAGAGCAAGGACGGGCGTCCCTGGTACAAGAGGCCGAGCCCGTGGTGGTACGCCCCCTCCCCTCTACGCGTAAATTCCTCGCCCCTCATGCTGCTCTCCTCAGGATCTTGGCGATTATACCGTTCACGACGATGGGTGCGTTGCTCGCCTAGCCGTACTTATATACACTCCCTGAGATGCTCCCCCTCAGCCATGTCTGGCACCCTCGCTCCTAAGATTGAGATATACACGCGCCTCGTGTGCCGCGTGCATAGGCCCGACCTCTTCAAGGACACCTATCACTACGATCCTGCTACTACAGAGGGCATACTGGGCAAACCCAGGCCCGCGAACGGCATGATTGACCCCCATGATACCTTCCCTCATCCCGTTGCACGCGAAACCGTCCTTCATTTTGCCGCTGACGAAGGCGAGGAGGGCCCTACGAAACCGACATGCGCTTCAGACCCTCTCGTACAACGGATCGTCGCTCAGCTGTCTGCTGGTATGTTACATGCTCCCTATCTATGCACCCCATGCCAAACTATTTCATAGCCATGACCCTTTCCATGGGCGTCCTCGCCTGTCTCACTACTGGCTGGTGGGGATCGGTACGCCTGCTATTCGCTTCTTATGTCTCATGACGCTGACTTGACGCAGTTTTCTGACCGGCATGGCAGGCGTTCCGTTATGGGCATTTCCGTCTTTGGGTTACTGCTCACAGACCTTATCTTCATCTTCGTTACGCTATACCCGGATACCCCGCCCGGCGGGTATTGGTTCCTTGTCGTAAGCCTGGTCCATTCGTTGTGACGCAAAAAACGATACTGACGTTTCTCAGGTTGGCCCGCTGGTCGAAGGCACGCTAGGCGGTGAGTTTAACTGTCCATGCCTGAAGCTTGTTGCTCGACCTGTTTCAGGCATGACGGCAGCCAGTGCTGCTATGCACGCATATCTCTCCGATACTACCAAACCGGCTGAGCGCGCACGCTCCTTCTCCATGTTTATGGGCATGCTTTTCATCGGTGTCGCATTCGGCCCCACTCTCGGTGCCCTCCTCATTCGCGAGGCCGGTCTCATCTACATTTTCTTCGTCACCACGATCGTTCACATCGCGTACACGCTCTATGTGTGGTTCATTCTGCCCGAGTCCGTCTCGAAGGAGTCACAGCATGCGTCGGCGCTACAATATCAGGAGTCCCTGGAGGTGACTACGCATGAGCGCCGTGGGTCGCGCATCCGGGCTCTGCTCAAGCGAATGAGCGCGTTCTTGACCCCTTTGGCGGTTTTTTACCCTTACCGGACGAAGACGAATGGAAACCCTTTGAAGGCGCCTACGAGGGACTGGAGTTTGGTCTTCATTGCCCTTGCGTACGGCTTCACGACGAGCATCATGGTACGCACGCCTCATTCCTCTGTTTTGGCTTTTGGCTGACCCAAATAACTCCCCTAGGGCTCGTACAACTATACATTCCAGTATGCCTCGTCAACCTTTGGCTGGTCATCAGAGCAGGTCAGCAAACGGCCGCCTATCCGCCTATCCGCATGCCCTTACTAAGGTTCTATAGCTTGGCTACTTCCTTAGCTCGGTGGGGGCCGTCCGCGCCACTGTTCTCGTTATCCTCGTGCCCCGTGCGTGACCGCCTCGCTCCTACTCCGAGGGTGTCTACTAAGCGTCTCCATTCAGTCATTCTCAAAATATTCAAACCCGCCCCCGAGACCATCGAGTTCTATCAAGACGACGAGAGCGCGCCGCTCCTCAGCCGCCCCGGCGCACCGCGCCCGCAAGTAATCGTCCGCAAGGAGATTCACTCCCCCTTGTTCGACCTGCGCTTCGCGCGCGCGTGTTTGGCGGTGGAGGTTGTGGCATATTCCTTCATGGCGCTCGCACGGCATGCGTGGGCGTATGTAGGGGCCGCGATGGGTGCGGCGATTGGGGCGGCGCTGCCTGCGGCGTTGCAAAGTGTGGCGCTGGATATTTATGTGAGGAGGGGTGGGTCGGAGGCGGGGAAGTAAGTGGGATTTTTAGGGAGGAGGAATCGGTGCTAACGATGCCGTCAGGCTCTTCGGCGCACTTTCCGTGGTGCAGGCACTGTCTTCACAGATTGCGGGCCCATCTCTGTTTGCATTGGTCTACATGAACACCGTCGCCACCTTCCCCAGCGCCATCTTCTTTGTCGCCGTCGGTCTCGTCGCCTTTGCCTGCATCCTCCTCATCTTCGTCCGTATTCCGGACCACAAGAATAGTGTTGGGACGCCTTCGCCTGCCAGTGAGGACGAGGAAAGCAGGAGCGCGTATGCGGATAGCCGAAGTACGTCCCCGATGCCGGATTTGGGACGCGAGGTGACGCTCGTGGAACTTGGATCCGAGGAGGATTTGAATGCAGTGAGAGGGAGGAAGGGACAGGTGGGAGGGGAGACTGCATGAGCGCATAAAAGGAAGGTTGTTGAGAGCCACGCATGGTTAGTAGATAAGATGGACCCTTTGGAATCTTGCACTTGATTTATTTAGATACGACGTATATGTATCCACCCTTTGCCTACCTTACTCCCTGTTTGCTTGCTGTATCAGTATAATCGTCTTGTGCTGCGCAATTAGCTTCAATGGCATACAATTGCAACTGTGCAATAACCAAGTACAAGAGGATAGACAGTAGGTACACTCGAGAGTCCATGCCAGGGTATCCAATATATGCACGCGTAGTACAGGAGGATTCAGAGGTCCGTGAGTGAGCCATTTCACACACCATTGACCTCGTCCGCCGCGGACGACCACCACCGGTACCACCGCCACGCGCCAAAGCCAACTAGGGCATTGAACAGCCCGACGATGGACGAGCCCATCCCGAAGAGGGTGAACAGCCACCAGGTGATACCGACGACCTTGTCGAGGACGAGGCCGACGTAGCGCTTGGGCTTGGTCCAGGGGTCGGGGGATGGGTGGTAGCCTGAGGGGAGGCGGATGGTTGGGATGGTGTCGGTGCGCTGGGTGGGGGTCGGGAGAAGGAGCAGGGTAACGACGGGTTTCTGGGGGTCAGTCGTCAGTAATCGAGTGTGTGAAGAGGAAAGAGGGGACGAACATGGTCCGAGGTCGTATATGACGGTATTGAGGTATACAGAACATTTGTTATGGTCGACTCGGATGCCTCTGGGTCATCCGAATGTGTAGCGTAGAGGATGCGGTCGGTCCAGGCTGGTACGCGCGCGGGACTGTGGGTAAGACGGTCAGTCCACTATAAGCGCGACTCTAACAAGATAACCTACTTGTACTTGTCTACCGCGCCGATGATACACTTGTAGGTTGCCTTGAACTTCCAGAACTCGCCTTCATGCAAGCCTATGAAGGCTGTCCGCCGTTGCTTCTCGTTGGATAGCTGGTCGTACACCTTGAGCTCTTGTAGTTGCTCGTTGTTATCCATGAGGGAATAGCCCGAGCTGGTAGGCGGTGCTAGTGAATTGGGAAGGTCAAGGCGGAAGTTCACTGGTAAGGACCATGTATTAGCGACGAAGTATCTCATAGATCCAGCAGTGGTACTCACGGTCTCCAAAGAAGAACAGATGAGAGGAGTCGTAGATGGTCGAGGGAACATTGCTGGGTGCGCCAGGGGAAGGGGGGAAGAGCAAAGTGCCAACGATGTGGTTGTAGTCCGCTATGCGGTCTGCGACCTTCTCAGCATGGGCTGTTAGGTGCGCGCAGACGAACCTAAGCAATAGTGAGTACCTGGGTACGAAATGACGGGCCAAGAACACACGTAAAGGTTTCTCCCAGTCCCCCATCCTCCCCTGCAACGCGGAAACGTACGCCAGTAGCTCCCTTGTTCGACATGTAGCCTGGCCCGCAGCTCGAGTAGGACGTGTGTACGTCAGTGATCCTGCGCGCCACACCCTCATCGAGGGCGTATACCAGCAGCGCGACCCCTCCATTCACTATCTTCCCCACCAGTGAGTACTTCTCCTTGTTTGGTGCATGCGCTTCAATCTCGGCAAGGATATGTTGATGACGGCCCTCGATGACGGACTTGGACAGACCGGCGACTGCGTAAGGACATGAGTTCGACAGGCCTCATAAGAGGGGGGGGGGCGGAGACGCACGTCCGAGGTATAGTGGGAGTAGTTCTTGAAAGCCGACGGCAACAATATCTGGCGCACGCCTCTCCCGCGACAAGAAATGGGACACTTGAAGCGTGGGGGACAACCAGTCGACCAGATCTTGCGGAACGCCGTTGAGGCCTTGCAGCGCCGTGTTATACGACGCAATCTGGACCAGCAAGCGATCCTTGTGGTTGGGCGGGGGAGTCTGTAAGTCCGTGGCCATCGTTGATGTGGACGTTGGGCGAACGCGAGGAGAGGGGCCTCCTCCATTTCGTCTCCATGCGCGGGGAAGGTGACGCGATCGAGCAGTGACGTTATCGCCCTCGCGCCCACGTGCAGAAGCCTGAGTTCAACTTGGGAACACCCATTCAATAATTTATTCCAGCATCCTCGTACAATCATCGATAGCTAATATGCGTTACTACGGGCAGGTGGTTGATCAGAATACTCCAAACTCGAGATGCTTCCCTTAGGAGAATGGTTGTAATGAGCAGCATTCGGCCGGAGTGGTGGTAAGAAGACCTCGAAATCCTGAGATGCCTTGGACGAGTCCTTCTGTAGTTTAAAAGGTCAGAAAGAACCTCAAGGATGAAGCAAATGCTACACGTACGAAATGTCTTCCGACGGCGTCCTTCTCAGCCGCGACTGACGTGTAGCTGTAATGACGGGAAGGCGGTTGCGGTGTCGGACATGGCAGCGCTCTGCAGCCACACTCAGCCATGTACGCTGCTGAAGGAGCGATATGGCATCGCTCCTTGCGCTTTCGCCAGAGCAACAGGGCAACGAGTGCGATCACAATGGCAGCGACGCCGCCTATGACCCCACCGACTATAGCACCGATGTTAGGGCCAGACGACGTTGCCCCCACTGATGAAGGCGTGGAGGAGGCGGTGGAAGTGGCTGTCGAGGATGGTTCGAGCGTTGATTGTGACGGGTCTGTGCATCTGCGTTAGCGGCGCATGGTTAAGCGTTATTCTCGTACTGACCCGAAGCATAAATGGACTTTGCGTCAGAAACGCTGAAGTTACCTTCGGCGCTGTATTGCTATATGATTTTCAGTGAAAGATCGGGTAGGGCGATGCTAAGACGCACTGTCACATCGTAAAATGCCCAGTCGGGAACCACAACCGCGTCTTTAGCCGGGCATAAGCAAGATGATTGAACTCAGTGTCATTTACTAACCGGAAACGTCGTGCGGAAAACTATGTGCTTGTGAGCTTACGAGACTGGGCGTACATGACCGATCACTTACCCCTCGTCCGTGGCATCTGAGCAGCCGACCCTCCAATTATACCAGGAGCTTCGAACCTCATCAAGCTCTCGTCGGACACACTCACGTAAGAAAATGCTCCTACCTCGCTGAATGATCGGATTCATATCGACAGGCGACGCATGCCTGAACGAGGACATACGTGACCATTGAGCAAGCGCAATCGGTCTGCGTCTCCTCGGTGGGTGGCGAGAATGATTCCACTGCATTCTCAGTCAGCTCGTGAATGGGTATAGGGGTTGTTCACGTACGATCACTGCCACAAGCGGCCATGAGGCTAGAAGCGACCTCGCAGGGTGTTTGGCCAACGTCGTTCCTCATCTGCCAGACATACGCGTTATTCCAGTCGACCTTGGAGAGGTAGCGATCATGTACGCACCCAATTATACTTCCCCTGCTCATCAACTGAACACGAAAGCGTCGAATTCGAACTATCCGTACCGTCGCCACCCTCCTGGGCTCTCGCACTCAGAGCCGCGGAGGTGGCGACGACCGCGGCAACTGCGCGCATGGCGCGCATCCCTCCAAAGGGCCGTACTGAAGGTCGTCGTTGTCGAAAGAGAAGGGAGAAGAAAGCCGGTCATATCGCGCGATAGCGTTATGTATGTATGCCCGCCGTACACAGGAGTTGTGACACTGACATGGGCGTGCTCTGATGCACGGAATCATGACCGCTGTTTCAGTATGCGGGGGCCGCAACGGGTTTCGACTGCAAGCCGCCTCGCCGAGCGGTGGGGCGTGCGGCCAGAGCGGGACGAGAAGCCACTGGAGAGCCACCTGTGAACCGGGGTAACTAGGCCGGCGACCGTAACTCCAGTCGAGGAGTGGTATTCTACTTCGAGAGCTGGCTGCTTGCTGTGGTAGATTCGGAGGCGAAGGTTCCATGGGATGAGCAGTGTAGCGTCTCGGAGAAGACGTACGCAATGAAGCGCTTCCGTGTTAACAAGGACCCGCCGAAGACTCATTGGGAGGACACAGAACGCCCTGCATACAGGCACTGGAATCAATTGCATTTTGGACGATAGCAGACGTCGGTTGTATCAACCTAGAGTACAAGAAAGCAAGCTTGAGGCAGCGAGTTGGACGTGCTAGAGAGCAGAGGCGCGTTGCGACGAGGTGGCCCCGACGCGTACAGCTTACCCCGGCTTTTGATCTCAGCACGGAACAAAACCCAAGTTGAACTTCGGTGATCCGTCTCGGAATATGCCGCGGAGAAGTGGCTTACACGTGACAGTAAACGCGCGTCAAACTATACAGCGTTCCTCGGTATCTGCCGGCCGTCCCAATCAGCGAGGGCATCGTTACCCATAGACCGCAGATATCCGGCGTCGGCCTCAAGATCCTTCGCAATGGCGCCCAAAACGACGTGCGTTGCCTGCTGCTCTACATGAAGACGTTACTGACGATGTCCATAGCGTTCCTACCGCCCAAGTATGCACATATCCCCTCCCACTGTCCTCCGATCACCCTGACCCCATCCCGCCAGTCCATTGAGGTCCCCGAGACCCTTCTCAAGAAGCGCAAGCAGACTGAGAAGTCGCGCGAGGAGCGTCTTGCGAAGGCCGCGGAGGCTAAGAAGGTTCGTACATCCCCCATCCACCATTCTTCTGCTTTCTTTGCTATATGATGTATATCTTTTTCTTGACGGCTAGTTACTCACTATGCTGCCTTCAAACATACCATCTTTCGGGGCTGATCTTCCACGTAACACAACATACACTCGATCGCTGTACTGACCACTCTCTAGGCGTCCATTGCCAAGCGCAAGGTCATCTTCAAGCGCGCGGAGGCGTACGTGAAGGAGTACCAGGCTAAGGAGCGGGAGGAGGTCCGCTTGAAGCGGGCTGCACGAAGCAACGGTGACTTCTACGTCGCTGGTCAACCAAAAGTCTACTTTGTTGTCCGTATTCGCGGGTACGTCTACTTGCGTTTCGATCATGATCATCCGCTTATTTGCATCGCAGTATCAACGAGATCGCCCCCAAGCCCCGCAAGATTTTGCAACTCCTCCGCCTCCTCCAGATCAACAACGGTGTCTTCGTCAAGGTCACCCGCGCCACCCAGCAGATGCTCCGTCTCGTTGAGCCTTACGTGACCTACGGGTACGTTGCCTCAAATAGCTTTTGGTAATGGTCGTTAACACCATATTTAGCGAGCCGAACCTCAAGTCCGTCCGCGAGCTTATCTACAAGCGTGGATACGGCAAGGTCGACAAGCAGCGCATCCCCCTCTCCAACAATCAAATCATCGAGCAGAACCTCGGCAAGTACGACATCCTTTGCGTTGAGGACCTCGTGCACGAGATCGTCACCGCCGGCCCGCACTTCAAGCAGGTATGCCGAACGCCGGTCACTTCATCCGGCTTGTACTGACCGTTTCCAAGGCGTCGAACTTCCTCTGGCCATTCAAGCTCTCGAACCCGACCGGCGGCTGGAGAACGCGCAAGTTCAAGCACTTCGTCCAGGGCGGTGACTTCGGTGACCGGGAGGGCAACATCAACAAGCTCATCCGCCAGATGAACTAGGCGTTGGTCTGCCTGGCTTGTTGAGGGGACGGGGCGGGATGGAGCGAGATGTCGGTACTCGCGCCAGTCTGCGGCAACACACTCACGTACTTTACCGCGTATGCCCTTCATGTACTATGTTCGCTGCTTATGGTTGAACTTTCTATGGCAATATGCACGCTGCAAACAAACCAACAGAGCCCCCAAGAAGATGACGTTGAGCAAAGCCCGAGAGTGCTTGGCTTTGCCCCAAAAGAAAATGAGTCTGCTGCCGCTTGACAGGCAAAATGAAAAGGGACCTGGCGATGACCGAACAAGGCCATAACGCGACTGAGTCACCGCCTTAGCGCGCAGAGATCGAACGGACCAATTTTATCGTCCACGACGCCGCCCACCTCCCTACCGGCAAGCCTTCGCAGCATCGTGTGCAGCTATCGCGCCACAGAGTGGACCCCACGGCCTGAGAAAGCGCCAGCATATGTTCCAGGCGGCCAGGAAAGGCACTGCTTATTGCCGAGCGTCACCGGCCGCATCAGCCGTGTTCTACTACAAATACCCCACCTTCACATCTCGTCGCTCATCTTCTCGCCGCTGCTTCTCCACTACGCCCATGGCTTCCTTCCCTCCTCTCGCCCGACTTCTCTCCGCGAACGCCCAGTGGGCGGCGGACGTCGAACAGGTTGAACCTGGCTTTTTCGCCGAGTGCGCCAAGGGACAGACGCCGAGGGTGCGTGCGCCACTGCAGGCTCGGGGTCGCTACTGACGCGATAACCTGCAGGTTCTTTGGATCGGGTGCGCAGACTCTCGAGTTCCCGAGTCGGTCGTTACCGCTGCGCGGCCAGGCGACATCTTCGTGCACCGGAACATCGCCAAGTACGTCGTTCTCTTGCCAGCTGCCGGTTCCCATCCTAACGCGCCACGTCTTCCCCCCTTCTCCCCGCCACTCCGTACCCGCAGCCAATTCCATCCAGACGATATCAGTGCCCATGCGGTGCTCTCCTACGCCGTCGATCACCTCGGCGTTGAACACGGTGCTTTGTTTCTCTCATCTCCCGCTTGAAGCTATTCCAACCGATTCTCTTCTTTGCCGTTTGCAGTCGTTGTCGTAGGCCACAGCGAGTGCGGCGGCGCGACTGCATGCCTCAACGCCTCGGTCCAACTCCTCGAAGACGAGGCCCGGACGCCATGCTGCGACCCGTCTCAGCCCGCTGAAGCGCCCCTCAACCGCTGGCTCGCGCCGCTCACGAAGCTGGCTGCGGAGCTCAAGCTTTCGTCCGCGCCCCGCGACGAGGCGCTGGACGCCCTGGTTGAGGAGAACGTAAAGGCGCAGGTATGTGTCGTATCTCTGCGCGACGGGGCTGCGGACTGACCGACTCCGCGACCAGGTGGAGAACATCATCCAGTCGCAGACCATTCAGAAGGCCTGGCAGAACGGTAAGAGCCCTCGCGGAAAGGAGGTCTGGGTTCACGGATGGGTACGTCGTAGCATCCACCGTACGGAGCCGTCATGCTAATGTGGCTCTAGGTCTTCGACCTCTCCATCGGCAAGCTCAAGGACCTCGAGATCTCGCAAGGTCCCAAGGGCGCTATCCTTGATCTCCACGCCTAGAACCTATCTATAGAAGTATATCTTATATTAGTTGCAAGTGGTAAGCCATGTTTAGGAAGAAACAGTGATGTCCAGTATCTCTACTACGCTTTGATGCATATGAGCGCGACCAGCGCTGTATGGCTGCGCGGCCCCATGACCTCTTTGCGTACTCGTGGGGGGTGCTTTCTGTTAGCCCAGGCATGCCCCTGGTCTTCAGCGTGGTCGAGAGGACGAGGCTAGAGCTTCACAGCTTGCAATGAGAGGATCGAGGCCATAGGTCACTGACAAGGAGTGCCTTATACGCAACAAGGACCAGTCTTATGAATTTCACAAGCCTTCCAACACATGTTTCTGACCTGACTTTCAACTGAATGAATGGCCGACGAGCATCGCATCACGGAGGGCAACTACAGCGTCTTTGACTGAGCTCGGTTGAGCAGCGAGCTTCACGCAGAATCGATGACAGACTACAGTCAGAACATGGTGCATAAACGTGTGTTGGATTGGCAAGTTCGTATCTAACTAATGCAAAAACGTAGGAGATTGAGCGTAAGGATGTTGGGACACTAGGTGACCGCCTTATCCATGGGGCACATGCCGGGATAGACGGCCAAAGAGTGCCCCAGTCCGTCTGAGGTGCAGATGATGAAGGGCTGCCTTGAGACTGGCAGCCTAACATGTGGGATAGATGCACCTGGGTAGTTGTTAAAAGATGAAGAAGAAATTTTGAGGATCGATGGTTTTTAAGGTGGGCAGTCACGTGTCACTTGAGGGCAGGTCGGACCGCGTCGCACGGTCACTTGATTTCCGTGGCATTCAGCGAGTCGTTACCTGGCGTCATGGTTCGACGTGCTTGCGCCGTTACTAAGTGCTTCGTCGTGGTCATGACGGAATACGTGACTGCACGGATATATCCGTCAGCAAATCAGAGCGCGACGCTCTTATCGCCGACGACATAAGACCACCAATTCCCAGAGGACGCATTCCCCTCATCTCAGCTTCACCTCGAGCCTGCCCAATCATCATGGTTAACAAGACCTTCACGCTCAGCGACGGCAACAAGATTCCCTGGATTGGCTTTGGTACGGGCACTGCTCTGTACAACCAGGACGCGTCCGCCCCTGTGAAGCAGGCGATCGCGAATGGCTTCACGCACCTGGATGGCGCGCAGATCTACGAGAACGAGGACTCCTTGGTCGGTCTCTCTATGCTCCTATATGCGCCACTCACTGATGCGTCGATATAGGGCGCCGCGATCAAGGCATCGGGCAAGCCGCGCTCCGAGCTCTTCATTACGACGAAGCTAAGCCCGAAGTTCACGCTGGCCCCGGGAGAGTCCGTGAAGGAATCGCTGCAGGAGTCGCTGAAGAAGATCGGCGTGGACTACGTCGACCTGTTCCTCGTCCACCAGCCGCTGCCATTTGCTGAGAATGGTACATTGCCCGCTCTGTGGGTCGGTCTGGAGGGCCTTGTGAAGGAGGGCCTCACGAAGTCGATCGGTGTCAGCAACTTCAAGGTCTCTGACCTTGAGAAGCTCCTGCCTGAGGCTGCAATCCCGCCCGCCGTGAACCAGGTACGTGTTGCTCCGTGTCGTCACTCGTGGCTCTCATCCTTGGCCAGATTGAGCTGCATCCCTACGTCTGGCGGTCAGCAAAATCTATCTACGACTTCTGCAAGTCGAAGGGGATCGCGGTCGCATCGTACAGCGGACTCCAGCCTATCGTGAGTATATGCGCCTCGAATTATCACCCATCGCTTCTAAGACGCCATATAGACCGGTGGCAAGGGTGGTCCCTTGGACGACATCCTCCCCGCTATCGCCGCGCGTCTGTCGAAGGACTATGGCAAGACCGTGACCCCCGCGCAGGTGCTCATGAAGTGGCTGATTCAGAAGGAGGTCATCATTATAACGTGAGTCTACCGTATTCACTGTTGACTGCAAGTCGCTGAGATGGCGTCCTCAGAACCACCACCAAGAAGGAGCGCATCGAGGAATATCTCGACGCGATCAATGTGCCCGACCTGACCACGGACGAGATCAACCAGATTGAGGAGAACGGCGTGAAGGTCCTGAAGCGCTTCTACATGAAGCACGTCTTCCCCGAGGGCGAGTAAGGGTCGTTCGACAGCAACAACACATATAATGTATAGTAGGAAGGCGCAAAGCAGGATGTATTCTAGTCGTCGATGAACAACGCGATGGTTCAGAAGAACGGTGCGCGGGGCGAGAATAATCATTTTTGTCCTGGAGGCAGTAGACGAAGGTGCGTCGCCTTTCCACCCGCCGCCCCACTGATACTTCCGCACGCTGGCAAGAGATCCCGCGCCTCGAGGATGTGATGCAGTGCTCGGGGGAGGCAGAGCGGTGGTCATCTGCCATTCATAATCTTCATGAAAGGGGCCAAGAGATGATTACTCGGGAGATTATGGCACACTCGTGGGGCTCATCACTGCATGCAACCATCTCGTATCCATCTCACGGTCCTCCTTCCTGTGCGCCTTCTGCGAGTCCGACTCTTGTCCGCCCTCGCCTAGGCACCCTGGCCTTGGCGTGTCGATCCAGCTGCGAGAGACGTCCTTCACCCCTCATGGTCTCCCCGTAATCCCGGCGCCTAAATCCTCGCAATCTAACGGGCGGCGCTAATCACCTCGTTGCGGCGCGTGCCTTGGCGGAGTGTATGCATGGGTCGGGCAGGACTCGGGCGGGGTGCCAACTGACAACGATCTCAAAGGCTGAAGAGAACCGCCGCTGCCTGTCAATCAACAAGCCAGATAAATGCCGTGCCACCGACCCCTTGTTTCGCGGGTTGAGGGGGCTTTATAACCGCCAAGGAGGACGCGCGCGCCTGGTCTCCGCGCTCCCCGCCTGGTGCCCGTACGTGATCCCCCTTCGAGGTCAACAGCAGGTGTTCGCGCGCGATGACCGTCCTCCGCACGCTTTCCACGGTTGCGACTGTGCTACTTCTCGCGCGTCAGGCGGCGGGGCAGAATGCCCAGTGCACAGATTCGCAGTTTGATTGGGTGAGCACACGTTTGTCGATTCTGCACGGATCTGACCATGGCGTACCGTAGTCGTACAACTCGATCAAGCAGTCTCCCTGCGATGTCCTCGTTAACTTGGGTGCTGTGTGCAACGGCGGCAGTACGTACGCCTCGATGCGCGTGATGAAGATCACTACTGACTCGCGCCCTTCAACAGTCTTCAGCGTGCCCAGCCTGAGCTCTGGCGAGCAGTACGTTGGTCCGGATCCCCAGTTTGCGACCGACTGCCGGTGCAACACGGTCTTCTACTCGATGCTAGCGGCATGCTCGGCGTGCCAGGATGCGGAGTACATTGGATGGACGATGTACTCGGCAAACTGCTCGAGCGTTGCTATCGAGGAATTCCCCAGGGATATCCCAGGCGGCACCCGGATCCCGCACTGGGCGTATCAGGATGTCGTGGTGCGTACGCATCTGCAGGCCTTGTGATCTCGACTCACCTGCCCTACAGACCAACAACACGTTCGACATCCAGACGGCCATCAACGACGCCTACTCGAACGCGCCCGAGTCGACCGCATCCGCCAAGCCCACCTTCTCGACCTCGAAGTCCTCCGGACACAGCACGGCCACTGGCTCTGGCATGGAGTCCAGCGGCTCCTCGTCCGCATCGGGCGGCGGCAGCAAGACCAACGTGGGCGCCATCGCAGGCGGCGTAGTAGGAGGCGTTGTCGGCCTCGCAGCCATCATCGGCCTCGTGTTCTTCTTCCTTCGTCGTCGCAAGCAGCAGCGCGCGAAGGCGCCTTCGTCGGCGTACCTCGCGCCGCCGATGTCCTCTGCGACGCCGCCTCTGCCGCCCTCGACGCCCGGTGCCTTCAGCGAGAAGACGGAGTTCGTGCCGCCGAATGCACCGCCGACGCCAAAGCTTTATGTGAGTGTTGAATTGATGACCGAAAAATTCTCACTCCAGGGCTGACGATGCTCTCAGGACCCCTCTGATCCCACGACCTTCCCGTCGTCGCCGGCGCCCACGGGCACGACGTACAGGCCCGAGTCGCAGTACGATACGAGCGTACCGTACGGTGCGACGACGCTGCCGTACACTAATCAGTACGATGGCAGCAACAACAATGCGCCATATCACCAGCCTCAGGCGCAGCACTACAGCGGCGTGCCAGAGGTCTGAAGGGAATTGTGGGGATGAAAGCGCTTTGCTGGCGGCTTGTACGATGCTTGACATACTGGTGCAGGATTTCTCATTTTTCTACTTTGCCTGCCACTCCCTGGATGTCTGTATATTATGAATGATCATGAACTTACGCTCTCATGCGACGTATATGTCTGAGCGAGGGACGTAGCCATTTCTACATGAGCGTGCCGAGTGCCAAATCACTCAATCCTTGTACATGGTCTCGCCTGCAACCATTGATTTACTGATGGAAGGTTCGTCAATCCTTTGACTCGTTGCCGATGAGATTCTCGTCCGCCACTGAGAATCAAACAGGCCAACTTGTCGATATGGGGCACCAAATGGGAGTCCCCGGCACAACCTTGTAGTCGTCCTGGTCGGACTCAACCGACGCTGGCTGCGGTCGAGCCGAAAGGGATGGTGTCACTTAATCCGTCCAATGTTATTGACCCGCACGGTCTTATTTTCATTCTGAGTGTAAGCCCGGTCTGGTCGAAGTAAAGGATCTCTCAGTCCATCCGCCTCACTCGTACCACTGCCTCCCGGGCATAGAGCCATTAGCCTAGTACTTCACCCCATGATTCCCCTGGAACCGCGGGTTTAGCACCTTCTCCTCGTTCGGGATGTCCCCGATCGTCTTCCACTGCAACCCCCTCGGCGGCGCATACGCGATCTTCATGGGCGCGCTGAGGAATTCGGCATCCCACTCATCGTCGGGGACGTAGGTGGCGAGCACGGAGACGCGCGGCGAGAGGGAGGTGAAGAGGGGCTTGATGGAGGCGGGGGCCTGGGTGGCGGGTTAGCAGCGTGAATGGTAGTTCATGAGATAGAGCATAGAGGTACTTATGCAATGAACTAAGCCACGGACCTTGAACCCCTGCCCCACCGGGAACCAACTCGGGAAATACGACACCGCGATCATGATCCTGTCCTCCGTGCTCGGATTCGGCATCCCCGCGTGCCACACGCACATATCCCTGAGCACGACGCTCCCGAACTTGACGTCCACCTGCGAGGGCGGGCGCACGGCACGACGCTCCTCGAGCCGCGCGGGGATGATGTCGCAGGTGGGCGCGTCGGCGTCGAGGGATGCCCACATCTGGTCGCGCTGCCCGGTGTTGACGTGCGTGCCGAGCCAGAATTCGGTGGAGCCGTTGGCGGGGACGAAGTCTGGAGGGGGGTGGTGAATGCCAGGTCGCGAAAGGGTAGGGTCGAGGGCAGCTACACATACCTGACAAGAGGAAGTTCGCGACCATTCCCCAGCGCGCCTCGGGGTGGCGGTAGGAAGCGTCCTTATGCACGGGCTGGCGCTCGGTCGTCTGCGCGCAGGCAACGTTGGCAGTGATGAAAGGGAGTTGGAGGTTCGGCCCGAGGTAGTGCTCGGCCATGGAAACGACGAAGGGATTGGTGTAGACAGAGGGCAGCTGGAGGGCGGGGTCGGAGAGGGGTGGTGATTGAAGGAAATTGGCTGGGTGTGGGATGAGTATACGGCGGAGTGCAAGTGTCAGGTAGGAAAAGGACGTAGGGAAAGGGGATGGAATATCATGGACGGTAAGTACTGACATGCAACGCCGTGGTTAAACTGCGTGAGATCAAGCTTCTGGCTCTTGATCTTGTGCGCGGTGGGCAGCATGGAGTCGCGTAGCTTCTCGAGGTCGGAGATGGGGACGATGTTGTTCAAGACGAGTACACCATCGCGGTGCAGGAGCTCAAGTGCGCGCTGCAGGTTCGCTGGGGTCCATTTGCCGCTCTGGGAATTGAGTTAACGGTGCACGAGAGATGCATAGGAACATACCTCGCGCTCAGCGTCCGTAAGAGTGACGGAGCCTGGGGTAATGGGTAGCTGGACCATATCGACAGGAGTGGAAGGTGATGCTTGAACTCGGGAGAAGATGTCGGTACTCTACCTCCTCCACTCGGTCCCGTGTCCTCTTAAGAACGATGCACGATAAGCAGCATTTCAAAAGGCTATCGGATTCTGAAGATACCGAGCTATGGGACAGTGGGAGGGAAGCATACAAGCTACATACGAGCGCGCCATCCGCGACCTTGGCCGGCTAGGGGTAATGGTCCCCACTTCTAATCTCGAGACATCTTTCCCCCTCGAGCGGTATGAGCTCCGGCATTGGAGGGGGAGGCTAGGGGAAGCTGGGTACATATGTTGCGAGGAGAGCGGAGTAGGTTCGAGCAGCGTCCATCATCTGAAAACGCAGCGTACAGAGATGAAGGAAGAGACGAAGGAGGGTGATGAAATGGTAGTCGAGAACGAGGGTACGAACGCGAGGTCGGGCCGGAGACGCGATCGACGCGAGCCACGCGTCGTGACATTGCCTACTTCCTGACGCCATGAGCCACGACGAGCAAACGACTGTGCGCGACGCGCACGACGACGTTGACGCCACGGACGTCGTTCCCCCCGTTCTTGATGATGACGCGTATCTCTTTGACCCGCTAGAAACGCCCGTCCCCGCGTCCCTCGAAGGGGAGGCGGCACCGGCTATCCCGACGGGGTACGCTGAGACGAATGTGCACGGTGAGTAGAGTACGTAGATTGCAACGAGGGACAGCTCTGAAAGCTTTTTAGATACAGAAAAATATGCGGACGCGCTCGGTGCGGTCAGCACGTCCATCATCACACAGGTCATTCCCCAGCGCTCGCTAGCGCCGGAGGTGCTACCCTTCGCGTCGTCATTAGGTCCGCAGAATCTTGCTCTAGCAGCGCTTGCGGTCGCTATACTTCTAGTTTCTGGTGAGCTGAGTCCCCCTTCACCTCCACGTATGCTGCTCTCGCACCCTTGGCTGACTCGCGCTTTTCAAGTGCTGGTGCTCTTCACCAAACGTCGCTCTGCTACGAAGGGGAATGCACTCCTTCTAGTCGGCCCGCCGGATGCGGGGAAGTCTGCGATACTATCCGCGGTACGGTCACCTCACTGCTTTCTATACTACACGCGCTGATATCTTATACTTCTCTCCTCCCCTCTTCCGACTTCCCTCTGCTCTTCCCATCCTTATCCCTCTTCTTCCCTTCCTCTTCTTTTCTTCCCGTTTGCTCCGTCGAACAGCTCGTCTACAAGCACACCCTCTCCACGCAGGCCTCCCTCCAGACCAACTCCGCCTTCGCCACACTCCCCAACCTCAAGCAGCCCCTCCGCATCATCGACGTCCCCGGGCACCCCCGCGTGCGCGACCAGTTCAGGGCGCACCTCCCCGCCGCGCGCGCGATCGCGTTCGTCGTCGACGCCAGCACAGTCAGCAGGAACGGTGCGAGGGTGGCGGAGTGAGTGTTGTTGGACGTTCGTGTTAGGTCTTTTAGCTGACCATAGACTATCACCCCCGCACAGGCACCTCCACACCCTCCTCCGCGCCCTCTCTCACCTTCCTCCCTCTCAGACCACACCTTGCCTCGTCATCCTCGCACACAAATGCGACCTCCTCAAGTCTGGTGCCCCCGCCCTCGCCGCCTCCCGCGTGCGCACCGTCCTCGAGCGCGAGCTCGAGCGACGCCGGGCAGCCGCGGCGGAAGGCATCGCGGTCGAGGGGATGGGCAGTGGAGGGGACTTGGGCGGTGGGGTGGGGATCGGGAGAGCAGGCGACGATGCTGCGCAGGAGGAAAATGGGGGCGACGGGCTGGAGTGCGCGGGCAGCGGAGTGTTCAGCTTTGATACCTGGGAGGGCGGGGAGGTGACATTTTTGGGCACGTCGACGCCGGTGGGGAAGGGGGCCGATGAAAAGGAGCAGCAGGGTCTGGCCGACTTGGAAGCCTGGTTAGAAGATCACTTCGCATAAATGTAGCGCCTGCATTTGTTTGAAGAATCGGACGCATCCCGAGTTGCGTGGACGAATCCCCAGTTGCGCGTCGCTGGAAGTCCATCAGTCACGCTCTCAAGTGTGGCATATCCGTCAGATCATGAAAGGTTTCAACCAGTCTATTGTCCATTACGCCGCACAGTCGTATGTACGGCAACTAACACTACCAGTACGTATGCATGCAAGAAAAAAGCCAGGAAAAATCGATGATACAGAGACATGCAGAAAACAACAAGACATGCATATGCAGAACGACGCGGGACTAACAGGTCCTAAACTCAGATGACTTCACTCGATACTCTTCACATGCTATTCTTCACTTCACCCTCGATTCGAAGATCTGAGAGACTGAAGTCAGCCTACCGCGTTCATTCTGTAACGAGAATATGCTCACCATTCAAAAACCACCACTCACACCGCCTCCAACCTCCTCACCCCCTCCTCCCAATCCTCCACCGCAACCGTCCCCTCCGCCCGACACACCGGGCACGCCACCTCCACTCTCCCATCCACCCTCGTCTCCTCCGCGCCCCTCAGCGCCACCCGCTGTGCACTAACCAAGCAAGGTGGGTGCAGGAGATGCTCGCAGACAGGTTCACCTATTCCTTCATCAGCACCTATCTCCCCATCAGCACCACTCCCATCCTCAGAGCGCATCCCCTCACCTGAGTCGCCAGCACGGCTGATCCTAATCTGCCGCTTATCCCCCTCCCCCACCTCCATCATCGGATCCTCGTCCGACGGACCCACGCCACAACTATGATCGCTGCACCGCAGCCCCGCCTCCCGCTCGCGCTTCTCGACCACCTCGCGCACCGAAGGGCCAGGGGCGGGCGGGAGCGTCCACTCACGGCGCGGACGCGGTTCGGGGCGGATGCCGCCGGTGCTCATGCGCGCGGTGCGCCGGCGGGGTGGGGCGTCTGCGCCAGGAGTAGTCGCGGCATCGGGCGTTGGGTTGTCGGTGCCAGCGCCGGTGGCCGGATTGGGCCCCACCCGCTCCGGAGGTGTAATACCCTCGAGGATAACCTGCGGCGGGCCGCCGTCTGGTGGGAACAAGATGCGCGCCGTCGCCGTCGCCGTGAAGGTATCGATGAGCTGAGGCTGATTGGCACCGTCGTTGGTCGCTGGAGGTGGGTTGGCGGTAGCAGCTGGAGGGGCTTGTGGTGGGGGATTAGTGGCGGCGGCTGGCGGTGGTGCGGTGTTGCCGGCTGCTTGCGGCGGCGCATTGCCTGGTACAGGTGCTTGCCCGAAGAATCCACTCGCAAGCCAAGGCGGGCGCTGTCCTCCCAAGTTGATGCCCGCACCTCCGAGCCCGAGACCCACGGGGATCGCACCCCCAAGCGGAATCGCACCCCCGCCCAACGGGATCGCCAAACCTTCCAAGCCCGGTAGGTGGATCGGGAAGGGCTGCGCTCCTTGTTGCGCTCCTTGACCTGCTCCTTGACCCCCTTGTGCTTGCGCGCCCGCCGCTTGACCTGCCGCTCCTGAGCCCTGCTGTCCCATCCCTCCAGCTTGTTGCACACCTGGTTGCGTATCCTGCTGCACGCCTAGCTGCGTATCACCACCCCCCTCCCTCACCGCCTCCTCCCCCCTCCTCAGCTGCTCCCGCACCTCCGCCATCCGCTCCACCGCCCCCGGCTCGCCGAACGCCTGCCCAAAGGCCGCCTGGATCCCGTTCCGGAGCGTCTCTTGCAGGTGCGCCATCGTGCCCGGCTGGGGTGGGGTGGGTTGAGGTTGTTGAGTTGCTTGGGGCTGAGGTTGTGTGGTAGGTTGAGGTTGTTGAGTAGGTGCTTGGGGCTGAGCTCCCGTCGGCTGAGGCACCTGGACGGCGTGCGGCACCGCAAACGCCCCCAGCGGAATCCCACCCACCCCCGGCCCCGCGCCCTCCAAAAAGAAATCCATCCCCGTGTCCTCCCCGCCGGGCCCGACCAGCGTCACCCCCCGGCCGTCCGCCGTCGGGTGGTAGTGGTAGCCCGAGCCCTCGAGGCCAGGCAACAGGGGCGTGAAGGGCAGGGCGTGGTCGCCAGCGTGGTCGCCTGCGTGGCCGCCTTCGTGATCGTGATGCCCGTTCTCGCCTTCGGCGTGCTGCTGCTCGCCAGCATGGGCCTGCTCGTTGGAATCGTTGTGAGGCTGATCATCGTCACGGTCCTCGTCCATCGCCTCCCCATCATCCTCCTCCTCCTCCTCCTCCTCCATCCCCTCCCCGCCTATCGGCTGCAAAAACATGTCGAACCCGATGCTGAGCGTGCCGCCCGGGAAGGGGATCGTAAAGTTGTTGGGCGGGGCATTGGACGCGGTCGTGTTAGGTGCAGGTGCGTTCGCGTTAGGCGGAGGACCACTCGTCGCCTGAGTTTGTTGAGGCGGCGCTTGAGGAGGAGGAGGAGGCTGAATATCAGCGGCTGCTGGCTGGGGAGGGGTCGGTGCTGGCTGAGCTTGAGAAGCGGCTGCTGGCTGAGCTTGTTGAGCGGCGGCCGGCTGAGCTTGTCGAGCGGCGGCCGGCTGAGCCGGCTGAGGTGGGGGTGCTTGAGGAGCGGCTGCCGGCTGAGGAGCGGCTGCCGGCTGAGGCGTTGGCGCCGCACTCTGCCCTCCAGACGCAGCCGCAGCCGTCTGCCCTCCAGTCACAGTGGCAGCACTCTGCCCTCCAGACGCATTCGCAACAGTCTGCCCTCGCCCTCGTCCCCCCAATCCACCCGAACCCGCGCCCATCGACACACCTGTACAAAACAAAGAAAAAAAAAGAATAATCAGCATAAGTCTTATCCTCGCAATAGCACAAGCTCCTTCTCGGGGTAGCATAGGCCCTATCGTCGCAGTAGCATGAGCCCCTTCTCGCAGTAGTATCCGCACCGAAATTCACACAGCAAAAACCCCCTAAAAAACCCACTCAAAAAAAAACCCCTACTCACCCGACGGTGGCCCCCCAAAGATCGAGTTCATCATCGCCTCGACCCAGCTGGCCATATGCGCCTGCTGCGCGGGCGTGTAGCCGGGCCATAGCGCTTCGAGTGGGTTCGGTCTTGGGCCTCGTTCTGCAGGGGGATTTGGCCCTCGCTCTGCGGTTGGGGTGCGTCTTCGGCCTCGGCCTCGTGCTTGCGTGCCAGCCGCCTGAGGCCCAGCGCCAGGCGTGGCGCCTGCATTCGGTGCCGGCGCAGGTGCCGCTGCTGGTGAGTTCGCCTGCGCCGCTCCTAGGGCGTTCGCCTGTGCCGTCGCCGGTGTCGCTGCTGCTGTAGCCGTCGCCGGGGCAGGTGCCGCTGGTGCGTTCGCCGCCGTTGGTCCAGCACCACCGCCCGCAGCCGTGCCAACTGCTGTCGTCGGTCCAGCACCACCGTCCGGTCCACCTTGCGTCTGCACTCCGACTCCCCCTTGTGTCTGGACTCCGATTCCACCAGCCACCACACTAGCACCAGCCCCACCACCCGGTCCACCCGGCACAGCACTCGCCACATCCACCCCTGCCGCACGCAGCGCATCCCCCCTCTGCCCGAGCGCCTCCCCGAGCGGCCCGTGCAGGAGGTCGTCCATGAGCCGCGCGAGGGGTGGGCGGTCGGCGGTGGTGGGGTCGGTGGGATTGGTGGTGGTGGTGGTGGTGGGGTTGGCGGCTGCGGCCGGAGGTGCCTGACCTGCGGCTGCGCCAGGACCTGCTTGACCCGTATTCGCTTGAGGCTGAGCACCTAGAAAAGTATCAATATCATAATTGTGAGAAAAAAAAACCAAAAACTCACCTCCACCCGTCGCATCCATCGCCCCCTGCACGCCCGCGCCGCCGGCTGCGAGGTTGAAGGGCTCGTTGGCGGCATTTGCCGTCGTACCAGCACCCGCTGCTAGTCCTGCTGCATCTCCCGCCTGTCCTTGCCCTAAATTCGCACCACCCCCTGCACCAGGCTGCGCAGCGTGTCCCGGCACCGGAATCGTAAACGCGCCGATCGGAATCCCTCCCAACGGAATGCCTGCTCCTCCTTGTCCTCCCAAAGTAAACGGGATTCCTCCCTGGCCACCCAAAGTGAACGGCCCGATTGGGATACCCCCTGCACCTCCATTCGCACCACCACCAGCGAACGTGAACGGAACTCCCCCTTGTCCGCCCAAAGTGAACGGCCCTATCGGGATTCCTCCTGCTCCCCCTTGTCCTTGACCACCGAGCGTGAACGGCACCCCACCCCCCAGCGGCACCCCATACCCCTCCCTCCTCCAAATCCGCTTGTCAGGGTCGACGTCAAACCGACACGTCGGACACGTCGTCTGTCTCGGCCTCGAGAACCAGGGGATCAGGCACTCGGCGTGGAAGACGTGCGAGCAGGGGAGGGCGACGATGCGGGGTGGGGTGGGGGGTGAGTTGGGAGCAGCAGCTGTAGTATGCGTGCCGGCACCTACAGCAGGGCCGGTGGAAGCTGCTGACGCGTCGTTCGCGTCGGCTGCAGGCGCGTCATTTGTGGTGGTAGCCGCCTCCCCCGCACCACCCTCCTTCCTCTCCTCACCCCCACCCTGCGCCCAGCCCCCACCACTCCCCTCCAACAACCCCTCCCAACAGATTGCACACCCACTCCCCTCAGGGGACACCCGCTCCATCCTCTGCACCAACCCCACAGGCACCTCCTCCAACGCATCAATAATCTGCCTCGCCTTCGCCGGATCATCGCGCTCGGACTGGGTGTAGAGGAAGGGGAGGTCGGAAAAGGGGCCCATGGGCCGTGGCGTGGCGGGGGGATTTTGGTTGCGGCGGGGACGGGGGAGAGTGTTGGGGGGAGGGGGGTTAGTTGGAGGAGGTTGGATAGGAAGGTTGGCGAGAGGAGTGTTGGTAGGAGGCTGGTTGTTGGTAGGTTGAGTGACAGGCTGTGCATTGGGAGGAATGGGCTCGGCGCCAAAGAGCCCCGCGAAGAAGTTGTGGTTGACGGTCGGCGGACCTTGGCCGGTGACGCCTGCGATATCTCGTCGCAGGATGTCGGCGAGGGTGGGGGCGTGGGGTTGGGGGGCGTTGGCGGCGTCGGCGGCTGTGGGGTGGGTGTTAGTATTGTGGATGTGGGTGTTAGGTTACGGGTGTTGACGAAGAGGGAAAATGGAATGATGGGCGAGTGGTGTCGATAGTGAAGTGATATTGAGGATGGTCGGCGCGTAAAGGATGAAGATTCCAAAGGGGAAATGGACGGACCTTGACTCTGCCTAACGAAATCGCGCATGGTACGTGAGAAGAGCGCGGCGAGGGGGTTGTTGAGAATGGGGTCGTCGGCGGGTGGCTGATGGTGGGCGTGGTCGTGTGGGGCGGTGGGTGGTAGAGGCGGATCCGCATTGGGCGCGGCGGCGCTCGTGTTCGCATGCGCGTCAGATGACTCGCCAGCCGGCGTGCCCGCCCTTGACTCGCGCTCTGCGGCGCGGGTGGCGGGGTGGCGCCTATCGCGGTCCTGGTCGCCATCTTCGAGCACGCGGCCGCGGCGGCGGTTGGGCGTAGGATCATCAACAGGCTCCAGCCCCGGCATCCCGTCGTCTTCATTGTCGTCCGCCATGGGGACGTCGGTGGTATCGTTCGCGCTGTCGGCGGGCGCATTCGTGTTGGATGACTCGCCATGTGCGTCGTCATTCGACTGAGCGAGCCGGTCATCGTGCATGATCACGTCCTCTGGCGTCGACGACATCTGTGTGTGTTGTAGGTGTTGGTGGTGGTGGCAAGACAGAACGGGTAGGAAATGAAAGAGACAAACAAGGCGCGCGGGACGACAATGACGAGGTGCGTGGCGCGCCGTGATTGCCTTTTTGGGATCGAATGTTCTGGCACATTTCGGGGCGGTCGGGCCGGAACGCGCTATGGACGCGACCACGAGCAGCACGAGCGCGATGGCAGCCTCCTCGTCCAGCACACCATCTGCATCGTCACCGTCAAGCTCGCCTACGTCACCAACGACGACTATCCTCGTTGGCACACTCACAACATGCAAGTCCGTCACGCGCACAGCCCGCCCAGCGCCTAGCTGACCTCCTTGCAGCCGCGACTGCCGCCTTCGTGACAGGTTTGCACGGCATATGGACCAATCGACCTCAGTACACGGTCGCGACTGGCCTGGCAGCGGTCAATAGTGGCGTCACTGCTGCAACCTTCTTTTGTGCGTGTCTACTCCTCCGGCTGGCGTGCTTGGCCTACCTCAACATGGCGCGCCTGCGCCTGCTCGTGTGACGATCGGACTGACATGCTACCATCACCCACCCAGCCCTTCGCGAATTCGTCGTACGACCTCTCCTGCGAGACCATGTCCCGCCACCAACGTCCGTCCGACGCGAGAACCTGGTCGAGAGCGGCGTCAGCGGTGCATTGACAGGTGGTTTACTCCGAGGGATTCGATGTCCGTACTCCCCCATCCTCTTGCTGCTCAAGCACTGACATTCCTCTAGCCGGTCCACCCGCCGCCGTCTCCGGAGCCCTCATCCTCGGCACCCTCACCACCTCCCTGCAGTATGCCTTCAACGCCGTCCGCTCAAGACCTCCACCTTCCTCAACCGCTGCGGCTACCTCTGCCTCACTGAATGGTGCGCTTCTCCTTCCACCCCTCTTCCTCTCCCCTCCCCCCTCTTTCCCTGCCCCCTCTTCCCCCGTCCCTCCCCCTCCCCTCGTCCCTCCCCCTCCCCT